>NC_134857.1:36525242-37125242 GCF_049852395.1 Peromyscus maniculatus bairdii | reverse complement strand
AAAGATACTTTGGGAGATTTTGTTTGTTTGTTTTATATTACTCTGTTTGGGCATTTTTTTTATACCTAAATGGTCTTTTGCTTATACATTATTGCTTCTGGTTTTGTGTTTTTATGGGTTTTGTTGGTGTGTATGTGTACGTCTCTACATGTGTATGCATTTCTTGTGCCCTTCTTTTTTTTTTCTTTCTTACTTTTGCTGTTAGTTTTGTTTTATTTTTGTTTGTTGAATTTTTCATTTGCCTGCTTGGTTTCTTAAGAGACAGAGTGAAAAACAGTACGAAGTTGGAAGGGTCAGGGAGGGGAAGATCTGGGAGGAGATGAGACAGGGAAAATCATGACCAGAATATATTGTATGAAAATAACTTTCCTAATAAAAATAAAATTATAAAAAAAAATCTGAAGTCATGGAAAGCACAATGAAATGAGCTGAAATGGTGGATGAGAACACAGCATCCTTAAAATTGCCAAGGCTTTTATTCCCAGCTGTTGCCTATTTCTTTAATATAGCATTAAGAGCATGAGTAGATCCAAAATGAAAAGTAATCAAGCCTCCCAAGTGGCAGCCAGCTCCTTTTCCTTGTTTGTTTTCCTTAGCTTATATTAACACTGATGGCACGTGTGTGCACATGTTCCTCCAAATACCACTTCTGTGTTCTCAAAGGGAGTCCACACATAAGCCAGGAAGGAGAGCTTCAGAGGAACCTTCATGTTGCATTGTATTCTTGTCTTCTCCCTGCCTCTCACAGAGGTGTCAGGTACTTCAGAGCCCCCGATCTACTCCCTCTGCTTGAGCCAAGGCACCCACCTCCCTTCTTCTGTCCTCCTTGGCTTTGCCTCAACGCTCATGGTTCTTGGGTTCTCATACTTACACCATCACCTCCCTGCCCTCCCAAATTCTTGGGTCTTCAAACTAGGACTGGGATTTATATATAACACGGGCTCCTTGAGTTCTTAGATCTTTGGGCTTGGATTGGTATTACGTCCCTGGCTCTCCTCAGCCTCTGGCCTGCAGGCACAAGATCATAGGGCCTCTCAGATTTGTTAATTATGTGAGCCAAGCCCACCTAACAAAGCCTTCTCTCATCATCTTAATGTATCTTATCAGCTGTTTCTCTAGAGAGTCCTGATTAGTACATGTGGTAATTTCAAGGATATGGGATGGTGATTTAGAAGCGTTCCTATCTTGTTGGCCACGTGAGGTACAGGAAGAGGTAAACAAGTTGAGACTTGAAGAGTTAAATTTCATCAAAATAAGACACATGCCTACATGCATGGTGATTTGTGTCAAATACAATACATGCTTCAAATTGCTTTGGCAGTGGTGACCTCTAGCTGCAAGGCTTAGGGGCGGTGCTTCAGGGCATGGCTCAAACAGCTACTCACAACAGTGACCTGCAGTCATACTGTCCCCTTTTGAGAAATGTCCCAGCATGTGCCACACCCACAATCTGTGTGTGACTCTTTGTGCACGTGTTGGCTTTGCTCTGTTCCCCTAGACTCTCCATTCCCAACTGACACCACCTACTGCCTATTTCTAAGAGACAAGGACAGCAAACACACAAGGCTTCCCTTTGTAGAGCTCCCAAGGGCCAAAACATGACCTCTGGCCTATGGTAAATGCTGCTAATCACATTTGCCTATTGAGAGCTTTTGAATATTGACTTGCAGACCGAATGTCAGCAGATGTACAGGAAGAAGAAGCAGTAGCCTCTCTCATACGTCAAGTTAAGCTGCAGTGTTTGGAGAGTTAGGCTCTAAGGAGATCCAGGGTCAGTTCTGAAAGGCTTTGACCCACAGGAAAGCAGAAAAGGAAGCTAAAGGCTGTCATCCCAAGAGCCAGGTTAGTGGTACAAAGGGGAAAAATAACTAAAAATAGATGCAACAACAGGGTACAGTGCCCAGGCTTGTAGCCCAGCACGGGAAACTCTGCTGTCCAGCTCTCCATGGGCATCATTCCTGGGCTGTGCAGTGAGGATGGGCTCACCTAGTAAGTGGCTACTGACTCTCAGGCAAAGCACTGTTCTCTCTGTCACAGTGACTGTAACAGCATACCAGCCATGCCGCTGGTTGCTCTGTTATTGCCTGGCTCCAAAGCCTGAGCATTATTTCTGAACCACATTATGTAGAAACATTTCAGAGAATAATTCAACAGGAGAAGGGTGAAGAGCTTAGAGACAATTGGATCCTTACTCAGCAGGTAAGAGAAGATTCTTTTTTAAAAAATAGTTATTGGACCTATGGGGTCATGAATTATTCTGAAACACCAGTGATGACTGTCAACTTTGATCTAGAGACCAGGTTGCACCATGAGTGGTTTCAATGTGACAGATGCGATGCCACATTCTTTATGCACATTAACTAACTGAATTCCTGGTGTAGATTCTCTAAAGTTTGTGCTGACTTTTATGTTTATTGTACAGACTTGAGAACAGTTATCAAGACATTAGGCAACTTGCTGACTGGGATAAGCATATAACCACACCTTCTTGGGCCCTAATACTCAGCTCTAGTTCATCCTTGACTCGGTGTTGTAGGATCCACACCACCACCCTCCATTTCCACCATCTCACAAAGGGTTTGATCACACTCATTTTGTCTTTCAATGTGACGGGTCAGGGAAGGCTTCCCCACATTATCACTTGGGATGCTGAGAGGATCCTCAGTGGCTTGCTGAGGCTCTGCCTGAATGTTGCACTGTCTTAGTCCATTTAACATCACTGTAATGAATTGTCAGAGACAATCAGCCAGCAAGAGGAAAAGACTTATTTTGACTGGTGCTTCTGAAGGTCACAGCCCAAGATCAGGTGGCGCCATGCTTTGGTGAGGGGGGCAGGAATGCATGGCAGAGAAAGCCACTTTCTACCACAACCTAGGAGGCAGAGAAAGACTGAGACTGAGACAGGGGTCCCAGAATCCCCCTTGAGGCCATGCTTTCAGTGTCCCAAAGACTTCGTCCCTGTGTGTGTGGTGTATACATTTATGTGAATAAATCCATGTGCCCAGGTGGAGGCAAAAGTTGATTTCAGTGATCTTCCTCAATCACTCTCCATTTTATTTATTTAAAACTTTCTCTTCTTAAAAAATATTTTTTAAATTGTGTGTGTGTGTGTGTGTGTGTGTGTGTACACATGAATGTGGTACCCATAGAGGCCAGAAGAGGGTGTCATATCTGGATCTAGAGTTACAGGCGGTTGTGAGCTGCCCAACAAGTATAGTTACAACTGAACTTGGGTCTTCTGCAAGAACAGAATGTGCTGTTCACTGTGTAGCCACCTCTCCAGGCTGTCTGAGTTAGGGATTCTATTGTTGTGAAGAGGCATTCTGAGCATGAGAACTCTTATAAAGGAAAACATTTAATTGGAGTGGCTCGCTTACAGTTCAGTTTCAGTCCATCGTCATCATGGTGGGACATGGCAGCGCACAGGCAGATGTGGTGCTGGAGAAGGAGCTGACATCTTGCACAAGCAAGTGGTCTGAAAGTCACACTGGGAGAAGCTTGAGCAAAGGAGATCTCAAAGCCCACCCCCACAGTGACACACTTCCTCTGACAAAGCCACACCTCCTAATAGTGCCACTCCCTTTGGGGTCCATTTTCTTGCAAACCACCACACAGGTCAACCTTATTTTTTGAGACAAGGGCTCTCACTGAAAGTAGAGCTCATCATTTTGGTTACACTGGCTGATCAGACAGCCCATACGATCTGTTTCTGTCTCTCCCCTGAACTGGAGTTAGAGAAGCACACTTCTGTCCTCAACTTTTACATGGAGGTCAAGGATCCAAACTCAGTTCTTATGCCTGTACAGCAATCTGAGCCTACCTTTCCAATATCCACAGCACCTTCCAAGAACACCAGCATGAGGACCAGGCTTTTAACGCACACATGGATTGTTGGCAAACACTCATCTAAGCCATAGTATCAGACTCCCATTCCTATAATGACTGGGTGAGATATGTTTGTAAGGGGAGGGCATACTTCAACCCAAGTGGAGATAGCTTAGCTAACTGGTTCAGACGGCTCATCAGCAAAGCATCTTTTGTTTTTGTCTCAGGAATGAAATCCAGGGCCTCTGGCATGCTAGGCAAGCACTGAACTACCAAGCAACATTAGAAGCCCCAGCCTACATGTATTTCAAAAGTGGCCATGAACTTAGTTCTCGTCTTGATCACATCTCCTGAAGCAACAGCCATTTGTGGAACATGGTTAGCCCTCCTCAGTTACATTCCTTCCTTCCTCTGCTTTCCTTCTAATCTTTCCTAGGTGTCCCTGTTTACACTTTTCTCTGCTTTAAATTCCACTATACACATGCCCTATTCTTTCCTCTTATAATGTTGACCTCATTAACTGATGTAGAAGGTCCGAGAGCTCACCTCCCGTTTGAAATTCTCCCTCACTCCAAAACACCAGCGTTCCAACTGTATAGAAGAATCATCACTCTCTAGAAATACATTCTCTGATTTCTTCAGCCTGGATCTGATGGCAAAGGCTCGAGTTTTTTTTTTTTTTTTTTTTTTTTTTGGTTTTTCGAGACAGGGTTTCTCTGTGTAGCTTTGCGCCTTTCCTGGAACTCACTTGGTAGCCCAGGCTGGCCTTGAACTCACAGAGATCCGCCTGCCTCTGCCTCCCAAGTGCTGGGATTAAAGGCGTGCATCACCACCACCGCCTAAAGGAGAAGATGGCTTTCCTCCTTAGCCAAAGCAGTGTAACCCATGGCTTATGACTGAGGTTTCACAGCTCTGCCAGCTAGGTTTATGTCAACTCGACATAAGCTAGAGTCATCTGAGTGGAAGATCTTCAGTTGAGAAATGACCTCTGTAACATGAATTGTTAGAAGGTCTTATTAATAAAAACAAACCCAGAGCCAGGTATTGGGGTGAATGCTGGAAGATCAGAGAAGCAGAACAAGCCATAGCCACCTCACCTCGCCAATTCCTCAGCTGATCCTGTTTCTTCAGACTGGAAGCCTCTGTCCTTACCCAAATCGATCTCAGCTGAAGTGCTACTCAAAAGCCTAAAAGCTTAACCAGCTTTAGTTCCTCATCCTCACGCCTTAAATACCTTTCTGCTTTCTGCCATCTCTTCCTGGGATAAAGGCTCTTGTTACCACACCTAGCTGTTTCCAGTGTGTCTTTGAACTCACAGAGATCCAGAGGGATCTCTGCCTCTGGAATGCTAGGATTAAAGGTGTGTGTGCCACCATTTTCTGGCTTCTATATTTAGTGGCTGTTCTGTTCTCTGACCCCAGATAAGTTTATTAGGGTGTACAATATTTTGGGGAACAAAATATTACCACATTTCCCCTTTTTTTGTCTAAAATTTAAAAAAAGCTTATAACTGATACAAGAAAAACTATATCCAATAAGTATATACAATTTATACAGTCAAGAATTACATTAATGATGTCTAGTCCATTAACATTTGACAGATTCAGACAAAAAACTCCATTATATATATTAACAATGTCCAGTAGAGTAACATTTTATAAACTCAGACAAAAAATTTTCATTACTTATCCTATGTAAAACAAATAGTTCCTTTTTAAAAGTAGATTTAATAATCTCCCTTTTTATCATATCATATCCATGTTCTATCTTCTTTCTTTTCATAATAGATTCAATAATCTACCTTTTGTCATTTTTATATCTTCCCCTTTTTCTTTCTAGAGTAGGTTCAATGATCTACCCATTTATCCTATTATTTATTTATCTTTCTTTTCTCAGAGTAGATTCAGTGATCTACCTTATATCTCTATTCTTTTCCTTTTTTAAACAAAAACTTTGAATCTAATCTTGTTCAGCTTTTTTCCTGAACATTAACAATTAACAATTTGTAACCAACCTTCATAAACAATAACAATATCCATAATTCATTAAATAACCAACTGTTTTCTTAAAATTACTTCCTGCTTTCTGGGGACAAAGGTATCTTTAGGGGATCCTGAAAAGAAATTTTTTGAGTTAATTGTCAAGTCCTGGGAGAGGTAGCTGTATCACTTGTTGTTCAGTCTCTGCATAATGGGAAAATGTAGGGCTTGTCTCAAGTTGTTGCTTGAGTTGTCTGTGAATCTGGATCATCTCAGCTAGCCATCTCGAAATTGTTCTGAGCATTTTGTAGTCCAAAGTTGATCTTTCTGTGGTGTTAATCAGCTTAATGGCTTTACCATAGTCCATGTGGAATATCTTTGTGGGGTTCTGTCATCCTTTTGAAGATTTTAAAGTTGCTGTTCGGCATGGTCATGGTTCCCTGTACACATTTTTTTTTTTTTTTGGTGCCTCCTCTGTGGTTTGGAGCAATCACAGCCTGATAAATGTCTATCTCTCAGAACCATGAACATTCTTCCCTAGAAGAGAAAATCTTCATAGCAATTTCTCCCCACCATTTGTCTTGCTAAACTTTTCCAAACTGACCTTTGCCGATGCTTTTTTGTATCATGATGGTCTTGGCAATTCTTCAAACAACCAGCAGTAAACCCTTCATCCCAGGTAGCAGCATCACCACAGTCACCAACACGTTGAGAAAGAGCCAGCAACTCAGAGCAGCAGTAATTGCCTCCATGGTCCTACTGCCACTGTTTGTGGTGATATTTTATTTGTACTAAAATGTTATTTGTATGTTAATAAATAAAGTTGCCTGGGGGTCAGAGCTAATAGCAAGCCTTAGCAGAAGCTGAGCGGTGGTGGTGCACGCCTTTAATCCCAGCTCTTGGGAAGCAGAGCTTAGCAGATCTCTGTGAGTTCAAGGATACAGCCAGCATAAAGCCTTTAATCTCAATACCAACCATAGAAAACCTGGAGGTCTGTACAGACAGGCATGACTAGGAGGTCATGTAGTTGGGTTTACAACCAATGAGAAGGCAGAACAGAAACACTATAAAAAGACAGACACACAGGAAGTAGGTCTCTTTTGGAGAGGTAGTGCAACAGCGGCAGTGAAGGGTAAGGTTTTTAGCTCTTAGCTATTGCTCTGACCTCTTGGCTTTCATCTCTGTATTGGCTCTGTTTCTTATTTAATAAGACCATTGGTTACATCTACACAGCAGTCATTGCCTCCATAGTCCTACTGCCACTGTTTGTGGCTTGTCCTTGGCTGCAGCTTCTCCTTGGCCACAGCAAGCCTCCTAGGCTGGCCTCAAACTCAGGATCCTCCTGCCTCTGCCTCCTTCAGTAAATCCAACCAGCATGCGCCACCACAACCGGCTATGTGTAGCTCAGGTCTGAGCTAGGGCCTGCAAGGCCATAGGCAAGTAGCTTCTTCGAGAATTTGTACCAAGAATGTTGGGTGCCAGATCTCATTATAGATGGTTGTGAGCCACCATGTGGTTGCTGGGAATTGAACTCAGGACCTCTGAAAGAACAGCCAGTGCTCTTAACCGCTGAGCCATCTCTCTAGCCCTTTGCTTATTAAGATTCATGCTACAGACCTCCATAAGATCAGGCTTGAAGGCAAGTCTGTAGGACATTTTCTTATTAGTGATTGATATGGGAGGACCCAGCCCATATCAATGGGTGACACCATATGGGGTGTGTCATCCCTGGGATAGTGGTCCTGGGTTCTATAAAAAGTAGTCTGAGCAAGTCTTGGGGAGCAAGCCAGTAAGCAGCACCCATCCATTGCTTCTGCATCAGCTCCTGACTCCAGGTTTCTGCCCTGTTTGAGTTTTTGTCCTGACTTCCTTCCATAATGAATAGTGATGTGGAAATGTAAGCCAAATAAACCCTTCCCTTCCCAAGTTGCTTTGGTCATGGTATATCATCACAGCCATAGTAACCCTAACAGTATTCCTTAGAAAAGGCTATTTGTGTCTTGTTACAGTCAGTTGATTAAAAGTTAGAAAGAATCTTAAAATCCATTATGCCTCTCAATGGGATAATAGACCAGTTCAGTTTCTTTGTTATGACACACCGAGAAAAAAGGTGAATCCTGAGAGTATAAAGATGCCTGGTCGCTGTTGTAGCAGAGCCCATTACTCACTCTGCACACTGGGTGTGTTTGCTCAGACAGCCTACATCAATGATGGATACCTGCACCTGCATTTCTGGCCTGTCATTCTAATTTTGACCCTCAAATTCTAAAAGTCAATACATTTGTAGAGACCACCTCTCAAAATGCTTTACAAATTGGCTCCTTCCTCCTTCCCTCTCCTTCCTCCTTCCTCCTTCCTTGTGCCCGCCCCCAGCACTTAATGAGCTTTGCTCTCCGTATGTCTAAACCAATCTTTCTGCTACAGCTTGTTTCCTCTTGTTCACATTTCAGAACAAATAAATCAATGGTTGAAGGGAACCATCTGGATGCAATTTCTTTGAAGTTTAGTTTTGTTTTTAGTCAGAAAATTTCCTAGTTTATTTTACTTGGCTGCTTTTTAGGGTGTGATTGTTTAGGTTGAACATCTAAATCTCTTTCTCAAAGCTTCCACTAAAGTTTGAAATCCAAAGGGGATGAATCTATAAACTAGAAATGCTGATAGAGGAAAGGCAGACTCTGAGAGCAATAGATTTCCCAAGGGTCTGGGTCTGGATCCAGCCTTTCTGTAGACTAGACAGCTAAGCAGAAGTGTCCCTGGTACCATGGCACTTCTGGTACATCTTTCTATTTGTCTTCCTTTTTTCTTTCCTTCTTTCTTTCTTTCTTTCTTTCTTTCTTTCTTTCTTTCTTTCTTTCTTTCTTTCTTTCTTTCTTTCTTTCTCTCTTTCTCTCTCTCTCTCTCTCTCTCTCTCTCTCTCTCTCTCTCTCTCTCTCTCTCTCTCTCTCTCTCCCAGAGGCAGGTGGACCTCTGAGTTCCATTTGTTTTCTATGGGGGGGGGGAGAAGACACTACATGAAAGTTATTACTGCTTCGGGGGAGGGGGCATTTTTCCAGAGTGTTTTCTGTTCACAATTGGGATTTTATTTATGCTATATGCCTTGGTATATAGTTTAGTCTTTAAATCTTAGTTTCTCCTCTTTACAGTTTAATTCATGCATGGTCTGACTGTCTCTGTTTAGATCTAGTGAATCAAGAAAGTGGTGGGCAAAGCCCTTTGATTGAGAACTAGTCAGATTCCTTCTTCTGGTTTGTTAAGCTGAGGGCAGTTAGTGTGTTTTTGCCGTGGCTGTTGGCAGCGGGTGGGTTTTTCACAGATAGGAACTCAGTGAGCAAAGAGCAGGAGGAACAAAGTCATGGAGGAACAATGGGTACTAGAGTCATGTTCTGGGGCTCAGTTGGTCCAGTGCACCCTAGAGTTTGCTGGATTCAGCCTGGCTGAGTTGGCAACCTCCTGGTCCAAGGATAACAGCAGAGGTGTGTAGGGTGTAAGGGGACTCACACACCTTGGACCTGCCTGGCATTGGGATTTGGTTTTAAATCACTTGAGAAAATGGTGTGGTGGAAAGAAATCAGGGGAGGTCTGCCAGGATTGGGGTACCTTCTGGGAACAATCAAAGCATGCTGGGCCTAAAGGACACCCTGTACTGTTTCTTAGTGAATTACAATCACAGCACGAAAGAGAAGCCTGTTTTCCTACAATTCAGATTTCGTTGGTTTGGATCCATAGCTTATCTGTAGGAGAGTTTGGGAAAGGCTGCAGGCAGTAGTTGTCACTGGGTTCCCCAGGGCTGGGCTCTATCAAAGAAAATTTTCTCTAGCTTTGGTAAATTTCCAAGGCTTGTGCTTAAGGCAGGATGTATGCATACTGTCTTAGGGGAAAAGGGCCCCTTACTTAACTATTATTCACATAGGCACAGTTTTTTCCTTCCCCGGGTTCTCGCAGATCCTCCTTACCCTCCTACCCAACCAACTTTATACTTTTCTCTTTGAAAAACAACTCAACCCTCACCAAACAAGAAATAAAAACAAAGCAAAAAAAGAAACACCCACACACAAACTCACAAAACCAAAAATAAAAAAAAAAAAAAGCAAAAGACCAATAAGATAAAAAAAAAATCCCCAAACAAAGCAAAAAGTCGACAAAATATCACTCAGTTCCTTTTGTATTGGTCAACTGCTCCTGACATGGGGCCTGCCCTGGAGAGTGGTTGATATATACCCAGTGAGACTCCCATTGGAGAAAATGGATTCTTCCCTTTGCCAGCAGGAATCAGTTGCAGATCACTTCTTGGTTAAGGGTGGGAGTCTGTGTCCATTTCCCTCTCTCGGTGCTGGGACCCTGTCTGGTTTGAACCTGTGCAGGCCTTGGACATCCTGCTGCACTCTGAGTTCATCAGATCTGTTGTGTCTGTAAGACACTGTTTCTTTGGAATTATCTATGCCTCTGGCTCTTATAATCTTTCTACCCCCTCTTCCGCATAGATCCCTAAGCCTTGAGTGGCAGGGATTGTGAAGACATCACATTTTTTTTAGGGTTGATTGCTCCAAAATCTCGTGCTCTCTGCACATTGTTCAGCTCTGGGTCTCTGTGTTGATTCTCAAGGTGGTGATCTTTCAATTTGGGGACCCATTATTAGAAAGTTCGTGAACACCAGACACTTAGGCCTTGTATATGAATCCACAAGCAATAAAAAAATATTGTTTTCTTTCTTCCATCCTGCAATCATTTCTGAAGCTAGGAGAAGAAAGGGTAATATCATTTAATAAAAACTGTTGTGGAATCTTTGTTTACACTGTGTGAAGATGTGTCATTGTGATTGGTTTATTAAAGAGCTGAATGGTCAACAGCTAGGCAGGAGAGAATAGGTGGGATTCCCGAGGAGAAAGAGAACTCTAGGGAGAGAAAGACGGGGAGACTCCAGTGAGACGTGAAGCAAATCAGATGTACTGTACTGAGGAGAGGTAACTGAGCTATGAGGCAGAAAGTAGATTAAAAAATATGGGTTAATTAAGTTTTAAGAGCTAGTTGGGGACAAGCCTAGGCTAAAAACCAAGTTAGGGGTGCTAGTCCACCCAAGATAATATCTCCAAAATTTTAAAAAAGACTTATCTTTATTGTTTTTTGTAGATGTATCCAACCGTCTTATTAAATAAGAAACATAGAAACAATGTAAAAGAAAAACCCGAGAGGTCAGAGCTCAGAGCTAAAATCTCACCCTTCCTCCTGCTGTCCCAGCTTCCCGAAAAGAGAGCTATTTCCTGTGTGTAAATCGATTTTCCAGTCATTCTGCCTTCTCATTGGTTGTAAACCCAAACACATGACTGCCTCATCACTGTCTGATTGTACAGTCCCCTAGGTCTTAAAGGCATATGTCTCCAATGCTGGCTGTATCCCTGAACACACAGAGATCTATGGGATTAAAGGCATGTGCTACCACTGCCACACTCTGTCTATGGCTCTAATAGCTCTGACCCCCGGGCAACTTTATTTATTAACATATAATCAAAATCACATTTCAGTACAATTAGAATACCACCACAGTTTTTAGTTATGTATATATGTATATGTCTATGTGTAGAGTATGTACATGTGAGTGTGGATGCCTTGGAAGTCAGAAGAGAACATTGGCTCTCCTGGGACAGAAGTTACAGATAGTTGTGAGCTATATGTGTGTTCTGGGAATTGAACCTGGATCCTCTGTAAGAGCAGAAAGTGTTCTTAACCACTCAACAACCTTTCTGGGCCTAGCTTGTATAGTTTTTTTGATATTATTTCTTTACAGTGTTTTTCTAAACATCCTTGTCTGTTTATTTCTGCAGAAGACAGTTGTATGTATCAACTATTTAAAGCCTGGAAAATGCATGTATATATGCATACCTTTCATGATTACAAGAAAGCATAATCTATCAATACTTTGAGTTTTAAATCCCTTCGTATGCAACCTTGTTTAGACATGAAGTGTGACATTTCAGTGAAGAATATATTATGGGAAAATAATGTTCATTTCATAAAGATGCATCTGGTCAAAGAGCCGCAAACACATTCTTGCTCTCCAAGTTGGGTGCAGGTGTTTGGAAGTGACCCAATGCTCAGAGTCTGTGACCCAAAGAGAAACGAAGGGTTTAAGATGGCTTCCCCCTTTTCCCTTTGGCTGACTTCTTTTAAGCTGTGAAAGGGGGCCCCTGTGAGTCTAAGAGCTTGTTTTAAGGTGAGGTCATATACCCATAGGGGAGGAGTGAGAGATGGGAAAAGAACAATGGAGAGACAGTGTGATCCAAATATCAAGAAAGTAGTTTCTGATCCTCGGGTTTCATTCAGCCATGAAAAAAATAAATGAAAATAATAAATTAGCCTACCTTGGCTACACACAAAGGAATTTTCAAATAAACGAAAAACACTACAGAAAAGTCTATTTCTAAAATACATGTGTATTTCACAAGAGATTTTACAATGTCAACTAAAATTATTTTTTCCATTGATTGCATATTTTTACATTGAAAAATGTTGGCAACTAAAATTGCTGGAAATGTGGAAATAAGTTTCTCACTTTGTGTCTTTCTTGGCTTTCTATTGCTGGGATGAAACACTGTGACTAAAAGCAACTCAGGGAGAAAAGGGTTTATTTGGTTTACATGTCAAGAACCATGGTCAACAGAGGAAGCCAAGGTAAGAACCTGGAGAAAAGAATTGAAGCGAAGCTATGAATGAACGCTGCTCATTGGCTTGTTCCTCATGGCTTGCTCAGCTTGCTTCCTCATATACCCCAGGACCACCAGCCCAGGGGCAGCGCTGTCCACAGTAGGATGGTCCCTACCACGTCAATCATTAATCCAGGAAATGCCTGACAGACTTGTCTATAGGCCAATCATATAGAGGCATTTCTTCACTTGAGAGTTCCTCCTCCCAAATGACTCTAATTTGTGTCAAGTTGATATCAAGTTAACCAACACATTCGATATACATGAAACCACGTAAGTCTAAGATTTATTTATATTTCTTTCATATTTAAAAAGGGTTGTAGGGAGGGGACTGGTAAATAGAGTGGGCAGTCAGAGGAGATAGATGTCTGAAAAATTCTAGAAATGTAAAAGGAGAAAAAATAAACAGTAATTGATAAATAGTGTTGGAGGTAATTCTCAGATAAAAGTATAAGCCAAGTTGTGATTGAAGTATATGAACACAATTAGATTTGTTATAGATAGATATTATCTACAAGGTAGTAAAGATTAAATAGGCCACTGTGTTAGTTACTTTTCTTTGTTGTCTTAAAACACCATGACTAAAAGCAATTTAAGGGAAAAAGAGTTTATTTGGCTTATGGTTCCAGAAGGCTAGAAGCCTTAATGATGGGAGAGGCATGGCATCCAAGCAGGAGCAGGAAGCTGAGAGTTCACGTTTCATCTTTACACAGGATCAGAGAGGAAGACTAGGAAGTACTGTGAGGTTATAAACCCTCAAAGCCCACCTCCAGTGAAGTGCTTCCTCCGGCAAGTCTGCACCTCAAACAGCGCCATCTACTGGGGCCCAAGCGTTAAGTACCCGACTCTATAGAGGACCTTTCTCATCCAGACCACTAGAGCCACTTAAGAGCAAGGTATTGTATTGATACATAAATTACTGTAAGATGATATACACAAAACCTGTCTGTCATAAGTATATACGATTTATTTTAAAACAGCATATTAGTCATTGGCAAAAACATAGTAACACAGTTAAACTACTTAATGCTAAGGAAGCTAGCCTTCTTGAATGAATTAAGATAATGCTAGTAAGAGTTCTTTATTCAGTCACTGTGGACCAGGAAATGCTTTAAAACCATTAAATGTACTAACTCATTTAATATTATTATATATTATCATAAGATTATTGATAATCATATAAAGTAGAAAATGTATATTATCATTCAAGATTTTGTTGTTGTTATTTGTTTTTTTTTTGTTTTTTTTTTTTTTTTTTTTGAGACAGGATTTCCCTGTGTAATAGCCTATAGCTGTCCTGGAATTCACTTTGGAGGCCAGGGTGGCCTTGAACTCACAGAGATTTGCCTGCCTCTGCCTCCTGAGTGCTGGAATTTAAAGGTGTGCGCCACCACGCCTGGCTCATTCAAATTTTTTTAAGCTAGGCTAGCCTAGAATTTGTGAAGTCACTGAGATAACCCTGAACATCTTATTCTCTGTGTCCACTCCCTGAATGCTAGATTACAGGAGTGTGCCACTACACCAATTTTTTTTATGTACTGCTGAGCACTGAACCCAGGGCTTTATAAACATGATGCAAGCACTTTACCAACCCAGGTTCATCTCCAGGAGGATATTGAGACCAGTAGTTTCCCTAAAAGAGTGACGATTCACATTCCAAAATACAGCTATTTGGTTCCAAATGTCTTGTCTTTTATGCTGTAAAGACACTTATGAAGAATTTAAGTTGTGGATCTTTCCAATTAGTGTGATCTATGTGTAGGGAACTGGTTCTGAATCAACTATGATTATAAAATACATAAGATGGACATGTTACCTGAATTATGTTTTTATACTTTTAAAAATTCTTTTATTCATTCTTTGAGACTATTATACAATATATTTTTCATTATATTCATCTTCTTCCCTTAACTCTTCCCAATCCTCCCCACCCCCGACCCACACAACTTCATCCCCTCCCCCTCCCTCCACCCTTCCCTTCCCACCAACTCCAGTTTGTGTTGATCAACTAACTACTCCTGGGAGTGCACTGAATTAAAAATATATTTATTTAATTTTATGTGTATGTGTGAGCATGTACACCTGAGAGTATTTACATGTACCATATATGTAGTGCCCACAGAGGCCAAAAGATGACATCATATCCCTTGAGACTTGAGTTGCATATCGTTTTGAACTGGCTTGTGGGTGCTAGGAACTGAACCTAGGTCCTCTGCTAGAGCAGTCAGTACTTTTAACCCCTACACCATCTCTGAAACCGCATGAGTAAGATTTTTAACATATATTAGTACTTTAAAATAGTTTTGGAAACCAGTGTAGGTAGGCATAAACTCACAGTTTGGATGACATCACAAAACACTGGAACAGTAGAGCGAGTGATAGAAACTGAAGCCAGGAGGGAGTCATGGGAGGACTTATGCTGAGCTGTGGGATTCTGGAATCCAGTGTCGAGCAGTTTAGGGCACTTGCTGCTAACATCAGCTGAACAGCTTGTGTGGTTACAGGAGGCTGGCTGTTACAGTGGCTAACGGTTTGGTTTTCAGTTACAATCAGGTCTCCCACTGCCAGTGCTTCAGTAACTGTCTTCCTCCCAACTCGCAGGCATCTTTCAAATGGTTATGCCTTTCAGAAGTCTTGCCTTTACACTCACAGTCTGTTATTTTTCTAGCTTGACCGTGGAAGAGAGATAAATGACCAGTCACAAGTAGCTTTAATGCAGAGCTGTCTGTGCTCTGTTTGAAATTGTGTTTTAATCCAGATTTCTCCCCCAGAAAGTCTATGTTAGTGTTAGTCATTTGAATGTTAAAAGTGGCCCTGGGTTTAGAGCACATTCCTTCAAAATTGGAACAACCATGTCTAAGCCTCTGTTCTCTTCTCTCTATCAATGGTATTTTCTCTCTCTCAGGCTGGAAACATGGAGAAGTGGTTAAGAGAATATACTCTTCTTACAGAGGACCTGAGTTTGATTCCCAGCACCCTTGGCAGGTGGCTGACAAGCACCTGTAACTGCAGCTATAGGAGATTGGGTGCCCTCTTGTGGCCTCTGGTGGTACCTGCTCAAATGTGCATATTCTCCTCCCGTCTCTCTCAGTCTCTCTTCTCTCTCTCTCTCTCTCTCTCTCTCTCTCTCTCTCTCTCTCTCTCTCTCTCCCTCTCTCTCTCTCTCTCTCTCTCTCTCTCTCTCTCTCACACACACACACACACACACACACACACACACACACACACACACACACACACACTGTGGATATCGCTTTGTATAAATAAAATGCTGATTGGCCAGTAGCCAGGCAGAAAGTATAGGTGGGACAAGCAGAGAAGAGAATTCTGGGAACAGGAAGGCTGAGTCAGGAGCCGCTGCCAGCCGCTGCCATGAGTACCAACATGTAAGATACTGGTAAGCCACGAGCCATGTGGCAAGGTATAGACTTATAAAAATGGGTTAATTTAAGATAAAAGAACTAGATAACAAAAAGCCTGCCATGGCCATACAGTTTGCAAACAATATAAGTCTCTGTGTGTTTACTCAGTTGGGTCTGAGTGGCTACGGGACTGGAGGGTGAGAGAGATTTGTCTTGACCATGGGCCAGGCAACACTGGAGAAAACTTCAGCTACACACACACACACACACACACACACACACACACACACTTAAGAATAAAATAAATCTTTGCAGAATATATACTCTCTGAGGCTTAACCATATTGCTAAATATCCTTCAGGTTACTTAGCCTGTCTCTTCCTCTTTAGGTAGGTACCCTGGTTCCTTGGCTCATTCAATAGAAGGGAGTGAGTTCTAAGCAGTCTTGTCTGTCCCTCTCTCCTTCTCTCCCTCCCGTCCTTCATTTCGTTCGTTCTTTCATACATTCAGAGCAGATGGAATGGAATAACTTTGTTCTGAAGACCAGTGTAGATGCTGGTTCTGGCTCCAGTTCCTGTGTTTACCCAGGCAGAACAGAACCTTAGGACTCCTAGAACTCTGATGAGAATTAGACATAATGGCACCAGCTACAAAGGGCTCCACACATTTTAAGGAATGTGATGAAAGAAAAAAGACGTGCACATTTACACCACAGCTTTCTGGGTTAAACAGCATAGTCTGTTGAGATCCTCCTAAGCCATTGCCACTGAGGTAATGGGAACAAGGAAATCTTAGCTCCACTCTGACCACTGATCCGGCCGGGAATGCCAGGTATGAGGAGGGCCAGGCTTTGGAAATTTTACTGAGGTGACAAGGAGATACAGAACCACAAAGTAGGGTGATGTGAAATCCCAAGAAAACAAAAAGAAGAGTGGCAAAAGGACATCTTTGTCACTGCTAACAGTTTGACACAACTGTGTCCCTCTCGTGCTTTTCCATGATAAGGTGCAGATTGGACACAATTTTAGTTCAGTGAACATTACCATGTTAGTCGGAAAAAGTATACTGGATCTGTTATAAGAATTTTTTCATCAGTTCATATATAGGTATATTTGAATACTAGAGATTAACAGCTGTTGTTACTCATAGAAATACCAGTACATATAATACAATCAATAACTATATGCATCTATATTATTACTTTGAAATCTATATAACTTTTAAAGTTAATATCCTCACAGGTAGGGGCTTTTAATTTCTTCAGTTGGTTGGAAAAGTCTATCATAATGTGTCATTTTCCACTTTTTTAAAGACTGTCTTGCTCTGTGCTTGCTGTGTGTGTGCGTGGTCACCACGTCCTGCTGCACTTGCTGTGAGTGTGCATGGTCACCATGTCCTGCTGCACTCACTCTGTGTGTGCATGGTCACCATGTCCTGCTGCACTCGCTGTGTGTGTGCATGGTCACCATGTCCTGGTGTACTTGCTGTGAGTGTGCGTGGTCACCATGTCCTGCTGCACTGGCTGTGTGTGTGCATGGTCACCATGTCCTGCTGCACTGGCTGTGTGTGTGCATGGTCACCATGTCCTGCTGCACTGGCTGTGTGTGTGCATGGTCACCATGTCCTGCTGCACTGGCTGTGTGTGTGTGTGTGCATGGTCACCATGTCCTGCTGTACTCGCTGTGTGTGTGCATGGTCACCATGTCCTGCTGCACTGGCTGTGTGTGTGCATGGTCACCACTTCCAGTTCCATGCATCATAGATAAGTGCTACTTGCTTCAGAAGTCAGTGGACACAACCACCAGTTATTCATGTCAAGAGAAGTGGTGTCAATCAAAGTCTTGGCAAGATCAGGTCTAGGTGCGATGGCTCGGATCTTTCTCCATGAAAGCTGCTTAGAGGGCAGCTTACAGAGGTCTGCTCATGGCAACTTTTAAAGGTTTTAAAACAAACGAACAAATTTTGATTTGAAGATCATATAAATACACACTCAGAGGTTCCTCGCCACTATGTGAGATGAACAGAAGTGCTATTTCTACCGGCCGACTTAGGCCGAGTAACAAGAAGGCTGAAGACAGATGGTGGGGTCCTGTAGGAGAGGTGTGAACTGAGTGGAGTTTTCTCTTTTTAAATGGTATTCAGTTTCTGGGATGTGAAAACAGCGTTTCTATCCTTGCTGAAAAGGCAAAGCACTTAGACATACCGGTTGCCAACACCGCTTCTGCTCCAGGTATCTCCCCGGAGCCATCCAAGCATCTCCAGCATCAAATGATCTTGGAAGAACTCGGAGTTCATTTCTGGTTAGGTTGGGACTGTTCTGAGGGTCCCGCCAGGCCTGCCTCACCTGGCTGAGGTACATCCTCCGTACAGTATGTGCTGGTGTCTCATTACTAAGCAGAGACAGTCGCACATGTGAGCCAGCCCCAGGGAAGCGGCTATGGTACAGTGCTGAATAGAGTTTTCCACTCCGTGTTTGGCTTGGCCTGATCCCTGTGGTGTCTTGCCAAACCTGCAACCTCCTGTCAGGAGTCCTTCAGCCCTGGATGGGAAATATTCCTCATGCTGTTGTTGGAAAGCTGATCTTTCATGGTAAGCCTGGCGGGATGTCTATTTGGCCAGACCCAAGCAGGGAGAAGCCAGGTTTCCCCCAGTAAAGAACTCGTCTACAGCGGATGGTACTTGTACTAGCAAAAATATTTAGGTTTGTGGTGTTGGCCAGGCTGCTCCACTTAAAAAATGAGAAACTCATAAATGTAGAGCTGAAAAGCTCTTTGCTTAAAACTGAGGAAGCCAATGACTATTTGAGTTTAGTAGCCAAAGTAAAGCAAGGTGTTACACAGGATGTTACCTTAGAAATGAAAGTTTGTGTTTGGGTCTATCACCCCAGAGAGTCTGTAAAATATCCATGATGAGAGCATGTGAGTAACTGTGGGAATACCTAAGGACTAGTGGTCTCAGCACAGGGTGTACGAGGATCTACATGCTCTAAATCCCCGGGCCCAAATCCCCCATTCTGATGCACAGTGCAAGTAATGTCCATGCATTAATCAGGAGGCATACAGTATGTCTTATGTATAACTGTACTGGGCATATAGTTTATTTTAAGCTTTATAATTACATTAAACTTGTATATATATGCATGCCTGATTGTATGTATGTACACTGTGTGCAGGCAGGTACCCACAGGGGCCAGAACAGGGCATCAAATCCCCTGGAACTGGAGCCATAGATGGTTGTGAGCTGTCATGTGGGTTCTGGGAACTGAACCCAGGTTCTCCGCAATAGCCAGTGCTCTTAACTGCTGAGCCAACTCTCCAGCCCCATGGGTCTATAATTATTTTTAAAGTAACTACACAGATGATAGACACACAGTTCATGAGATGATCCTGGAGCAAGCATCCTCACTCTTCTCCACAGGTGTCAAAAAATAGAGCATTTGTCAGGATCCCAAGGTCTCATCTTGCAGTCCTCAGGGCCGCTAACTGCTCCCATCTCCTCTTTGTCTAGGATTTTGAAATTTATATAAATGGAACCATACAGTATGCACTTCAGCTGCAATTTTATCTAAAATTGAGTTTCTAAGATACATCATTTAATTCTAAGTACCATTAGTTGCCATTGTCCATCATATAGAGAGTATTCCATCATATGAATAACATCTTCAGTCTGTTCTACTATAAATGGATATTTGGGCTCTTAGGCTCTGCTTCTGTGGTTGTGTGTGGTTGCGATTGTGTGTGCGTGCGCGCATGCGCACGCAGGAGCGTGTGCAAGTGTGATATGTCTGTCCTAGTTTGCTTTATGTTGCTGTGATAAACTCCATGACCAAGAACAACTGGGGGAGGAGAGGGTTATTGTGGTTTGCAGGTCATAGCCCATCACTGAGGGAAGTCGAGGCAGGGGAATGGAGCAGAGACCATGGAGGAAGTGCTGGGCTTGCTCCCAGACTCATGTCAGTTCCGCTACCTTTCTTATACAGCCCAGACCCATCTGCCTGTTCCAAAGCTCTGAACAGATTCTTCTATAGCTCTGCTGGTACAGTTTCTCTCTAACCTGAACGTTTCACTCTGAGTCAACCTAGAATAGTATTTTGAGCATGTGATGAGATCACTGTAAAAATGCCCCCTCTTCCTGTTGACTCCAAACATGTTGAGATGATCATTCCTTCCGCTCCGCTCTTCATGACCACCTTGTCATGCGTCAACTGTCTGCACATGTGTTTCTGAGCTCTGTGCTGTGACTTCAGCCTGTGTCTCTATTTCCGTTCTATCCTCCCGGTCTCGGCTTTATTGCTTATGATTTCCTGTAAGTTGTGCTTCAGGTGCAGGAGGGGATGGTTTTGTCCTTTCTTTTGATTTTCTGCATAAATGTCACCATCAGCTTTATGAACACATTATATTTATAGATCAGTTTGGGGGAAATGAACATTTGTACACAATTTATTTTCAACCCACGACCAGGGATTATTCTCTCACATCTTCCATTAAGCTTTTGCATTTATTTTGTTGCGAAGTAGTATATCTTTTGTCAGATTCACTGCAGAGGCTTTGGTGGTTTTTAATGATCCCCACAGGCTAATCCCTCAGGAGTAGATGAGGGTGTTTTGGTGAGCCAGCAAGCTCTGGTGATTCATAAGGAATCAGTGCCTGTGGAAGAGAGACATACATGGCAGCAGAGTCGGGCAAAGGAAGAAAGATATTTGCTTGGGCAAGCCACTGGGGTGGTCTGAGCAAATATGGTCTATCAGAGAGCCCCGTGCTGGGGTGAACTGGTTGAATCTTCTTAATACTTGCAGCTGTGGGGTGTGGCCCACCCCAGAAAGGTGTATTCTTCTGGGAGGAGGCTCTCTGCAGACCACAGAACTCCTGGAAGCTAGGGTGATAGGACTTTCTTTGGAACCCGGTGTCTGTCTACATGTGTAGAGTCCAGCAGCTGCCATGTGGCGGTCACAGATGGCCTTTTGTGCTGCTCAAACCGGCTTCTTCATGCACATTCAAGCTGCAGCTACTCTGCGACTGTGGTGGGTCTGTCTTCCTGGAGAAACTCAGAACTCAATGGAACCAATCCGTGCAGATGGTGTCAGGCTGAAACAGATAGATAGTCCTGCCCACCTACCATATAATTCCAGATCTCTCCAAATCCCAGACCATTCTAACTTAGGTTTCCCCGAGGGGGTCTTCGCTCCCTGTCATTGTGCTCTGTTCAAACCATGCTTGCTTTGCTTGTCACAACCAAGAGGTACCCAGAAATGCCCAATGTTATTTCTGCTCAGTTATACCTTGGTCTAATTAATAATTGGGGGTAACTATTCTTGCAAAGATGACAACCTTGCTTCTTGCCTGCTGGCCCCATCCCTGGGTGTAGTTTGGAGTTGGAAGGGTCTCTGTTTCAATTCTCTGATAAAGTGTGGGCTCTTTAGGAATATAGATCTTGTGCTGTGGGGATGAGAATTATGAAGTCACAGAGGAAGTCATGGGGGTGACGGCAGTGGGTGACGGTGGTGGGTGATGGCGGTGGGGGTGAAGGCAGTGGGGGGTGACGGCGGTGCGTGATGGCGGTGGGTGAAATGATATTATGCAGGTCCCGTGCTGGTGGAGCAGACATTGTGTAAGAATTCAGAAAACAGTGTTCCGCTGAGACACAAAGGGCAAGGAAAACAAGCTCACACCCGGAATACACATCTGTTTCACTGAAATGGAATCACCCGCTGCTTTAGGATGTGAGAGTCCTCTGCAGAGCAAATAAAATGTCTAAATATTACAAATGTAAAAGACTGAAAATTATAAAATGTATGAAGTGAGTAATGACAAAGGTGGGCTGTATTAAACTCAGGATAGAGCCAAGAGACAAATTAGTCTCAACTGTACACACTGAAGAAGAATAAAAGCACCAGCCGATGACCTGCCCTCCCTTCCAGTGCATTTACATCTAATTACAGTGGGAGATAGAAGCCATTCTGTCCCTGTGCTAGCAGAGTCCTTGGGTCTACCCTGAAATAGTGATTGTGTTCTAGTCCAGGCCCTGGGCCAGATTTACACTCCTACAATACATAGCGCAGCCCCAATTAATTAATATTATTTTATTGGATGAATACTTGAATTTGTCCACATTTTATCCTTTCTATTATTGTCCATTTTTCCTCAATTGCCATGCTTTCATGTGGGATATTTTTCCTTTGGACTGTAGACCTCTCTTCGGCATTTATATTAAAGCAGTTCTTACAAGACACATTTTTTCCCCCTAAGTTTGGTTGTCTGAAGACATTTTCATCTTGTTTTCTTTTTTTTTTCTTTGTTTATTATGTATACAATGTTCTGTCTGCATGTATGTCTGCAGGCGGGAAGAGGGCACCAGATCTCATTACAGATGGATGTGAGCCACCATGTGGTTGCTGGGAATTGAACTCAGGACCTTTGGAAGAGCAGTCAGTGCTCTTAACCTCTGAGCCATCTCTCCAGCCCTTGTTTTCTTTTTTAAAACACACTTTCTTGTAGCACAAATCTTAAAAGGTCTTATTAATAGAAACAAACCTGATGCCAGGTATTAGGGTGAACGCTGAATGATCAGAGAAGCAGAACAAGCCACAGCCACCTCACCTCGCCAGTTCCTCAGCTGATCCTGTTTCCTCAGACTGGAAGCTTCTGTATCCTCATCCAAATGCCTCTCAGCTGAACTGCTTCTCAAAAGCCTGAAAGCTTAACCAGCTCTAGTTCCTGGTTTTCACGCCTTATATACCTTTCTGCTTCCTGCCATCACTTCCTGGGATTAAAGGCATGAGTCATGCCTTGCTGTTTCCAGTGTGGCTTTGAACTCACAGAGATCCAGATGGATCTCTGCCTCCCAAGTGATAGGATTAAAGGTGTGTGTGCCACCATTTTCTGGCCTCTATATCTAGTGGCTGTTCTGTTCTCTGACCCCAGATAAGTTTATTAGGGTACACAATATTTTGGGGAACACAATAGCACCACTCTTTCTCTTACTGTATCTCTGAAGAATGACTGTAGTCTGAAGTTGCTCAGTCCTACCTGGCCCTGCAGTCCTCCAGCCCCGAGGTCCCGCAGCCACGTATAAATAATCACTCAGAGGCTTATATTAATTACAAACTGTTTGGCCTATGGATCAGGCTTCTTGCTAGCTAGCTCTTATAACTTAACACAATCCATTACTATTAATCTATATGTTGCCATGTGGCTGTGGTGTTACCGGTCTGCTGGCATCCTTTTGCTCCTTCAGTGGCATGCTGGCGTCTCTTCTCTTCTGACTCTACCCTTCTTCGTCTTGTCTTCAGTTTGAATGTACCACCTAACCCTATCCTGCCCTGCTATAGGCCAATGCAGCTTTGTTTATCAACCAATCAGAGCAACACACATTTACAGCACACAGAAAGCCGTTCCATAGCAAATGACAGTTACCTTTCATGGCTGCCGCTGTATGGTGTTCTACTGTCCTGGGATGTTGCCATTTCTGATGGAAGTTGCCTTTATTCATTGAGGCTCCTGAATGTTTTCCTCACCTGGCTACTTTAAGTTTTTTCTCCTTGCTACGGTGTAGATATGGAGTGTACCCCCAAATGCTGCAGGCTTGGTCCTGATTTGTGCTACTAGGAGGTTTTGGAAAGTTCAAGAGGGATTGCCTAGTAGGAAGTTTCAGAATATTGAGACATGACCTCAAAGGAGATTATAGACCCCCCCCCTGTCTCTGTCTCTCTCTCTGTCTCTGTCTCTCTCTCTCTCCAATATTTGTTATGGTAACAGAGAGATGACTTACATTCCTTTGATTTCTTTCTCATTTTCATTATGTTACAAAGCAGGATGCCTTGTTGCTTTTCTATTTTACGTGTTTTTAGAGAATGAGCTGCTTAAATGTGTGGACCGATGCCTTTGATGTTTCAGAATATTCTCAGGCAGTATCACATAAAGCTCTGGGTTTCCCAACCATTCCTCTCCTTCTATCCCTTCAGTACCTTGAAGTATGTTTATGGTATATTTATGCTATATTCCATGTACTTGTTCATCTCTTATTTTCCAACTTTTTTCTTTTTTTTCTGTTCTCTCATCTGGATGCTTTAAATTGACCTAGTTTTCAGTTCTAATATCCTCCTCTATTTAATTTAAAGATTCCATTTAACTGATTTGACATATATCTTAATTTTAGAAATTACATTTTTCAGTTTGATAAATTACGCTTTCTTTCATGTGATTTTTTAAAAAACGTTTTAGTTTTTAAATGTATTTGTGTGAGTTTGTTGCATCCACAATATGTATGTTCCTACTTTTCTCCTCTCTCTCTCTCTCTTTTTTTTTGAACATTTAATTATCTCTCTTGTCATGATGAATATGTCTTACTATTAAATCTCAGGAATGTCTGAAGAATTATTGAACTAATTTGTGATGTTTTGTCTGTATCTGTCTTCCTCAAGAGGGGATTAAGATTAATCAGTAATCAGCCTGAGAGATCCCCATCACCTTGTCCAGGACCTGGATTTCTATCTTTAATCCTAAGGCCTGGCCCTTTCAAACTCTCTGAAGTCTGGCTTGTTTATCTGGAGCTGTTTGCTTTGAGGGTCTCTGAACTCCAGTTATGTAGTCCTGGTTTTCTTAGGCTGTTGACATTTTAACTCAGATTTCCAGGGTTTTGGTCAGTGTTTCCTGCTTTGCATCTTGGATCCTCTGTTGCAGTTCTGACTTTGGTGGGGTGGGTGGGAGTGAGGGTTACCTGTTCAATTGTATTGACAGTCCTTCCCTTCAATATCTTGAATACTCAAGCTATTCTTCTTCCAATAATTACATACTGTATATCCTCCATCTTTTCTAACAGTTTCAGATTAACCAGGCGGGAAGGTTGTCTGAAGTTTTCTACCAGTTCTGGAATAGGAAACCCTAATGCTTTTTCCTTAAGAAAAAAACGTGTTAGATTTATCACTGTATTCCTGGTGCCTGCTACAATTCTTGACACATGAAGATGCTCAATATTTTTTACCAAATTAAAAAAATGCAAAGTAATTATGAAATACCACTCATATCAGAGTCAGAAATTTTCTCCCCCTGTGGTCCTCCCCCTCCTCCTCCTCCTCCTAAGTGTTAAGGGCCAAACCCAGAGTCTTATGTATGCTAGGTAAGTGCTCTACTGCTGAGCCACATCCCAAGCCTACCAAGTTGGCTTTGGATTTAATGAAAAACCAGGACTTTGTCAAAGACTCCTTAATGCTTAGTTTAATTCCAAGATATTTCATAAAGTGTTTCTCCAACTTGAATTCTCTTTTATCTTTATCTCCTAAAGAACGTCTGGATCACTTCACATAATCTACCCCTTAAGTTGTGTTGACAACATACATGGTGTCAGGAGAGTGTATTTGAGATATTTGTACCAGGTGAACACTCATGGCCTGTCACTGACGTAATTGCTACATCCCTCAAGGAATCACAAACTGTGCTAAAAACACCATGTGCTATTCTCTCTTGAATCATGAAGTTGAAATTCTGTTATCATAAACTTGAAGGATTCAAAAATGTATGTTGGAACACACATTTAAAAAGTGTGTGTGTGTGTGTGTGTGTGTGTGTGTGTGTGTGTGTGTGTGTGTGTGTGCTCTGAAAGTCAGAGGCATCAGGTCACTCTGAAGCTAGAATTATGAATAGTCTTGAGCTACCTGATATGGGTGGTGGGAATGGAGCCCTGGTCCTCTGGAAGATCAGTACATGCTCTTAACCATTGAGCCATCTCTCCAGTCTCCAATACTCACATTTTAATTAAAATACTTTATTGGACTTGGAAATGTCTGGGATGGGTTGGTGGTCCACAGAAAGCTAGTTCATCTAAATGCCTTGTTTGTGTTATTCACAGCTATTCCCTGTGACCTGAAGAGCAAAGAAAGGTTCAAAAAGCTGCTTGTTGAATGCTGAGTATGTGACAAGCATAGTGCTGTTTATCATATCAGGTTATTTCATTTAATCTGAGCAACCCAGGGGCTATTATTCCAGTTTTCAGAGGAGGAAACTGAGGCAGGGAAGGTCAAGCCACCTTCTTAAAGCTGTAGCCTTAACAAGTGATGGGATGTAGCATTGACAAAAGGACCACCATGCAGTTGCATTCTTTATTTCAAATTCTCCTGGCCACGAGGGACTATTAGAGCTGTCTGATCCACTGGTCTTGCTGGCCTCAGCACAGCGCAAAGAGAGAAAGGCCTATCTGAAAGCTTTCTTTCAACTTGGGCATCTCTAATTGTCCTTCAGAGGATTCTTTCCTGGTAAGCATTAGGTGGCTTAGCCGTTTGCTCCCTTCACATTTTGGTTTCTTTTCATCTTCATTTTTCCACTGGTAAGTTCCTCTAAACTCAAGAAATCTATAACATTGCAAAGCATTGGAGAAAAAGTCTCAAAGCATTAAATGGGATAAAATAGTTTCTCTGCACGGCCAGGTGGAAGCATCAAGCTTTTGTAGTTGGAAAGAATAAACACTGTCCAGACATCCTCAGACTAGAAAACCATAAAAGCCACTTTTTGGATGAGTGAAGGTCAGAATACTGAAAATAACTACAATGGAGTGATATCAGTGATGCTTAAACTGTTTGTAGGGAAGAAGCATAGGCCATTCTTGGGAAAGAGGTGAGCCAGTCGACCAAATAGAAGACACTGAGAGTTTTATTTTTATGGATATTCAAAGCTGGAAAACAGCTAAGATTGCAATAGAGTATGAGAGGAGAAAGTAGAGGGAGGGCAGCTGAGCTATGGTGATGCCCAGTCAGGGCACTGCCTACCTCTGCTTCTCTGGTTAATCAGTCCAGGCTCTTGAGCAAGGGATTCTAAATGGGACTTGCTGGAAATCATCTGGTGATTGTGGACAGTATGAAGAGGGGAGGGGGATGGAAGGAGGGAGGGAAGGAGAGAGGGAGGAGTGAGGGGGAGTAGGAGGGGGAGAAGGAGAGGGAGAGGGAATGAATTTGAAACTATCCTGGTAGGTTATTCTTGTTTGCTTTAGATAGCTACACAGCCAGGTTAGTCTAGAATTCACAGGCTCAGTCTCTTGAATGCTGAGATTAGACTACCAGGTACCATGGACTTGACTACCATGTTGTCAAAGCTTGCTGTATTGTGCATCTGGAAGACATTCATGTAAATTATGTAACTAATACTATGCCTAAAGGAATTTTGGCAATTTTCCAACAGATACACATCTCTATTCCACATTACTTTCACAGTTCTTTTTAAAATGCTTTACGAACCAAGTTTAGGCATTATAAAACAGTGGAGGGCATAAGAGAAAAAAAGTCTTAATTTAAACCTTCCAATTGTCATAGTCACTGAAATAAAGTTCAGCATTTAAAAAGTTTATTCACGTCTTTAGACTTTTGTCATCTATTGCTACTTACTATAGCCATTAGATTTTCTTTTGTTTGTTAACATTTTAAAATTAAATTCATTTCTCTCTATGTTTAATAATCCATAAGACTTTGTGGTTTGCTTGTTTTTGTTCTTAAGCTGTATCCTACAAGATATCACAGCTCGAATACTTCGAAATATTTTATGCTCCAAGACTACAGTGAATTTTAATGTAAAGACTCAGAAAGATGTGAGTTGGCATTCTTCAGGGACACAGGCAGTCATAGCTGCTGGGATACCTATGGAGAGGAGGAAGACAGCCATAGCTGCTGGGATACCTATGGAGAGGAGGAAAGTCATGGCAGACACCAGTGTTCTCGGGGTTAACCTGTGTTCTTCATCATGCAATGCTCAGACAACTCCCACTTTCTCTCTAGCAGGGACTGTGCTCTCATTTATGGTCATGATATGGAGTATCTAGGGGGTATGCTTTAGAGTCAAGAGGAGGATTCATGAAGGACGGCATCATTTCACCAGAGCATCTCTGTTTTCTCCTTCTTGTTGGGCGCCCATGCGAGCCTGTCTTTTTGTCTATCAAGAGACTCTGTTTGAAGCATCTCTCCTTGCCATTCATCATATGGCTTGGTTCATTTATATTCTGTGTCTCTTCTTAAAGATTTATTTATTTGTATTTTCATGTATGTGGGTGTCTATGACAACGTTTGCACCTAGAAACCTTGGAGGCTGGAAGATGGCATCACATTACCTGGAACTGGAGTTACGGATGGCTGTGAGTGACAATGTGGGCGTTGAGCTGAGCCTGGGTTCTCTATGACAGCATCCAGTGCACTTAGCTGATTCACCCTCTCCCGCCCATCATTCACATCTTGGTTCCTCCCCAAAGCCCCACAGTCAGTATCTGGTCTGCTTTGTTTTCATTTCCACTATTTATCAAAAAGATAAAACTTTTAGAGAGGTAAGGGGTTGTCTGAGAGTCACTGGAAGCTTAGCTTGTATTTGGGCAGATGTTGCTGGTTTACTAAGCATAAGGTTTGGGTATCAGAGCATTTGTATTCAGTTCTGGAGGCTGAGGAAGCGGGCGTGTATGTTCACTTGGTGGTGTTTGCTTTTCCTGTAGATGCCGATTCAACCCTTGTTTTCTCTTCTACTTTCTCTTGCTATTAAATATCAGCCACCCATGGCTTTGTACATGTTCTACCCCTGTAGTCCGTTAGTTAGCTTAGCCCAAACAAGAACCTCAGCTGCGTGGTGGTGCCAGAGTGACTTTACTCAAAAGTCCAGATTCCTGTGGATTTACTTGATGTAAATTCAGAGATGAGTGGATTCTCACACCAAGGTAGGGATTTACAATGACCTGACAGATAAACACCACACTGTCTTCTAAGTACTTCCATACTGTTTGTTTCCAGTGTGGTCTGTCTGATTACTGCAGTTATCAATCAGAAAACTTTCACTAAGGTGTTATCAGAATAAAATTTTAACCTTGTTATGAGAAGTCACTTTTAATTGTTATATTCAGCATGTGTGAATCAATGCTAATTCCATTCTCTTAAAATATTTTTATAGTTGCCCAATTTGATGGCATAAGCTTATTCATCCAAGCACATGCAATGTTGAGGCAGGAGGATCATGAGTTCAAGGCTAGCCTGGGCTGGATAGTAAGCAGACTGTGATAGATAATGAGAATCTGCCTGAGGAAAAAGAAAAGTAACATTTTATCAGGTGACATAATACTCAACAATGATGCTCAAAGTCAGAATAACTAAAAAGAAAGCCAGAGAGCTTTAGGCCCAAATGCGTTTGCTTATTTGATTCTTTGTGATTTTATTTTTAAGATTTCCTCATGTCCCTAAATGGATATCTGTTTCTTCTCTAGCAGTTTATTTTCATAGTTCAGTTAGCAGGAGACAGAAAAGGACGATGAAGAAAGGGGGAAGTTTGTATGTCAGCTGCATTTTAAGGAGAATTTTCACTCAAGAAACCCACACCTTTAATCCTAGCATTCCAGAGGCAGAGATCCATCTGGATCTCTGTGAGTTCAAAGCCACACTGGAAACAACCAGACATAGTAACACACACCTTTAATTCCATGAAGTGATGGCAGGAAGCAGAAAGGTATTTAAGGCATGAGGACCAGGAGCTAGAGCTGGTTAAGCTTTTAGGCTTTTGAGCAGCAGTTCAGCTGAGATCCATTCAGATGAGGACACAGAGGCTTCCAGTCTGAGGAAACAAGATTAGCTGAGGAATTGGCGAGGTGAGGAAGCTGTGGCTTGTTCTGCTTCTCTGATCTTCCAGTATTCACCCCCATACCTGGCTTCAGGTTTGATTTTTATTAATAAGATCTTTTAAGATTCATGCTACAGTATACTCCATTCTATGACAGGCAGGAGCAGGCTGCCCAACTGAGCTACTTGTAAAGTGGTGTTCCTTAAATGACTGTCTAAAATCAGGTGTCCCATCACCATGGGGGACGTGCACATTTAGGGAGTAAGTAACATTTTCAAGCAATGGGTGGTTTTAGATGGGAAAGTCTTCTGGTTGACATTTCATATGAATTTTAGTCTTCACTTGTCTTCCTTGTGAAGTACGGACACCGGGCAAGAAAGAGTGGGGATGTTTGCTGGTTTAATTTTCAGTACTGTCTGGGACAGCAGCTAATAGTTTTAGAATGTCCATCTTCGCCACATTACGATGAAAAGCTATGGTCTAAGGGCTGGAGAGATAGCTCAGTGGTTAAGAGCACTGACTGCTCCTGCAGAAGGCCTAGGCTCAGTTCCCAGTGCATTTAGAGAGGCTCACAACCACCTGTAACTCCAACTCCAGGCAATCTTGTGCCCTCTTCTGGCCTTTGGAGGTAAGGAGAGAGACAGACAAGTAGAGACAGAGATGGAGGGAGGGAGGGGGAGAGAGAGAGAGAGAGAGAGAGAGAGAGAGAGAGAGAGAGAGAGAGAGAGAGAGAGAGAGAGGAGAGAGAGAGGCAAAATACTCATACATGTAAAATAAAAATAAGTAAATCTTCAAGATAAAAAAGGGTGTCCTCTGTTGTTCTGGCTTCCTTGCTTTGTAAAATCAAGGAAGTATAGAATGTTTTTAGTCCCTTAGCAGATTTTCAGATATGATCAAAAATTATCAGGTTCATTCTTCTAAGAGTCCATGGGAACTAATAAATTCTTTCTAAATTGAGCCATTAAGGTAGTTATCTGATCGAGATCATTGTAATTACTTGTTATATTACAGTCATGGTACTAAATGTTTTATACCAACTTGGTCTTTTCATTCTTCTGAAAGTCTGAAAAGTACATAGTATTCTGCCCATGTCAAAGTTGCTCATATTGAAACTCAGAGATTTAATAACATACTCCCAAATCCTAAGTCCTATCAGAGTTGGGGTGAAAATTTATATTTTTAATCACTGTCTAATTGATGCTAGCCCTATGCATTTTATTCTAAGATTAACTTTGTTAAAAAGAAAAGATTTAGAGTTTCCTGAGGCAGGAGTGAGGGAGGCAGAGGGGATGGAGGACGTCAGGGGAACAAGGCCCTTTGAAACAACTGACCAAAGCTCATGTGAACTCCCAGAGACTGACGCAGAATCACAGGGCCTTCATGGGTCTGCGCCAGGTCCTCTGTATATATGCATTATAGCTTTAATTTGGTACTTTTATGAGACTCTTGAATGTGTGAATTAGTGGGTCTCTAATTCTTGTGCCTTCTCTTGGGGGCTCTTTTACTTTTCTATTGGCTTGTCTTCTACAACTTTGATATGTTGGCTTTTGTTTTTATCTAATTATGTTTTATTTTGTTAAAGAAGATTTAGAGTTTTCCAATAGAGATAAATATATATTTTTAATTGTAATACTCCACTACTGTCTATACAATATGCTATGTATCCTCGAAGTATCATTAAATATGCATATATTAATTATTGTTTAAACCATCTTTTGGGTGGGTCTATGAAGTCAGATGATAAATGATTTTGGGATATTGTTCAGATTTTTGGGCTCTGTGAAGACACAGTATAGAAAAATACCCTGCAATTCCAGCAGAAATAAGTTTCATGGAAATAGACCTGGTTGAAAAATTAATGGACAGAATAAAGCCACCGTAGACCCCCGGATGATGAGTGGGTTATAAAATGAACAGTGCTTGCATAAGTGAAGTAGGACTGCTTATTATGCCTCTCTCCCTCCTCTGGTCACATTACATGATGTAACCAGCATGAGTCAGAAATTGGATCTACATGGGGAGATGTGGATGACCACAGCTAGTTGCTGCTTCTGCAGACATTCCAAAGGCCCTGAAATCATTTGGAAAACAACCAAAGCTCAGAATTTCTCAGTGACATTTACTAAAATGCTTACACATAGAGCAGAGGTTTGATCTGATGCCCCGGAAGCTTCTTCTCCTGGTCTCCAAGTCACTGTTCTAAATGAGAGTCCTTCATAATGCCCAGCTCAGCTTATGACCTCCTTAAAACTGCACTAGTAAACCCCTATGTAGTGTTGGTTCTCATCATAAACTCTATTTTGTGTCTAAGAACTATGTCTTCATTCATGTTGCTTGTCTTAGGGAAGCTTGTATTTATGAAGCTCAGCTAGTTGGTAAACGTTCCTCATGAATGAGTAAAGATTGAGACTGAACTTCCCACTCCTTGAAGGGCACATGTGTCTTAGTTACTATTCCATTGCTGCGAAGAAACAATGATCAAGGCAACTTACAGGAGAAAGCATTCCATTGGGGGCTTGCTTCAGAGGGTTAGTGCATTATCATTATGGGGTGGGGAGCATGGAAGCACCCAGGCAGGCATGGTGCTGGAGAACTGGCTTAGAGCTACATCCTGATCTGCAGGCAGTGGGCAGAGAGGAAAAGAAACTGGACCTGATGTGGGCTTTTGAAACCTCAAAGACTGTTCCCAATGACACACCTCCTCCAACAAGGTCTCACTTCCTACTCCCTCCCAGACAGCCCAACTAACGGGTGACTAAGCATTCAAATACATGAGCCAATGGGGGCCGTTCTCATTCAAACCACCACATAATGGGAGTTCTTCAAATCCTGATTTGATTAGATATAGCAAGGTATGATTTATTTCGGAACCCCCTCCATCAGACTGACCCAGATGACAAAAGAAAGGGCGCAGGAACTGCCTTAGCCACAGAATCAGAGAGAAGTCTGTAAACGACACTCGAGAGTCAGCCTTCTGAACACAGTTTTTTGGATACTTTAATATCCATTGAAGACATCAAATCACTAATTCATAAGCTTCTGCATTTGAGGACTAAGCACCCGTGACAAGGTGTTTGCAGCTCCTTCCCTTCCCTTTGATGTATTCCTCCTCCTCCTCATTTCCAATGTCCCTTCTCCTCAAAAGTATGATTCTGTGTCACATGGACCTGACAGACTTGAGTGAATCTCCAAGATCCCATTGGAGAGGTGGCCATCTTTGCCCTGTGTTGGCTATACTTGTGAAGATATAAAGCCATGGTAAGATCTAGATACACAGTACAGGAAGGAACCCCGAGAAAGGAGTCAAAGACAGCGAGATAAACCAATGTTGGCTAACATCGTTTAATGCTTTTCTCCAGACGGTATTTGAGAGTGAACATGGTCTTGAAATTTTGACCTGTATGAGTCAAGACATTCACTTTTTAAAATAGCCAGTTTGTGTTTGGGGTAAGGGTAGGGGGAGTCAGAGGACAACTTGTGGGAGTCAGTTCTCTCCTTCTACTACACGGGTCTCTGGGAGGCTTGGTGTCAAGGGCCTCTACCTATTAAGCTACCTTTCTGGCCACTTCCGTATTTTTTTTTTTTTTAAAGGAAAAGATGATCATATATGTCAGATCCAATCTCCCGGTTTCCTGTGTTGGTCCTGAGACACAGCCTGGCACACAGAGCGTCATCTCCTCTGTTTGTCTCTGACATCCACAAATCACAAGTAACTCCTTGCAGTCACCTGATTTTTTACCGGTTACTCCCTGTCACTTTAGGCCATTCCCTCATCCCTGGGGAAAACCTTTCATTTGCAGCAGGTTTTCTCATGGGTTGTAACTTTTTGAGCTTTTCTTTGTTCTCCGAACTGTACTTTTTGAAAGCAGCAACCCAGTTTCCTTTTGACCTTCATGTTGCCCGTGGCTATTGCAATGTTTCCTATTTGTGTTTTAAGACAGAGACTGCTCCCAGGCGGTCTCTTTTCCTTTAGTTCCTCACCCGACTCTTGCTGCTGTTTTCCGTACTGCCGCCATAAATGTAAATATTCTCAGATTTTTCTTATTGTCCTTGGAGGGGTGTCATTTGTAAGGCTAACCCCTGATTTGGCATATTGGATTGTCAGTCCACAGAAGCACTTTGAGATGGCCAAAATACTGTAAAGGGAGAGCTTGAAAACAGAATTGACCAGTAAAGAGCCACATGTGACAATTTTGGGAAACTGCTTGGAAATGAGAATTAGTCCAAGAGAAAATGGGAGTAGAAAATCTAAGAAGAGCTGTGACAGTAGAGATCTGTGAGAATGTCAACGGTGAGGAGAAACTTCTGTGCTCTTGATGTTTAGGGCTGATGTGATGGATAGTGGGGTGCCGGTGGCAGTCACTATTGCCTATTGAGTAAACATCCTTAGCCCACGGAGCCTGCACCAGACAGGTAATCAGGGGGTTTTCTGAGGAAAGTAGTCAGTCTCCTTGTCTGTAGTGGAGACATGTTGGCTTAAACTAGTTAGAGGAACATTATTCCTTCTAGCTAATGGTGTTGTATTGGTAAACATTCCTACTGTGAGATGTGAAGAGGAAGTCTATCTGCTGTTTACTCCTTTCTCCCTGTCCCTTTCCTTCCCCTCTCCTTTCCCCTTCCCTCCTCTTCTCTTCTTTTATTTTCTCCCCCAGTTTTCTTTCTGGGATATCAGGAATCCATCTCAGGACCTGGTACATGCTGCATGCTAGGCAGCCCCACCACCATTGAGCTATATACTCTTAGCTCTCAGGATGCTTGTGACTGTGTTTATACTCATCTGCCCGTAAGCAAAGAAGGAACCCTCCAACCTCCTGTAATATGTCACAAACTTCCAGATGAAAATAAAAAAATGAGGAAAAACACAAACAGACCCAGGTAAACATTAGAATAGGAACTATCGAAAAAGAGATTTCTCCCAAGTCTGGAAACTGCTGGTGAAAATTGACTGCAGCCCTAGAAAATAATGGATTCCTCTAATGGTCAATTATATCAGAAAATCCATCTTTCAAGATATGACCAGTCTAAGATAGTTCATCAACCTAAAGGTTAATAGTAGCCACAGAACAATACTGAAATCAGCAGGATGCTATAACAGCAAATACAGAGAGGGGATATAAACATAGTTTATTCCAGACAAGGAGGATGCCATGTGAGTGTGTGCCTGTGTGTGACCTCTGACTTACACATCTGGTTGGTTAGATACTTTCTGTGGCAGTTTGGATGATCAATGTTCCCCATAGTCTGGGACAGTTGAATACTCCATTTCCAGTTGGTGGAATTCTTTGGGTACATTTAGAGAGTGTGGCCTTGCTGGAGGAGGTGTGTCACTGGGTGCAGGCTTGAGGTTTCCAAGTCTGGTGCCATTCCCAATTTGCTCTCTCTGCTTCCTGCTTGCAGTAAAAGATGTAAGCTCTCAGCTTTCTGCTCTAGCCACCAGGTCTCTCCTTTGCCATTGTAGACTCTTATTCCTCTTGAAGCATAAGCCCAAGTAAACTCCCTTCTATACATTGCCTCCTCCCTTCTATACATTGCCTCCTCCCTTCTATACATTGCCTCCTCCCTTCTATACATTGCCTCCTCCCTTCTATACATTGCCTCCTCCCTTCTATACATTGCCTCCTCCCTTCTATACATTGCCTCCTCCCTTCTATACATTGCCTCCTCCCTTCTATACATTGCCTCTTCCCTTCTATATACATTGCCTCCTCCCTTCTATACATTGCCTCTTCCCTTCTATACATTGCCTCGGTCCTGGTATTTTGTCACAGCAATAGAAAGTCATTAATGCATTTTCCTAAGTTATCTTTATTTCTGAATGGAGATACTTTGATCATTGGACTAACATATATGGATAGTCCAGTGGTTGTCGATTAATTTTAAAAGGCTAAGTCCCTTGGTTGATAAAATCTACTTCTTAATGATTAAGTTGTCAGGAGCTTATTTTTTAGAGTCTGTTTTCCTTCATGAGTGGGTATTTGGTACCTGGATCTACGTGGTCATCTTGAAGAGATGGTGCTAGCCTTGTATAAAGCATCTCTAACTCAGCCATCTTGGAGCTGATGAGAAGTTCTGAGAAAAAATAAGGCTGCAGACATATCTGGAGGAAAGCAAACCCAATATTCTGTACAAGGCATACCTTCCAACCAAGAGGATTTTCTGATAAAATGGATTTGCATATTGACTCTCCCTCTAAGGGCTCTTTGTAGCCTTTTCAGATCTGCTCCACCGATCTCAGAGGTGAAATACAAGCTGTGGGGCCATGCTCAGGTGCATGGCTTCTGGTTCTTCAAAGGACATGGAACAATCCTAGCTCCCTCTTAGCACAATTTAAATCCTAAACCCACGGGGTCGGCTTCGTGCCAGTTTCTCCACTGGGCACATTAGGAGTTTTCAACCTGGTTTGGAATGCAATATTAAGCCTTCTTTCCACACACAGGTGTCTTTGTAGATGTAGGGAAATCATTGAGGAGTCTGAAGGACTAGTTAAAACAGGCTTTCTGAAAAGAAATCCGTACAGCTTAATCTTCTTCATAAAACACCAACACATGGTTGCCAGGAATCTGCATGTCCATTGGATCCAAACTTGGTGAGTCACAGCTGGAGCACTTGTCAGGAGGTTTGCTGTGTTTTTGGATGGCGTCGTCTTCAGCATCACCAAATGTTCCAAGGGGAACAATACATCTTGTTTTATGTCTTTTCTCCCAGTGAAAAATCAAGCAAATATTTACATGATTTTACCTAAATCTAATTTCTCGATAATGAATCAGGGCTATCATTTATCCACAGTTAGTGGAAACACACTTCTCTATTCTGTTCCTATAACTTTTTCCTCTTTAGAATTTCTTACATATCCAAACATGCCTTTCTTATTCATAATAAAAGTTGAAATTGGCTGCTTCAGTGGAAACCCGTGTTGGCTGCCGCAGCCTTTTAAGGGATTGTGTTCTGTCTTCCCTATTATTCTGTACAGGCTGCTGCTGCTCTCATGGTGAAGGCAAAGAACTGGGCCACGGACACAGTCCTTCATGAAGCCTGAGTATTCCCTTAGCTGCACCAAAGGATTGATAGGCAGACTCCCTCCAGACTCCAAGCCCCAACTGTCCTCTTTGTTTCCTTGCTGATTGGAATGTAAATCTTTTCAAAAAGCCCTTCGATAGTTATAGAACACAAAGCGTCTTTCTTCAAGAACCCAGGGGCCATTTTTTCTTATTTCTTTTTCATCAAGGTAGATGGAGCCCTGTCTCACAGTCCCTCTAACAGGGTGACTCCCTTAGTGGGTTTTTTGTTTACTTTTAAAATAAGAGACTCATAAACATTCAGAAAAAGGTTTCCTTGCAACATGAACCGGTATAGAAGTGAAGGACAGAGTAAAAGGACAATAAAGATGGGAATGTATGTGTGTGCACCAGTGTGTACATGTGCCTGTCTGCGTATGCCTGTATGACTGTGTGTATGTGTGTACCTGTGTATATACATGTGCATATATGAATGTGTGTGTGTATTTGTTGTGTATGTAGGTGAGTATGAGTATGTTTGTGTGTATGTGTTATATATATATGCATGCGTGCAGACCTTCTGTAATTTAAAACTATTTGAACTAAAAACTTAATCCTTGGCCCGGGGGGGGGGGGGGGAGGGGGTGGTGGTGGCACACGCCTTTACCCCCAGCACTCAGGAGGCAGAGCCAGGCGGATCTCTGTGAGTTCCAGGCCAGCCTGGGCTACCAAGTGAGTTCCAGGAAAGGCGCAAAGCTACACAGAGAAGCAAAGCTACACAGAGAAACCCTGTCTCGAAAAAACAAAAAACAAACAAACAAACAAACAAACAAAAAAACAAAAAAAAACCAAGAAAAAAAAAACAAAAAACTAAATCCTCAAGTACTTCTAGATCTAGCATTTACAATAATTTTGTATTATGAATTTAGATAGTTGGGAATTGGTTTTGTTGCAAAAACAGAGCATACAAATAAATGACAAGAGATCTGCACAAAGGACTTTCCACATGGAAATTAAATAGGTTTACTGATTTTTTTAATGTTTCCTGTTTAAAATACATTCATTATAGATATAAATACATGCAAATTATATAGCTATATGTTTAGCATATGCATTTAAACAATGGGAAAAAGGAGTGTAGAGACTCACAGAGGTTTCCTAGCAACAACTTACTCAGGGTCCGAGAACCTGAATTTGCTTAATCCAGCAGGGCTGCATAAGGAGATGATTTGACCATGGGCATGGTTAGCAGGTATTTGGAAGGGTCTACACTTGGTTGTGCAGTGTGCTTTGATCTTGCAACGGGGAGGTCTTTTGCCCTGCCCCTTGGCATTGTTATGAAAAGCCCTTTTGAAGAGGTAGAAGGGACCATTGGGTTTTGATCCAGGACCTCCCGAAGCTGTCCTGTGTTTCTGTCTTTCTCCTCTTTGCTATCTTTCTATCTAAAAGTTTCTTATCCCTCTCTCCTCCTCATAGGAACTCTTTTAAAAGGTGGGAGCTGGCCTCCCACAAAGGAGCAGCTATATCAACTTGGACAACTGAAAATGAAGAGATGTTTTCTGCATTGGTAAAGGCATTCCTGAAGCACATTCAACGAGACCATACTCATGGACCAGGAATGGGGCAGAAGTGAGAAGAGTCAGATGTGGAAGTATTGACACCCACGTTCCATGTCCAAGTTCCACTGTGACAGGTTGATCTGTCTAAAGTTTAATTTTTCTTGGCACTTGAAACATCAGGCATTTTATTTAACTTTTCTTTGTTCTTTTTTTAAGAAAAAACTTATTTATTTTTATTTTATGTGCATTGGTATTTTTCCTGTATGTATGCCTGTGTGTGGGGTGTCAGAACCCCTGGAATTGGAGTTACAGACAGTTTTAAGCTGTCATGTGTGTGCTAGGAATTGAACTTGGATCCTCTGCAAGAGCAGCAAGTGCTTTTAACTGCTGAGCCAACTCCCAAAACTACTCCTTTTTGTTTTATTTTATTTATGGAGACAGGGTCTCTCTTTATAGCCTTGGCTTTCCTGGAACCTGCTCTGTGGATCAGTCTGACCTAACTCATAGAGATCTGCCTGCCTCTGCCTCCCAAGTGTTGGAATTAAAGGTGTGTGACTAGCTACCTTTTCTTATAAATAAGATAATTGCAAGTTCACATTTTATTTTATATGTATGGGTGTATTACCTGCATGTATGTCTATGTACCACATTCATGCCTGGTGCTCTCAGAGTCTAGAAGAGGGCATCAGATCCCCAGGAACTGGAGTTACAGAAGGTCATGAGCCTCTTTGTGGATGCTGGGGACTGAACTTGAGTCTTTTGCAAGAGCAGCCAGTGCTTGGGCTTAACCCTGAACAATTCTCCAGCCTTCATACTTGCATTTTTATACCAAGAGATTTAAAAAAAAGTGCTCAATTGACTCATTTTGTATTTATAGTATTTTAAAATGTATTTCTGACAAATGTAGCACAAGCTAAGTTTTAAAATAAATTTAAGTCATATTTAATATTGACCTTAATATTTTAAAGAGTGTGAACCAGCTTCCCCCCAAAATTACACCTTTATTGAAGATTCTGCAGACTGATTGACAGACTAGAACATCTCAAAAATCACTACTTATTTTCAAATCCAGAACCTATCTGAAGACAACGTATTAGTTTGGTGTAACACAAGAACCAATCTCTCTCTCTCTCTCTTTTTTTTTGGTTTTTCAAGACAGGGTTTCTCTGTGTAGTTTTGCACCTTTCCTGGATCTCGCTCAGTAGACCAGGCTGGCCTTGAACTCACAAAGATCTGCCTGCCTCTGCTTCCCAAGTGCTGGGATTAAAGGCGTGCGCCACCACCGCCTGGCCCAATTTCTCTCTTTTTTTTTTTTTTTTTTGGTTTTTCGAGACAGGGTTTCTCTGTGTAGCTTTGAGCCTTTCCTGGAACTCGCTTTGGAGACCAGGCTGGCCTCGAACTCACAGAGATCCGCCTGGCTCTGCCTCCCGAGTGCTGGGATTAAAGGCGTGCGCCACCACCGCCCGGCCCAATTTCTCTTTTTATACCAATACAAAATGGTCCAGACATTACTGTGTAGTCCTGCATCTCTCCTCTTCCTGATGATGTTGCGTTCTCACGTCTGTGTCCACCTGATACTAACATGATAAGAAGAAATGAAGGGGACCTCATTTCTGTTTACTATTACTTTCTGTCTTACACACCACTCCTTCCCTCTTACCCATCCGAGAGTCCATGCTTTGCTCTCGTGGGCTGAGTGCTCTCCAGGCCCTGGCCCGGCTTTGTCTTGGGCAAGTTCATCTTCAACCTTGGACTTTTCTTCATCATCCCATGTGTTGGATTCCTTATTTCTTAGACTTCATTTCCCCGTTCTTGTTTTCTTCCTTCCTAACCATGAAGCATGTCCTGCAGTAAGCTCTCCATTAGTATGCTCTTAGATACTCTCTTTGGTGTCTCTAAATAGATTCAGATCATGGATGTGTAGAAAGCTTTTATACCTAGACTCCTATTTCGGTGGTACTTTGGTTAGATGTACACAGCCATGCCTCAGAATCATGAGGGATTGTTTCTAAAAACCCCTCCGTTGTATCCACATCTGCACAAGTTGGAGCCTCTTACAGGGATAGTGCTGTATTTGCATATTATCTCTACGCATCCTCACGTATGCTTTATCTCTAGGTCGTGGGCAGTCCCTGAAGTAGTGTAAATGTTGTGTGAATAGATGTCTTAGGGTATTGTTTTGGGAACAATGAAAAAGGTAAAATGACTTTACGTGGTGAGTACACACACAGTATTTTTGATCTGCAGTTGGTTAAACCACTGGTTGGAAACCTTGAGCACAAAAGGCTGCTGTAATTCTAAGATGGATGCTGTTTCCCATCAAAATGTTTCTCTAGTCTAGTTTTTAATCATTACTCTTCAGAATTCAGGTGCCTTCCTGACTTCTTCTAAACCTTTTCACCTAAGAACTCATTTTCTTCAATTCTCCTACTTCTCCCATTTTTTCTGTTTTCTCTTCCTAGTACTCCAATTAATTGGATGTTGGATATCTTCAATGGAATTATTATAAAAAAAATCTTCTTGTTCAATTTTCTGTCTCTTTGTCTTTTGTTAGTTTCTGGTAAAATTTCTATACTACATTTTGCAAAACGTATGTTGAATTTCTACATTTGTACATCACATTAACAACTAGTAGCTTTGGGGCTGGGGAGTGGCTCTGTGGTTAAAGGGCACACACTGCTCTTGGAGAGGCTCTAAGGTGAGTGTGCAGCACCCATGTTGAGAGGCTCACAACCACCTGTAACTCAAGCTCCAGGGGCTGTGATACCCTTTTCTGGTCTCTGTGGGCACTGCAAGCATGTACACACCCTACACAGACATATGGGCACACACACACACACACACACACACACACACACACACACACACACACGAATAAAAATATGGATATAAGTGTACATATATATATATAATTAAAAAATAAAGTAACGTTTTTTATTTGTCTCTCATACAATACATTCCAGCTGCAGTTTTCTCTACCTCCACCCCTCTCAGCACCTGCCCCCCCCATCCACTCCTTCTCCATTTCCCTTAGGAAAAGAGCAGGCCTCTCAGGGATAAATAGCTCTTAAAGAATTATAAGAATATTTTTTTAAAAAAGTGCTTTACCCACAGATAAGTGTAGGCACCACTCTCATCAAAAAAGCTCCTTTTTTACAGCAATAGAGGCCATCACAGAAGACCTCAACTGAACAAACTGCAGAGATCAACAGATTAAGGGGAACCTAGCCCCAAAGGATACATCTATATCACAGTTTCTGCATCTTTGGCTCAGGGAACATCTCAGAAGATGGATTATAAGAGCCAGAATACTAAAAAATCTGCTGTGAAACAGTCTTACCTAGAAATGGCTGCATAAGAAAATACTTTTGAAACAATGGGAATTTCAATGGACATGTTACCATGGAAGGGGAACCTCCACAGGGTTCTTCCTTAGACCAAAGGCAATTATTGACAGCTGGGGGAGGGGTGGATTAACCTCTCCTGAGAAGGAATCCTATTATTGGTGTCCAGTGCAGAGAAATTAACCTTGAAACTATATAGACACAGTTAGCAAAAGTGGACTCAACAAGTTGTGTGTGTGTATGCACGCATATATGCATATAACATATAATCAAAGAAAGAGGGGCTATGAACTTGAGAATAGGGGGGCATGGGAAGATCTGATGGGAAGAAAAAAAGGGGAGAAGTGATGTAATTCTACTTCAACTAAAAAAAAAAATTTGCCTTTAATCCCAGCATTCAGGAGGCAGAGGCAGGCATAGTTCTGTAAATTCACAGCCAGCCTTGTCTACAGAGTGAGTTCCCAGACAGTTAAAACTACATAGAGTTACCCTGTCTTGAATAAAAACAAACAAACAAAACACGCCCCCTCCCCCAAAATCCAAGAAAAGATAAAAGAAAAAATTAAAAAAGCTTATTGGAAGCTACATGGATGGATATTTCGGTCAGTGGATTTGCCTATAGAGATAAGTGGATGCCTGATTCTTTCATTGAAGATGTCAAGATTTCCATTTGTGGTGCTTGTCTTCAGGCTGATCTACATCTCTAGAATCTTCTAGTTCTCATGCTGTGTATTTAAGACCCTCTCATGTTGATGCTACCATAATTCAGTGTGTGATTTTTTTTTTCATGTATTAGTTTTGCATTTCTTCTTTGATTCCAGCTCAAACTATTGTTTCTTAGCTCAGAGTTACGTAGATACTACCCCCTCAAGACTAAATTCTACATTTCCAGTGAAGGTATCAGGGATATAGTTGTCTATTGTGAAGGATAGAGTGTTTAGGGATCAACATGACTTTTAAAGCAGTCTTGTTAGTGCTTGTTTTCAGAGGTACTTCGGAATGCCTGCTCTCTCTGGAGTTTGCCAGAGCATGTACCAGCATGCTGTGTCTCCAGGCTTCCTCTGGTAGCTAAATCAGGAAACAGTTACCCATGGGCCCTTCAACTTAAAATGGTTTCCGTTATTTTTTGCCGTCTTATTGTCCGCTCTGCTGTTTCTTCAACTTTTCAGGTATAGAACATCTCAATTTCCTGTTTAGTGTGTGTATTCACCAGGTTCCTACAAAGCAGAACAGAACAGTAGGAGATATACAATTTTCAGATTGGCCTATGTGGTTTTCAGAGGCTGGATAGCTCAATGGCTATTGCCAATCCAGAGACCCAGAGAAGCTTATAGGACCTCAGGCCAAGCAACTAGAAGAAAGCAAACCAGTTGAGTGAGCAATGGAACAGCCTTAGCTGGAGACGGAATGTCTGAAATCTCCCCAGAGAGCTAGTGAAAGCTCATGCTGAATGCTGAAACATCTAGGAACCGATGCCCCCGGCCAACAGAAGCAATCTAACATGCACCCACTCAAGGAAGGTATGCTATATGTTTGCCATTTCTCCCTTTTCATTCCACCTGGGCCTCCAGACTATTGGATGATGTCACCCATGCTCAGGGCAGCCTCCCGCCCCACCCCCATTCAGATCTGCTGACCAGTCTTTTCTGGAAGCACCCTCACAGAAACCCTCAGAAGTCTGCTTGTTCATTTTCTAGGCACTCTTCAGTTCAGTCAAATTGACAACTAAAATTATCCATCATGATGTGGCCAGTAGCAAGCAGAGATGGATGTTGTAGCAAACCGCCATGCTTACCTAGAACCTATTTCCAGCATCCCTTTTCCTTTTAAAATGTATTCTGGCATGCATTTTGTTTCACTTAGGTTGCTCCATTCTTGGAACTTAGTATGGCTTGTTTTCAGTGAACTGGAAACATGACTGTGAACTTGAAAGTTCCCTCTGACAACAACTGATCTGCTACTCGGAGCTGCTCCGTTTTAACCAAACACTGCTATGAGCTGCTAGTGTATTTTATTCTTGAGAATGACCTTGGGTGTTAGCGGTGGTATGTTTTGAGATGGCCTCTGGCTAGCCTAAGCTCACGATCCTCCTGCCTCAGCCTCTTGAATGCTCGAGTGCTAGAATTACAAATGTGTATTTCTGCCCAACTGACCTTTGTCTTATTGCTATGCATTGTCAAATGTGTGTTTGTAAGGATTTAATTTCATTCATACTGGAGAAAGTTTAGTTTTGATCTACACCAGTAAGGCAAATGTTTTTGACCCCACAGAAATTTGATCCCTTAATAAGTGGACTAGTTAATGCCTAGTTCTCAGTGGGAACTTAATAATGGGTAAATAATAATAGTTGTTTATAAAATTAACCATGGATTTGGCTAAAGAAAAAAAGTTATAAATCTGTCTCTGGGCACAAAATGCTGACCTGTCTTTGGGAGGCTTAACAAAATGTATGGTTGGGAATCTCAGCTGTTGCCACCAAGGGCAATCAATGGGCTGGGTTACATATTACACTGTGCACTGGAGACCTCCACAGATCAGTTGGGCATGTGCCATTGTTGATGTAGTGTGGAAGAGTGATTTCTGATTCTGGCACTGCTTGCTCGCTCATTTGTACTTCTTCATATGTCTGTTGAAATTCAGAGAACATTTAACTGTTCAGCATAAAGAGTCAGCACAGACTTCCCCATTTCCTCACTAACTTCTACAGCACTGGGGGCAGATTTTACCATCTCTGAAATTTTTCACTAGTTCAAAATACTGTAACTTTATATCACTAAATCTACCTTCTTTAACACCCCTTTGGCAAAGCTACCCATGATTGGAAATGTTTCTCTTCTAATTGAAATAAAAAGCATTGCTGACCGCACCTCATTTGGCTCAGTAGAATAAAGGTGAATTAAAAGATGCATTTGCATTCCTGACTTAGTCTGATTGAAGGAGAGAAGAGGAGCAGGGAAAATGGAAATATTTATTCTTTGAACAGCAACATAAAATTTCAGAGTGCTTGTTCTGTAGGAGAGGTACATTCGCCATGTTTTTATATGTTTATGTCTGGGTAGGCATTTTCACTCACACCAATCACAGACTTCAATGCCCAGAAGCAAAACATTTTGTTAGGTGGGCAATTATATGGGGCCTTAGGAGATTAGTCTTGTGACTTTTTAAACCAGTCAGTCTAAGTATGTAACTTAGACCCTCAGATTACTAAGGATTTAGCCTCCTGGCAGACTTTATTATGACACAAAAATGTTGATTAAAAAATAAGCAAAGAAGGCCTCTAAAATGTCACAATTATGTTTATAAAATCCTAATACTAAAGTCCACAAGGTTATTCTAAAGGCCCTCCCTTCCTTCCTCCCTCTCTTCCTTCTTTTTCTCCCTCCTCCCTCCCTCCATTTCTTCCTCCTTTCTTCTTTTCTCCTTTCTCTCCCTCCCTCCCTCCACCCCCTCTTTCTTTTTGGTTTCTGAAATGAAACCAGGCAAATGCTCCATCACGGGCTGGACTCCAGCTTGCCAGGTTTAGGAATTATATGAATGAATGTGCTTGGTTAGTGTTCTGAAGCTCTCCTTTTGAGATTCCATTATTAAAAGAGATACCATCTGACTGTGTTTTAAGTGGTACTTAGCCTCCTGCTGATTGATGAAATAAAGTTGCTGTGAGATCAAAGGATGAGATGACTGGCAGATGACTAGTGAAAGGAGGGAACAGTAGCTCTGTAACAGGAACTAGAAGGGGTTGGAATTTGGGGCCACCAAATGGAAGAGCAAGCATATATATATAGATGTACCTAAACATTTGGTGTATCTCCTCTCAGGACAGAACTCGAGACAGAACTCTAGACGGGTCATTACTGGGGCATCGCTGTGAATTCCAGTGTTTGGGATAAAGGGAATGATGTTGCTTTCTCCCACCATCAGCTTCTCCCCATTGAGGATTTGAGTATTTTAAACCTGTATTTGTTAGCCAAGTTCAGTAAGATCCCTGTATTTTAAGAGTTTTTTCTTTTTCTTTTATTTATGTGGGTGCTTTGCCTGCATGTATCTATGTGTACCATGTGCATGTGGTACCCATAGAGGCTAGAAGAGGGCTTTAGATCCCCTGAGAATTGAGTTACTGAGGGGTCTGAGCTGCCTTGTGGTGGGGGGAATAGAGCCTGGGTCCTGTGCAAAAGGGGCAAGTTTTCTTAAGTGCAGAGCCATCTCTCCAGTGGTCTCTGTAATCTTATGTGATTTGCTAATCTGATAGTGTTGGCCAGCTTTCTATAGAACCAACCTTGAGTCCCCTTTGGTAAATGCATGCAATTGTCTTCCTCTTTTTCAGCCAGTGCACAACTGAGGCCAACTTCTTCCTGTCTAGCCCATTCCAGCAGGGTGTGGCAGGGTGTGCATGCTCATGTGCCTATGCGAGTGGCTTGATAAATGCTGCCGGCACTTCCCGTCTAAACATTTCCTGAAACCTTGAAGTATGTGTTAAGTCATCAATAATTCCAGATTTCTAGATGTGTGTGGAAACGCTCCCTACTTTTGCAAAGTGTTCCATTCAAGAACATGACTAACTCTTAATGAAGTCTTCCAATTTGATGTTGATGTACAACATGAAGTGAGGCTAAAAATGTGAAAAGAACAGATGTTCTTTTGTGTCTAGGAGAACACTGCATGTGCTTAGAAAAATACACAGTTGTTACACCTTGGAGTTCCCAGCACACTTAGAGAAATAAAGTTTAAATTAAAAAATATTTTTATATGTTTTATGTGTGTGGGTGTTTCGCCTGCATGCACATCTGTGCACCACATGTGTTAAGTGCTCATGGAGAAGAGGGCATTGGATCCTTTGAAACTGGAGTTACAGGTAGTTGTGAGGTGCCTTGTGGGTGCTAGGAATCAAATCTGAGTTGTCTGGAAAAACAGCCAATGTTCTTAATTGTTGAGCTATCTCTCCAGACCTGCAGTTTATACTTTGTAAACAATCTACTGTGAATGGAGATTTAGGAGAAACGTGATGTTGCATTGCTGGATCCTTAGCAGTTGGGTCCCGAGAACATCTGCCTGATGCAGACTTGGTTGGCAAGATATGTAGAGGTGTTGCTGACATTGTTATTGGGAAGAGTGGAGCTATGAAAACAGTTAAACTAAGGCTCTGAGCTCTCACTGAATCTTCCACTCAGGTAAGATATGGGGAGGAATCACAGCAGACAAAAATTCTTGGCTAGGAGGTTTCTTTCTTCCTTCCTTCCTTCCTTCCTTCCTTCCTTCCTTCCTTCCTTCCTTCCTTCCTTCCTTCCTTCCTTCCTTCCTTCCTTCCTTCCTTCCTTCCTTCTTCCCTCCCTCCCTTCCTCCCTTCCTTCCTTTCTTCTTTCCTTCCTTCCTTCCTTCCTTCCTTTTTTTTTGTTTTTTTTTTTTTTTTTGTTTTTTTGAGACAGGGTTTCTCTGTGCAGTTTTGGTGCCTGTCCTGGATCTTGCTCTGTAGACGTGGCTGGCCTTGAATTCACAGAGATCCACCTGCCTCTGACTCCCAAGTGCTGGGATTAAAGGCGTGCGCCACCGCCGCCGCCGCCGCCGCCGCCGCCGCCACCACCACCAGGCCAAGGAGATTTCTTGAACTCATGTATGCCAGACAAACACTACCACTGAGCTCTCTCAATTCCTCTTTCTTTCCTATTTTACTTTGAAACAGGATCTTGCTAAATTGGAACCCCTCCTCCCCAAAGCTCAGGCAGTGCTTGAACCTGTGATCTTGCCTTGGCTGTCAAAGTTTCTTGCATTATAAGCTTGCAATGCCAGGTTCATTTTAGTATAGTTAATTGTTATAAATATCTTTTTTTTGGGGGGGGGTTGGTTTTTTGAGACAGGATTTCTATATGTAGTTTTGGTGCCTGTCCTGGATCTCACTCTGTAGACCAGGCTGGCCTTGAACTCACAGAGATCCACCTGGCTCTGCCTCCTGAGTGCTGGGATTAAAAGTGTGCACTACTGCTGCCCAGCTTTTATAAATATCTTAAGTGCATTATACAAATTATGTTGTTATTATTATTATGTAATTTGTAGGTAATGTGTCAAAGCAGGGCAGAAGTAGTTTTTGGTAAAGGGTATAGCTAGAGAATTTTTATCTAGTTGATAGAACACAACCTTTTATTCAACACATGATTTCTACACATTTGTGTAATTCTGTAGAGTGCAAAGACTACAGGGTGTATGTGTGAGCCGTGGCTGCCTGCAACTGAGTTAGCTTTGGATATTAGTTTTGTCGAAGTTTTACCCCTGGGAGCTAATAAGATGTAGTCAGCAATGTGATTGATATACATCCCCCTTCCCGGTAGCTAACACATACTTTCCAAAAAGTATATTAACTTGATTCATGTTTCTTTCAGGCAGAAAAACACCTGCTGATTAAGTTTGGAGATAAAGATGCTAATTGGGAGTGAATCATTCTCTTGTCAGGTTATACAAGGTAGAATTGATGCACATAAATTTTGTATATGTGAAGAGCTATTATATGAAAAAATCTAGGAGAAACAGATTCTCGTGTTTCTCTCCACCTTGTTGTGTAAGTGAGCAACTTGGTTCTGATTAAAGGAGCTAATCAATAGCTTGTCAAGATCATATGCTTTATTTCTGGAAAACTATCAATGGAAATTGAGTCCTACATGATTTTTAGCAAAGATTTTTTTATTTTTTAAAATATGTCTCTCTTTGTGTGTGTGTGTGTGTGTGTGTGTGTGTATGAGGTATGAGTGTGTGCACACAAGTGCAGCTGTCTGTGGAGGCCAGGAGGGTGTCAGATCTCCTGAAACTGGAGTTACAGGTGATTGTGAGCCGTCTGATCTCAGTGCTGAGAAATGAACTTGGGTCTTCTGCAAGAGCAGTGGGTACTTTTAACGAATGAGCCGTCTCTCCAGCTCCAAAATATAATTTAAAAAAAAAATCCGTGGTTAAATGTTTGAGGAAAGTTATCTCTCTCTCAGAGATTGGCACTTTAGGGATAATCTGTTGAAGTTGCTTCGGGTGCAGTAAGATGAATCCCAGGCCTTGCTTTTCTTTTCATGCCACCGGTGTATCCTCGCAGAGCAACTCCTGTGATGGAGAACCTTGTAGATTTTATTCTGTCAAGAGTGTGATCCTCCATGTGCCTGTTTGATTTCTGCCGTGGAGGGGTCTTCTGGCATTTCCTGGAAGGCATCTTGGATACTGTGTGGAGGACAAGCCAGGGCCAGAGAATTAGCATGAGGAATGTGGACAGCTGGCGTTCAGGCTACTGCAACCATCCGTCATCCTCACCAAAAGTCAGAGCAGCTCCAGCTGCTGGCCACTGGAGTCCTGAGTCTTCTCAACAGGAGTCATTAAGTCTGGGCTAAAGAACTTCTGTGGTCTTAGCAAGTACCTCATTTGGCATCTTTTTTAATAATCAATTTCAAACTAATGATCTAGGTTGGAAAACACTGGGGAGATTTTGTAGGCTTTCTTTGTTAATATGCTTCTTATTTGAACTGGAAAGCTGTTCAGGAAAAAGTGAAATAATGCTTCAGAAATATTTGTGGTCCTTGATATATGAGCCAGAAATGAGAAAAGCATAGGTTTGTTCCATGCATAAAAGTACATTTTAGTATTGCATGAAAAGCCCAACTCTTTGATGTAGGCTATCAGGAATCACATGAAATGACTTTTCTCTTGAAATGATAAGATAGTTATTGGTTCTGGGCTGTAGATCTGAAGCTATTATGAGGGTAACTATCTTCCTTTTTTTTTTCTGAACTCTTGGGGAATGACTTCCAGATCTGGTCTTTATTTATTTTGGACATTAGAAATGTTAGGTGTTGCATATACACCCAGAGCCATAAGAATAATTTGGAGGAGAAAGGAGTAAAGTTGTTTTGAAGGAGTCTACAGTTTAATTTGGGGATATTAATACAAATAGATCAAAGGGCGTATTCTACAAGATAGTTTTAGATTATAGACTCTAAGGAATCCTGGAAAATGACATTTTGTTTCCCTATTATAATAGCCTTTTGATTTTTCTTTACTAGAACATGAGCTATTATGTTCAGAAATCTTTTTCAAGCTACATAAACTTACCATCTTGGTATTTTAAAGATGCATTTATTTTTATCTTATGTGTATGAGTATTTGCCTACTTGCCTGCACATGCACCATTGTGTGTGCACTGCCCATGGAGGCCGGAGGAGGGCACTGGATTCCTGGGGACTGGAGTTACAGGTGGTTGTGAGTCTCTGTTTGGGAGCTGGGAATTGAAGCTAGGTCCTCTGGAAGGGCAGCCAGTGCTCTCAACCACTGTTTCTTATCTTGATGTTTTATAACTACTTCAATGACATGTTAGTATTATGTTTTTTGAACAGGAACCCACTCAGAGATGAGTTAGCTTAATATTTTCACTAGATAGTCATTGAAACTGAGTCTAGAGAATTCTCAGAGGATGAATAATGACTGGAACCTAAGCCCTGGTCATTGAAGTGATTTATTAAGAAACATTGTGATTTGGTATTATCTTCTGATCTCTGATATATGTAGGGTTATTGCAGTTTCTTAGTTTTTGGCTTGATGTCAGGGACTTTCTGGGATTCTCAATATACCTGGATTGGTCTAGGGGATGTGTTCAAGCTGCTTCAAAAGTAGTGAAGAAATACCACAGTCAAAGGAGATTTTGTTTAAAAAACAGGGTCTCGTGTAGTTCAGACTGGTCTCCAACTCACTTTGCCTCTGAGGATGACCATAACCTGCAGAGTAGCCTGCCTTTACATGAGTGTGGAGGTTGTAGGTGTGGCCACCCTGATGAGTCTATGCAGTGCTGGGAATCCATGCAGAGCTTTGTGCACACCAGCATAATAGATGAGCTTTACCTGTTCTTTAAACCCCAGCTGCATACAGCTTTATGTTACCTTGAACTAAAAACTTCCAATTGTATATTTTAAAATGCACAAATAATAGCAAATACCATAAATAGACTTGCTATTCTTAAATTTACTTACTAATGTCTACTGTATCACTCCCCCAGATTCACTTGAAATGAAGCTAAGTTCTCTAACATGGAGGCTGAAGGAACTCAGTCAGTGAAATTGTTTTTCACATTAAGTAGTGCTTGGGTTGGGTTTGAAGAAAAGATTGAAGATGTAAATCCCTTCTCTTTCCCTTTCCTTTCTTTCTGACTTTTGTTTTCAATCAAGGTTCTGTGTGGCCTAGCTAGTCTCAGTCTCACTGTGTAGCCAGAGATCACTTTGAACTCTTGATCTTCCTTGTCTGTACCTCCAGCTCACTGAGCTTACTGACACAGGGCACCACATCTGGCAGTGACGTGTCTTCTGAATCTGATTGTCATTCTTTTCCAGTACATTGGAGATTTCAAACCCCAGCCTAGGATACTGGGAGGATTGAAGACAAGCAGAAGCCTCTGAATGGAGCTTCGCTAACTAACTTGTCAACAGATGTTCATGGCTACACATATCGCTCTTGATATTGTCATGGAAAAGATTATAGTGTCCATGGCGTCATGGAGTTTGTATTCTCATGTGGTATATAAAAATGTAAACACACCTGATTGAAACAGTAATGATGATTATAAAGAATTGTCTACAGCCAGATGACTGTCTGGAGAAGTTTATTTTGGTACAGTGGTGGAGGAGGGTTGTTCCAAACTGTATTCCAGCTGAGACTCTAGTATTCCTGTGATCTGGGGTGGGTTTCTCAGAAGACAAAGGACACTCATTAGGAACTGAGGGGTAAAAGGGAATTTGAAAAAGTTACAGCAAATAGCAAAATTAAGAGATTATGATTATTGACACCTATGATGAGGTAGAAGACACCATAAGCAGCTTTATCAGTTTATTCCAATATAGGGCATAGTGAGAACTAGAATATCAATGCCAATAAAATTGTATTTACACTGAACACTTAAAAGTTGTTTTTATTTTATGTGTCTGTATGTTTTGCCTGCATGGGTGGATGTTCACCATGTGTGTGGCAGAGGAGAAGGCTTCCCCCTACAGCCTCATAGCTCCTACACCAGAAGCCTACTGTGCAGGCCACGATTTCAGAGTTTTCAACCCCTGGCACTGTGAAAGCAAATTTCTATTATTTATTGCTCGTCACCCAGTCCATGGTACTTTGTTATACACGACAGCCGAACTTCATTAACTCATTTGCACATTAACATTTCACAACTATTTATTTAAAAAATCAATTCATCTCATAAAGGGAGCAGCTATAAATATGAAAGAGACCCGAGCCTGTGGGGACATTTCACATTCAAACCACAGTTTAGAGAGCCAACAGATGAGGAAAGAAAAAAGCTGTTTTGAAGAGGCCTGGGGTTGAGTCCAGTGCCAGGGAACGGTGGTAAAATCGGAGTGCTATCCGGAAACAGGAGAGAGACTGACAAAGGATGGATGGAAGAGGTTTCCTTGGGCCACAAGGGCGCAGGCGGCTTTCTAGGAGAAAGTGTTGCGTTCTGCAGGAGGCCAGAGTTGGTAAGATCCCCACGAGAGTGGCTTGGGGGGTGTTTCCTTCGAGAAAATTTAAGAGAATGCCCTAGATGCCAAGTAGCACAACAAAGAGGTGAGGATGAGAAGACACTCTGAGCTTGAAAAGTCATCCTTTTGCTAAAAGAACCAAAACCCAACCAAACAAAAACCCTAAACAGCAAAAACAAAACAACAACAACAAACCAAACAACCAAAACACCACACACACACAAACAAAAACTTTAAAAGAACTTTCCAATTTAATTAGAATTATGTAGCCTACTTCTTTAATCATACCTAACTATATTTTTGGAATTTCTCTTTTAACTTAATTTAAATTTTTGTAGTTAAGCTGCCAGGGACAATGGAAGTCTGGGATGACTCAAGCCAGGCTCCAAGGTTCAGAAAGCCACCAGTCGAAGATGAGCCTTTCTGTACAGCCACAGACAGCGAGCGCCAGATGACCTAGACTCCACACCGAGGGCCACAGAAGGTGCAGGCTAACGATTGGAGAGATGCCTTACTTCTCAAGTTCCAGAACAGAGTTCAGGGTGTGTCACGGTTCTTCAGTATCTCTTTGCTTAGTTACTCAGTGAGTTTATTGGAATTGTTTACAGGACTAGAGTTGAAAGGTTGCTCAGAGGCATCGGCCTCGTAGGAAAACCCCATATAAAATCTCACCAAAGCTCGGGCCCTGGAGCTCCCTGCACAACCTGTAGTCAGCTGGGAAACTGAAGGGCCTTGCTCCCTAGAACCTGGAGGGTTTCCTCCCTTCTTCTTCCCCCTCCTTCCTCCGTCCCTTTACCCCTCCTTTATCTTACCCTCCCCCCTTCTCTCTGCAGAGCTGGGATGGACTCAGTGTCGGTGGTGTCTTTGCCTGCTAAGTATGAACTCTCCCACTGAGAGCTGCACTCCAGGCCTTGAAAGTTCCCTTCTCCCCTCTCTCCTCTATCTTTTCCTTTCTTTATCTTTCCTTTGCAAAACTAAGGATTAAACCCAGGGCCTTGTCCATTCTAAGCAAGTCATAAACCAATAAGTTTTGCACTAGGTTCTTGGATTTTCTTGAGTTTATTCCAGTTTATGTAAACTAACAAGTACTGATTCTTTTTTTGTGAGGATTCTGATGTCAGATGTCTCTCTAAGGACGGACAACTATGATGTTATCACTCACGATTGCCATGGAGCCAGCATAAACATAATTACCTATGCATTTTATGAAATGAAGATAACATTTCTGTTTAATCTTAAATCTTAAAGTGTCTGGAAATTTGGACTAGAAGGTAAAACCTACAGCTAGTAGAAAAGCTTGTTGGAAGCGAAGTGTTTGACTTCCAGTGAGCTGGCATCCTAGAGGCTGCCTCTGTGTGAGCTGATGAACAGGGCAGCCAGAAGAAGAAAATGGAACTTTTATCCCAGAAACAGAAGTAGAGGAAGAGGGTTGGAAATCTGTGAAAGAAGCTATAAGATACTGGAAAAGAGTGAACAGTCAAAAAGACACATGGGGCAGAGAAGTGAGCTGTGCACTCCTGGGGGAGGGGTTGTGGAGGGCAGAAGCTTCCAGAATGGTTTAATGCTGATGCTGCCACAGCAATTTGCTTTCTCCTTCCTGAGCTTCTGGAGACTGAGTTTTAAAGCGTAGGTTGCTAGTTCTAAGATTATCCATCAACTGAGAAGACATACCCAAGCAAATAGATCCACAAGGCATGACAAAGAAAAGCAGGAAACATGAAGATGCCACGCAGCTCTCCAAAGATCATGGCTCCTCACTTCCGAGCTCCAAGATACTGAAACAGGTAAAATGGCAGATGAGGAGTTCAGACATTTTCTGGAAAACATGATCAGTGATTTGAAAGAGGACAAGAACAAGCAGATGAAGCAATTCTGGGCCTGGAGAAGAAACTCAGCAACACAGAAGGAAGAATGAGAAAAAATGGGTGAGAAAAACAGCAATAAATGAAAAACAGACAGTAATATGGAAGAAAGATTCAGCAAAAAGAAAATTTGAAAAGAAAAAAAAACCCACACAGAAATGTTAGAAAAATCTTACTGAGACAAGTAAAGAACACAGTATAAAGTACACCAAACAGACTGAGCCAAGCTAAAGACAGGAAGAGAGAGCAAGGTCAATGAAATATTGAAGCATCATGGAGGAATAAGGCAAGCCTGACCACAGTACTCTGGGATACCGTTGTGGGGTATCCACCAGAGAAGACACGTGTTCAGGCCATTAGAAAGTCTTTATCAGCCGGTCGGTGAGTACACTGGGTGTTCAGGATCCCAGTGTAGCACCAGGCCTTTCTCAGGGTGGGCTTTTAAGCACAAAAACCATGTCCTGAGGGGACATGCTCAGTCAACAAGAATAGTTAGCCAGAAGCAAAACTAGAGAAGCCAAAAAGCAAGGTTAGCACCTTAGGGACTTCCCCAGACTGCGGACTGGGATGGATTGGGCCTCTGTTTTCATGAGTTTTATCGTCCACAGGGTCCTTCTAGCTTAGATTGAGTTGTGTGAAGGTCTGGAGGCCTGTTAACACCACAACCAAGAGAACAAACTAAGAATACACAGGATATAAGAAGTAGGCAAGACTCGTAGGGCAGAGAAGATTATTCCGTGGGTAAACTGCCTGCTATACAAGCTTGAGTACTGACTTTGGATCTCCATCACTCACAGAAAAGCTAGCGGAGCATGGCGGTCTGCTTATAGTCCCAGTGCTTGGGTGGTAGAGACAGGGGATCCATGGGCAAGCTGGCTAGAGAGGCTGGCCAAATTGGCCAGTTCTGTGTTCATCAGGAGACCCCAACTCAGTAAATACGGTGAAGAGTCACTGAGGAAGCTGCCACACATCAATCTCTATCCTCCACGTTCATGTAGACACATGTATGCCTGCAGACATGTAAGCATACACATGTCAACATGCACACATACACATACATACACACCATATTTATATGGCTGTCCCCTTCCAGCTGTGAAAAGCTGATTATACCTTCACAGATTTTTTTTTTTTAATGAACAGCACAGTTCTAACTTCTTTGTGTATCCAAGTTAGTTTTTGTCAACTTGATATGAGCTAGAGGTATTGGGGAAGAGGAAATTGAATTAAGAAACTGCCTCCATTAAGTTGTCTGTAGGCAAATCTGTGAGGCATTTTCTTGATCAGTGATTAATAGGGGCACCCAGCCCACTGTGGGTGTTTCCACCCCTGGGCAGATGGTCCTGGGTTCTATAAGAAAGCAGGCAGAGCAAGCCATGGGGAGCAAGCCTGTAAGTGGCACCCCTCCATGGCTTCTGCTTCAGTTCCTGCCTCCAGGATCCTGCCTTGAATCCCTGCCCCAACTTTCCTTAGGGATGAGTGGTTACCTAGAAATAGAAGATGAAATAAACTCTTGGCTCCTCGAGTTCCTTTTGGCCATCGTGTTTTATCCCAGTAATAGAAAGCTAACTAAGACATGTAGTTATTCTATGAAACGAGATGAAAGGAACAAAGAAGACTGCTCTCCCTCCAGCACCCTGGTATCAGCTGGAACGCCCATTGAACACCATGATGGAACATTACGGATAAGGAAAATAACGTCTTACTTTCCTAAGCAAGAAAACTGACAACACAGCCACCATTGACAGTAATCTGTTCGTTTGTTTGCTTGTTTGTTTTTGACCTGGGTGAAGTCCCTCCCAAGTTAGAGACACAGGCAGCCTCAGTCAGATTGCCAAATTGCCTTTTTTTTTCTTTTCTCTCCTGAAGACTGGACTTTTCAAATGAAGCAAAAAGTCAGTAGAAGAAAATCTGAAGCAACACGTCCCCAGTGAGTTGTTCTTTGTGCTGCACACAGAAAATTAAAAGTTGAGTGAATCTCCAAGTGAGGAATCAGCACGCTGACTCAAATTAATACAACGTGGTTAGCATGTGTGATTCATGCCGCTGCGCTCCATCGTGACCTACAGGGAATAAAGAGGCAGTTGCTAAAGTTGGCAGCAAATAAGGACATGGCAGAATGTTCCAGAGTTGAGGCCTTCCTTATTAAATAACTGATAACCCGGATGTATCCATTTGTTGATGTTTTGAGACAAGATTTCACTTACATTAGGGTCAAAGGTGGCCCTGGCAGACCAATCAAACTAGGTTCAGCCATCTGTCTTAAGTAGGTCAACTAAAGATAAAAATTTGGCTAGAGGGATGGCTCAGTCAGTAACATGCTTGCCTTGCTAGGAGGAGGCCCTGAGTTTAACCCTCAGAATGTATATAAAAATATTTGCCTGGTGGTGCGTTTGTAACCCCAGTCCTGGGAAAGCACAGATGAGGTTATCCCTGAAGCTCCCTGGACGGCTAGTCTGGCCTAATTGGTGAGCTCCAGGCTAACGAAAGAGTATGTCTCAAGGGCAGTAGACAGTCTTCCTTAGGATGACACTTGAGGTGGTCCTCTGAATTACATGTTGTCCTTTTGCTTATACACGTCCACACCCACACATGCATACATGCACGCATGCACTCACACATGCACTCACAAGCACACGCAGCACAAAAAAAGAGAGACACAGAAATAGTGAAATTTATTACTACTTACCCAAACTGGAAACTCACCAGTCTCAGCTCAGGAACCAATTAGATTGAGGTTGTTCAGTCTGAGGTTGAGTTTTACACATGACTGTACTGTTAGGAAGTGGGTTCTGTGCTTTTCAGCCAAAACCATGCGATTACTCTAAGGATGTCAATACTGGATGAATGTGTTCTCCAAACGCATTGTTTTTCTTTGAAATAAAAACCAGTAAAAGGAACAATGTATTCAGGGATATAAAAAATAGTTGATGACAAGTCTTGGCTTTTCTATTTATAGGGTTCTTGTTTTAGCCCTCAATTAGCTTTGATTAATGAATCACATAGATGGGGTTAGATTTCTCTCCTGGGTGTATGAAGGTGCATGCAAGTGTGTAACCAAATTAAGGACCAACTTTGGAGTGATGGCCCTCTCTGGCTGTGTACTCCTTTTCTCTTCCTTTGCTCATTAAAAGGAAGTTACACCTTTACCTCCTGTGTTCAACTATTTCTCTTCTATGGGCTGATGGATGAGAAATATTTGATCATCATTCATTCATTCATTCACTTGGCTCTGCTGACTGAGAGAAACTTGGTGTGAGGATGATGATGCTTCTTCAATGAGAAATTAAAGTTAAAAATATCACTTTCTGTATCATCTCTTCTGGGGAGAATAAAAGGAAAATGTTTACGTATGTGAAAAAAAACCATGAATAATAGACCATGTGGAAAATTGTTTTGTGTTAGGAACATCAAGATGTATTTAGAGAAAAACTCTTTAAAATCAATGACACCCCAAGCTATATAATGGTGGGATGGACTATGTTGATGTATTCCAACCAAGATCGTAATCAAAATTGTGTGTGGTATTATTATTAATATTAAATATGTCAAGGATATGTAGTTTCTGTTTTTATCCAGGCCTCTACATTTCTTTTTACATTAAAAGCCTTGCCACTTGGCTTAAGTCAGGATAACATGGTGAAGTCCCAAACTCTACCAAAATGTTTTACTGATTTCTTCATATATTTTATGGCATTTCCCCTAATTCTCAATGTTATTAAAAACAAACAAATGAAAAAAAAATGAAGTCAGCAAGCTACCAGAGAAACATGCAATTCACAGTCCACATTTCTTTTGAATAGTTTTGAATTTCACAATGTGAGAACATAGGCCCAGAGGGAGCCAGAAAATTATTAATCAAAGGATGATGGAATATTGGATTTTTGGTCCACAATTTCAAATCCTTGTGTTGAAAAGAGAAAAATGGGGTGCATTGTACATCTAGGCTTAATAGGAGATGCCAATCACACTAACTCAGTCTTACTTTAAATAACTAATACTTTCTGTGTGCTATTTAATGCTTTAACGTTACTTTTCTTAGAAATTTGAGTCTCTTTGGGTGGTTTTCTAATTTGGAAGAATGCCACATTTTAGCCCGCTTGCGGGAGGCTGGTTCCTTGTGGTGCTAAGCAAGCCCTTTCTGTTTGGGGCTCCGCTAGCAGACTGGGGATGAATGATGAACAGAGAGCAAACAGGCTGCGGAGAGGTGCTACATGCCCTCTGTTGGTATACCATGGGCTGAGAATGAGTACCCTGCCAGGTATTTCTGTCTGCATCTACTCTGACCCAAAGTTCCATGTTAGAGGAAATTTCTTTTTTTAGCTGAGTCAGTTAATGGTCTTTTCCTTGAATTTGAACTCTCTGCAGGTTAAGCATGGTGGTGATGTTGAGAGAAGGTTGGTCACCTTTGACTCCCTTCTTCTCTCTTAAGATCCACCTTCAGGGGCTGGAAGATGGCTCAGGTGTTAAGAGCACTTACTGCTCTTGCAGGGGACTAGGGTTCCGTTCCCAGTGCCCACATGGCAGCTTATAACCATCTATACTTCCGGTTCCAGAGAATCTGATGCCCTCCTCTGGCCTTCACAGTTTCTGCACACATGTGGTGCACATACATACATGAAGGTAAAACACTCATACATATAAAACATAAAATAAATGAACCTTTAAAAAATACCCACCTTTAGACATCTATATACTTCTATGAACTTCCTTTTTTCTCTATTACTGCAAGTTCTTTTCTGGTTGGGGATTAACCAATAATCAGTCGTGATATTCATATAAAGATGAAGATATTGACTTTACCACAGCTAAAAGTGTACTGCAAAGTGAAGCATGGTTTCGTGGTCAGAGCAAGGCTTCCTAATTCACCAGTCAGGTCTCCATCATGGACTCACCTGGAATACAATGTGTAGCACAGGAAAGGGCAACTTGTAACATACCTCAGGCAATATGTGGGCCTAACAACCTCTCTCACAAAGGAAGACTTGGAACTCTGATCTCCAACAGTCAGAATCCTTAGTTCCTCTTCTTTTCCCTTGTCACATCACCTTTTGGTCAAGATCTGGTCTCAAACTTGCAACCTCCTAGAGCTGAGATTTTAGATGAGGGATACTGTGCCTGACCTGCTACAGGTTCTTCATCTGTAGACAATCTAGGCAGAAGGAAGGCAGTCAGCTCGTCTTGGGACAGGTCTATTCCACAGAAGCCAGGGCTCAAGAGCTTTGAGTGCTTTCCTCATGTCTCTAATTGCATCATTCTCTTCTCTGGAAGGCAAGAGCAAGCGGGGTGGTGGGGGGTGGTGCTGTGGTCGAGAGGAGGGTTGAAACTTTCTCCAAACACTTCTTTTGATTTATGGTGAGGAGCATGAACGGAAGGAAAATAAAGAGTATTTCTGTATTATTGTCTTCAGTCAGCTTGGGTTGTGTCCTCAAATACTTAACGCTGAATTTACAACTGTTCTGATTTTAATATTCCCCTCTAGAATAAAGGTTCTTGTAGAAATAGGGCTGAAGTCCCTTCCATTGGGATGTCCACATTCATTTCTTATAATTCTTTGAATGAAATACAAAACTCTTGTTCCTTTGCCATGACACTTGAGGATCTTACGATCAAGTGTGTGATGGAGTGTTCAGTCACATTGCTCTTTATGATTCAAGAAATCATTGCTTCAGGCTCATTGAACTCCTGGAAGTTGCTTAAACACTCATCTCTGAGCTACCTTTTGTCATCATTTTAAGTGTTCTTCATTCTGACAATTTTCTCCATTCATCATCTGAATCTTCACAATTTGGGTAGGGCAAGATTAGCTCTTGGTGGACACCTTCATCAAGGGACTGATCCATGACATCCTCCAGGCAGGTTCAGTTTATTCCAACATTTCTTTTAGAATGTCATGATTGTCTTCTAGGATGGGGATCATGTCTTTCATCTGCACATGCTCACTCTATGTGCCCAGCATATAATAATCAACTGATGAGCATGGTTAGAATTTCTTACACTGCTTCCTTCCTTGAATAGTGTCATAAATCTGACATTTGTTGAGTGCTAATTGTATATCAGAATACATAACTTCCTCTTGATAGAGGTAGACTTGAGAGTTTGGAAATCTTGGTTATACTTTAGTGATATTGGCAGAATGTGTTTCTCACCAAACAGTAATTTTGTTTTTCTATTATCAACATTCTTTTGAAATGCAAGTAAGCTGATTTTAATAAGCTTTTCCTAGTATTTGTGGAATAGTCCCCAAAGAGTAAAAAAGAAATATGTTTCATGGTTCAAATTCTGGAATGTCAATTTTTAATCATTTCTAAACACTGATCAAGGGAGATTTTTTTGCTCTAGCCCAAACAATTTAGATGGTGTTATTAGGAAATGAGCATATTTATATTTAGTTACATGTTGAAACAAATATTAAAAATGAAAGAAAAATCCTATAGGAAATAGAGACTTTGTTATATTAAATGGCTTTGAATGGCATCCTGAAACATTTAATGAGTAGATGTTAAACATTTAATGAAAAATTATGCAGTCCGTGAGAATTAGCTGTCAAAGACCCAATTTGCTAAATTTAGGCTAATGTAGAAAGTGGCCATTTGATTAGCCCTTTAACTAATCTTTAAATCCACTAGACAGAATTATCAAAATGTTTTGGGGTATAAATTTATTTCTTGTTTATCTCTGTGCTCAAACTTGTTTAATCTGAGAAGAATATTTGAGTGGTGTGTGTGACCACTTGGGGGCTGAAAAATGTGGTGTGAATTATAAAGATTGTATTCTTAATCATAATAAAGCCTTCACTGTGGACAGTTGCTCTCAGCTCACAACATTCACAGGAAAGAATCTTCATCTATTTTTCCTTAAATACACACACACTTAGTATCTATTTTATTGTGGCTATCTTGTGCATGAGAAAAATCTTTTTTATTTTTATGCCTATTTACAGATGTTTATACTGCCATAACTTTATAGAATACTTGGTAATAACTTGAAGACTAGGTTGGAGTTATGCACAGAGATATGCTTCCATTATAGTTTTTGAATACTTCTTGTATTTGATACTTGTCTCCCATTCTGATCAGAGCAACTGAAAAGAGAAAGGATTCACACTGGCTCATAGTTCAGAGGTACCGCCCATCATGATGGGGAATCATGGCAACAAGAGCCTGGGGCAGATGGTCACCGTGTATCTGCAGTCAGGAAGCAGAGGAAGGTGGATGCTTGTGCTTGGCTCATTTTCTCCTTTTATTAAGCCCACACAGCACGTCTCCTTTTTTCTTCTAGATCCATTGTCTTTAAGGACCAGTTAAGATGCCCTCTGTTCACTGTGAGGCTTTTCTTTAGTCTGGCTCTCCAGGTCCTTTTCTTGACTTGTTTCCCTTCTTCATATTCTTAACCAAGTAGGAATTGGCTAAGCCCAATTCCTACTTCCTGAGCACAGAAACTCCGTCAGTGCTCATCTGGGATGTTGCAAAGTTCTTTTCTTGTGAAATGAACTATTAGATGAGAGAGGTTGCCTGGTAGGGCAGGAGTTTCCATCAATCCAGTGCTGGGACAAAATAAGAACCTTTCCCTAGATGCTTATCCAAGGCACGTGTGTGTGTTAGAGCACAGACAGTGAGGGAGTAAGTAAAATATATAGTACATTGCATAGTGATTCTAGCTGAGGAGAAAGATAGAGCAGAAGGTGAAAGACTTGGAGGCTTTTGCTAGAGCATGAAGAGGAAGTTTAGCCTTATTTTGGAAGGAGGTGAGAGAGCAGTTCTCAGAGAAGAATGTTTAGAGCAAAGTGGCGAAAAAGCCCCAGAGTGAAGTATGTGGGTCAAGAGGCAGCCTCCTGCATCCATGGAAGGTCAAGCCAAGAAATACAAATAAGAGACCAACAAGGTGAGAAAGTTAATGGATGTCAGATCCCAGTAGACAGGGCCCTCTGTACTCTCCATATTCTAGCTTCAATGTCGTCCTAACAGTTTTCAATGAAGCTCCTTCTTTGAATACACTCTTGGGCCATTGTTGGACTTGTGTCTTGTGTGCTCATGATGTGTAATTATGGGAAAGTGTGTTCTAGTCACAGAAATGACATAATGTGATTAATGTTTTAATGGTGGCAATCTGGCTACTGTATTAAGAAGGGAATGAAAAATTATTTCTATTTCATCCCACAGAAACAGAAAATAGTGTTATCAACAGAGTGTAAGTATAAGTGAAACAATGCTGGAGGAGAATGGTGATCAAGTCCAGGATAGTAATTGGTTGGCCAGGTTGTGATCATGAGAGTGAGTGGTTGAAGTGGGACAAGACACATCTGGAGACAGGCCTCTGGGTGTTGCCTGTGAGGGTTTACTTTGATTGCATTAACTGAGGTGAGAAAATTGTCCACTGTGGGTGGTACCATTCCCTGCATGGGACCTTACACTATTTAAGTGAAAAATGAGATCTGAGCAGCAGCATCGATACATGTTTCTTGATTGTTGATTGTAGTTTCTTCTGCTCTGACTTCCTGTGTTGGACTTGACCTTGAACTTTGAGCTAAATAAGCTTAATAAATATTAAGTTGCTTTTTGTCAAAATACTCTATCAAAGCACCAGGGAAAGAAACCAAGACAGTGATGGCTTGGTTATTGTGGAAAGGGAGTAATTTGTCATATGTAGTTGTATTCTCGTGGGATTCTAGTTGATTATTATTGATCATTGTCAATAATATTTGAAAAGTTTCATTGAGAACCAGCTGTGTTAAAGTCAGAGTAATGAAGAAATACTGTAGTTTAACAATGGTCTAAGTAGCCCTTTTTCCCCTGATGTATCAGTTGGTCACCTTCCCACCTGAAATCTAGGACACCCTCACTCTGAAGGGATTGTCTGCACATGTGAGTAGAGGACACATTTTGTTCTTCTGTCATGACTCATACAAACTGGAAGATGACAGGATGAGAAACTTCAGACTAAATATGGTTTTAAATGTTATTCATTTAAAATTCCTTGGAAAATAGCTCTATTCATCAAATAGAAATGATTTTCTAGTCATCAAGTAAACAATTTCTTTACCAGGAAGGAGGGAAACACTCTCATGTTTAATTCTGAAGAACTCGTCACTGGATGTCTCCAGAGAGGACTCAGAAAACCAATGGAAGTGAGACAAACTGAAATGTGGTTGGAAACCAGGCTGGGTAGCAGACATCAGGGTCCAAGCATCTGGATAAACAGATCCAGAAGACGAGAGACACCATAATATAACAATTCTACCAGACAGCAAGAGCCGAGTTGAAAGGGAAAGGAACCATGTCTAAACTAACTTCACTGTGATGAGAACTGTTGTGTTACTTGTAGAGACAGTGAGAAAGGTATCTAGGCTGAAGTTCCCAGGGTGGTCTATGGCCAGGGAGGTGCTGATGAGCATGGCTGGTGGCCCTTTTCACTCATGTTCATACAGACAGCACTAATTGACTCAGTGGTTTTAAGTAAAAAGAGAGAACATGAAGTTGGTAAGGGAATGGAGGAGATTTGGGAGGAACTGAAGGGTAATGGGGAGTGTATATGCTCTGAATATATTATATACATGTGTGAAATTACCAATGAATAATAATAAAGAAACAATTTCTGTAGGTAATCTAGAGGCGATGACAGCAAGAACCAATGATATGTAGTCTTGATACAAAGACAATACATATTTCATTAACTAGAAAATTTATTACTAAATTGTCAACCACTTGTATTGAGTTTCCAAACTTGGAATGCTGTAGTTATTATCCATGGTGATCCTATCCTTCCTTCATATTCTGCACCTTGTTCTAGTTCTCATTAGCAGAGTTCAGGTTCATTACCAACTAACTCACCCTAGAATGAATGTGCTACTTGCCTAAAGGGTCAACTAAAATGATTAATGATTCTATTGGAATCAACCACTTTCCCTCAACACAGTTGTGATCTCAACAGTTTCTGTCTTTGACTATATGGGAAGCTTTAATTGTGAAGCACAAACATAAGATTACCTTTTAAATCCAGCAAAATGAGCAGAGTTAAACTCTAGGTTAATGTGCTTTGTTTTAGGCTGGGTGTTACATTAACAAACCAAGTTTTCTGCTTAGCACTCTTAACTTTTCAACCATTTTGGTCATTTTTTATAGTATAATTTCATTACTGTTTCCAAAGCATTGCAAGCTGCAAAGAGTCTAACCTACACAGAAAAGTATATACAAAAGGATTTTCTTAATTACATTGTCGTGTCTGGCATATTGAACTATGCCACGGTTTTTCTTCAGGAATGTTTGCAACCTAGTCTTGAATATAAAAGTATATATGCAGACTAAATATTCATTAATATGTTTTACAGTGGAAAATATGTCAACTGTACTTAAATGGCTATATAACTTCGTTAGTCTCTCAACTCTCCCCTTTAGATGAGTTCTTACCAGAGGGGGAAAAATTAAGTCAGAAATTCAGATTTCTTTAACTGCTCTATATTGTTGATACTTGGCTCTTGGCTGTGACTGAGATTTTAGCATTTATAGAAGTTTTTTTAGGTGTTTTCAAAGTACAGTGAAATTAGGTTATGTTGAAATGCTTTTGTGTGATTGCCCTGAGGGGAAGGGACTGGAGAGATTTAATGAGCCATGCCACTTAGTTAATCTCCTTCTTCTGCTAAATGTTTGTTCTGAAGTGTGGTGGTTTAAATGATATGCCTTCCATATTCTCAGGCATTTGAACACCCAGTCCCCAGTTGGTGGCATTGTCAAGAGGGTTAGGAGATGTGGCCTTGATTCGGAAGTATGTCACCGGGGGCGGGTTTTGTGAGCCTAACGCCTTTTCAAGTTCACCGTCTTTGCTTTGTGTTTGGGCTTTGAGATGGGAACTGTCAGCTGCTGCTTTGGTCACATGTCTGTCACCTGTTGCCATGCTGTCCCTATCACTGCTGATCCTGGAATGGTAAACCCCAAACAAACCCTTCTTTCTGTAACTTACCTTGGTCATGGTGTTTATCACAGTAACAGAAAAATAACAAATGCATCAACCCTTGTCTCTTTTGCCTGAATCAAAATCCTGTGGCTGTCTCTGTCACTGTCAGCCAGAGCTCTTCAGATCAGAATAATCAAGCACTCAGTTAACATGAAGGCATGGTGTATATGTGACTTCAGATTCACACACAAAATCCTCTTGTCTCATAGAGGAAACAGAACCTAATGAAGCCTTTATTTTGACTTTATTATATAGTTTGAATGATTCCCATGTTGCCATTATTTCAAGACAAACCGCTGCCATCTTGAGGGGTTCAACTGGGTCTTATAACTAAAGATCATTATAGTTGGACTTGTTGGGTTCTGATATTTCCTCTTGAAAGGAGGGGATGGCAAGGAGCATGAGACCCTCACCTGAGTATCCAGCCACCTCTTCCAATGAGTCATATGCAATTCTGCCCTAATTGCATGTGGTCTTGTGGTGTAGGGAAGGATTAGAAGATATAAGTGGGGAGGGACTTTGGGAGGGAGCTCCATCTTTGCAGCCACTGTGGGGAGGGCATCCTCCCTGCTGGCCAAAGGCATTCCAGTGTGATTGCTTTAGGGCACACTCTTTCCCCTGTAACCCTTCACTTCTTGCCCTGTAAGTAAGACTCGTGAAATTTTTGGTTTTCTGTGTGAACTTTAGTGGTATCATACCTTGATCTGTCCTAAGGACCTTGATGGGAGAGGCATTGTTTGCATCTTTTCTGGGGGTGGGGGGTGGGGTGATATTTGTAATAGGTGCTGATTGTTGGTAGTGATGATCCTGTCAATGAATGATTTGTATATTTGCAGAAGACAAAGACTTCCCATATATAATGTGTTCAGAGTGGTAGTGGCCAATGGTTAGCATGTATGCTACATAGATGTGTATGTATATTATATATTAATGTCATAAGATTTATATGTATTATAAATTAAGCTATACACACATAAACCATAATGCTTTCATAATTTGAATAAACAGAGACAAACTTCTACTTATAATCTCCTAATACTGCAGCTGTAACCATGCATAAATCAGTCGCTGGTACACACCATTTCCTTTTTCACATGGTGCTGTATTTGCAGGAAGTGAAGAACACGAAGAAAGTATTGAAGATGCAAGGGGAACACTCTCCTCTTAAGGTATTAACGTGACCTCATCAAAAGGTCCAGCTGAAAGAGGCAAAGGGAAGAAGCGTGGCATAATTATCATGAGAACAGAAAATCAATTTGCCTTGTTCACATTGCCAAATCCCCTAGGCTTCTTCAATAGGTCTGAAGCAAAACAAAGCAAAAAAAAAAAAAAACCCAAAAAACAAAAAACAAAAACCACCACCACCAACAGCAAAAACAATGCTGTCTGCTTTCACCAAGGGAACAGTTTCCCTCTGCTTTCATTCCACTGTTATGTGCCAAAGAGCCTTAGAGGGCCAAGGTCATGTTTATTCAAGGTGCACTGACATTTCCCCCAGAGAGTCAGACACTTAGTGTTGGCTGAATGGATTGATAACAGGGATTGTGTATGGGGTGTGTGGGGTGTGTATGTATGAGTGGTGGGCGGTGGGTGGGAGTGGTCTATGTTTTCTTTAAATATCAGAATCCATTGTAAAAATATCTAACTAAAACATTCAAAACCAAATATGGTATATTGTGATTTTCATCGACTAGAAAAGAATTTTAAAATCCACTGAAGATCTCTTTCTAATCAATGATTGAGATCCCCTTAGGAAGTGGACTGAGAAAATTTGCTTTCTAAACCTGTGGGCACTGAATGATTTCAGTGACTGTTTTGTAGCTCACACCTGTTTCTATCACCTATTGGTGCAAATGGAGTGCTGTGTCCCCACACCTTTCCTCTAGTGGTCATTATTTCCTTGAGGTAATCAATACATCGGGCAGATCCCATTGACTCAGGTTGAATTTTTGCTCTTTCTTCAAATCAAGACTGATAGGTTTTAATAGCTATGTTGATTGGGAAGCATTTCCAATGGTGGTGATGCTAGAAGTCTGCCCTGTGAGATGAAAGATAAATCTCTCATTTTCTAGTTTCTCAGTGTCAGAGACGTAAGTGGAAGGTTCTCATTCTCAGTCTCAAAGGCTGTCGCTTCTGCTGTGTTCACCTGTTGGTTGATCCATCCATCCATCCATCTATCCATCCATCCATCCATCCATCCATCCATCCATCCATCCATCCATCCATCCATCCATCCATCCATCCATCTATCTATCTATCTATCTATCTATCTATCTATCTATCTATCTATCTATCTATCTATCTATCGATGTATCTACCTGGAAAGGGAAGAGGTGATACACAAAATAAGCCCAGCTATTTCAGGGTCTGTGTTTCATCCTCCCTGGCTTGTCTTCTCTCTGTCTTCCTCTCAGCTAGGCTGTGTTCCTCCTTATGTGGTGGCCTCATGTTGTGCTGTCTGGGAAGCCAGCTCCTACAAGTTTGACCACTTCAGTGGAATTTATCTTTTAGTATCTGAACAAAATCCTTCTAGAGGATGTCTCTTATTGACCTGCTGGGTTACACGGGCATTTCTGCAACATTACTGCACGTGGGGCCATGGGATACTGGGTGGAGTAGATCTGAGTCAGGCCAGGGGCTCCTGCTGGTGTGTGTGTGTGTGTGTGTGTGTGTGTGTGTGTGTGTGTGTGTGCGCGCGCATGGAGGGGCTTGATAGCCATCAAAAATAGTGAGGAATGTGTGTGTAAAACTGATTCTGAAGATAAATATCTGTCCCTCAACTAATTCTTTTTTTTATATATTTTTTTATTTTACAATACGATTCAGTTCTACATAATAACCACAGATTACCTTGTTCTCTCCCTTCCTGCCCCCCTCCCCTTCCCCCCAGCCCAACCCCCGTTCTCACCTCCTCCAGATCAAGGTCTCCCCCGAGGACTGGGATCGACCTGATAGACTCAGTCCAGGCAGGTCCAGTCCCCTCCTCCCAGATTGAGCCAAGCATCCCTGCATAAGTCCCAGGATTCAAACAGCCAACTCATGCAACAAGCCCAGGACCCGGCACCAACGCACAGCTGCCTCCCAAACAGATCAAGCCAATCGACTGTCTCACCTATTCAGAGGGCCTGATCCAGTTGGGGGGTCCCTCAGCCTTTGGTTCATAGTTCATGTGTTTCCGTTCATTTGGTTATTTGTCCCGGTGCTTTATCCAACCTTGGTTTCAACAATTCTCGCTCATATAAACCCTCCTCTTTCTCACTAATTAGACTCCCAGCGCTCCACCTGGGGCCTAGCCGTGGATGTCTGCATCCAGATTCCTCAGTCCTTGGATGGGGTTTATGGCACAACTATTAGGGTGTTTGGCCATCCCATCATCAGAGTAGATAAATATCTGTCCCTCCACTAATTCTTTTTGACAATTATGTGCAAATAAAAATAAAACTATAAGTATGTTTGATGTGCCTTAGTGATAGTGCATAGATAACACAAAATATCTCAGAATCACATTGTTTATTTGTGTGTGTGTGTGTGTGTGTGTTGGGGTGCAAGCCACAGTGTACATGTGAAAGTCAGAGGACAACTTGGCAGGAGTTGGTTCTGTCCTATCATGTGTATCCTGGGGATCAAACTCGGGTCATCAGGCTTGGTGGCAAGTCCATTTACGCACTAAACCATCTTTCCAGCTTCAATAAATCCAAAAATATATAAAGATGAGTATTGATTTATAACAAAATAACTAGTCTCTTCTGACTGTGTAACTTACTGCTGAAGAGAATAATATGACTAAGCCTTCCCTGCAAGTGTGCTTGGACAAGTAGCATTGATTGCTACAGGAAAATCTAAGGTTAAAATGTCAACAGGCAATTCTACTGTGATTCCTAGGAAGAAAGTGTCCCTCAGTGGACCACCATTTATAAATGCCAACTAATCTCATATACGGTCATGTATATCATTTCAGAGAAATTAATGTATGTATTTGTTCATTCTAAAGACATGATCTCACCCTGTTTATAAGCTTAGGTTGGTTTCTAACTTTGGACCCTCTGGCCTTAGCCTCTTGGGTGCTAGGATCACAGCATGTATTACCATATTCAGTTGAAAATTAGTTTTTGTTAGCAGCTAATTTTAGACAGCAGGATTATTCTAAAACAGTGGTCCTCATCCTGTGGGTCATGACCCTTTTGGGGGTTGCATATCAGGTATTTACATTACAGTTCATAACATTATAGTTATGAAATAGTAACAAAATATTTTTATGGCTAGGGGCGTCACACAAGGTGAGAACTGTATTAAAGGGTCACAACATTATGTACGATGCTTGTTTTAAATGAATACCATAAATAAGCAATTTGGAATATGTTGAGGAGGTTAGAGTGAGTGGAGGATGAATTTCAGAGTAAACCATAGAAAGAAACTAAAACTTTCTGGAACTTTTTGTCAAACCAGGATATTTTCCATGAAAAATCACTCCTCAGTCATAGTCAGGAAGACCTACAACCAGACTCTCAAGCTCAGACTTGCCTGGAGAAGTCATTAACCCATTGTAAGTCTGCCCAGATCCAAGGCAGACAGTGTGTCTTTCTCAGAAAGAATATAATTTGGGCTATCTGACATATACTGGCAAAGAAGGGAGTTGAGTTTTTGGAACTAAGATTTAGACAGATCTTGATTTTAGGCTATGTGCATAAGCAACATTGATCTTGACTCAATCCTGTAAGTCCTTGTTGCTTAAATTTCTTCCCATGGGGAGATGTAGGAGCATCTACTTCTTCCTAAGGTCCCAAGGACAGACTGAAGAATGATCCTGTCAAAGTTCATTCTAGGAAACCTATGTGTTTATTGGGCTTCCTTACAGAGCACAGAAGAGGGGTCACTTACATGAGTAAGTGGGTGACCCTTCTCCAGCAGGCTGCACTTGGAAAGCCTTTACCCAGCAGGGACAAGTCTTCACCATAGCAGCATGGATGAGGGCCCCTCTCCTGGTCTTTCCCAATCTCTAGCTCCTCCCCAAGGCCACATGCAATTAAGGCAGAGTTAACGTACAATCAGTGGTAGAGAGGCTGGACACTAGAGTGAGTGTCTTGTGACCCTCCCCAATTCCTTCAAGATGGAGTTCAAACAGTGAACAGTTTCAGCGGGGATGGTCTTTTGTAACAGGGTGCAGCTGAACTCCCCAAGATGGTGGTTGCTTGAATCTGCAGACAGTCACCCATGATAGACCTCTAGATGTCACCTCAGGGGACATATTAAAGAATAAACAGATGCATTCATTGACTAGATTTCTATCCAGTAGCTACTCATGCCAAATAGAACCATGAGATATTCATGATGGATAAGAATGCTGTGAGTCTTGTTCAGTTTGCAGAACCCTACCCAACACTGTTCTAAATGAAAGTAGTCATGATTACAGCACTTATGTATCTGTGTTGTAATTATGTCTTATGTTTTATTAGAATGACCCAAAGGGCTAAGTAAATGCCACATGTTCTCATGTGTGAAGAGTTGGTCCTGTAGAACAACCGAATGACACAGTGATCTTAGATACTCTGAAGGGCAGTGGTGGCCTGGGAAGATAATAAAGGCCACTAGCATGACTGGGAGAGGGGTCAGTTCAGGTTCTTTAGCACAATACAGAAACTGCCTGATGATAGTGTATGATGAATTTCAAGTGACTAGAAATGAAGATGAGAGAATTTCTGGGACATGAATTTCTCATTAGTGATTGAAGAGACAGATACTCTCATGCCTGTATTCTTACATGTAGCATACTTGCATTTTTCTCACCATACTGTACCTACTAAGTGGTACAAATACTTTGTCACAATGAAAAAAAATATAAACCTAAGTAAATAAAAAAGTGAGGAACAGCAGGGAAGCACTTGCTTGCACGGTTCAGGACCATCAGAACCACCCACAGTTTCCCAAACACCAGGGCCATTACTTACCAATGCCTAGATATTTTTCTTTCTAAGATTTATTTATTTGTTATGTGTGTGGGTGTTTTGTCTGCATTATGTCTGTGTACCACATGTGTGCCTGGTGCCCAAGGAGGTCAGAAGTGGGCATGAGATCTTCTGGAACTAAAGTTCCAGATGGTTGTGAGCTGCCCTGTGGATGCTGGGAACTGAACTCTGATCCTCCGGAAGAACAACCAATACTCTTAACCTGTGAGCCATCACTCCAGCCCCTTGCTTGTGTGTTTTGAGAGGTAGTGTAGGCTGGTCTCTGACTCGTAGCCATCTTCCTGCCTCTGCCTCCCAAGTATGGAGACTATAAGTTTGTTCAACCACGTCTGGCCCACAGTAACTAGTTTTAATAGGTATTAGTGACTACAATTCACATTTCTTGTTGTCAATCTAAAAACAATCACAGATAATATTTCATTAGAGTTACGTGGTTGATGGTTCTACATGATTGCTTTGATTATATCGTTGATGTAGTTTTTAATAACCCACACACAAGATATATTTTGAAACTTCATATTTTAAGGCTAGACAGGATTCTGCCCCTCAGAAATAATCTTGGTACATTTAGATATTGGAAAATAGAATATATTTCTCTTGGTGTCTGAACATAGAGTACTGACTTTGAAATCCTTGGCTAGCCATATTAATTGAAATAAAATTCAGGGGAAAAATAGAACAATTTATTTTAACACAGGCCAAGAATGACTGAACGTAAGTTAACTGCATTTTTCCATACCATTTATAAAGCATATCTTCCTGACTTATGAAAGGAGGTGAGCTTTGGTAAGCCCACTGGGTCAAATAGGCAGGACTCTCCAAGCATGGGTTCCAGTGGTGGGCTGCAGTAGCTGTGAGGGGATATCACGAGAGTTTGAATGTGGTCTCAAACCTGTGCTGCTCTGGCTGAGACTGACCCCAAGTCCAAATCTTTTTTCTCTGTCCCCCAGCTGTTTCCCAGGAGGTAACCAAGCTGGAGGCCAGAGTCACCCCAGCCAGACCTTTTTTTTTTTTTTCCTGGCCCAGAGAGGCTGCTCTCCATTCCAGTTCAGTGAAACATTACTGAGTTTTCCTTTCAAGGCTTCTGACATTACTGGAAAGAGAAACTGGACAGATGTCCTGGCCATTCTCAGACATTTACTACACCGGAGTCCAGGGAATTCAGAGCAGTCAGCAGCCACCCCCGCTTTATTCCAGCTACGGCCTGTGTCCTTTGTGCCCTGCTCCCCCTGTCCAAGTAGCTAGCCATTTGAGTGGGGGGTAGAGGGATACAGCATACTCACAAACACACACGGCAAACTGAGTGTTTTGGGTGGCTTCCATGACTCCTTGGGTGTTTATTTAGGTGCACATGTGTCCTGTGAAGGAGCCAAGGAGGCCAGATGCTCCTGGGGTCTGTGCTGTGCAGACAGAGCTTAGGCCTTTCCCTCACATTCTGTCAGAATAATGGTCACAAGATGTAGTCAAGTCAAAAGGCACAGGCTAGGATATCTTCACTGTCTCTCTGCTGCTGTACATATTTAGGACAGTGTTCCCAACCTTTATGGAGTACCTCTTAAGTACCTTTAAAGTAACAAGTTTGCCATGCTGCTCAGTGCTGGGTGTAGAGTGACAGACTAGAGTGACAAGTCTTCATGCGATCTTCTGCTGTCTGAGAGTGTCATACAACAGTCCCACGGATGATTGATTACACTTGAAATCAAGAACGCACAAAGAAAACCCGAAGGGCCACCTGCTTTGGCCATGAGACTACTGGCTTTACAAGATTGGTGTGAGGGGGAAAATCTAGATAAAAATCTTCTGGTAAAAAGGTCTAGAAAAAAATTTTTCTAGAAAAAAAAATCATGGGCTTTGAGAGGATAGGGACTGATATGCTGAACACATCAGTATCTGGCTGATCTGTGGTTCTTTTGTTGCGGAATATTACTTTAAGGTGTGTTACTTTTGTTTATGCTGCATTTCTTTAACTCTGTGAAGCTGTGTTACTGTGCCTGTGTAAAACACCTGATGGTCTAATAAAGAACTGAACGGCCAATAGCAAGGCAGGAGAAAGGATAGGCGGGGCTGGCAGGCAGAGAGAATATGTAGAAGGAGAAATCTGGCGGGAAGAGAAGAAGTGGCCAGAGAAGGAGGAGCACTCCAGGACCCAGCCACCAGTTACACAGCAAACCACAGAGTAAGTAAGATTTACAGAAGTAAGAGAATGGGAAAAGCCCAGAGGCAAAAGGTAGATGGGATAAGTTAAGAAAAGCTGGTTAGGAACAAGCCAAGCTAAGGCTGGGCATTCATAAGTGAGAATAAGTCTCCATGTGTGATTTATTTGGGAGCTGGGTGTTGGCCCCCCAAAAGAGAAAAGAGTAAAACAACAACACTCTATTTCTTTTCACTTTTTTTACATAGTGGTGCCTCATGGTCATCATTTTGTAGTTACATCCCTATTCTGCAAAACGGTTACAACATAAAATTAATCTCTGAGTGATGCATGCACTTTTGGAGGCAAACACCTCTATTAACACACCTTCAGAACTCCTTTCTTTTCATACAGCGATAACTTTATGACAAAAGTTGGACTATGGCTTCAGTCTGCTCAGGGATGTGCCTGCCTCTAATATACTTTCCTCCTCAAGTATGTTTGGCTCACTGAATAACCCCCCAGCCCCTTGTTCTAGAAGAGCATTGCCTCTTTCTTTTCCTTTAGTCTTTCAGTTATGCGTGCCTTTCACTTTGCATTCACTGTATTGATGTAACCAACCATCTTATTAAATAAGAAACACAGAAACAATGTAAAAGAGAAAGCCGAGAGGTCAGAGCTCAGAGCTAAAATCTCACCCTTCCACCTGCGGTGTCCCAGCTTCCTGAAAGAGACCTATTTCCTGTCTGTTCGTCTATTTATAGTATTTTGTTCTGCCTTCTCATTGGTTGTAAACCCAAACACGTGACTGCCTCATCACTGTCTGAATGTACAGCCCCCTAGGTCTTTTTTTTTTTTTGGTTTTTTGAGACAGGGTTTCTCTGCGTAGCTTTGCGCCTTTCCTGGAGCTCACTTGGTAGCCCAGGCTGGCCTCGAACTCACAGAGATCCGCCTGGCTCTGCCTCCCGAGTGCTGGGATTAAAGGCGTGCGCCACCACCGCCCAGCTAGCCCCCTAGGTCTTAAAGGCATATGTCTCCAATGCTGGCTGTATCCCTGAACACACAGAGATCTATGGGATTAAAGGCGTGTGCCACCACCGCCACACTCTGTCTATGGCTCTAATAGCTCTGACCCCCGGGCAACTTTATTTATTAACAAACAATCAAAATCACATTTCAGTACAATTAGAATACCACCACATCACTGAGAAGTGAACCTATTGCATTTGGTTACAGTAGGACTCACGTGATGTAAATTCTCATCTTCCTCAGGCTGATGTGGTAGACTCTAATACTCTTAAAGCATTTTAAGGTTCATTATTCAATTCATAGGGTATTTGTAAGTGAGGTATGCTCTTGAATTACTCTAATATGACTGATGTCTTCATCATTTTGGACAGAGATAAAATGCAGAACAATGGATGACTTAGAAACAAATTCTGGGGAAGTCCTACAGCAGGGTACCAGCAGGATGTGGGCCCTTCCACTTTGCAGAGTGAAGACCTTTTGTTATGTTTTCACGATTGAGGGAGAACAGGAGAATTTCCAAGTCTTTGTAATGAATACACTAATCTCAACATGAGGGCTCTACTTCATGATCTAGTTACATAGTAAGGGCTTCACACTGGAACTTACCATCACCTTGTGGTATCAGGACCTCAGTTGATGAATATGAATTTATGTGCCAGGTGTAAGATGTATGTTTTGATATGCCTTTAAATTTATGAAGAAACTTTCTGACCACTCTACACTATAATTCTCCAGCAGAAAACCTACATATCTGTGATAGGCCATTGAACATCTTGCTTTCTTTTATTCTACTATAATGCACCTTTTCCTGAATGGTTCATTCTAATTTATGTCACCATTGAGGTTAGAGGGCATGAGTTTTTATCTCTTTAAAATGCTAGACAATTCCATACTAAGAAGATTGTCCCTAGCCCATTACAGCAGACCATCTATAATGCAAATATAAGAGAACCACAGGGAAGGAAGGATACACCCAGAGAAAATGACCTAAATGGCATTGGCTCCACCATCTTTTGTAGATTTGCAGTGATGGTTCCTTCAATTAGTCATCTGTGTAGGGCACAGGGCATCTATGATCATTCATACTGCCAGTTCAGTGAACAAGTTGGGTGCAAGAAGACAGCAAATTTGTTCTTCTTGTCTAATAATTCTTTACAATGCCTATAACATGGCCAAATACATTGGTATTTTTGTTTAAATAATTTAATGTAATCACATTATCTCATATGGGTAGTTTTACTTCTTCTCCCAATTCAGTGTGTCTCAGGCTGAGAAGTCTACAATGAAGCCTACCATGGTGGCTACCTTCCCTCTTCTCTGTTTTCTGCTCTGTTCATTCTCCATTTCTTTTAGAGGGCATGGGACTCTTCTGGGGTTAGAACAGGAACAAGGGAGACAGTATAGAAAGGTTTTCAGGGCTGGAGAGAGATGGTCCAGTTGGCAAAGTGACTGCTCTGCAAGCATGGGGACAACATCTGGATATGACAATGATGTCTGTAACCCCAGCTCTGAGGCCACAGAGACAGACAGGTCTTTGAAGCTCATTGGAAAGCCAGCATAGTTGAAATGACGAGCTCTAGAGTAACTGAATGACCCTGTTTCAAGAAAAACAAAATGAAGAGGAGAGTGATGGAGAAAGACATCTGATGTCAACTTCTGGGCTCAGTATATGCACACATATGTACTCACATACACATGTGAACATGTATATGTAGTACATAACAAACATACAGACCTGTCTTCTGAAATGTCCACTTAAAATGATGATTTTTGTTATGAAGTCTTTTGTGGATCTTTGAAAGATACCTCTGTTTCTTTCTCATGGAAGGTATTTCCTAGTATTAATTGCTTAAAAGTCTTCCTATAAGGCCCCTATATTTGTTTGTATGGATCTGAAGTTTCCTGTTGGGTTCTCTCAGCCCTCTAGGCCTTCCTTTTAGCAGACACAATCATCATAGTGACTCAGTCTAGTTTCCTTCCACAGAACTCTTATCCACCCACAGAGAAGCTCACACAGCCCTCAAGTACAGGACATTTCTGACTTAACCATTTTCCCCCTTGCTCTAATGCCCTGGATGAGTGGAATAGCAAATGCCTTTCTTTCTGATCATCCCTCAAATTCCAGTGCATCCTTACTAATATATTCAAAATGAGTGTGCTGTGTTATGATGACAGACCATAAACAAGTCAAACAAACCACTTGATTTGTTTAGCCCAGAGGAAGGTGTGAAATGAAGTCAGAACCTGTGACATAATCCCCTGGCCTGCTTTGCATAGATAACCCAACCCTTTGTTTTAAGACCCAAAAGTAGATATTTATTTTAACTGTTTTTACTTCTCGAACTCAGCTGAACTCCTGAGAATATGACAAATTTCACACTTAATATGCTATTATATTGTCTAGGTATGTTACTACCCTGTGTCTTACAAGTTATGGCTGTTCATTTAGAGAATTGTCTCTGATGGAGATGGAGACTCTTATTGTAACTATCTCCGTGGGTTTGCTAATAACTTAGATGAGTACATGCTTATCAAATATTTAAGTGGCACAGAGACAGTAACATGGTTAGAAAGGTTGGACCAGAATTATGAAAACTCTGAAGTAATAGCGGTCTTGGGTCAGGAACATATAGTCTGATGAAATGCTTTATGTGAAAGTGAATGAGAGGGTAGTCAATGTTTCCAGTGTTGTAGTTTATGGAAGGCTTGTATTGCACACTTACCTGCCAGACTCTGAAACGTTGGTTCTGGAATGCCCAGAGATAACCAAATGTCCAGATGTGCACACAAACCTCTTACATCGAATAATATCTGCATGTAATGGAAATACACCATCCTGTTTATTTTGAATGATCTCTGGGTTACTTAAAGTACCTGATGCAATAGGAATGCTAGGGAAATAGTCATTCTGCTATATTGCTTAGGGGGTTATGACAAGGGGAAAAGCTGTCATGTGTCAAGTACTCATGTACAGTTTTTCCAAGTTTTTTTGGTCTGTAGTTGGTTGGATCTGAAAATGTGAAAGTCACAGTCATGAAGAGCTGACAGTACATGTTAGATGCAAAAAACAAAAACAAAAACAAAAACAACCCTCCCCCCCAAAAAAACTGGATATGCTTATGTCCTCCAGGTTAACTCCCAATGCTGTTATTCAACCCTTTTCCCTTCTGCTGATTAACAGGCCCTGTAAGAGGATTTAAGATAAGAGCTCGTGTGTATAAAGTGAATTATTCAGAGATACTCAGAAGGTTCAGTAAACAGGATCAGGAAAAGTCTGTCACTACAGTAATATGTCATGCAGAAGGCCTCTGGGCCTTGGCCTTTGGCTGCTAATTTCTTCATGAAGGCATCTGTTAGCTCAACAGCCCACTATAATCTACCTCCCAGAATTTAAACAACTAGTTGTTTTAAAACGAACTCAAACTAGCTAATTTATAGTCATTTCAAGCCAGATTGCTTGTGTGCTGTTCTCTCTTTAAATGTCATTCTACCTCCGCTAACCATAGATATACCCTAGGCCATGAGGACTCCACTCTACTGCTAGCCACTGGAATGCTGGGACTCAGAGATTCCCCACTGGACTGCGTTGACTTGCTCTCCTTTGCTTCTTAGGTATGATTGTGCTAGCACCCCTGGGTGGATTGCTACTGTGACATTCCCCGCATGTGAACCTATCCATGTCCTGTTGAAGATTGCTGAGTGCTGTTTAATGTCTCTCATCATATTTTACCTTTGGCAGCCCCCAAGTGCTCTAAACATTGCCCCCCCTAGGAGGCAAGACTGGAGGGGAGGCACATTTAGCTTATGAAAATGATCTACTAAAATATGGGGGTGTTACTTCTCATGAAGACTGTTAGCAAGAGAGGGACACATCCTCCGTTATCCTGTAGTACATTCACTCTGGCCGTAGGATATAGAATGAGTTAAAGGGACTAAGAGTGGAAGTAAAAGCACTATAATCTTAATCAAGGAAAGCAATGCTAGAGCAAGCTCTAGAGAGAAGCCAAATGTGGGGTCTGGGGGGCAACTAGAGACTGGAGATTAGATGAATGAAAAACAATGAGGCATCAGAGAAAGATTTTCATTGTGTGTGCCTGGAAACTGGAATCATTAACCTCGGAAGAGAGAAAGGGAGAAGGAAAGGGAGAGAGAGAGGAAGAGAGAGCAGGTGAGACAAGTGGGATGTTGATAAGGACAGCTTAAATAAAATAGTCCTCCTAGGAAGAGTGTCTGTGAAGCTCTTTGGGGCTCTGGGAGTGGACACATGTTCTCAGGGGAGTGTGTTGTAGAGTGATATGTGGAGGATGGGAAAGGAGGGGAGGGAAGGGAGTATGGGAGGGATAATTAACACTAAAGATCTTTGAAATAGTCATATGGAAACCTTCTACTGTAGGAACTTCCTAAAAATGTGTGTATAGCACATACAAAAGAAGTTTAAATGGAGTTACCATATGATGAGTACAATGCTTCCCCCAAACATTATAGGCTATCCAACAAAAATCCCAGTGCCGGGTAGGGGTTAGCTCTTTTTGAGTTGTTGGTCAGTGGTGTCCCATATATTCTCCCAAACATCACAGGCTACTGCCATTGTTACCTTCAGAACTTGATGGTATGACTAACCCTTTTGCTAAGACGGCAATTACTTGAGTCATAGGACACAGAGTAATCTAGGTGGTACTGACCTGGAAGCCTCATCACTACAACACTTTTATAGTGCTTGAAGGTTCTATGCAGGCTACCAAGGGAGAAAATTCATTAACACTCTTACCCAGATATGAACCCTATGAACTAGAAAAATGACTGACCTTGCAGGAGATCCCCATCGGTGCAATAGTGGTATGAAACTTATGGAAGTAACCAATCGCTTACTGACTGGATTTAAAGCCCAATGTATAAGACAGAACTAATGAAATGAAGGAACAGTTCTCAAGAGATAGAGAAAAAAGGCCAATAAACACAAAAAAATGTTAAGCCTCAGAGAAATGCAAATTGAAACTATATTGAGCTTCCATTTCACCCCTGTAAGAAAGAAGTTCATTAACAAAACAAACAATAAATGCTGGGAAGGATGTAGATAAAAAAGATCTTAATCTACTACTGGTGTGGATGTAACATAGTTCAGCCACCAGGAAATCAGTACAGATTTTTCTTTGGAAAAAAAAAAAAAAAAACAACCCGGAAATTAGCCCAACATTCGATCCATCAATAGCACTGCGATTTACCCAAAGGACTCCAAGCCAACATGTCACAGAGATACTTGTACATCCCTGTTTATTGCAGGACTAGACATTATATGTAAGTTATGGAATCAATACAGGTGTCCAAAAGCAGACAAATGGATGAAGAAATGAGATACATATGCACAATGAAATTTTTCTCAGTGGAGTTAGGTCATTTGAAAGAAAACGAATGCAACTAGACATAGTTGAGTTAAGAAACACGAATATCATGTTGTGGATCCTATATAGACACCTAAATCACATGTACATAATACATGGGAACAGAGGCAAATGTTCCTAGAGAAATGAAGATGAGTCATGGGAGTGGGCAGGAGTATTGAGTTTGGAGGCCTATGTTCAAAGTACAATGTGAAAAGTGTTCTTATGAATTTCAGTGTCAATACAATGGATGTATAATTAAAAGACTTGAGTGGAGGGGAGGAGAGAGAATATAAAAAATATACAAAAGCAGGATTGTGAAGACATTGAGATATTTGGCTGGGTTCAGAGAAAGAAAAGTGAAAACATGAAAAGTAAATGCTTTGGTTTCCAACAGTCTACACGCTGGTTCCAGTTCCTCAGTTCACACTGCAGCTCACTTCTTTGGATTCTATGAGGTACCCACTTAATCTTTCAATAAATGTTTTCAACCATGTCCTGGGTAATATCCACAGGAAATCTAAAGTCCAGACAGGTCAAGTATTTAGAAGGTACAGAGCACAAGCTGTCAGAGATCCGGGAAGAGACCCAGGACTTGGGGCCATTCTCTGAACATATGGGGCTGTTGGCAAGGTGAGAGTCGAGGAAACCTCTCCAAACCTCCAGCAGCCCCTATGTAGGCCTCTATGTGTCTTTGGGAATTATGTGAGTGGCTTTTTAACTTTCAAAATACATAGTTTCACTTATCTGTTAATATTTAGTAAGCAAACTCTTCTCATTGAATTCTTCTTAGTCTTAAATTCTCCAGTGGGTATTAAATTCCTAATCTGAAGTGGAGACACCTTCTGCTGGGTGTCAGTTCCTATTCCTTGAATTAGTAAGAATCCCAGATCTCTACCACAACAGAAAATTCCCCATAGTATATATGTCATATTTTATATATTAATACTTATGTCCTTATGTATGTTGGCAAACTCCAGAAGTACCTTTAAAATTGAAAAAAGTAAAATTAAGCAAGAAATGACGAATTGGGACTGGGAAATAATGACTGTTGGCAGGCAACCTAGATACAGGAGTTTCAGACAGTATAAGTAATTTCTTTTTATAAGAAAAATTTTGATCAGCTCTTTTTCCCTGTACATTCCTGAGATTTTCATAATAAAATGAAAGGTTAAAGCAAGGAAAAATTGATGTATTTCCCAATTATCTACTAAAACTAACCCTATTCAGTCTAATTCAGAAAGTATTTCTCTGCCTGTAGTCCTGGTGGGAAATATGAGAGTAGTTTAAAAATAAAATTTCAGTAAACATACTTTTGGATTAAGACAAATAAACATGTAGAGAAATAATTCATTCAGAAAGATCGTTTCTTTTCCCAAAAATAAAGCCTTTAACATAGTCATAATAATTACTCACATTTGTGGGTTATTTTAACCATGAGCTATTTCAATAATGTATTCAATATGCAATGGCAAGATGAGAATATTGTCATATCCAGTGCCTCAAATATTTACCGTTCCTTTTCGTTGGGACATTCAAATCTCGTCTGCTGGCTATTTTGAAACACACAATTAATTGCCTTTTAACCAACTTGTCTACAGGCTTTTAGAAGATTTTCCTCCTGTGTAGCCTGTACCTGTGCGTCCATCCCTTACACTCCCTCCCACACATCCTTCCCAGCCTGTGCGAACCACTCTTCTCTGCTCCATTTCCATGAGGTCAGCTTTTGAGTTTGTCTCTTGGAGTCTCCCTGACCTCCTCTGGGATGAACTCATCATCTCTGCTTTTGATTACAATTACGGTCTGATGTCTCTGAAATGTCAGAAATGAAACCATCACTTTGGATCTAGGGTCCAGTAGGAATACCCAGCTGCTTATCTGATAGCTGTATGTGAAACCTGAAAACCTGTTCTTCCCCTAAACAAAACTCAACTGATCTCCCATCATGCATGGTCTGAGGGTCTGAGTGCACGTAGTCTTTTATGCCATAGTAATTTCCCTAATACATTTAAACCCCAGACTTGGGGTCTTTCTTCTTTGAAGTAGCCCCTTTTCTCATCTTCCACACTTAGATCTTTTATTCAGATTTATTTTTAATTAACATAGAATTGTACACATTTGGGCTGATGGGATGTAGTAGATAGAGTTGCTTGTCATGAAAACCTGGTAACTTAGATACCTGGAACCCATGTAAAAAGTGGAAGGAGAGAACTTCCTCCATCATAATTGTCCTCTGACCTCTACATGTGTGCCATGGCATGATGCCTATGCACACATACACCATGCACACACAAACAGATACACATACGTACAATAAGAATTGCATGCATTTGCCATGAACATTATGGAGAGGTTAAATACAGTTCCTTGGCAGACATGTTCTGTAACATAGCTATTAATTTTGTGGTGAGGACATTCTCTCAGCATTTTCAAGAACACTCTGTAACGTCATCAACTGCACTCTCAGTGCTGGACACTAGGTGTTTTGTTCTATGTCTGAGTCCTTTCTGGGGCACCCCCCTTTCCTCTCTCACCACACTGCCCCTGGTAACCACCAGGCTGCTCTCCAATGCTCTGAGATCAGGGGAAAAACAGGAACTATTTCAGATTCTCAGAAGCGTTTTTCTGTGTCTGGCCTATTTCATTTTTACATAATGAAAGGTTACAGGTTCAAGCGAGCCCTTGTAAATGGCAGGATCTCCTTGTGTGGTGACTGAAGGGCTCTGCATTTAAATCACAAGCACAACTGAGCCAGTGCCATTGGCTCCCCTCCTGTTCCTCTCCACTTCAGTGCTAGCATCTTTCTCTAGGATAAGCCACGCCTCAACTAAACCGTTGCAATGGGTCCCAGCTTGCTCCACCTGTCAGCTCGGCACAAATTAGATTCACCCAAAGATTTGGGAAGAAGCAGCAGAGTGAGCCAGGTGGGAGCCTTCCTCTATGGTTCCTGCCTTGAATTCCCAACCTGACTTCCCTCAGTGGTGGATTGTGACCCTTTTCCCACCTAGTACTTTTGGTCAAAGTGTTTACCACAGCAAAAGAAAATCAAACTAGAACAGGATGGCTTCTTTTGCCTCCCAGGGTGGTTTATTGTCCTTTAATGGGGACCCTCAAGTCTCAGTAGACTGTGACAATAAATATTTCTTTGGACATACTTCTGTCCACTAAGAAGGGGCTGAAGTACATCTGTTGACTTCAGGTGCCAGGGGTCTGGTCCAGCCATCCTCTCAAGCTGTGCCAGCTGTTTAGCAAAGGAAAACAAGTGTAAGAACATTGGATGGCCACACACTGGCAATTGAACACTTCAGCCTGGATACTTAGCAAAAATTTTTGTTTTCTTGTGGCTACAGCTAAGTCACATGACTTCTATAGAACAGAGAGTGCCAGGAAAGGCAACGTTTTTATGAACATGGAGCATGGTATCAGACTGTCCATTTTTAGTCTTGCCTTCTTAGACTCAATTCGCTGAATAGTCACCCAAAGGACACTTTTCAAAGCCTTATTATTGTATGTAAAGTATCCCAAATTTTGGTGGTATTCATGGTCCTGTACATCTCATCATTCATCGCCTTCCAATCTAATCCATAGCTGTTCCTGACTCTAACATGTGATCCCACCACACATAATTTACATTCAGTTCTCCATCCTGGAGTATGGAGCGGCCTCCATCCTGGAGTGTGGAGCAGCCTGTTCTGAGCTTGGCTGGCTTATCATGCCTTGACCGCATGCTTTGGTTCTGATCTTAACTATCACAACCTCAGAGACATCATCCCCAAGTCACCATCGAACTCCATTTATTTACTTCAAAGCTCTGTTCTTCAACTGTCTGAAATGACTTGTCTTAAAAAAGTGAGTGTGGGTAGTTTTTATGTGTATACATATCATGTCGTATGCATGTGTGTACATGCGTGTGGAGGCCAAAGGTCAACAGTGGGTATCTTCCTAAATCATCGTCACCTTGTTTATTTCTTTAGAGACAAGGTCTCTCACTGAACCAGGAGCTCACCGATTTTGCCAGATTGATTGGTCAGCAAGCCCTACATGTGCTCTTATCTGTGCCTCTCCAGCCCCGGAATCGTGGGTGTGGGCTGTGCCTCCCTCCTTTTTATGTAGATCTGAAATAAGACCCTCACACACATAAATACTTTGCTGACTGAGCTCCCTTCACCCCCCACCCCCCACCCCAATTCATTCTGCCTTGTTAGCCAGGACCACTATGGAAATGTAATGAAGCAGAAGCAGCGGGGGCGGTGGGGGGTGGGTAGAAGAAGTAGTACAGAACCCTTCAGACAAACAAGACCAGTCAGACAGCGCTTGGGTTTGGGAAGTACACTTCTGGGCACGTCTTTGGCTGCAGTGGTTTAGCAGGACTTGCTACAACATCCTCGTAATACGGACTACTAAGCAAGTCTCCATCTGGGTTCAAGGCAGCTTGATCATAGATGCTGAACAGCTATTCGAGACTCAAGATCAAAGTGGCCAGCCCTTTGACTCAGCACTAAGAAGTTATGGTGATGGTTTGTGCATTTGGTGATGTGAAAATTTGGTAAAATTGTTTAATAGCTAAAAAGCTGTTAAAGTAAAAATGGTGGGAAGCTAAGTTTTATTCGAAGAGTTGGAATCTTACCCATCTTTCAGTAAAGGGAAAATTGGACATTCACGAATTATGTATTTTAATGTGGCCTTGACATGAGTGGACATAGGCATGCAAATGTTTTCCTAAGAGGCAAAATGAGGAACGAGCTTGGTAACATTTTTACAATTGGAGACAGCTTACATGAAAGGGGAAGCCATAAACGAGGTCAATCATGGCCTGTTCCAATTTCGTGGTTTTATAGCTATCTGTTTTAACAGCAATCAAGCTCAGAAATACGTGGCTGCTACAATGATTAGATATTTAGGTCAGATGTTTCCAGAAACTTGGTGAAGTAATTTGAGATGGAAGTTACTGGCCAGACACTAGAGCAGGAAGCTAGACGGAGATGGGATTTTGATGTGGAAGTTTCCAGACCTGTTTTCTCATATTACCAGAGGATTATTCTGCCTCTTCATGAAGACTGGAGAGGGAGAGGAGAGAGAAGGATGGAGCAGGATTACAGTCTGTCCTGCTTTACTTCCTTTAAAGGAGAACTGACTTCAAAAGTTAAACTGAAAATATACAGCTGCTTATTAAATAGAATTAGAGATGCTGGTTAGTTACGCTATAAATGGTTCATAAAGAATTGTTAATTATATCATAGAAAACTGTGAGTGGAGACCCTGGGAGTCAGATTATTAGATCAAACCCTGGTTCTGGCAATTCCTTAAGGTGTGCATGTCTTAAATTTCTCTTTTCTTCCTGTGTCATGGGTCATCAGAACTGAATGAATGAGTAGACACAGCACCAGGCACTTTTATCATAATGAGTCTGATTCACTATAAATCTATTCCTAGTGAGTTTTTAAAGCTAGGATTTGTTAGGAAAGATGATGTGAAAGCTCTCTTGCTAAATTTATTTAAAAGCAAAACTCACTCTACATAACCTGAAAAGATTCCTGTGCGTTTCTGGCAGGATTTGGATGCAGGGGTCCAGTGGGATTTGATACTTCTCTTTAATTCTATTTCTTTAATCCTAGTGACTTTCTCTTCTCTATTCCTGATGTCTGTTATGAGGTATCCGCCAGAGAAGACTGCTTCTATGTGGGTTTAAACCAGTAGAAAGACTTGATTAGCCGGCCAGTAACTACACTGAATGTTCAGGATCCCAGTGTAGCACCAGGCCTTTCTCAGGCTGAGCTTTCAAGCATGAAAACCATATTCCGGGCTGACACACCTCAGCCAACGAGAACAGTTAGCCAGAAGTGGAACTACAGAAGCCAAAAAGCAAGGTTCGTACATCTAGCGACTTCCCAAGAACTATGGGCTTTGATGGATTAGGTCTTTGCTTTTATTTTGGCAAGTGGTGCTGTCTACCTGCGGACCGCCTGAATGGTACTTCCATCATAGAGTCAGTTGTGCTAAGGTCTGGGGGCCAATTATAATGTTTTATCATCATCATTATTATATTGAGACAACATCTCTCCATGTAGCCCTCTTTGTCCTAGAACTCTTTATGTAGATCAGGCTGACCTCGAACTCATAGAGATTCATTTGCTTTTGTCTCCCAACTGCTGAGATCAAGAGTGTGCATCACTATTCCTGGTTCCTGCTGTTTTTTTTTAAACAGATGTGATTGTATAAACTGTTCAATTTCTTATAGGAAGAAGGGTATTTATTAACTTATCTTCTCACAGACTTCTTGTTTACCTGTACTATAAATTTGGGCAAACCACAAAAAGTATGATTGTTTGAAACAGAATATTTAGAAGAATTTAAGTCAATTTAACTAATAATACTTTTTTAAAAAAATTACTTATTTTATTTTATGCCTGTGTTGGCCTGCATATATGGTTGTGTGCCATATGTGTGCAGTGTTCTTAGAGACCAGAAGAGGGCATCAGATGCCCTGGAACTGAAGTTACAAATGGTCATGAGCTGCCTTGTGGATAATGAGAACAAAACCTGGGAATCCTGCAGGAGCATCCAGTGCTCTTAATGGACGAGCCATTTCTCCAGTATGTATGTGGAAGTCAGAAGACAACTTGTAGGAGTTAGCTTCTCCTTGTGGGAATTGAACTCAGGTTATCAGGCTTGGTAGCAGGTGCCTTTATCTACTTAGCCATCCCATGGACCCTGATTGTGGATTTTGATTGACATTTTTTGCTGATGGTCTGTGATGTTGCCCATTGTTGCTTATACTTTGATCATTTGTATGTTATGTGCTGATGAGGAAACTTGGATTCTTAACAAAAGCCTATTTTTTGATCTGTTTTAGAAATTATTTTCAGGAAAGGTGGAAGCATGCAGGGCTCTGTCTAGGAAGGTTCTGGGTTAATTCAGTAATCCTTTAGGATGATCACAACAGTTCCTGGGGAGGCTCAATTTCATCTTCTTTTCCAATCCTGCCCTTTAAGAAAGAGATGCACCTTGGCATATCTGTCTCATGTCCACCACCGCACTACTTCAAGCCTCCAGAGAGACACAGTATACCAATTCTTTGGCAGCTGACACTGGACTGTTCACCATCTAAAACAGTAACAATATCAGTATCTTTGATTTTTCTGATTACCTTTTAAGAAGTTGGCATAATCAGAAAATTTCATCCTGTACAGCAGTGATGACTTCATTTTCAATATGCCTGCATCACTGAGCAAACACAATCCTTACAGACACTTGTTTCAGATTTCATGTAAGCCGGCCTGTTTTCTGGAAGCTAGTCACTGAAGATGTATGACTAGGGAACGTGTGGATAAAAATACTTCTTCAGCGTTTAGGATTTGAGACAACATATTCCAAATTGGATCTTGTTATTAATACTTCCATCTGGACCACCATCGTAACTTCTGCAATTTTGCTCCTTTTGTGTCACTTCATAGAGACCCAACACATGTTTGACATAAACCAGTGCTCTGTGCATATGCAACTCAAGAAATGAGAATGTGGTGACACAGGCACAACTCTGGAAGTTATCAAAGATCCAGGCTTTATTTTATATGTATCTGATTTCCTCTGTCTATTTATAGCGTGCCTGTGGCCCAGCATTGCTAATTTTGGAGAGTGGATTTGAGGGTTGCCCCTATGGATAGATGTCTTTACAATCCTGAGATTCCATAATATATTTCAGTTTTTTCCCTCCCTCCCTCCCTCCCTCCCTCCCTCCCTCCCTCCCTCCCTCCCTTTCTCCCTTCCTTTCTCCTTCTCTCTCTCTCCCTTCCTTCCTTCTTTTCCTCCTCCTTTTCTGCTTCCCTTCCTCTCCACTTCTCCCTTACCCAACAAAAGTAATCACAAAATAAGAATTATTACAATTCACCTATTGTATGTAAAATAATAATAGTTAACATAGACTATTATTGTTCATGCATAAGTTGGCATTTAGGGATCTCAGGTCTCATGTAATACCTCAGTAGTTTGGGACTCAGGCTACTTTGAGATTTCTAAAACAACATGCATGGGGGAATAATTTTCACTCTTCTGATATCTACATTCTACCTCTAGCGCCTACAAACATGTTCTAGGTTGAAGGGGGAACTAGCTTACATTTGCCTTTAAAATGCATAATATCTGATACTAACCTCATCTCCAACACCTCACTGATTGGATTATATGGGTGGATTGGCTAGAAAGCTCCACAGGTCACAGGTGATTGTAAAGACTGGAAAGGTAATCCCACTGTAGCCCTCCCTACTGACAAGGCATCATTGCAAAAAATCAGATTGAAACATGCTCAGACATTGCCCCCCCCCACTCCCTCAACTGCCCCCGAAATGTGTTATACAGAAATTCATCTTTAGGATAAGGCAGTTGCATTGTATGAGTCAATGGAGACTCGATTCAATGGGATGAGCTGCATGCCCCTTTTGAATTCCAGCTGACCCTAGTGTGTGAATGCCTCAGTCTTTGCTTTAGATGGGTGCACACTGTGCTGTCACCTGTGTGATGTCACCCACCTGGTCCCTGTGATGCATCATTGTCCCACCATAAAATGCCTGCACCAACATATAACTTGCAGATATGCTGTTATCCTTCAATGGCATAGCTTATGAAAAATTAATGTAATATTGAGCATTTTGCAAACAGTGAAGTTGGTTAATTCTTTTCTTTTTAATCCCTAACTCCTTGAAAATAAGAGACAAATGAGCCACAGTCCTTTCAGTAAATGTAGGACCATGGCAGGTGTGCTGGAGAGAAAAAAAAAAAGAGTGAATATAGATTGGTCATAGATATTAGGGGAGAAATTGTTACTATTATTCTGCCAAATGGATATAGTATCAAACTAACTCCTAATGGCTTGTCACTATATGCATAGATCAGTGCATCTCTCGACCCCCATCAGAGAAGCCTCTTTTTGCAGTAGGTAGTGATTAGCGCAGAGATCCTCAACTGGTTGCAGTGCAGAGAATAAGGCTGCAGAATGCTCAGCCCTAAATGCAGCCCTAAATGGGACATCTAAATCACACCCCCTCCTCCCAGGGCTCAGGGCTCATCGTGGAAGAGGGGCTGGAAAGAGTGGAAAAGATGGACAGGTGCATGACTTACAAGGAAACAGTGTCCTCTGGACACAGCAGGGCAGTTACATATATTAATTCACAGTGGTTGTGATAGTATATACAAGATGTGTACAAGCTCAAATTTTAGCATCGAGGGGACAGGTGGGTACAAAGCCCCCCGCCCCCCCAGCTGAGAAGCTATTGACAATTGATAGCTGCAGGGAGAGGAAAATAAGTTTTCCTTAATGCTATGACCCCTGGTGAGTTGACCATGCTCCAGAGGAAAACCCCACATCCAAGAGTATTTGAGTAACACAAATCGTACTTGATGAGTTAAAAAGAAAGAGGACAGGATATTGGGTGGGTAGAGAGGTGGGGGTGGATCTGGGAGAAGTTGAAGTGGGTGAATATGATCCAAATACATTGTATGAAATTCTCAAAGAGTTATTAGAAATACTATTTTAAGAAAAGTTTTCATAACATTTGTAATTCTTTTTTTTTTTTTTTTTTTTTTTTTTTTTTTTTTTTGGTTTTTCGAGACAGGGTTTCTCTGTGTAGCTTTGCGCCTTTCCTGGAGCTCACTTGGTAGCCCAGGCTGGCCTCGAACTCACAGAGATCCACCTGGCTCTGCCTCCCGAGTGCTGGGATTAAAGGCGTGCGCCACCAACGCCCGGCTAACATTTGTAATTCTTATCTGATTATATGGCCTTGAGTAAGTCATCTCTCTTGATGCTGAACCTTTAACAAAGTGTCAAAAGTTATATAATACATGTCAGGTTTCATGAGGGTCAAATGATAAAATGTATTTGACACATTTGGAAAATTCTAGCACACCACATTAATATGAGCTATAGGTATGCTAGTATTAATACATCTCCTCAAATTATGTTGAAATCTTCATAACCCATTGAATAGTCCTTTGATGTATATGCCATTTATCCTCTGTCCTCAAGAGGGACAGGAGATACAGAATTCTAGCCTCATAGCACATTCTTTCTAGGAGCTAAGGGTTCCCTGCCAGGTAGGTTTCTCCAAAAGTAATATCCATAAAACACACTTCATAGTTATTCTAGTAATGGAGTACTTCAGTGCCTGAGGAAAGTGTGCTGGGAACTGCGGGTGGTTTAATTTAGTCTGCTCTCAGAGAATGTAGTGGCATACTGGAACTCTGACCTGGCAGCTGGGCTGGAGGCGCTGGAGTGCTCTGAATGTCCTGGTGAAATCAATATTTAACGCGAGACCATGGAAGAACTTTATGGATATACAAGCTGTGACTTAGAACGGTTGGAAAAATGATTAAAAGGAGACCAAAAAGCAGGGAGATGACTAAGAGGCTATTTTAACATTTTGTTTCAGACTAGAGTAGGGCATTTGGTCATCGGAAGACTCCACGGTGAGTCTGTGTCTAGGAATGCTGGAGTACATTATTCAGCAGTGTGGTCAGGAGGAAGCTGCCCCTGTGCTACTCTTGGACAGCCTTCAGGTCTGCATAGGAGGTCCCAAGGCAGAGGACAGTCAAAACTCCATTGCCCAACTTCCTGGGAAAAGGCCTTTGCCATCATACCCTGACTTATGACTTATCTATTTTGTTTTTTCTTTTGTCTTGGTCGCTTCAAGCTGATCTCTGGGCATATTTTGTTTTCTTGGGTTCTATCCTCTGGGTTTTCTTATGTATGTATTGAGGCCAACCGCTTAGGTTATAGCTGGAAAGATAGTCCCAGAGTTTCAGGAGAAGAAGATTGGGAATGGTACCATACAACCCACGACGCCCCTTAGCCAGTTTGGAGACAGAAAGAGTGCAAAGTGTAGCAACCACCTTTACCATCATTTTTGCACAGCGGCAGGCCCAGTACTGGCCAGTCTGAGTACCTTCTGTGCGCTGCAAGGCCTTGGCTTTACCCTTAGTGAACAGCTGCCTATCTCTGAGGTGATTGGCATAAATAGCTGGTAGCCTGGGGTGGGAAAGCCTGATGGATGAGGTGACTGGGGTGTGGACCTTCAGCAGGTTGATTTTGTGTGGATGAATAGACAGAGTATTAGTTTTCAATATGGTGGTTTGGAAAGCATTTTTAGGTAGATCCTTATCTCCCTGAATCCTCTATGTCCTTCCCCCTTGAAACCCCCCACATGCTCTCATGTGTCTGACAGTCTTCCCACTGCCTTCCTCAGAATATTCTTTAACTTTTCTTGGTTTTCTTTCTAGGTTTTAGCTCTGACCCATTTACACCTATTAATATACAGACACATACACACTCTAAGTTGGGATCCATATTTGAGAAAGAATATGTGGTGATTGTCTTTCTGGGTCTGGGCTGCCTCTCTTAGTATAATAATTTCCAGCTCCATCCATTTTCTTGCACATTCTGTAGTTTGTCGTTTCTTTGGAGTGGAATAAAATTCCATTGTGTAGATATGTACCACATTTTCATGATCTATTCTGCTGTTAGTGGGCATTCTTGTTGGTTCCATCCCTTTGCTATGGTTAATAGAGCAGTAATAAACATGGATGTACAGTGTCTCTGCGAAGGATATGGAGCTTTTGTGTACATACCCAGGAGTGCTCTTGCTGTATCATAAGGTAGTTCCAATTTTAAAATTCCTTGAGAGAATTCTAAACTGATTTCTACAATGGCTGTACTAATTTGCAGTCACACCAGCCTCCCCACAACACACCAGCCTCCTGGCATTTCTTGTCTGATTTCTTGATGACAGTTATTGTGAGTGGGGTAAGGCTAATTTCCATTTCCCCAGAGGTTGGGGATTTTGAACACTTTAAAAATACTTATTGGTCATTTGCTTCTACTTTTAAGAAGTATCTATTTGTACATCATCTCACTCTTCGGGAGTTGTGGTGTGTGTGTGTGTGTGTGTGTGTGTGTGTGTGTGTGTGTGTGTGTGTGTGTGTGTAATCTTTCAGTTCATTTACAGTTCTGGATTTAGCCACCTCTGAGGTATAGCTGGCAATGATTTTCTCCTGTTCTTTTGGCTCTCTGCTCTTCTGGTAGTTTCTTTTGCTGTGCAGACATTTCTAAATTTCATGTATTACTATTTGACAAATTGTCAATTATTTGGGCTCATTCTCTGTGTAACCAGAACCCTGTTTAGAAACAGGGTTAAAAGCCTATGCTTTTATTGGGAACAATGTTCTCTATGTTTTCCTCTAAGTTTCACTAATTGATTTGAAACTTCAGTTATCAATTTTGATGCTACTCATTGTCAGTGAAACCTGTTGGTTCTTTGGTTTTCAGTTTTCTTTTTGTAAAGGTGGATTCAGATTATGTATTCTCTATGTCTTTTCAGTTTTTCTATGTTGCTAACATAAGAAAGGCAAATGGTACCATACTTACATGGAGTCCTTATTTACTTATTTATTTTTTTAACTTAAGATGCTAACTAGACAGGTTCCTTTAGCTTTTAGCTCAAAATACCCTTCCCTTCAAAAGAATGCAGTGTTATGGAATCTATTATATGCAACAGAACATGTGTTTGTGGTTTGGTATAAGATAACCCACCAAGGATTTTTTTCTTCTCCTGATGTTGGATATAAAAGTTCAGCAGCTTAATCAGCACTTGGGCGCTCTGAGCTCAGAGTTACATTTGCAATCAGCAAGGCTGATGGCTGTAAACACTCTTGACTTCCACCTGGGAAGGTTGAGTGTTCCAGCAAATGCACATCACACTGGAAAAATCCAGGAATAGTTTTTGGTGTCTCTGCAACATGCTGTCTTATAGTTGTACCTCAAGCTACCAGAATGTCCTCTGCATTTAGGGTGCAACTTTGCCTGGAACCTGATAGTACTGGGTGCTTTGAAATCAAACCCTCAGCCAGCTACCAATTTTCTGTATACTCCTTCCTGCTCACTATAATTTTTAATGATTTATTTTATTTTATGTGTATGAGTGCCTGTGTATATGTATGTCCACTACATGCATGCAGTATCCAAAGTGGTCAGAAGGTGGCATTCAAATCTCCTGAATCTGGAGTTACAGATGGTTGTAAATCACCAAGTGGATCCACATCTTCTTCAAGAACAGCTGTTGCTGGATCCTAACGGCTCCCTTGGAGGATGGGGTGAGAAGATGTAGTGTCAATGGCACAGACATCAGGAATCATTTGAAGGCAAACGACACACTTGTTTATTTAATAACAAGGAAGATCTTATACACCCTCCTCCCAGCACCCAGTCTGTGTTGCATTCTGGTAGTATTGTGTGGTCATCCCTTGTTGGCTGGGCACAATCAAGAACTCTGACAGCACTCGTTGCTAGGCCTTCAGGCAGACTCCAGGTTGGCTCATAAGGAAATACATTATGTGCATACCTTCACAACTGGTTTGAGCCAATTTTCTCGACCCCATGGACCTGTCCTACTACAAGTAGCCAGTGTTCTCAACAGCCGAGCCATTTCTCTAGCACCTTCCAAAGCCCGATCTTAAAACTCTTTTGCCTGGAATGACATAGTTAAAACTGTATTAATTGCAAAGCTTAAGATACTTGCCATGGAAAGAATCCTCAATACGTGTATTTATGTCTTGGACGGTGCAACCTTTGCATTAGTATTACAGTTGTTATAATTGAACTAGGGAAGGAAGGATGTGGGCCATAGGGATGAGGAGGGGGGAGATGGAAGAAGCTGAACTTTGGGAACATGTAGTTGACCATATTTTATTGAAGAAATTACTTGTACATTGCCAAGGGAGAATCTTTACAGGTGGGTGTTCAGAAATGCTCATGATGGGACTGTAACATGAACATTTCTTCATAGGTCATTTCCCCACTGTCCTTCCACACCCCCAGGGTAAGAATGGTATGTCTGGGGTTTAGTAAGCTTTCCTGGAACATCCACTTTTACTTGCAGATGATTTTTATAGTAAAATAAACATGAAAATTAAAAAGAGTCCATTTATAATAAGCATAAAATTTGAATAAAATTCTTACCCATGACGGGCAGTTTCAGTTCTCAGCATCCATCTCTTGAGGCTAAGCATTATTTTTTCCCCTCTCTAGTTAGAAAATGAAATGTTAAGGGCCATTTATCTACTACCCTTTGGAGATTAGTAAATTATGCCACAAAGATGTAAAGTTGCCATGGAAACCCAGATTGATAAATGCCAATGCCTTCCATCCAAACAGACTGTCTTCATGGTCCCAAGGTGATGGGGATAGCTTGAGTTTTATGGCACAATTGTGCCAAATTTGAAAAGCAGGCATTTCTTTTCCGCCAATAACAAGAAGAATTTAATAAGTCTCATTAGACCTAGATCATGTGTTTATTACAAAACTGTCTAGAACTCGGCTTTTGCTCAAATGCTTTATATACTGGAGTCTAGGCCCATTCAAGCACAGGGTCAGAAAATCAAGAACACAGTGATTTCTCTCTTGGAAGAAAAATAGGCAATAACCATGAAAGACAGCATGACTTGTAATAACAATGTTATTACTGTGTTTTGTTTTTTTTTTTAAATTTTTGACTTTTGAGACAGGGTCTCAAGTAGCTCAGGCTTGTCTCAAACTTGTTAGCAGAGGCTAACCTTGAATTTCTGATCCTCCTACCTCCCCACCCAAGTGCCAAGGTTACAAGTGCATACCACCAAGCTTAATTTGAATACTACTAGTTTTATAAGTTAAAAATCACAGATTTTCACAGTGCTGTGGCAAAGAGGGAAGTTAGTAGTCTTTGAGCCTGCAGAACATGCTTCACATGTGAGATTTCTTAGATTTTAAAGAAAAGAAGCATACTGTCATCAGACCTTTTCTTCTACTGGAAGCTTCTCACACACACTCCTTGACCTCTTCCTATAACCCAGAGAGACTCTGTGATCCCTGGGGAGGTCACAGTGAACTGTGACAATTCCAAGTGCTGCTGTCATCCTCCTGAAAGGAACTGGAGATTTTCCATGCCTCCTGTGATTTTCTAACTTTCTCTCTTTTCTATGTTTTATGGATCATGGTTGAATTCCATTTGGAGTATATAAAACCTTTAACACGCCTAACAAGTGGGCCCCTGGGAGAGGCATGAACTTTGCTCTAGCACATAGCTTATCTCCCCACTGCTGACTTTTCCAGCAGCTCCTACAAGTGTTCCCACAGTCTGCACACTGACTAGCCCTCCCCCCACATCCTAGAACCTCTAGATAATGTTGGAGCTATTCCTAGGAGGGTGTAATCTCCCCACTAGCAGGGCCCTTCTTCTTTCCTCCATGTTCATCTTGATACACAAATGAGGAGCCTTTCTCTATGACATGGGCTGCAGTCTGCTCTCTGCTTGACAACTTGTCATGGTCCTCTTTTTGTTCTATCCAGGGCACACGCTAGTGTCCTAGGGAGATGCTGGTGTCCCTGTCTCTGCTCTGGAATTCTGATTTCTGGCTGCCATTGGCCAGTGTAGGGTAGTCTGCTAGAACTGTGCTTGCATCTCAAGGCACCTCACATTCCTTGCTGCGGTCAAAACTACAGGAGACGGTTCTGATATGAAGGCCACCAGGCCTGGAAATGCTTCCAACTGCCTGTGTGGGAAGATACTTTACCACATTCAGAAGCTGAGAGCCCTAAGTTTTAGAAGAAAGGCTTTGGACTGAGCTAAGGTCTCCCCCCCCACCATTGCTTTGTTCCTATCTTGTATGATCCTGTTGTGGATTTGGCAGTTTGGTAACTCATATATGTCTCCTTTGGAAAATGTTGCTGATCATGAAGACAAATGAAGACCCTGTCCCCTGATGGACGGTGATGCCCTTGGTCATATTTTTTAGGACGGTACATGTGGTTTATTTTACCCAGATCTTGCTGCATCTGGGAGGTACATCAGTCCAAGTCCATGCTTTTGCTGCAGCCGCTGGATCATGCGTCTTTTCTCAAGGGACTATGGATGACTTAGCTGCTGGTGAACTTTCTTCCTGTTTTATATTGAAGCCATATGCGGAATGTAGTATTGTATCTAAATTAAAAAGGGAATAGTCTGGATGAATTTCCCAGTATAGATAAAGGAGCTAAAGATAGCAGAAGAAATTGAATCCAGCCATTTTAATTTTCTGATAAATGAACCTAGTAGGCACAGGACATCCACAGCTGCTTTGAAAACGACACGTCAAACATTCAGTTTTGTTTTGGCAGTGAGCACAGTTGCTTGTTCACAGAAAACACATTTCCTTCTAAAGATAGTATAGTATTTTATGTTTTAATCTTGGAGGAGGGAAAGGACATAGTTTGCTTACAGTCACAACTCCAAATAATGGTATTTTGAGGGAAACAAAGATAAGCGACCACAAGCTTGAATACTGAACTCCTTTCTGATAACACAAAGCCAATTTTGCAGATTAGCTGAAAAGTAAGCAACCCAACAGCTCGTGTTTGTAGACTCTGACCTTAAACATGGAAGTGACCTCTGCAGCGACAGCAGGATCCTCTCGTGGAGGGACTCTTGCTCTCTTAGCTTTGAAGGTCTGAAGGAGCGGGGGAAGTGGCTGCTTAGTTCTGTAATATACAGCTTTAAACACAGCAAAGAGCAGCTTTGAAATATCCCAGGAGCTTGAAAAATGGCTCAGTGGTTAAGAACAACACTGTCTGCTCTTGCAGAGGATCTGGGGTCTATTTCCAGCATGTACAGCCACTTGCAATGCCAGCTCCAAGGGATTTGATGCCCTCTTCTGACTTCCATGGGTACTTCATACCTACACCTGCGCACACACACACACACACACACACACACACACACTGAAACAGAAAATGAACCTCTTTAAAAAAGAGAAAAACATCTGACTGTATATAACTAGGGCTCACAGAGATGACTTTATTGCACTTTCAAGCAATTTTTTTTTTACCCCAAAATGCTTTGGTTCCAACTTTGGTTATGTACTTATAAGGAAAACATAATTCAGGCCTCTGAGAAATGTGCTTTGAACTCCAACTCAGAGAGATAATTATGCCCACCTACTAACAATTGACTGGATTTCCAGAACATTCAGAGGAAGAAATAACTCATGTTCCTGGGCATCTCAGGTTCTAATTGTTATTCCATAAGAAAATACTCCCCTCCAATAGAGGCATTTTATCTGAAGAAAAGAAGAAGAGGAAGCAAATAGGGTCATGTCTGTGGTGGGCGATGGAAAGTCAGCATGAGAGTGTATTCTCAGACTAACTGTGAGCTCTGCCAGCAGTGGCTTGGGTGGAGAGGGAGGAGGGCTGAGGGTTGTGGAAGCTGTGGGAAGAGAAGTGCAGAGAGAGGCAAGAAAGACTTCCACAAAATTAGACATGGCGATGGCGTGGATTGGAAAGTGAAGGGGGAAACACATCTCTGTGCGTGATTTCTTCCACCAGGCCTTTGTGTGTCCACAAGATCTTGGAGGCATGCCCCTTATTTTAAGAAAAAGTCTGATTCAAGGGAATCTCTAGATGAGCTTCAGTGTTCCCAGCACAGTGCTGACATTTCCCTGCCTCAGCTCTTCCTGTCATGTCCTGTGGTGGATGGGCAAGCCAGAATCCAGCCAAGCGACATAGGTGGCTGGCACCACTCCCCTCAAGGTTGGGTTAGCACACTGTTAACTCAAGTTGACACATGAAGATGTACAGTTTGACACCTTGGAAAAGTGTGATTTTTGTCTTGTAGAACAAACACCTTTATGGTGAATTTTCTTCTTTTGTTTCTCTTACTTTTCTAAGTCAGTATAGATGGCTTCAAGTGCACACCGGGACTCCTTGGTCCATGCTTTAATCGTTTGCTAGAACTGGTCTCCAATGTGATGATTCTCATCCTAGTAATGTAAGCAATTAGTGATCATGGATTGCAAACAGAAGGTGAGCAAACAGAGCCATACTCCACGGACTTCACCCGTGTGTAAGTCAGGCCAGAGATTAAAATTAGTTCCTCAAGGGCTACTACATTTTTCAATTGTTGACGACTGCATGACAGAGACCTAGAAAGTTTGAGATATTGACACATTATGACCACAAGAAAATTTGAGCAAAATGCATTTAACTTTCTCAACACTGAATAACCAGGGGGAAAAATTCCCTCTTTCAAGGCGGTTTCTCACTTTCCTTTCTCAGTTTTGACAGTTATAAACTGAGCACAGAAGTCGTGTTCTACCTCAGCTCTGCCTGTGACCTTTTCTCATGCCTTTAGCTTTCTCACTACTGAAATCCAGGTGATTCTAAGGACTGGGTTTATCTCTGGCTTGTTTCTTTCTCACCAAGAACGGTGTATCAGGTCTCTATGGATCTCTTTCATCTGTAATTGTCTCTTGGTATCATCAGGTTTCGGCAGTTGTGATTAGGTTAGGAACAATGTGGCTTTGCAATTGGTGACGGAAGTATGGCTGTGAGCACTCAGCTCAGGTCATGTCTCCTGTTGCCGATTTTGGTACACACAGGTCATTAATGCACTTAATACACACATGGGAAGGAAGGAAAAAGGAAAAGAGGGAGGGAGAGAGAGAGACAGAGGATTGATTTTTATACCAGCAGTCAACAATTTTGCATGTGGTCCACCCTTTAAATATCACTAGTAAATGTTTTTGCTACAGCTTGAAGAATACTTCAGTAACTTGAGAAGAATGGAGCAGTAGGGGATGATCTATATCCTAGTTTGACTTCTGCTGCTGTGATAAAACATGGACCAAAAAACCAACTTGGGAGAAGAAAGGGTTTATTTCATCTTGAAGGTTATAGTTCATCATCATAGATTTAAGATTCAGTTGTCAACTTGACACACCTGGAAACATAAAGTGTTTCCACCAATTAAAGACAGTGAAGCATTTTCTTCATTGCTAACTGATGTGGGAGGACCAGACCACTGTGAGTAGGTGATCTGGGTTTTATAAGAAAGCAAACCAAGGAAGCCATGAGAGCCAGTCAATAAAAAGTGTTCCTGTATGGCCACTGCATTAGTTCCTCCTCTGTCTTTCCTCACTGATGGACTGTGGTGATATGAAAGAGTAAGCCAAATAAACTCCTCCCTCCCCCATATTTCCTTGAGTCAGAGTATTTATCCCAGCAGTGGAATCAAACAAGAATATCTGTCACAGAGGAACACCAAGGCAGGGACTCAAGGCAGGAACTTGAAGCAGGAACCGTGGAGGAATGCTGCTTACCTGCTCGTTTCCAAATCAGCTGGCTTTGGAAGGGTCTGGATCTCACCTTTATACTCTAAACCAAGAAGCCAGGCAATGCTGGTCAATGTTTTATGACCATACATATGCATCCAGTCATATTTGGGGCAAGATCTGCTTCTAGAAGTCAAGGCTACTGGTTTGTGTCACTCTTGAAATCTCTGTCCACTATGATTCCAGGAAGAAAAAAAAATCATAAACCTAAAGCATATATTCATGACATCAGTTGTTCTGGATGAGACATTTATTATATCAACATATATATTATATGACCACATCTGAGGGACATGTGAAGTCTCAGGAGCTGTTACAATGAAGAAGTAGGGTTTTTTTTGTTGGTTGGTTGGTTGGTTGGTTGGTTCTGGTTTTTTCCTGTGAGAGGAAAAAAACTTTGTATAAAAAGTGAAAATAGCCGGGCGGTGGTGGCACACGCCTTTAATCCCAGCACTTGGGAGGCAGAGCCAGGCGGATCTCTGTGAGTTCAAGGCCAGCCTGGGCTACCAAGTGAGCTCCAGGAAAGGCGCAAAGCTACACAGAGAAACCCTGTCTCGGGGAAAAAAAAAAAGTGAAAATAACATTGTACAAGGATGTCCATTCTAACTTATCTGAAATGGTCATTTATTTTCAAGCTTAGGATTCTAGCTATCACCAGGCACCTATTACCTATGACACATTCTTCAGCTTCAAGTCATAGCATGTTGTCACTCTGCAGTTAAGCTATTGCTTTTCTCACATAAGCTTGCATTCTCTTATTTCATGGCAAGGGCTAAACTGGGACACTGGCCCTCCTGTTTCGTTTATCAAAGTCAGCCCCTGGCGTCTTAGGATGTGATCTTATTTGGAAGTGGGATTACCACATAAGTAATACAATAAGATGGAGTTATACTTCAGAAGCATGGGCCATTTATATGCTATGACTGATGTCCTTTCAAGAAACATGGAGACAGGCTCACAGTGAGAGGTGGCCAGAAGCCAAAGGATTTCTAGAAGGACAGGGGAAGCCTAGAACAAATCCTTCCCTGATACCTTGAGAAGACCATGGCCCTACTTATGCCTCCATTTCAGACTTGGGGCCTCTTACATCATCAGGTAATACATTTGTGGTTTTAAGGCACTTGATTTTTAGAATTCTGCTATGGTATTCCCAGCTAAATAATACTACCTTTCCCATCTCAAAAGCTCAATGACAATCATAGACCTCCTGTTTTCTAAGAAAATGTTCCCCAAATTTTGTGATTTCACAGGAACAAGTCTTCAGAGAGATTACATGAAGAAGAGTTTTGTGCTAAAATCTTCCTGGGCTCCATAGCATGTGCCAAAAGATTGTTTTTCAGAAACCTGGAAGCCAAGAATCCAGAATTCCTCTCACAGGAAAAACCAGAACCAACCAACCAACCAACCAACCAACCAATCAACCAACAAAAAAACCCTACTTCTTCATTGTAACAGCTCCTGAGACTTCACATGTCCCTCAGATGTGGTCATATAATATGTATGTTGATATAATAAATGTCTCATCCAGAGCAACTGATGTCATGAATATATGTTTTAGGTTTATGATTTTTTTGTTTCTTTTTTTTTTTTGAGACAGGGTTTCTTTGCATAGCTTTGCACTTTTCCTGGAACTCACTTTGTAGCCCAGGCTGGCCTCAAACTCACAGAGCCCATATGATATTTTAAAATAAGGATGATTTCTGTATCCTTTATGAAGATTGGAGATACTTTTCCATTGATCCAGATATCTATTACTAATTTATGCTGTAGAGCACTCTAGAAAGCCATCAGTGAAATGCACCAAGCTGTGTTCTAAAATACATAATCTTGGTGCTGGAGAGATGACTTAGAAGTTAAGAGCATTTGTTGCTCTTGCAGAGGACCAGAGTTAGATTCCCAGCACTCACACAGTGTTTCACAACACTCTGTAACTCCTGTTCTAGGAAATCTGATGCCCTCTTCCAGCCTCTGTGGGTACTTTACACACATGGTGCACAGACATACATCCAGGCAAACACTCACACACATATAATAAGAATTTAAAATGCAAAGCCTTGTCTTTCCTAGCTACAAGATACAATGGCTTTAACTTAAAGATTTTTTCTCTCCAACTTATTTCTGTAAATGAGTTAGAGCATTGGAATAATTTTGGGTAGATTTAAGTACATTTAACTAATAATTATGGGCCTTCAGATAAAAGATTAACCAAATTAAAGATTATCTTACAAATACCACCTTAAAATAAGTCCAGTATAGAAGGAAGGTCTAGGCTCGTGTTTTTCTTTCTGTAAGAGAGTACAAACTACTTGTCGGTAATTCTCTAGTCACGTTTTCTTGTTACCCACAGCATAAAAGCACCATGTGCCCCACAGCTTTGATGCATTCTGTTTTGTTTTTCACAAGAGGGATTTTGGTCATTGTTTTGCTTTGAGATTTTCTGTGTGCGTGTTTTATCTGCTATATTGTATCTGGTTACACTTATGTCTTATTTTTTCCATTGCTATGTGCTGACTACATGACATCTACTCTCTAAATGTGTCTCCAGACACAAATATACAACCTGTTTTCAGATTCTTGACATGGGGTCTTGCTATATAGCTCAGGCTGGCCTCAAAGTCTTATCCTCCTGCCTCAGCCTCTGAGGCCCTGGGATTACAGGCAAGCACCATTATGGCCTCTTCTACATGTGACCTTTGAACAAAATTAGCAAGCAGACATAAACACTGAAAAGGTAGACAACACCAAATAGTCTTTACATCAGCCAAAGTGATTACTCTTTTGGGTGTAACTGTATTGTGTCAAAATACTAATGGGGGAGACATATTTGTACCAGACCCATCAGGAGACGTCCAGCATGCAGGAGGGATATCTGTACCAGAACCATCAGGAGATGCCTGAGCTCTTAATACTTTGTGCTGGTGGGAAGGACTTGGCGTATGAAGTCAGGTCTGGGCATAATTAAGGGAAATTACTATTCATTATGCATGCTTTTCCTAGATGAGTGAGGTAGCTTGTTTAAAAAAAGAAGTCAAGCATTGCTTCACACACAGTAAAAGAGAGACAGGAGAAAATAATGCTTCATTTTCTCCACGACCCTCTGGGTATAATGCTTATAAACAGGGCTGTCTCAGAGCCACTAAACTGTATAATCTAAAACACTTTGCCATTTGTGTGTCAGCAATAAGGACTTTTTTTTTTCTGTGAAGAAGGGACTGTGCAAACACAGTGTGTAGTGAACTCAGCCCACTTTATCACTAAAATACTGACTTCAAGGTCTAGCATTTTCTTAACCAAATATCTTTGTGTTTCCATCCTCTCTCCACAGTGAGATTGCCTTTCCTCTCCTCATGTAGACACTGCTCAGGGTTGGCAGGCTTGAGAGGATGTGTGTGAGTCAAGTCATTCTGTTCCCTTGGTACAGAAGCGACCCAGGCAAGGTCTGTGCTACTTGGGCTTAATATTGTATAATTTGGGTTCCCTTGGTCCTTCGTGTTCTTTGATTATTTGTTTACTTTGCTACAGGGACAAACTAAACATACAACAACATATAGCTTAATTGTTCAGGGCTTGATAGTGTTTGGAGGACACACACAGACACACACACACACACACACACATACACAATTGGAAGAGCCATTCCCAAAAAAACTAAAACAAACAAACAAACCAAAATCCTTCTATTTTAGACTTGATACACATCAGAAAATAGATGGTAATAAATAATAATTCAAAATTACTGAACTGTAGGCATTACATATTCAAAATTTTGCTAGCTTTTAAAATTTTATTTTAGAGTTCACTACTTTTTTCTAGATCCCAATCAACATTTACATTTTACTTTTCACGACTCGGCTTCCTTCTGTGTAGAATGGCCTTGACCACTTGGTTTTGTCTGACGTTGACTCCTTGAGGAGTTTGTATGAATTTTTTTCAAAGTTCTTCATAATCTTGGTTTATGTGCTTGCTGCCTTCTGATCAAAGTTCATTTGGGGGCAAGATTTCCAGCTGATCTTATGTAACTTTTATTTGCATCACATGACAACCAGATGTCCAGTTGTCATTTGGTCAAGCTATTAAATCTTGTCCCTTATAAAAATCTGTTCACCTTTTAGAATTCATAAATAATCAATGAGGCATTATACCAGCCCCATGTGAAGTGTCTGCTTTCAATGGCATCCACTCAACAATTTTATCCTCTCCATGAACCAGTTATGACTTTGGTGGTTGTACAATTCCACCCAAGAATCCTACCTTCTTTCTGTGCTTATTAACTGTTATGTTTGCCTCCTGCACACACACTTCCTTCTTTGTTAGAAGGAAGACTTATAGGTCTTGGAGAAAGTGGGCATTTCTTGTTCTATGTGAACTGAGCGGTTAGAGTTTTGTAAACTTCATCACTGGTATTTTTGGTGAGGATCACACTGGCTCTGTAGATTTCTTTTTGTAGTGTAGACATTATAATAACACTTGTTCCATTTTAGGAATGTGGGTGGGGGTTTCCTCCATTTTTATGTATCTTATGTTAATCCCAATGACAAGAATAAGACCACTACCACAATTTGAGCCAAACCCGAAGCAAACTTGATTTTTTTATTAGGGTGCACCCAGGAGCTGGCCAGTGACTGCCTCCTAAGTCAGGTTAAAGAGAGCAGCCCTCTTTTTCCTTGTTCTCCCTCTCTGTTCTTGAAGCTGGGATCTCCCGCTCCCCTAAGCTCTCTTTCCCTTGACCCTTGCCCTTCAATACCCCCTCCCCCCACCCCGTCCAGTTTGCTCATGTAGATCTCATCCATTTCTCTGTCATTTGGTGATCCCTATGTCTTTCTTAGGGTCCTCTTTACTAGGTAGCCTCCCTGGAATTGTGAGTAGCAGTGTAGTCATCCTTTGTTTTACATCTAGTATCCACCTATGAGTGAGTACATACCATGTTTGTCTTTCTGAGTCTGGGTTACCTCACTCAGGATGATTTTTTCTAGCTCCATCCATTTGCCTGCAAACCTCATGATGTAATCGTTTTTCTCTGCTGAGTAGTATTCCATTGTGTATATGTACCACATTTTATTTATCCATTCTTCAGTTGAAGGGCATCTAGGTTGTTTCCAGGTTCTGGCTATTACAAATAATACTGCTATGAACATAGCTGAGCATGTGCCCTTGTGGTATGATTGAGCATTCCGTGGGAATATGCCCAAGAGTGGTTTAGCTGGGTCTCGTCCATGATAAATGAAGACCCCATGGGAATAGTAAGAAGCAAAGTACTAGAGAGGTCCCCCGAAATCCACAAAGATACCTCCACAATAGACTACTGGCAATGGTCAAGAGAAAGCCCAAACTGACCTACTCTGGTGATCAAATGGCCAAACATCCTAACTGTCATGGTAGAACTCTCATCCAATGACTGATGGAAGCAGATGCAGAGATCCACGGCCAGGCCCCAGGTGGAGCTCCAGGAGTCCAATTGGTGAGAAAGAGGAGGCATTGTATGAGCAAGAATTGTTGAGACCATGATTGGGAAAAGCACAGGGACAAATAGCCAAACTAGTGGAAACACATGAACTATGAACCAATAGCTGAGGAGCCCCCAACTGGATCAGGCCCTGTGGATAAGTGAGACAGTTGATTAGCTTGAACTGTTTGGGAGGCATCCAGGCCGTGGGACCGGGACCTGTCCTTCGTGCATGAGATGGCTTTTTGGAGCCTGGGGCCTATGCAGGGACACTTTGCTCAGCCTGGGTGAAGGGAGGAGTCGACTGGACCTGCCTCCACTGAACCTATTAGGCTGAGCTGAATCCCCAGGGGAGTCCTTGCCTTGGAGGAGATGGGAATGGGGGGTGGGCTGGGGGGAAGGCAGGGGTGGGGTGGGGCGGGAGGAGCATGGTGATCACATGGTGGCAGGTGTTTTGTGCAAGTGTTGATTGCCAACAGCGTCCCTCTTGGTGATGCATCCACCACAGATTTTAGTGGGTTGTATGTGTAGATGGGTTTCTTCCAAGAGATGGTTTAATGTCTTTTTCAGTGTCTTCCTTGACTCAAAAAAAGCTGTTCGGTTTCCATGTCTCTGTGTAGTTTTCAGAGTATTTCTTCTCACTGATTTCTAACTTTTTTGCATTGTGGTTGGAAAAGATACTTGATATGATTGCAGTTTTTGAAAAATTTGTTGAGACTTGTTTTGTGGCCTGTCATATGATCTACCCTGGGGAATTTTCCATGTGCTGATTGAGAATGTATATCCTCCAACTGTTGAGCAGAATGTTCTTAGATGTTGTCTGGCTAGATGTTTCTTTGATGATGTACTCATTGCTGAAAGTGGAGTGTGAAAATTATACTGCTATTATCTATTAATATCCACATTGCAGATTTGGGTTCTTGAAGATTTATGCCATTTCCTAGGTGATATAAATAGATAATTATAGCTAGGTAAGATGTTTCCACACCACCTTGTGCTTTCTATTTTCATTGCAGTTTCTTTTTTTCTCTGTGGTTAAGTGATTTACTCTAGCAATGTGCTTTGAGTCCTTGTATTTTAATTTTTATTTGTCTCATTATGGTTTTTAGTTTTGTGTTTCTCTAACTCTGACCTTAATCTAATGTTAAGAAAAGAAATGTGAAAGAAACAGCACAGCATCCTAATAACAACAACAACAACAATCTCCCTCCCACACTGACGCTTGCGCTCCTTCCTCCCAACAGTTTTACATTTTAATGCCTCGTTTTGCATCTTTCTGTATCATCTCATGTCTTGATATATGGATGCAGTTGTTATTTAATTGCTTTGTTTGGGGTTTTTGTGCAGAAGATATAATGGTTTATGCACCATATTTACAATATCACAGCATTCTGAACTGGTTTATATAGTTAACCTTTTTTGGTAAGTTTTGTGCCTTCTAATGTTTTCTTCTAAATCATCCATAGCTCTTTCACTCAGTATGAAGAACACCTTTGGTCTTCCTGATAGAACAGATCTGGTGGAGACATACTGTCTCCAATCTTGTTTACGTGGGAATGTGTGTCTTTCTAGCCTTTCTGAATCATGGCTTTGCTTGGTAGAGTGTCTCTGGTTGGCAGAATCTCATGCTGCTCCCTCTGTCCTGTGCGTCTCCAGAGACGTGAGCTATGTATGAGTTAAGACACTGTTACAGAACTTTAGTTTCTTTCCTCTTGTGGCTTATGAATCTTCCCTTTACCTTTCACTGCTGAAAGCTTATTTGTAAGGTGTCTTAGGATATAATTGATCAAGTTGAATCTGAATGGTGACCTACGACCTTCCTGTAACTGTTTCTGTCCTCTGGGTTTTGAGAAATTTTGCTTATTGTTGTTGTTATCTCTTTGAATATGTGTTCTACCCCTTTGTCGTTCTTAAGTATTTCTTTTTTAATTTTTTTTATTTTATGTGTATGGGTGTTTTGCATGTCTATGTTTTACTTGTGGGTCTGATGCCCAGGAAAGGGTGTCAGGTCCCTTGGACCTGGAGTTACAGGTGGTCGTGGCTTCTGGGAATTAAACCCAGGTCCCCTGTGAAAGCAGCCAATACTCTAAGCCACTGAGCCATCTCTCCAGCCCCTCTTAACTACTGTTTGAACTTCAGTGACCCAGATATTTCCTTTTCATCCTGTCTGCAATTCCAGGAGGCCTTCTTCATTTCTCTGAATTCTCTCTTCTTCTCCTTGTGTGAATTTCCACATGGCCTGCTGTGAGCTGGCAGATGTGGTTTCTGGTCGACCCGTTCTGCCCATTTCACCTTCTGTTGTGTTTACAATTGCATTTAGTGTGTTTTCAGCTCATGTTTTCCTGTGTAATTTAACAAATTGCTTCCTCTTCTTTGTATAGTTTCTATGTTAAAAAATGGTCAGTCATTTATATTAGGAAACTCATTTTCAAGATAGCTGTTTGCATCTGAGAGTTTTTTTCATACTCATTGCTATATGGACTGCCTCTGGCCCCTTAGTTTGATCACTAGGTAGGCCATTGTCCTCTGAAGTTCTTCATGATTCTTGATATGTGATATATTGTCCTTGCACCGAGGGCTTAAGTTTCAATTCCAGTTTCCATAGTCTGGCTTGGCTTGTGTGTGTCCTCGGATGCCATAATCACTTTCACTATCAGTACTAGACTGTGCCCAGTTCAGGGTCTGTTGTGATTCTTCTCTTGATAGGTCATTGCTGTGCCAGCATCTGTGGTGATTTGAATGAGAAATGTCCCCCTTAGCTCAGATCTTTGACCCCTCAGCTCCCAGTAGGTGCTGCTGTTTAGGGAGGTAATGGAACTTTTAGGATGCAGAACCTTGCTGGAGAAGTATGTCACTGGGGGGCGGGGCTTCGAGAGCTTATCCCTTTTCCCACTTCCAGCTTGCTCTGCCTGCTTCCTGCTCATGCTGCTGTGCCTTCCATGGCATTATGGACATACAACGCTCTGGAACTGTAGGCTCAAACAAGCTCTTCTTAGTCATTGTATTTTATCTCAGCAACAGAAGAAGAACCGATTTACATTAAAGGGTGAGGCAAGTTGTTCCCAAACTGAAATTGGAGTATCCCGCAATGAAGGTCTGGGGAATACAAACAAAGGGCAGGACATCGCCTCTAACCTCTCCAGGGGGGCACAGAACAGGCCCAGATTCCTGTTCATAGTCATTATCTCCACAGTGAGGCACAGGGATTGCCCTTGCTCTGGGCAGAATCACCATGGATATACTCACCTCAGACTCCTGTCATGGTCATCAACTCCAACAATGAGCCATAATTTGAGTTCAAAGTCCTCCAGGACAAGTCCACTACAGCCCTAGAACAAGACCAAGATCCACCCTGCAAATGGGCTGCCTACGTTTGAGGAGAACTTGATGTCTGAGGATACTGTGACAAGGCACAAATGAAGCTAGATGGACAAGAAGCCCAACACATAGGGTCCACATGTCACCTCCTGACACAGGGGCTCTGTCATCCACACTGGTTAGGTTTCACCAGCCTAACAGAGCTTTGAGGTGTCGTCCTGTGCTAACTCTCCAGACATACCCTCAGTCAATGGACTGTTTTTCCTGCTGTTGAGTATTGTTGGGGAAGGCAGTCACTTGGCTGATAATAAGGTGGGTTATGCATGATTCTTATAGACACAGGGCCTTCAGAGTCTCAGCGGTATAGCGGAGTCCACATCCTAACTGGCCGTGATTCAGACCAAAACTCAGTTTCATTTCACACTAGGATGCAGGTCTCTGTTTGGCTCCAGGGGAGGTTTAGAGCGCTTGGCTGACAATTTTATCTGTGAGCAGTGTCCCAGCAACAGCTGCACTGGTTAAAGTTAAAGGAGTGGCCAGTGCTGATGATCCCCTGGCATTTAGCTAAAGGTAAATTGGCCTCCACCAGAGCTTCATAGCCTCAGGATACTGTGCTGTTTGGAGGTGTGTATGCTGGGGGCCTATGATGAGGAAGAAATCTGGGTAACGTGAAGCCAAAGAACAGGAAAGTGGTTTTGGAATAACAGGAAGGGCCCATGTGAGAGATCTTGCTTTAAACACCGAACCTGGATCTTTTGAAGGAAATGTTTATTGCTTGCTTGCTTGTTTGTTTTTTTAAACAGGCAGAATAATTAAGTCTGAGGAAGAGTAAGACTCTTAGATTACAGTACCACCAAGCAAAGAAGGCCGAATCTGAACTCAGTTAGTGCTCACACTTACCTCAGTAGGGCAATTCACTTTGAGTCATATGCACTTTAAAAACTATCTCCTTATAATTTCTGGATGTTATACATGTGATAGGTAATATGTGTATATGTCTGCCTTTAAGATAATGCTATAATATACTAACCTTTTATTACTTTAAGCAGTTGATTTTGTTTCAATTTTTAAATGTTCTAGGCAGTTTCCCATTTCCCTTGCTCATAGTACATACTGATCTAGTACCCATGAGCACTTTACAAAATTATACCTCACGTCTAGTGAAAGTCTGCTGTCAGCCTCTGAGGATGTGCTGAGGATGGTGTAGGCTGCTGCAGTTCCTCAACTGTAGAAGAGAAAAAAGAGGTGGTGCCTTCAACTGGAAAAGTATTCGGCTGACATAAATATGTGTCTCATTATAAGCCACTCATAGGCATTCAATGAGCAGTGAATTCTACAGACTCACACAATAGCATGCATTGGAAACGAGAGATCTAATTGTACCTACAGGCACAATGGCTAACGTTAGGCTGATGTATTTGGTTCTTCATCCAACTTCACTATTGTATTTCATGAGACAGATGGAAAATAGTATCACCAATATCCAGAAAGTTTCCCTATGAACGCCCCGGAATAAACAATTTTTCTATTTTTCTCTTGTTGGTCTGTGCTTATTTAAATGGAAGTAAAATACGGGGTGGGGGAGATCCTTGGAATAATCACATGCTAAGTCTAACTCATACCACGGTGTTACCTCATGTGGTGAGGAAATCCTAGTCAGGCATTGTCGTTTCCCAATGTGTTCTTGCTGATGATGCCATGTCATCAATAACACATAGCTGCATCCTATTTATACATGTTTTCATATAATTTCAGTCACTAGGGAGAGGACAGATTTGGACATCATTCTTACCTCATTTTAAGTAAGTACATCTAGAAACCACCACTTTATTCTTCAAATGCCATTTTGATTTCTAAACCAAATCTCACATTGTTTCTGTTGTAGGTGTGGGTACTTAAAGGAATCCTTGTTTATCCACGGGAGGAAACTCTCTGCTTAATCTGTTTAGTTAGCTCACCATGCTCTAATGGGATGATTGCAGCATTCAGTGTCTCCGAGTCACAGGACTGGAGTCTCCTGTCCTCCCATTTGATACAGAACAGTAGGGGCATGGCCTGTGGCTCTTTCCATTCTTTGATGTGGTAAATGAACGGCTTACATACTCATCGGCTGTGGTAAAGCCCTGGCCGAAGAGCTGTCAGCTTTCCAGGCCCAGATCTGATGCCATCCGAGCAGCACATGAGCAGGAGCAGGGAAGCAGTGGCCTGGGAGGTGCAGGGAGGCTGCAGAGGCCACAGAGAGGCTGGACATGTTTCACCAGTGTAGACACACACAGGAGACAGTGGCCAAAGGGGACTGAGACCCACGTCTCTGAGGACCAGCACATAGTCGAAGCTTGTTTGCTGCTTTGAACTCTTTTGGTTGTTGTTAAAATATGAATAGTTTTGGACTGGGAATATAGCTTGCCCAACATGCATGAAGCTCTGGTTCTGATCCCAGCATTGCAGAAACTGAGCGTGGCAGTGAACATCTGTAATCCCAGTGCAGAGGCAGGAGAATGAGAAGTTCAAGGTCGTCGTTGGCTGTCATTTTACACAGTGAGTTTAAGGCTACCCAGGGCTGCTTGAGAACTGTCTCAAGAAAAAAACTACATACATATATACATGCACATGTGAACACATACAGAGAAAATTTAATTTTAGAGATGAAACTTACTTTAGTGATTTTGATAACTACAAAAAGAAGTCAACATGGCTAGAAATCTTGACTTTCCCAGCTTCAGCTTTCTTGTCCACATGATAAGGGGCAGAATGCCTATAACACAGTTTGAGTGTTCAGTGGTCACAATTCTCATTTTGTTATTTTCTGAAGTGCCTCATACTCAACAGATAGCCAAGAAGCGGCTGGGCCATACTTTGAGAGGGCGGAGGTTTAAACAAATGGAGAGGTTGAGGCTGGTTTGAAGAGGCAGGCTTGTTTTCTCCCTAAAGTAGTCATGAGATCATCAGTGTTGGGAAAGAAGAATGGGAATAGGGAGAGGAGTTTTTGGCAAGACTTGCTGTTGTAAGAACAGATGCAGCGTGTGACCACATCATCCTTAACAAGAGAACAACAGAAGATTCTGCTTTCCCATGCGGTCAGGGAAGAGCTGGAAATTGGATTGGGCTAGGTCAAGTTGATTTTAAGATTTTTTTTTCCACCAACAGCATTTTGGGTTTTTAGGCTCTGAATTTGATGCGGTGACAGGACAAAGAAGTTTACAAGTTTTGTTAGAAAAATGTTTTTCTTTACCAGAAAAATAAGGTCTTTATGAAGATTTAAGATAGTTGCAGACAAATAAAGGGGGATATAACCAGGAATAAAACTAATACAAATGATTACTGTAAGAAAAAAAATCCCTTCACAATCATCAACACAGTGGATGGTTTGAAACAGTGAGAGTTTCAGTGTCTTCTCTATGTGCCTAGAGAGGGGCATGGTGTATGGTGAGTTATTCAGTTAGATCCAGTAGCAACCACAGTTAACCTATCAGTACAAGGACACATTCCAGAAATAGAGGAAGTGAATTACTCCATCTGTAGAATTAAATTGTTAGATAATTGTGTCTCACTCTTTCTGTCTAGGAACAACATATCACATTCGAATTGGCTTCCAGTATGGATTTATGCGTGTGTGGTTCTTAGGGCAAGAGCGGTTAAGAGAATACAGGGGACTGTCTTGTTCCTTCATCTCCAGGAGACAGTTTGGTAACTCTAACTCTCCTACTAAGAAATTGAGTAGTTTCTAGGTGCCCTTTATAAATATTTGAGCGTCTAGCGTTCAGCTTCGTTTAAAATGCCTCAAAGGACAATTGATGGGGGATCACATTCGTGCAAATGGCCCCACTATTCTATTTTGAGGCCCTAACCCACTGTAATTACTTATTTGACCAGTGTGTCATGCTCACTCAGCTGATCTTCTCATGATTCAACAATTCAATTCCTATTTTATAAACAAGGAAACCCAGAAGAGATGGAAAATCCTGAGTTCAGAGCAATCCTGTGTTTATAACTCACTGTATAGCATTCACATGATGCCTCCACTTTCCTGTTTTCATTCAGTATGGGTTCATCTGAAAGCACAGGAATTTTGTTAATCAGGGAATCAGAGATACTAGTGTGTTGCTCAAGTTTACCTGATGGGTATTTGACTGAATCTACAACAAATACAGATGTTTTAATCATGTAGGCAGCTAACCAGGTATTAGCAAGCTTGAAAGTGTCTGAGGACTGAACCCTTTTCCTGCAACAAGCAGCTTTGATTACTGGTCAAAACAATGGACTCTGAGTGATCTGGCCTTGAGTAGAGACATGATATTCTGAAATGGCCCCAAACCAGAGGATTACTGTCTAGGTGCATGCTTTCTGGCAAAGAACAAACTAAAAGGGCCTGTCAATCATCTGAGTAGGAAAACCCCCTTCGGGAAAGCCATTTCTTCCATATACCATAAGGAAATAGAAGATCCACCAAAGCATGTTAGCAGGCACAATGTCTCTCAGACCATTGACCATTTCCACCCTATAAATGTGCTTTCCTGATTCACAGTCCCTTTGCTTATTACCCCCTCATACCCCTTGAGGGTGCTCCACTTTACTCGGTAATAAATTCTATTTTCTACGCTATACTCTGTGGATCTCATTTGAATGATTTCAATGGAGGTTCTTAAGGACCAGGGAATTGAGGGGAGGTTGGAGTGACATCCCAGTAACATCTTCGCTTTTCAGTCACACTACGTGACTAACTTCAACTGAAATATTAGGAGATGAAACAGCATTGAACCATGGTAGCACATGCTTATAATTCCAGCACTGGGGAGGTAGAGGTAGGAGAGTCAGAGTTCGAAGCCATCTTTTCTTACACAGCAACTGGTAGGCCAGCCAGGGCTACGATGCCCTGTCGCAGATATTAAGTAAAAATTAGCTGAGTAATTGGGTGTGGCAGCATACATCTATAATCCTTGCACTTAGGAGGCTGTGACAAATGAACTGCAAGTCTGAGGCTAGTCTGGGTTACCTGGTAAGACAGTGTTTCAATATTAACCAAACAAGAATCCTAAACAAGCAAAACCCAAATTCTGTAGAATTCCTAGACAAAGTATCCTGACTCCATGAAAAACCTTGCCTCTGGTCTGGGCCAGTTTTGTTTTGAGTGGCTAAAGGGATCTGTCTGTGATGTACCTAGATAATACAAATAATTTCCATCCTTAATGGACATCAGGCTAGCACTGGAGCTTTGGGGTTTGGGTGGTGGGTTTGGTTTGGGTTCTCTGACATAAACACCGAATATTGGGGACCATACAGAGGAAAGGAGCAGTCTTTGTAAACAACTTAAATCAATCCTATCTGGAAATGTTAGGTCACTGGGAATGTGCAGCCTGAGGAAAGGAAAAATAATTTTTGGAAGAATCAGAATCATGTGGACAGGTTTTCCCTCAGGAAGGTTTAGGACCGATGAATGAAAATACTAGGGCATGCCCTCTCACTTCAAACCAAAGCATATCTAAAGTATTTGAACTTCTCGTATGCTAATGTTTTATTGTTCAGTGATGAGGATGGTTGGACCCCCGCTAAAGACAGTAGTAGCTACAGCAGGAGGGGATGGGACTGGGGATTTTGAGTCTACTGTTGAAGTGATGGTAGCTTCCACAAGACAGGGGTCTATTTGCAACCATAAGGGGGAAACTGAGGCTGAAAGATGTCACATGACTTGTTCCAATACATTGCTAACAAATAACTGGAAAAGTTGTTTGCCTTATTGAGAAAGAGTTGGTAGGCAGGAGGTAAGGGGTCAGGGGTCCTGGATGATGGTCTGTTCTCTCTCTTTTCATATGCAGAGACAAACTGCCCAACCCTTTCATCCCATTAGAAGAGGGAGGGATTTTGCCTTTCCAGATGTTGTCCCGGATATTTAAAATCTTCCCCATATAAAATGTTCTGAATCATGCAGTTCTTTAAAGCCACATAAGGTGGTACATGACTTCCATGGCTGGTGCTTGACCTGTGTTGAAGGGAAAATTGTCCCTACTGTGTATACATATCCTACAGCTCACATCAATAATATATCCATAGCCATGCCTTGTTACATAATTTGCTATGCCACTTAATTATTTTTCTATTATTTTATTTGTATGACATATTTCTGCATGTATGTCTGTGCACTATGTGTGTACAGTGCTCACAGAGGCCAGAATAAGGTGTTGGGTCCTCTAGAACTGGAGTTACGGACTGTTGTGAGCCACCATGTGGACCTAGGGAATTGACTCAGGTCCTCTGAAAGAGCAGGCAATGCTCTTAACCTCTATGCCATCTCTCCAGTCCCACATCACTTAATTATGAAAGATGGAACTAGACAAATGACCCCTACCAAACACTTCCATCTCATCAACATCTATAACCCTTAAAAATAATATCCAACTTCCCCTTGAGGTGATCCTTAAAACACACCCACCCTTGAGTTGGCCCAGGAGTTTTGCTTTCACTTTCTCATACACTTCCTTTACCAGGTGAACTCTTGGCTTGCTCACTGGCCTTATATGTCTGTCTCCACCTTTTACCAATGAGAAGAAACAGCTGGACTGATGGAGCCTGACTTTTTTGAGTGATGCCCCCATTAACATGAGTGTGGCTTTGGACTTTCAATCATAAGATCCTGAGGCTATTGAATGAATGCCTCATGAGACCCAAGTCTGAACATCAACCAGTGGTTTAACGAACAAGACATTATTGATATCGACATACTGACCTACAGCAGCAAGAGATAGGGACAGATGTGGAGTAAACAAATCAATAGGAATTAATTTATAGCCATCACATCACATTTCCTAAAACATGAAGTAAGAGAAGGCAGATTTACTGAGAAGAGATTTACTCAGGGTTACATTCAAACCTTCAGACTAATTTTGAGTAGGAAAGATGTTTACTTGAAGGTTTAATAAAGAATGGATTCTGTGATTATTCTGTGACCCGAGCCTGGTTCTACCAGGCCATTTCCATCTATGAACCCATTGGATGGCACCAAAGCCCAGGGTTCAGAGCCTTTAGCTTTGAGGTCCAGGTGATTCTGTCAAAAGTGCATCTCAATTGTGAAGTTATCAGAACTAGGTATGTGTACTGTGACTGAGGATGTCTGAAGGCCACCATGGAAAATCTGGTCAGTCACAGAAGGACTGAGGCCATGGCTACAGCTGCTTAAAACACTGCCCTAAAATAAAGGGGCCTAAACAGCATCCAGCTTCATCTGTTTTCCTGTAACTTGGGGGACACTGCCACTTCCTCGTCAGGGCCTTGGGTGGTTTGATCCAGTGGCAGTGCTGTTTTTCCAGATGTGTCTATCTTTCTGTTTCCAGCACTTGTTGCCACATCCATTTTCCAGGAAGTGGATGGAAAAGGAGGCAATGAGAGGTTCCAGCTTGAGTCCCAGACATGCCGTCAATCAAACCGTGGTCACACAACACATCCTTGCTAAGGGAAACAGAAAGAGTCGTGATTGTAAGTGGCCATGTGACCCAAATAAAAGCTCTGTGACTCTCAGCCAAAGGGATGGGTTCAAGCAGTAACTGAGTGAGTCTATGGAAACCCAGCCACCTATGGATGAATGTGCTGTGTGTGTTTGTCTCCTTTTTCCACTGTAATTTTCAGTAAAACCACATGGTAGTCATCTACTAAAAAGTATGCCTTAATGTTCTTGCCATGCAGACATCTCAGCATTTGATTTGGCCAATTTATTCAAGGCAGTATTTAGGGCACGCCACATGGATATCCTTAGCTATAGATAAGCAGACTCTCTTTAAAAATGTATTTATTTCTATTTTATGTGTTTGAATATTGTACTGGCTTTGTGTGTGTGTGTGTGTGTGTGTGTGTGTGTGTGTGTGTGTGTGTGTGTGTGTGAACTTGATACAAGCTAGAGTCATCACAGATGAAGGAGCCTCTGTTTTGAGGAAATGCCCCCAATGAGATCCAGCTGTAGGGCATTTTCTCAATGAGTCATCAATGGGGGAGGGGACAGCCCATGGTGGATGGTGTCATCCCAGAGTCAGTGGTCCTGGGTTCTGTAAGAAAGCAGACTAAGCAAGTCAGGAGAAGCAAGCCAGTAAGCAGCAAGTCTCCATGGCCTCTGCGTCAGCTCCTGCTTCCAGGATCCTGCCCTGTTTAGAGTTCCTGTCCTGATTTCATTAAGTGATGAACAGCAATGTGGAAGGGTAAGCTAAATAAATCCTTTCCTCTCCAACTTGCTTTTTGGTCATGGTGTTCTGTCACAGCAATAGAAACCCCAACTAAGACAAATGTTTTGTCTACATGTGTCTGTGTACCACATGTGTGCAGTATCCCTTGAGCCCAGAACAGGGTTTTGGACCCCCAGGAACTGGAATTTTAGGATGTTGTGAGCCACCATGTGGGTTCTGGGAACCAAATCCTGGTCCTTGGCAAAGGCAGCTCGTGCCTTTAGCTACTGAGCCATCTCTTCAGCTTCTATCGTCTTTTTCTATAAAGAAAATATTTATTCAATGCAAAGAGCTGTGAGTGATTACACAGTGTGATGATCGAGAGACAATGGTCAGGTGAGGAAAGTGGTCTAATTAGAGAACTGATAAATGTTATACATTTTGAAGAATCTTCCAAAATAGGAAAAAAAGAGGGAGAGGTGTTTCCTCATGTAGTCATGGACTTATGTCATCAATCAAACTATGCTCACGTGACACATTCATCTCTAAGGGAAACAGAAAGAGTTTATTTGTGATTGGCCATGTGATCCAAATAAAATCTCTGTGACTCTCAGCCAAAGGAACGGGTTAAAGCAGTACCTGAGTGAGTCTATGCAAACCTGGCCTCCTATGGATTTACTCTCTCTGTCAGTGATGACTGGCCACTATAGGACCAACCGAAACATCATTACAAGACACAGAAGAGAAGACATAAAAACCCTGAGAAACAATACCCAACAGCGGGATTAAGAAACCAAACAAAATCTGCCCATAAATGACGGTCGTATAAGTGAAGGAAAAGCAAGAGTTTCACTGCAGAATCCAAGGCGGTGAGAATGCTCCAGTAGTTTGCAGGAACATCAGCCTGATAGAGCCAGTGCTGAGCGTGCTCCCACCTCGTGCATTCCCCATGGTGTCCTGAGCTCTGCTTTCAACTTTAGGAAGCTGGTTCACCTGAAGGCTGACCACAGTTTGTCCTGTGTGGACTCAGCTGCTTCCCAGGGCTGGAAGTTGGTCCCCTTGTTCAATTACTTGTGCATCAGCTCTCTGTTTTCCTTCCCTGCTTAAGCTTTTCTTTAGTTCCTTTTCATGAGTTTGAATCTCAGCTGGGTGGGGTCCTTCTCTGAGGTCACTGCTCCCTTTAAACCATCTAGCATCATACTTTTCTTCAAATTTTTTATTTCCTGAGCACTGGACTTGGCTCCAACATTACATTTCCTGGGGCTCCTTTTCTCCTCAGACTGTACATTTTGTGTACTCCCTTTCTCAGCTTGCTCCTTTTTATTATAGATCTGCATAAGCTTGGTCACTAATTACACAGGACATAGTCAATACTAGACGGTCTTGAAATCCCTCTGCCAACACTATGAATCCAAAACTCTCCAATTTATCCTCGGGCAGATTTTTTTTCAAAGAAAGGAAGAAAACAGCCACATTATTCACCAAAATGGTCTTTAGGCCACTTACTAATATTCTTCCCTACTGAAATGTCTTGAGCTGGTCCAACATAATCTACATTGCTCTCAGTACCACTGTCTTCCATGCTCTTACTACTATGGCCTATTAAGCCCCGCTTAAAGCATTCAACTGCTTTCCTAGTCTAAAGTTACAAAGTCCATATTCTTCCAGTGAACAACATGGTCCAGCCTATCATAACAATACTTCACTACCTGGTACTAACATCTGTCTTAGTCGGTGTTCTATTGAAGAGACACCATGACCATGACAACTCTTATAAATAGGAGGAGCTGAGAGTTCTATATCTGCATCAGCAGGCAGCAGGAAGAGAGAGACACAGAGCCTGGCTCGGGCTTTTGAAACCTCAGAGCCCATCTCCAGTGTCATACTTCCTCCAACAAGGCCACACCTTCTTACACAAGACCACATTCCTAATCCTTCTCAAAAAATTCCATTCTCTGATGACTAAGCATTCAGATTATTAAGCCTATGGGGGCCATTCTTATTCAAACCACTACAGCTACATTCCATTACAGTACCATTGAAACCTGGGGATTGTTTAAATTGCTGCTTGGTGTTATTTTTATATCTGTGAACATTTAGAAAAGGGGTATTTTTTTTTTCCTCTCTGGAAGCACCTGAGAAAACAAGACTCTTTGAATTGTATATGAGCCATCCCAAATATTTCAGTGCAGATGGCATGTCTTCAAACTTGAATTCACTAAAAGATACCTCATGAATACATAAAGATAACCTTTCTTCCACGTACACCCACAGAAACACATTATGTGCATGTGTCTATGTAGGTACACAGGCCGCGGTAGAGGGAAGTCTACCTAATTATTCAATGTTGGTTGTACATGAAATATGAAATGATGCTTTTTGAAACCCTTGTCTTGTGATTTTGCTGTTATTATAGAAAGCAATGGAGTCCACTTTATCACTTGAAGAAAAACAGCACCATTTTCTTTTGAAGTCTCCCATCACAGAGAGCTAAGATACAAGCATGTTTGTCTACACTAATGTGGTGCATTTCTAATTATCTGTTAAGTAAATATTTTGATGAGATTTTCAAAACCTCCTAAGATTTACTTCTTCTTTAAACAATGATAGAATCCGTTTGCTACAGTTCTCTCATTGTATACACGTGTACAATAGCCTGTCTGCTTTGCAAAAATACAAGATATAAGTATTTGTTATTGGTATCTGATTATCATATGTCTTTTAATCAGAATTTTATGATTGTGGCCAAGTGTTTTGGGAGGGAGGGAAACAGGACAACATTAACTTTAAAATAGAGCCATGTGAGGGTTCCTTGTGGGTTACAGTCTCTTCCTGGAAGCAGCAAGCTGGATCAAAACAAGAGTGTGTAATGCCAAGTTTTGACCAGCATCTTTAAAATATGAGGGCAACTTTCCCCTCAGGAAAACAACGAGACCAACTAATGGTAAAGTCATTTTTAGAAACATTCAACAGAGAACTTCCATGGACCTTTAAACCACAAAAATCAACTTTGAAATATGAGCCTGCTAGCCAAGACCACGTGATGGAATGTAGGAGATTATCAGTTAAAATCTTGAGCCTCCTGCTGCTGGAGATTGAGAATGAGGGAGGGAGAGGGAGAAAGGATAAACCAGCCCGAGAAAGCACAAGTTCATTGTTGTGCTTTGGGGCTGGAAAAAGAAAAAATAAAATAAAAAGAGCATTCTCTCTGGGAAGGGAATGCTTTGGGAAGAGATTATCCTTCAGTTGGGAGTCACTGGGACAATCACTTCCAGTGTCATATTCTTTGTTTATATAAACCAGCTTCAAAGGATTAGCCATCTTAAGAAGTGGTTCTGTCGCTTTTCATATCCCTGAAACCATAGTCGCATACAAACCAAAAGCTGTGGCGCTGCACAACTAGGTCCAGATCCTCAGGGCAAGATGGCTCAATGCATCAAGAGCTTGCTGAAGAGGGCTAGTGATTGGAGATCAATCCCGGAACCCATGCAAAAGAGGAAGGAGAGAACAGAGGACACAAACTTGTCAACCCATCTCCATGTTCTCACCTTGGCATGTGCTCCCCGACTCTCTCTCTCTCTCTCTCTCTCTCTCTCTCTCTCTCTCTCTATATATATATATATATATATATATATATATATATATATATATATATATATACTGTCTGGGTTTAACCATTCTGTAATATGCACATGCTTCAAGGCATTATGTTGTATGGGCTGGAGAGATGGCTGTTCAGTAATCGCCATCTCATGAGCTCTGTGCTTTCAATGGGCCTCCTGACTGCCATGTATCAAGATGTTGTTAAAGTTCTTAGGGCAAAGTCTGGGCCCTGGAAACCCTAACAAAATAGGCTCAGCCCTTCATTCCTGGAATTCCAATTAAAGAGACAATAATGAAAGTCAGGGAAAATAGATTGATTCAGTGAGGGCCCCATTGGGAAGAGGAACAGAGAAGTCAATTTAGAGACCCTGAGACGGCATCTTCATGGCGCTGATGTGAGGCTTGAGTTTGAAGACACAGCAAGAGCTATGAATAATGAGCAGTGCCGGACAAGGGGTGGCCCTACCTGTCACTGGCCCACAGTTGTCTGAGCTCTGTTCTGTCTTGCGAGGTGGACTGACAAATTGTCAGGACTGTGTGAAATCTCTCCAGGGGAGGCAGGTTCCTTCTTTGGCTGGCACCAGCCTTCAGCCCTCTCTCCCCTCAGCCTGGGATTCCTGGGGAAATTTTCATTATTTGTGTTGTGGTGTTTCAGGAATCTGACAGTTAAAGGCAGTGGGGATAGTGTCTCTTTGACAGATGTCCTTTCTAGCCTGACCAGCTGCAGAGAGAGCAAAAGCCAAACACACAGATGAATGGCAATGGCAGCTATCCAAACTTCTAAGTCCACAGTGCCCAAAGCTGGCATCCTCCTTCTGGTGAGTGGGCATTTCTTTTATTATCCCTTCATTTGTAAGCAAAAGATGGCCAGCCATCTCCAATCGACACACCTCTGACTTTTTTTCTCTTTTTTTAAAGATTTGTTTATTTACTATGTATACAGTGTTCTGTCTACGTGTGTCCCTGCAGGCCAGAAGAGGGCACCAGATCTCATTACAGATGGTTGTGAGCCACCATGTGGTTGCTGGGAATTGAACTCAGGACCTCTGGAAGAGCAGTTGGTGTTCTTAACTGCTGAGCCATCTCTCCAGCTCCACCTCTGACTTTTAACATGCTCTCCTTCTGTGCGATCCTGCTTCTTTTTGCCACCGTTAGAACAATCCTGACTCTTCTGTCATGTAACAAAGCTTCTAACACTCAGAGAAAACTATTCTCTCCTTTCCTGGCCATTTACTTATGTCCCTTCTCCTGAATCTATGCATAAATCCTTCAACTTCTCTTCACATTCCAGGGTCCCATCTTAACATTCCAGCACGGTCCCCTTACACTTGGCCATCTTAACTTGAAGAAACAGAGACAACCAGAGCAACATAGCCTGGGGTGGTACTGTTCTTTCTCTCTGAAACTGGATTCTTTCCCTACTTCTAAAGCCCCATTTGTGATTTTTTTCTTTTAAGCTCTCTAGCTCATCACTGACTCACCATAGACATGTCATATATTCAAACTCCCAAGCTGTAGATAAAAAGTAGCTCTTGTGTGGTCTTTAAAAGCACAAATCTTTTACTTGTACATTGTGGTTTCTGTTTCTGTAGGGTTTCTGGTCCAATGTGTGTGTCTCTGTGTCTATATGTGTGTTTCTTCTTCTTTGGCTCTGTATTTATTCAGTTATTTGTTTTGTCTTTTTCTAAGTTAGGGTTTCTACTGCTGTGAAGAGACACTATGACCACAGCAACTCTTATAAAGGAGAACATTTAACTGGGGTGGCTCTCTTACAGTTTCAGAGGTTCAGTCCATTATCATCATGGCAGGGAGCATGGCAGCATGCAGACATGGTGCTGGCTACATCTTGATCAGAAAGCAATGGGAAGTGGACTGTCTATCACACTGGGTGAAGCTTGAGCTAAAAAGAGACCTCAAAATCTGCCCCCACAATGATACACATCCTCCAACAAGGCCATACCTCCTAATAGTGCCATTCCCTTTGGGATTGTGGGGTCCAATTACATTCAAAATACCACAGTCTTATTCAGGTTGGTTGATTTTTGTTTTATCTTATTTTATTATTACTTTTTTCAGATGCCTGTTTGTTTTCTAATGAGAGATATCAAGAAAGGATGTGGATTTGGGTGGGTGGGAAGGATCTGGGAAGATTTGGGGGAGGGGGAACCATAATCAAAATATATTGTACAAAAGAAATATTTTCAAAATAAAAGTAAAAAAAGATACTCTTCTGTATGAAAAAAGATTTTACATTTGTTTCAACCTAAGCCCCATTGAGTTAGGTGTCCCATCCTTCCCTCTCACTAATGACGATTTTGAGTCTGCCAGGAATTGAATCCTTTGTTTAATCATTTTCTACTTTCATAAAGTTCAGCTTGGACATTGTGGCATTATCTAGGAAATTCAAAATATCTATCACAAAATGATAGAAGTGCAAGATAAATTTAATAATTTAATATTTTCCTTCCCCTTCCTTCCCTCCTCTTTCCTTCCTTCCCTCCTTTCTTCTCTCCTTTCCTTTCTCCCTCTTGCCTATTTCTTGGGTTTTATGATACAGGGTCTCATGTTCTCCTGACTGGCCAAGAATTTACTACAGAGCCAACGATGACCTTGAACTCCTGACCGTTCACAAAATGTTGAGATCATAGGTGTGTGTCAGCACATCCGGCCAATAGTTTCCTTAAATGAATGAATGAATGAATGGCTGATGTATTTATTAGTGGGTATTTTCCTTTCCCCCATCCCTTTGTGGCTAAGCTCTGGTGACTGTGAGTATAAAGAATGTGGCTCTCCTTCTGTCTGGTCCCTGGAAAAACAAAGCACAATCGCTTCTTTGTTTCCCTTGCCAAGTGCTTTCTACAGAAGGACTTTAGGTTTTCCCATAGTAAGCATAAGCCCAAGCTCACAAGCTCACTGGGACAAAATAAATAAGCAATTGGCACTGGAAACGGGGGGGGGGGTGTGTTTCCAAAGCAGCATCTCCTCAGGAAATAAAAGAAGGCCAGGTCAGTGCCCCAGTGGCTCTGATGGGTCTGCATGCTTTCTGTCTGTTTTGTCATTCTCCACAGAAGGAGAGGGTGTCTAGACAACTGAACAACTGAGGCATGCTCTCTTGGTGATCCTGAGATGTCTTTTCAAGATGTATGCTTAGTTAGAGATGTGATATTAATTCAGGGTTTTCATCATAGACTCACTAAATTTTACAAGAATACGGTAAAACAACAGTCCAAGGGCATTCTGAGGAATGTCTGAATGCACAAAGCTAAGGCAGATTGGTAACCCAAATACCCTAGTCTACTAGCTTTGAAAGCATTTTTTGATGAAAGCACACTTCTTTAACAGAAGGTTAATCATATTTTAAATTGCACTAATTTAATAAAACAAATCAATAAGGATATTTTATGGGATGGTCTTGAGACATGCTTCAAGGAAAACAATTCCAAGTGGACATTTTTTTGTCAACAAAAATAAACCCTTTGCCATAAATGTTCCTGAATACCCATCATTCCAGCACTCCAGGGGCAGGCAAGGTCTAGCCTGGGCTACAGAATGAGTTATTAAGTTTTAGGCAAGCCTGAACTTTGTATTGAGACCTTGTTGGAAAGAAAGCAAAACTTTTGAAAAACAGAAGATATAAATAAGCCAAGAGAAACAGGTCACCAAAATGAGATGGCTAAGATGTTCTGAAGTCTAGAGATGTGGTCACTCTGTGTGCTAGCATTTTTTATTAACTTGAAATGACTTGGAGACAGGGGCTCACTATGTTTGTGCCTCAGGTTGATCCTAAACATGAGATCTTCCTATCTTGGCTTCCAGAATCCAGGATTCCAAGTGTGTGCCACCACACTTAACAGATTTTTAAATTAGACTTTTTTGTGAATTGTATACATGAGTACTGTATTTACACCATTTTCATGCCTCGCTCTTCTCCTCCAACTCTTTCTCCAATTGTTGGCCTCTTCTTGAATTATTGTTGTTTTCCATGCACGCCCTGCAATGTCCACTTAGTCTTACTTGTGTGTGTGATTAGGATCGACCACTTTGGATTAGACAGTCTTTCAGAGTGTAAGTCAGTGTCTTCTGTACATGGCAGGGAAGCTGAACTCATTGAATCTCAACATTATTCTTGCCTAAATGAGATCTACACAGTGACAACAGCAATTCACAGGCCGGTGCAGATGGGGAAATCTCACAAGGCCCCACCCTGGAGAAAGAGATGAAGGAAAATCAGTCTTCTCCATAGACAAGTCCCCAGATAGGTTTCCCGATCTCAAATGGTCAGCCATAAACATATATACTTTCAAGAAATAAAAAACAAATATTATGTTTTGTATGCTATTTCTTTATCCTTGAGATACTTAGACAAACCATTCCAGTCCCTGTTGCAGTGTTCCAGGTCTTGCCTCAGTTGGGGCTACATCTGGTGGTGCATATACACCCATCGCTATAAATGGAATTACATTTGTACAAATGGCCTTAGTCCAACCCAGAACTGGGTTATTTTGAGATAGAGTGAGCTCATGAAGAGCTCAGGCTCTGGAAGGCTTGTGAGATTTGGAGGTAGCAGCCCTGTCTGTTGGCCTTCAGGGTTTGGACAGTTACTCCTCATTTCTCAATCTCAGTGACTAATTAACTTCCACTATTAAAGATGAAAGGAAATGATTACGAAAATAACCTAGCAGTATCTCTCTACCACACTTGCAGGTGTTCACTGAGAGGCAACATTACTACAACAGAGATATCTGAGGAAATCATTGTCCCACGACTAAGTTTTTCCAAGTTATTTTCTTAAATATAGTTTAATTCTCTCAGGAAGTATAGCTAGAAAGCACGTGTGTATAATAAGCATATAAAAGTGACTAAACAGATTTGTTTCTTAAAGTCATAACTCTGAAGTAACAGCTAATTTCCTGGATATATGTTAAGAGGATGGTCCATTCTGAACAGATGTCACCCACCTGTCCATTTGCTGGGTGTGCCGTGTAGACTTGAGTGTTAATGACTTAATTTGTCAGGGTGCATTCTTTTTCAAAGATTTATTTTGATTTTATGTGTATGAATACTTGACTGCCTGAGTGTGTGTGTGTGTGTGTGTGTGTGTGTGTGTGTGTGTGTTACATGAGTGCAGTGTCTGCAGAGAGGGCATTGGATCCCCGGGAATTAGAGTTCCAGATGGTTCTGAGAAGCCGTGTTGGTACTTGGAACACAACAAAGTCTTCTACAAGAGCAGTCAGTGTTCTTAACTGCTGAGCCCTTCTCAAGCACCAGGGTTGATATTTATAAAAAAAAAATGATGTAATATTATGGGATATAAAGTCATTCTAGAACTTGTGTTAATTAAGTACATGTGGGATCCACAGTACTAGTAACTGGATTTAGAGTCATGTTAATAAATGCTATAATTTTGTTTCTGTGCATTTATGAACCCAGTTGCTAAATGATTTTCAATCCACTGTCTAAAGATTTAGTGGATAAGATAGGGTGAACAGTATAACTACAACTCTCAGTAACAAAAATATCACTAAGTACTTTAAGATTCTTAACTATTGTGTGATCTATGAAAAGTTTAAACTTTTCTATGTAAATCATGTAATAAGGATCAGTTAACTTACCAAAGGAGAAAGGATTGTATGATGACCAATAGGCTCAATTTTAACCCTAATAAAGCTTATTGCTTTCAGTTCCTGGTTCTCTACCTGCTTTTCTTCTTTCTATAACTGGATGGGGATGATTTCATGTTTTCTCACTTCAGATCAGTTCAGACAAGACCCCAAACAGGAACTATTGTAGATTTAAATAAAGATTCTGTAGGGAAGAAAGATGGTCATGCTTCTGATTGGAATCTGCAATGTTTTTCTGAGGTTCACATTTTAGTGCATCTGTGTGTCATCTATCTTTCTATCTATCTATCTATCTATCTATCTATCTATCTATCTATCTATCTATCTATCTATCTACCTCTATTTATCTGTCATCTCTATCTATCTATCTATCTATCTATCTATCTATCTATCTCCCATCCATCCATCCATCCATCCATCCATCCATCAATCAATCCATCAATCCATCTCTACAGAGAGAGCACTTGACCATTTCCAGCTGCTCTCTGCTTCCTGAATATCTGTGATGTTGATAGTACTGCTCAGCAACCTTCCCCTCTATGATGGACTGAGATCCCACTGACCTTTGAAACCATGTGTGAAAATGAACCATTTAAGTCATGGTGTAAAAATAACAATTGCCCTTATCATGTACATAAACCCTCTTTCAGGTTGAAAATATTCTTGTTTTCTCCATATTGTGACTTTTGCCATGCTACGACTTTTCTCCCTTTAGTCCTTGTAGCTCTTCTTGCTTCTTCTTTAAGTCTTCCTGACTTTTCTCCTAGGATCTCAAATCTTTCACCCCTCCTTTTAAAAAATTTCATATTTTTGATGACTTCATCCCTGAGAGCTGTGTCTGCATCCCCACTGGTCTAGTGTTCAGGACCCACCACTCTAACTTCTTCTGCAGAAAGCTTTTTTCACAGCCTTTGGTTGAGTAGACAGCTCTTTTTTATTACAGTTGCATTGTTATTTTTGTGTAAAAATCTTTCATCTCAATGAACAGAAGACTTTCTCTGAAAAGGATTTTATTTTCTTTTTCCATCATATTATAGTTTCCTTGGTCACATTATGTAATTCTTTAGTTGGGATGGTTACAGAAGCTCATTTAAAACCAGGACCTGGGCCCAACTCTTCAAGACTATTGACATTACGCTGGAACTAACCTCTAAGAAGTTGAACAACTATGCCCATGTGGAACCAGCTACTTCAAGGAGACATTGGGAAATTATATTTAGACCTGCTTATCATTTGCCAAGATTTTATCTGAAACTTGATGTATAAGGATTAAAAATAAGTGCTGACCAAATTCTACTCCAGACAACCTCTAATGAAGACTTTTAAACACAACCATTCTCTACAAAAAAAAAAGAGGAAGAAAACAATAAATTGTCAAGGACTCTTGTCTGAGAGCGACTGCCTTCAGAGGGCATCGACCTCAGCTGGGCATATGATGTGTTAATAGGCAGAGGGCCTCAAAGGTCACTGACTGCAGGGACAGGAAGAGACCGCTGCTTGTGGCTTTGAACACATTCCCTGTGGGACTTTAGCTTTGTGTTAAGCTTTTCCAAATCTTCCTGCAGACATTACATCCTAGTCTCTTTTCCTTGGGGAAACACGGGTTGGGGTTTGATGCTTTAGACATCTAGTTTACAGACATCAAGATCAAACAACAGAGACATCAGCTGGCTTTTACAAAAAAAGAGTCTCATGTTGTCTTATTGAATAATGTTAAATTCATTCAAGCAGCCACAATTTAGTTTCCATGCTGTTAAAACATCTTCCTGGAGACTTTATTTAAATTTTTGTCTCATACTGATTTCAAGAAAAGTAGACCAGGGGTTGAAGATTTATCCAACTATATTTTTAGCTTTATAAATAAGTGAAAGACTCGCCGGGCGGTGGTGGCGCACGCCTTTAATCCCAGCACTCGGGAGGCAGAGGCAGGCGGATCTCTGTGAGTTCGAGGCCAGCCTGGGCTACCAAGTGAGTTCCAGGAAAGGCGCAAAGCTATACAGAGAAACCCTGTCTCGAAAAACCAAAAAAAAAAAAAAAAAAAAAAAAAAAAAAAAAAAAAAAAAAGTGAAAGACTCAATAAAATGCCACTTTGTCTACAATTATTTATAGAATACCTAAATATCTTTAAAAAAAGAAAAGACAGGCCTATTTAGTATAAGCTCCAGAAGAGGGCTGGTACAGATATTGGGGGGAATGAAAGGAAGCCTCAGTTTTCTATATGTTTCCTGTAGAAGTGACAAAGACATCTGGCAGGGTTCAAATCATTCAAGACAGTATTAGTTAGGATTTTTATATTGCTAAAGAGATACCATGACCACGGCAGCTCTTACAAAGAAGACACTTAGTTGAGGGGCTTGCTTATAGTTCAGAGGTTCAGTCCATTATCATCATGGTAGGAAGCATGGCAGCATGCAGGTAGACATGGTGCTGGAGCTGAGAGTCCTACATCTTGCAGGCAACAAGAAGTCAACTAAGATACACTGAGTGTTATCCTGAGATAGAAAACCCCAAAGCCTGCCCCCACAGTGACACTCTTCCTCCAACAAGGCCACACCCACTCCAACAAAGTGACACCTCCTAATAGTGCCATTCCCTATGAGGTTATGGGAGAAAACTACATTCAAACTACCGCAAAGACCAAGACCTAAGCAAAGGTAAGGGAATTCAGAGAAAAACACAAATCTTAGACTGAGGAGGGTACCCTGTCTACAGCTGTTAATAGTGCTGGTAGAAACACAAGAATAATTCATGGCAGCCAGAAATAAATGGTGGCATAATAATCTCTTCTTTCTGTGTGAGTTGAATAGACACTTCTCTTAAGATCCAGGTAACATTCAATCATATTGTTGTGGCTGAGTTACATTGTGAAACTGATCACATTAAGTTGAAAATAAAATCAAAAGGAATCCAAACTCTGACCTTCAACTCTACACTTACATAATGAAAGTATTCTAAGAAGATATTTTATAGACAATGGCGTATTTTCTTTAAATATGGAGAGAAGAGGAGGAAACAAAAGATCCCTTACTTGGAGCAGGGCTCTGTACAAGACTGCTAATGCAAAAGCAGCATTAGCAGACACAAGTCCTACCTTGATTGGTCGTGATTGACAGGAGATAATGAGGACATCTGACTCACTGTTCCAAACTATATACACACACTGGAGTCAGTGTGACTTTCCTTTGTCAGAGCCTTTAAGGGACAGAGAGGTCATCTCACATGTCTGTGCCCCTTCTGAGTCACCTCAACAAATCATCTGCAGGCTTTGGACTTCACATATGCATGGGCAGAAGTAGAGAATCTTAGGCATGTGTTGGCTTTTGAAGACTTTGCTGATGGGGTGAATGAATTGTTTGGTATAGTGGGACTTTCAGCTTGACAGGAGGAAGCATATACCTAGACAAATGAGCAAGTACATGTGTGAATGTGCTACCATTTCCTCTCCGAAGTGATAGTGTGGGACCTGCTTAATTAGTAGCTGATGAGGAGGGAGGAGGAGAGGAGAGAGTAAGGGAGAGAGTGAGACAAGGAGGGAAGGAGGGAGAGGAGGACAGAGGGACAGAGTAAGGGAGAGAGACAGACAGAGGGGGTGGTGAGAGAGAGAGAGAGAGAGAGAGAGAGAGAGAGAGAGAGAGAGAGAGAGAGAGAGAGAGAGAGAGAGCATTCTAACATTCACTTACAGAGAAAAAGTTTCAAAAGAAAATGAAAGCTAGCACCATGGAAACTGTTTTAATCAGCTGAAATCATACACGAGGCTTAAGACACCACCTTCAACTGCAGTTGAGTAGGTTTATGTCTAAGAACAAAACAGAACGGTACCGAGGCTCCTGATAGGACCACATTGCTTCCTTTGTCAGTTGATTAACTAATCAAGCAAATGTTGAGCATCTCCTTTTGCCAGGCTCTGCCACAGGTATGAAGTCAGGTAGGAACAGAGGATGGGACTCGTGAGGTCCTCAGAGGGTTTGCATTTCCCTGGAGGATTTTCCCCAGTTTTACTGAAAAACTCTCAATACATTTCAACCGTTTTAATCTGCTTCATGTCTTTCTTCTCTCCCCGTAATTTTCTCTTTTGCCAATTTTAATAAGTGTGTATTTATTTTAAGAAGAAAGAAGGAAGATTTAAGGCTTAATTACCCCCACTCCTGGGGCAGCAATGACCACATACATTCCTGTGGCCCTGTGTGTGCTCACAGGTCAACCAGGATTCAGAGTCTGGATGCCCAAGCCAGCACTCTTTGTTTAGCCTGCTGGCTTATCTCTCTGGGCATCCTAAGAGCTGCCCATGTCCTTAAATAGGCTGCTGGCCGCAGGCCCTGCTTCAGACTTGGAATTCCCCTTTCAGCAGACATCAGCGCTTTCTCCATCTTTCTCCAAACAATGGGGGCATGAAGTAAATCCACTGACCACCTAGCAAGCCTTTTCATGGCTTTCATGTTTGATTATTTCCAGAGACATTGTGTTTTCCTTTGTACTTGAACTTGTGTTTGCACTAATTCAAATGACAGAGAGACAAATGACCAAATAGGTTGGGTGCTGTTTAAGCCAGGGATGAGCTGTAAGTTAAAAACATACAAGAATTGGTTGAGACCGTGCACTGTAAATCACAAGGCTGTGCTTTAAATCTCACCTGGCCGTGGACACGGTGTGCTTCAAAGATTGCAGTTACAATTCTAGCAGTCGACACACATCAGAAGCTGGCGGATGCTCATTGTCATCCGACATACTCTGTTGGTCACTAAAGATATTCTCATTATTAGTGATGAAACTACAGGAAAGTAGGGGGAAAGCAGACTTAAGTTAAGGTTAGTTTAACCCTTTGCGGGATGAAGTTACATTTTGGACCTGGCAGATGAAAATCAGAGACTCATTAGACAGTAAACAGAAAACTAACTTGAATAAATACCTGATTTCATAAAAATAACCGACTCTTGAATGTCCATTTTAACCCCGGGGTCATATTTCTGACAGTCTGAGCTCTGTCTCCATAAACCGCTTGCTTGTAACTTCTGACCATGTTCATGTTCACACAGTCAGGGGTCAGCTAACAAAGTCATAAATGTGACGGTGTCATGTGGACTCCGTGTGATGCTGTGCTGTTCCAAGTCCTTCTAGATGATATTATGACAGCTTCCGGGAGCATCGGGGCTCCCAAGGAGAGACATTCAGCTTACCTCCCTCTCCATGGGACCACTTATTTTTCTGATTGATTTTCCTGCAGTAAGAGGGAATAAAAGGCGAACGCATTTCCTTGGTCAATAGCTGAGTGTAGGGTGACAAGAGTTTGTGGATGTGTTCTAGTAAAGAGACTTCAGCTGTCACCACTACTCTGTGTGTGTGTCTGTGTGTGTGTGTGTGTGTGTGTGTGTGTGTGTGTGTGTGTGTGTGAGAGAGAGAGAGAGAGAGAGAGAGAGAGAGAGAGAGAGAGAGAGAGAGAGAGAGAGAGAGAGAGAGAGAGAGCATATGTGGGTACATGCACGTGTGTGTGGAGGCCGGAGGTCAGCATTAGGAGTCCTCTACAACCCATCACCCCTTTATTTGCATCTGAACCTGAAGCTCACTGATTTGGTTAGACTGACAGGCCAGCGGACCCCAGGGATTCCATGTTGCTGCCTTCCTGGCACTGGGATTACAGATGTGCCTGGGCATCCCATTATTTATAATTGTTTTGAGGGTGTGAACCCAGGTCCTCATGCTTGCTCAACCAGCACCTTGCCAACTGAACTATTCCCCAGCCTCACAAATTGATTACCTTTAATCCATTTGTGATTTATACACAGCTGTCCTAAGATCTATGTGCCCCTTGCAGCTCAAATGGCCTTTGGGTGCTGAGTACATTCAAGACCTGCTCTTTAAAAAAATATTCTTTTAAACTTTATGTGCGTAGGAGTTTTCCCTGCATGTACATCTGTGCACCACATGCATGCCTGATAGCCAAGGAGATGAGAAAGGGAGTCTGATCCTCTGGAACTGGAGTTACAGATGGCTGTGAGCCACCATGTGGGTGCTGGGCACTGAACCCAGGTCCTCAGAAAGAGCAGCCAGTGCTCCTGACTGCTGTGCTATCTCTCCAGCCCTAAGGTTCCTGTCTTTTAAAATCTATTGCCGAGTGTTGTTGTTCAAAATGGCTTGGCGCACACCTTTAATCCCAACACTGGGGAGGCAGAGCCAGGCAGATCTCTGTGAGTTCGAGGCCAGCCTGATCGACAGAGCAAGATCCAGGACAGGCACCAAAATTACATGGAGAAACCCTGTCTTGAAAAACCAAAAAGTTAAACAAAACAAAATAAAATGGCTTCCCCTTTCTCTGGCCCATTTGTGATGTTCAGACCGCCCATCTTTATCCTCAGTTGTGACAGCCTTTGTGTTCCTACCTCGTTAGCATTTGGGGGCCGCAGTGATTGGACTACAGTCTTCTGTTTCCTTTGTCTAATAGGTAATGGTATCAGCAAGCTTTTCTTTTTTCATGCTGGATATTTGTTAATTTACATTATATAAGTGACAAATGAAAGTCCACAAAATGAAGAGCATGATGTTTTGATAAAAAATAGATGTGTTCTGTTGTGTCTTAACTGAGCTGATCAGTACATCACCTCAGATATTCATTGGTTCTCCCTCATGAAAATACTTAAAATCCTTTTTCTTTTTCAAGCGTACGATTCCTTGTGATCCACTACATTAAGATACAACAGCTCTCTCAAGAAGTTTTCTTTCTCTAACTGAAAACATATCCTTTGAACCATGTCTCCTCACTGGGGTCCCCAAACCCTGATCTCCTCCAACATACTCTCTTAGTGTCTTCCCCATGCCTGTTACCTGTTCAGTTTTCCTCCAGGAATTCTCTCTTGATGTCTTTTGACAGTCTCTTAACTGATTGTTTTTTGTCCTGTTGAATTTGGGGAGAATTTTTTTTCCGATCAAACTCCTTGGTTCCAGCTCTTCTGTCAAAGTGGGAGGAATTGGGCCACAGCAAGTCCATGTGGAGTTTGTTAGATTCACATCGAACCATTCCAGAGATGATCTTGCATCTCAATTGTCTGCTGGGCCTGGAAGTGCCCAGCCCACACCCTCCTCCTGCTCTGTTGTGCACAAATTGGTCCGACATCCAGGACATATAAGGCTTTTTGTTTTTCTCCTCTTCTTCAAATTGTGTATCTGGCCTGCATTTCCAAATCATCTACAAAGTATCTGAATAATGTGTTATTGTCCTAATATTTATCATAGTATTCTCCTTTCCTTCATTCACTTAGGGAGAAAGTCTTATTTAATAGGGGTGTTCTTTACTGCCTCACCCATGAAACTGATTTACCTTAGAACAAAGTAGTCACTGTTATTGTCCTCATCATTTTAAACCATGTAAGAAAATTTCTCCTATATCATATCTGTGGAAAATTTTGATAACTAACTTTCAGAGTATCTCCAAGATCTCTGAGAGAAGAAAGTGACCAACAAAAGCATTTCTTTCTTGATTACAGCCTGTCTCTTGAATAAAAGGAAAAATGTTAATGTTCATAATTTCAAACATTTTTTACTTGCTAGCTCAGAACACAGGAAAGCTGCATAAGGCCAGCTTCCCCACGGAGTTCATTCCACAGGGATTACTGTTTAGCTCTTAAGAGCAAAAATGCTGCTAATGTTTACCCACTGCTTTTCTTCTTATTCTTGGGGATGTTGTACTCAGACAGAACATGTGGAGAGAGCCTTGTTCATTGTTAATTTTGTTTTTTTCTCTCTCAAAGTTCAAGTCATCTTTTTTTTTTCCTTTTCTTTTCTTTTTTTTTGGTTTTTTGAGACAGGGTTTCTCTGTGTAGCTTTGTGCCTTTCCTGCATCTTGCTCCGTAGACTAGGCTGGCCTGGAACTCACAGAGATCCGCCTGGCTCTGCCTCCCGAATGCTGGGATTAAAGGTGTGTGCCACCACCGCCCGGCTCAAGTCATCTTTTAACTAAAGTTATTATAGTAGTGTTCACAATAGCACTTGGGTTTTTAGTAATTAAATATCTGAGAATAATAAATTTGCATATAGAAACTACCACAGTTCTCTCACCTTGTTTAGAAACAGGTAACGGATTATGTCCTAGGATGCAAAACACATATTGCCCCCTCACTTTTAGGACATGCACAGATGCCCGCTAACTGAGAGAAAGTCCACACAGAAACTCCAGAACAGTCCTTTAATAGTGAATCCTTCGAAAGTTCCCTGGTAAAATTAGATGCAAGGCTGGGGTGTGAAGGTCAGTGGTAGAGGATGTGCTTAGCATGTGCAAGGTTCTGAGTTCAGTTCCTGCACCATGAAAGAAGGAAGGAAGGAGGGAGGGGAGAAAGGAGAAAAGAAGGAAGGAGGGAGGGAAGGGGTGGGGGGAGGGGGGAAGGAAAGAGAGGAGTAAGGAAGGGAGGGAAGAAGGAAGGGAGGAAGGAAAGGGAAGGGAAGGAAGGAGGGGGAGGTGAGGGAGGGAAAATGCATTCATGCCATTGACTCCTTTCTTCTAAGCCGATTTAAACTCAGTATATTTTGCTCAGCTTAGTGGACCGTGATGTTCAGCTTGTCCGTTAGTTCTGTGATGAGCAGGAGGGTTTAGAAAGATTAGCCAGACTCCAGGCTAATTCAGACAGGGGCCTGTGTGATGATCTAGACAGCTCTGGAGGGAAGCCTGGGAGCCCCTGGAGAGGCATCTGTGACCGCAGAAGATAAGTTTGGTTATGAGGTCAGAGATGAAAAGGGCCTGAGGCAAAGAGTATCTCATCTGTCACTATAAATAAGATAAGGGTAACCTCAAGCATCTGCTCCGGCTCCAGGGAAGACAGCAGAGGTTTAGAAATGAGCAGTGGTGCCCTTCAGTAGTTTTGTCTTTGGTTGAAGTCTGAGGTCTCCGATGAATCCTAATGCCTTGTCCAGAGGTATCTGTGCATTTTAGAATGTGTTTCTTGATTCTTCACACTTAGCCTGGTAACCTCAGAAAGCCTCATATCATGCAAAAGCAATATCCTGGAAAGCAAACGATGGTGGTTGGCGTGACCCCTAAAGTGAGGGTTTGAGAATTTAAGCTTGGGGCTCACTATGGTCATGTCTGAAAGGACTGCACACCTTTGAGTCAACGGCATGTGTGCAACTCCCCGGCCCTCAGAGCATCTGTCGCAGACTGTGCGCAGAGTGCCAGAGAGGCCACTAGTCCTGGGGAGTATGATCACATTGACTGAAGTGAAGGGTCAGCAGTTCCCTATGGTGTAAGCTTGAGTGGTGAGTGTCTGAGAAGGGGCTTCAGAGAAGAGGTGAGAAGGGTTGATCAGCCGTTGTGGCCATGTGATCATCTTGTAGCCTGTGTGAACTCCAGAGCAGGCGTTATAGAAAACTAAAGGCATTTTTGTAAAGATGAGCTTCAAGCGCGTGTTGCTTTTCTTTTTCAATTCAAATGATTAAATTGCACATTTGAGAATTGTTGCTTTTTTAATTTGTGCCAGGTCTCAAAGTCCAATTAAATAAGCAGATTTCAGTATCTCTCAGGCACCCTAGGCACCCCATTCCGTGTTGGTTGTCTTGTCTTTACCAATTGTGCTGTGATAACTGCACCTATATCTGTATTTAACATATCTAAAGTCGATCAAGTGACCAAAAATTTCAAACTAACTAAATTCAATACAGCATGTAACCTATATACTGGAGTCTGATTATATTAAGAGTACAATATTTTAATAAAAGAGAAAATCCTTTGTCTAAATAAATCATAGTAAATTGACCACAGTTAGGTTCAGAAACCAGGGCACCAGCATATTCAGAGCAAAATTACGCCTAGGTTGCATAATATCCCAAGGAATCACTGAAGCATTCATCAATTAAAAATAGGTGTTATGGCTGAGCACAACATGCATGCAGTGCCCCTGGAGAGCTGAAGAGGGCGCCAGATCCCTTGGAACTGGAGTTAACAGATGATTGTATGCTCCTGTATGGGTGCTGGGAACCAAGTCAGGGTTCTCTGCAAGAGCAGCCTGTGCTCTTAACAGCTGAACCATCTCTCTACCCCTCTTATTATTATTATTTGTATTTACAGCTATCTTCCAAACTCAGCTGAAATCACACTCCACAGGTAAGTCTAATCTAGCTTAAAATTTAAAACAATTCATGGCTATTCAAGAAAATATAGGCATTGCCGTTGAAAAAACTCAATGAAGATCTCTAATCAGTAACAGCTGATTTCATATGGGATGAGTTCTTATTTCAGCCCCTTTTCCTTTTTTTTTTTGGATGGAAATTGTTAAGCTCAACACTTTCCTAAATTAGAAGCACATTTGAACTGCGTTCTGAAAGTGGGTTGGGCTTCCTTGCACTCAGTTAAAACAAAACTTTGAGATGTTTGGAAATAGCATACACTTTGGGACCTCATTAAAAACGCACACACTGTTTTAAGGGAAAACATTAAGATACCCTTGAATTGACCCCTTAGCAGTTGTAATTAAATGTGACTTTCATCGTTTTCATCTCATATTAATCAAATATTGGGGTCCAGCTAAAGAAGTATTTTGAGTATACTCTGATTCCTTATCAAAGTCTGTTGACTGGTAACATTAAGTTTATGTAAGATGCCCATTTCAATCCCCACAACCCTCCAAATACGTCTATCTCTTTTCTCATTTTCAATCCCTTTCCTCCCATATCAGAGGACAGGAAGTCAGCCCCACATAGCAGGATCAGCTTCTTCCTTCCTGCAACATGAATCTTAAATGGTCTTATTAATAAAAAAAAAAAACACCCAGAGCCAGATATTGGGGTGAAGCTGAAAGATTAGAGAAACAGAATAAGCCACAGCCAACCTGACCTCACTAACTCCTCAGCCTCCAGTGCATGAGTTTCTGTCTCCTCACGCCTAATACCTTTTTACTTTTTAATACCTTTTTACCTTTTGATACCATATTACTTCCTGAGATTAAAGGCGTGTGTGTTTCCCAAGCAAAGGCAGAGATCTCAAGTGTTGGAATTAAAGGTGTGTGCCACCACGCCTGGCTCTGTTCCCAGTGTGGCCTTGAACTCACAAAGGTCCAGATGGATATCTGCCTCCCAGTGATAGGATTAAGGGTGTGTGCCATCACTGTCCAGTCTCTGCATCTAATCTAGTGGCAGGCTCGGTCCTCTGATCCCCAGATAAGTTTATTAGAGTACACAATATATTGGGGTACACAGTATATCACCACACTTTCCTTTGGAGTTTGGAGCATAGACTTCAATATCATACAGTCTTGGATCCATATTTTGCTTTGACAATTTATGTGTGTCACCTTGGAAAATGATTTAACTTCCCATACCCACAATTTCCTCACCAGCCAGTGTGCAATTTGAAGGACTCAGTGAAATGGTTCTGCACACCACATACCTCCTCTAGACCGGAGAGGGTGACTTTGTACATTCTGGTGGGCAGTGTGTTTGTTTACAACAGGCATTTGATAAGGTATGGAAATTTAGTTTCCACTTTGACTATTATTTGTGAATAAATGAAAAGAACATTTTCCTCTCTTCATTTTAACCACTTGTGTTTAGTTGATTGCATTTGATTAGTGGTTTCATGGATGAGTTAAAGATATACTTGGGGGTGAGTGAGATGGCCCAGTGGCTAAGAGTGGCTACTCTTCCAGAGAAGAGAACCTGGATTTTCAGCACCCATAGAATGGCTCAGAACCTTCTGTCACTCCAGTTCTGGGGATCTGTCACCCATGTCACACTTCACATGCATGTGGTGCACAGACAGACATATAGGCAAACACCCCGATGCATAAAATCAAATAACATTTAAGCGATCCTTGGGTTTTTGTTAATTACCGTCAAGTTTAGATTGTCAAGTACTCTAACAAGTGCTGAGCATTCTGAGATAAGAACAGAAGAAAGCAGATCAGCATGTTTTCATATCTCACAGAAAAGAATTAGCATTTGTTAGAATTTTCAAGACAGAACACACATAGAAATAAACCTGGGCTGGGTCATCCTAGGGCCGTCTGTGGCTGGACATCCCCTCTTCAGTGCTTTCATGAGGCTCACTTGGAGCACCTGCAGGAGGATTGGGGACGCTGTGGTTATGACATTAATAGTCAATTCCTTCCAAATAATCATACAGTCTAAAACAAAAAGAGGTAAATATGTGTTTCCTAGCATTTATGATATTTCATTTGGGGAAATTTTTACAAATGAGCAAAAAGTATTTCTAATTGAAACAAAGGCCACTTCAAGTTTAGCATGGTGATGAGACTAGCCCAATGTTTGCTTTGCAGAATTCCATGAGCAATCTTTCATTCTACAAACATGAAGAATGAACAAATTTATGTGCTACTATTTATAGCTCTTAAAGGCAAACACTCTGTGCTCGTCACGTTTTCTTACTGTGAACAAAATACTTGACAGAGACCCTTAGGGAGGGTTTGTTTGGGTGGAAGGTTTTAGGAGATCACAGTCTACTTTAGTAGGGAGTGAATGTCAGAGTGGCTGCATCTGTGGTGGTGAGAAAGTACAGTGGTCAGTGTTCACATGAGAATAGACAGGAAGCAGAGAGAACATGTTGGAACCTTCAGAGCCCTGCTCGCAGCAACCCACTTCCCCTGTCAAGTCCTACCACTTAAAGGCTCCATAGCTTTCAAAATAATTAGGACTTTCTACATTCAAGTTATAACAGACACACACACGTGTGTGTGTATGTATATATATATATATATATATATATATATATATATGCCTTAATTATATATATATGCATGTGTGTTCACATACATTAGTTATAAACACATATGTATATGATTCACTATATATATTTGAGAGCTGTTTATCAGTAATGGTTTATATAAATCTGAATTTTAAATACTCTTTGTCCCGAATAGATTTTTGTCTCCTTGACATGGGTTAGAGTCAGTAGAGAAGAGGGCACTTCAATTGAGAACATACCCCCACCAGGTTAGTTTGTGAGACAGCTGGTAGTGTATTTATTTTCCTGACTCATCATTGATGTGGCAGGACCCAGTCCACTGTGGGCATCACCACCCCTGGGCTGGTGATTCTGGGTGCTGAGCCAGTCCTGGGAAGCAAGCCAGTGAGCAGCATTCCTCCATGGCCTCTGCTTTAGTTCCTGCCTCTGGGCTCCTGTCTTGAGTTCCAACCTTGGCTTTCCTCAATAGACTATGACTTGGGATATGTAAGCCAAATAACTCCTTTCCTCCTCAAATTACGTTGGTCAGTGTTTTATCACAGCAACAGAAACCTAACTAAGACACTCTTAGAATGAAAATTTATCTGAATCTCCATCTACAGTTTTCATCATTTCGGGTAGCCGAAGAAGAATTTGTGCTATTAGCCAGAGACCTGCAACTATAGCATTTTGTTATCTCCTCATGTTTTTCATGCAAGAACTGTCTTTTGAGCTTGTATTTAAATTTAACTGATTTAGAGAAAGCATAAAATCATTTGTACTTTAAAGCCTTTATTCCATTTAGCGAGGGGTGGTTTAGATAGGAAAATTAGTTGTATGCATAACTGTCTACCTGCAGTGACTCTAATGTTAATGCATGTCACCATGAATGACTGAGAGTATACCTGTCACCTTTACTTAGAATTTCAGCCACCTCTAAGAGTTGCTGTGTAGATGTAATTCTAAACGGTCTTATTAAATAAGAAACACGGAGTCAAATACAGAGTTAAAAGCCCAGAGATCGAGCAGTAGCCAAGAGCTGAGACCACCTTCTTGCCCCTCGCTGTTGCTGCCATCCTTCCCCTCAGAAAGAGACCTACTTCCTGTGTGTCTGTATTTTTATTGCCTTTCTGTTCTGCCTTCTCATTGGCTGTAAACCCAACCACATGACTTTCTCGTCACTGCCTGTCTATACAGACCTCCAGGTCTCTATGGTTGGTACTGAGATTAAAGGCATGTGTCGCCATGCTGGCTGTGTCCTTGAACACACAGAGATTCTGCCTGCCATGCGATCGGGGTTAAGGGCATGTGCTTCCACTGTCAGACTTCTGCTTGTTATTAGCTCTGATCCCCAGGCAACTTTATTAACATACAAATAAAATCACATTTCAGCACAAATAAAATATCACCATATTGCTGAAATGTGATCCTTGGCTATATAAACTTATTGAGGTATGAGTATCAATTTGCATCATAACTATTGGTAAAATATAATTTTCCTCTTTTCATATAAATGTATTCTTAGACATCTTTCCAATAACCCAGTAGGTAATATAACTCATTTCAGTGTGTATTTTTCCAATTTTGAGAATATTACTTTGCAAACTAAATGATCTACAGATATGATCAAGTCATTGGAGAATCTCAAAAAAATACAAAAACATGCCTGTAAGAACTTGAACACTCATTGTAAGCAGTCTCTGGTGGTTTTGAAAATCTCGAAGTTTTTGGATGCATTACTCTCCATGTACAATTTAAACTACAGATACTTCTTTCAAATACAAACTTATGTTTTTTTCTTGATGTCCTATTTCACATTAACTTCTTTCAGTCCTGCTCCCTCTGATTCTGACGGCACTACATCCTGAAGGTGGTATTTTCACCAACAGCAATAGTGCACATCCTACCTCCACATCTACTCATCAGTAGAAAAGAATTGCTAACTATTGCTAGAATTATTCATGTAAAATCCTAGTACCATGCCCTCCAGTAGAGATTCAGAGGCTAGTTTCTTCTATACTATACTGGTATAGTATATACTATATTATACTATACTTCTATTCTGGTCCAACACTATACTTATTAATTTAAACCTTTTTATTTTTGATGCTAAAACAGTCTACTGGTTTGAAAGGTGTTTATAGCATGCACCAGGAAGCCATCACATCTATTTGACTTTGTGAAATACAATTACAAAGGTTTCATCCTTGGTCTCTTAGTAGCAAAGGGATGTAACAGTGAATGCACAGAAAAATCCTTTCATTCATTACAAACCATAACTTTTTATATGTTTTATACAGTGAAGAGAACTGTAAGTTTGAAAAAAAAAAACACAAATAAGATGGTGTTACCATGCTTCATGTTTTGAGAATCATTCCTCCAAGTTTGGGGGTTGTCAAAAAAGGATTGCACTTTCACCTGGCAGAGGAAGTTTTTTGTTATGGGGAAGTGAATGACATTATCATGGTGGAAACTAGAGAATCTGCTAAAATTAAAAAATGAGCAAGACAGCCTTGTTACTGGAGCTTTGACTTGTTACAAGGCAGGCTTGTTTGCTACTCGAATTTCTAGGGTCAAGTCCTGGTGGTCCTAACAAGCTCAGGTCACTTGACAGCAACACACCATTATACCAAGTTTAGAGACAAGTAGTAGCGGAAAACAGAGAGGAGGTTCATTCTGTGTGGCTGCTTTGTGAAAAGGAAAGACCAAGGAGGTCCAGGGATTGTCCTGTCAGTCTGCAGGGTCAAGCATGACATTTAGTTTCAAAATAGGGTGAGAGGTAAGCAGTTCCATCAAGGTGTGGTCCCACCCATCACTGATCCATCCTTGTCTTGACTTCTGTCTCTCTGTCCTGATAAGTTGTCAGAACTGTGTGAAATCTCTTCTCAGTTGACAAGCTTTACCTCTGAGTGGCTTCGGGGCTTTAGCAATGCCTTTACCATCATGAAACTCTTGGAGAAATTCCAGTGACTTCTGGTCCATTGTCTCATTAGTTGAAGGGAAAGGACACAAGTGTCTCTCTAGAATATCTTCTCTCCTGCCTGAATAGTTACAGCCTTAAACAATGAGGAGTTATTGTGTCCAAACTGTCAAAGTACCAAAGTCAAGAAACTCTACTCTAGTGTCCCGTTTTGTGGACTATGATTTGTGACCCCAAATAGGGTCATGAAGCTGAAAGTGGGGGTTGAGAAAAATTACACCCATGGTATTTGTGCTGCAGCAGCAATGAGCATGTCTTGCTAGGCTAGTCATTATTGTAGCTTACAGGGTTCATATCTAGGTCAGACTGATGATTAATTTTCACCTTTGGTAATGTGCATAGCACCCTCCAGCACTCTGAAAGCTTTCTACTGGGGGTGAGGCTTCAAGGTCAGTATTAGCTTGATCTCTCTATGTGATATGAATCAAGTACATAGTGTCTTCAGCAATAGGTCTTACCCACAAACTGTGTATAGTAACCCAGAGTGTTGGTGGCTCCTGGTATATCAAAATCATATTCCAGAAGATGGACACATACCTAAGAGTATACAAGCCTGCACTAATTATATTTTTAAAAAATGAATACATGAATTTGGGTGGTTAAGGAAGAGGGATGGATCTGGGAAGAGTTGGGGGAGGAGGGTGAATATGACCAAAATACAGCGTGTGAAATCATCAAAGAGTAACTTAAAAACACACCAATCAACTCTGAAAAATTTTGAAGATGCTGTACTTCTTATAGAATTAAATATTCATCCAGAGTTTAATTCCTTACATAAAAACAAACAAGCACATTCATCTCATTGTATGAAAAACTGCTTTACATCTAATACATGTTAAAATTATATGTATACCAAATCATTGCTTTAAAATAAATTCCTTGTGTTTTTGGTAAATATTCGAGAGTTCCATGCCTATTTTATATACATATCCTAGGTCATGAAAATTTTCTAGAGACAAAGGGATCATGAGTGGAAAACATTTAAGATGCCCTCCTTTAGGGGGATATCCACAAATTCACAGGAAGGCTAAGAGGGAAGAACCACTCTGCCAGAGAGCACCAAACACTTTCCCTGCTAACGAAGATGCTAACTCAAATATGTAAGTCAATGCTTCTCAAATTCAATATGCATAGAAGCCATTCAGGAATTCATTCAAAATTTTCAAACTTGTTTTTTTAAGAATTTCACACACATGTACAGTATATCTTGGTCAGATTAATTTCCTCCAACACTGGGAATTTTGTTAACGTGCAGAATTTAACTTACTCTGTGAAGATGAATCCCAAGGGTTTGCATTTCTCATGCTCCTAAGCAGTATTGCTGCTTCCAGCGTGGGGGTCCCTATTCTCTGATCCAGGAGACACATAATTCTGTATCAGTTCATTGGGACGAATCTGGAGAAAGGCTGGTTAGGAGAGACAATCCCACTATCCAACCATAGCTGGATTTATAATTACCATAGGAATGTTCACTTTTAAGTAAAATAATTTAATTAAATATAATTTTTGTTTCCAAAGTTGTATACAAAGACTTAAAAGGGCAAATGGATTTTCTATGAAAAGTGGCAGGCTTGACGGCTTCCGGTTCCTGCTCTGCAGGCAAAGCTCACCAGAGCCAGTGTGGTGATTCTTCTGGCATTTGAATCCACAGCAGTAAGCAGTCTTCCATAACTACCATTGCTGACCCCTCCGCTTTCAGTTTGAGACAGCTAATTATTTCATCAGTAGAAATTAAAATCAATATTCACATAGCTTAGTGTTCTTTCCAGCTCTATGCATATAAATATGCTATGTTATGCACACATCCCCATCCTTTGAAGAGATTTCATAGTAATTTTTGTTGGATTGACATTCATAATTTCAGTGAATATGTAACTATAGTTCAGAATTATACTATTGGCCATGGACGCTTTTCCCAAACAAACGTGTTCCACAGAATTATCAGTCTTCTGGTTTTCCTTAGCTTAGTGTTTTCTGTGCACTGTGAGTCTGCACATACTCTTGTGGTATGTGTGGCATTTAACCTAAGCCCGATCTTAGCATGCCGTTTCCATGTTTCTCCTTACTTTCTGATCCCCTGCCATCCTCTTCCTTGGCTAATGGCCTTTGTGAGGTGCATTGTGCCATTGAGGCACTTCTGCCACTTCTGGGTACGAGGTCCCCAAGAGGGAACAATTGCTGATAAGGCAGAAGGAGCCTCTGAAGTTGGAAGACACTGACTTACCACCATGAAAACACTGATCTCTTGTCTATATCCTCACCATCCTGTTCTGAAATTGCTGTCTCCCCCAGCCCCATTTTTGCAAATCTTCATGGGATTTTGTGACAGCTTTCATGAGGCCTTTTCAGTTTTGGGAACTGGGAGTTCTCTGATAGGCCAGGCAGGCCACTGCTATGCTGGTGGCTTCCCAGCATGCACCTGTTCCCTTATGTCTCTTCCACAAAGGCATTTGTGCAAGGACAATAGGGATTTAAGAGACACCCTAGAAACCATGAAAAAGAAACAAAAAGCTAATATTTCAGGACAGAAAGGCTCTGTTCTGAGCCTGGAGTGCATCGTTGATGTGAGTTTTCAAGATTACCAACGTGGAAATCCAACTTCAAACATCCACAAACAGGGCTTTTTACATGTGTAACGTTATTTAGGCTTGCCAGTGGTTCTTCGAGTTGGTGGTCCACACCTTTAATCCCAGCACTCAGGAGATAGAGGCAGGTGGATCTCTGTGAGTTCGAGGCCAGCCTGGACTACAGAGTGAGTTCCAGATCAGTCAGGGCTACACAGAGAAACCCTGTCTCGAAAAACAAAAAACAAACAAACAAAAAACAAAACAAAAAGATCTCAACATTTGGAGCTGCTTGTCAATTGACTTTAGCAAAAAAAAAAAAAAAAAAAGTAGCAGAAATTGGGTCCAGCTTCCCTTTCAAGAGACTCACCAGACTTGAAGATTCTTGACATAAAGAGACACATAATGTCTCCAACACGAAATCCTCATTCTGCATTTTGTCAAAGTTCACACATGTGACCAGCACAGGAGGTTGATTCCTGGCTGCAGTTTATTGACAGCTCTCTGATGTCAGGTATTTCTTTGTCCTTAGCTTCATTAAAGAATTTGCTGGAGACAACTCATACTGATGGAAGAAGCATACAGGCTGAAATATATCTAATCTTTAAATGCTTGCTTTGTCCTAACTATGGTGAGGATTTTAGGTGTCCTCAGCATGGCGACTTAGAGAATGTGTCCACTGGATAGCATGCTTACTACACTTTCTCCTGTTCCCTCCAAACACTGGCTATGAATCCAAAGTCCCATTAACAGCTATAAACCATGAAATGAAGCTTTTGGAGGAGACTTTTATGAAGTCAGAAAGCAAAAAATCACAGATCATCAAGAGTAGCACAACCCATGTCCTCCCACAGAGCAAAGACAATGTTGGATGTGTAACATGAAAAACTTCTTTATTTGGGTGGAGAAGTTGGAGAGATGGCATGCAGGCTGGGTAGTCGAACCAGTGAGAAGAGAAAACCATGAGCCACAGATGTCCCGCCATTGTCTGCCATCAGAGGCACGTGGCTCCATGACAAATGCTTGCACATGTGTGTTCTTGCCACGTGAGATACTTTGACGAGTGTGTTCAACTATAGTTCTCTCTCTTTCATTCCGTTCCTCAGTTGTCCAGTAACCTTAGAAGCAGTAAAATCCATAGGCAAAAGAATTGAGTTAAAAGGAACTTCCAGGAGCTGGAAAGGTCACTCATTAGTTAAGAGCACTTATGGCTTTCGCTGGGAACTCGGTTCAGTTCCCAGCACCCACAGGTGAATCACAAGCATGTGTAACTCCAGTTTCAGGAGTATGGTGCCCATTTCTGGCTTCTGCAGGCACAAGACACACATATGGTATGCATACACACAGGCAGGCAGAACACTCAAATAAAATAAATAAGTCTAAAACATACAAAGAACTTTGGTAAACATTTAAAATGTATTAATCCTGGGTTGTTTTATTTTCCTATCTGACATTTTAGACAAATGACTTCTGAAAATTCATTTCCTTAAGTTCTTGGATTACTTTTTCTGATTTGTATTTAATTTTTTTTTTTGAGACAAGGTCACTATGTAGCCGCGCTAATGTGCATGGTGCTCTCCATGCAGACTGGTCTGGTTTTAAACTTGTGGCAATCATCCTGCCTCCATCTCTTGAGTGTTGGGATTATAAGAGCACATCACCACACCCATCTCTGATTTTATGGTTATACGTTGATTCCTTGGTCAGTGTATTATTATTTCCTTCCTTTCAATTTTTGGTTCTTTTCCATGAGTATGAAAAATACAATATGATTTTCATTGGACCTAAAGATATGATATAAATTATATGTGTTATGATTTAGCAGGTAAGATTCAACTTTTTGCTTCTTTATGATGTAGTGGTCCTTCATGTGTATGTATCTTGTGTGTGTGTGTGTGTGTGTGTGTGTGTGTGTGTGTGTGTTTTATACAGCAAAAATATTTATAACCCCAATTAAAGAAGAAAAAATTCCTACCATATGTCCCTAAAACAATTACTGGAATTATTTTATGATTTTTTGAAACATTTATAAAACATGATTAATTCATGCAGGCAAGAAGAAAGTTGAAAAATTGTTTAAAAAGTAATAAACAAACAAAAAACAAACAGCCAAACTGCAAATAAGAAGGCATAGCTGTGTTGAACACAATACTCCAAATTTATGACTGAGTCAAAAAGACAGGAGGAAGCAGACTGTATATCAAACAGCACCTTTTTAAATGTGTGAACATGAAACCAAGATTTAAATTTTTACCAAAAAAGTAATGTCATAGGTTCCAGTTGCAAAAATAAGCAGTCATTTAACAGTTTCCCTTGGGTAACTGATTGGCCTTAATAGAGTTTAAATGGCTTCTGTCCTCTAGTCTCATGTCCCAGTGGGAATGATTTTAGACCCTCTGGAGAACTGACATTTCCTGTACTTTCAAACCCATTTATTTGTTTGTTTATTTACATATTTATGTCAAGTTTAGGATTATTTTGCTGATGTGTGTGTGTGTGTGTGTGTGTGTGTGTGTGTGTGTGTGTGTGTGCAGTGCCCACAGACCAGAAGAGGGTGCTAGATCCCATGGAACTAAAGTTACATACGGTTCTGAGCTGCCATATGGCTGCTAAGAATTGAACCTGGGTCCTCAGGGAGGTTTGCAAATGCACAATCAGTGGGCCATCTTCCCAGCCCTTGGACAACTGTGGCTTTCTTAGTAAAATCCACAATTGCATCTTTCCTGTAACTGAATAATGTAGCATGGGAAGATAGCATTAGTGTCTGGGGTATTGCAAGCTATGGCCTCTATTAATGTGAACCTGGCACAATGGCCAACTGACCTTTGGAAACATTTTGTACTATTCTGAGAACAGGTCCATAGCTAGCCATTGCTAGGATCCTTCTTTATAAAAAGTTAATAGGAGCAGGTTCTCAGGAGAAAATCTGCACAAATAAGGAGCCCTGGAGCTTAAACATCACTAAACTTGCAGAAATTATGCCTCTTTCTGGGCCTTGGAACTTCCCTCTTCTGTTAGCAATCAAAATTAAAGAAGGGTCCTAATTATCAGCGTTTTCTTCAGTTAGTGTCCTTACGAGGTTTTATTCGCCTTTATGAGAAACTAGTGAGCTGTTGCTCTTACTTCTACAAATATTTTCCTCATTAGTACCAAATTTACTCCCTTAAGAACAAAATGAAATAAAGTGAATGCATTGAAGATGCTTTAAATGCGGCACCAAGGAAGCCTGACTTTCAAATATGTAGATGTCAGCAAATTCTTTATTTGGCTGTCTGAGTGAGGATAGTTATGTCACCATTGGCTGTAAGCTGCATCTGGATTCCAGGGAGTTAAAACAGGAATATTTCAGAGTTGATGGAATATAGCAATTGTTTTAAAAAATATTTTGTTTCTCTGTATTTTATGTGTTGTTTGGCTGCATATATGTATGTGCACCATGTGTGTGCAATAATCAATGAAGCCAGAAGAGGGCATCACATTCCCTTTGTGAGTCACCACATATGTGCTGAGAATCCAAGCTGGGTCCTCTGCAAAAGCAGCCAGTGCTGTTAACCACTGACTCATCTTTTCAGTCCTTGGGATTTGGTAATTATTATTATATTTAGTTTGCAGTTTTACTATTTTTTTTAAATTAAAGCTTTTTCATTATAAAGTTACATATGCTAATGTTTACTAATTTGAATGTTTGGTCTAATATTTAACACATTTTAATACTTAAGTAATCCTCAGCACAGTCTAATTTTAGAACATTTTATGATCCACAAAAAGTCCCTGTGATCATTACCAGTTGTTGCTCATCAGTGTAATACCTGCTTGTTTTATTTGCATTTTAACTTGATTGCTTTTTATTTGTTCGACTTTTGTTTTATGGCACACATCTTTGTTTAAACTAGCTATTAAAGACTCTAAATTCTGCATGCATTTAGGAGGAATGGATTTCCTCGTTGCTGGAGTTGTTGGCTGGCTCACTTAGCAGTGCAGTCTTGGGGGTTGGGAGTGTGCAAGACTATCTTGTGTCAACATCTGTTCTCTATGGTTGTTCTCTGCTTCTCTGTTAATCATCATACACTGTGGCCAGCTTCAAGCCCCGTCTGTCAGCAGTAAACATTGTCACCCAGGCTGGCCTGGGCCCTGTAGGCAGCCTGCATGTTGCTACAAGGCCATCCTCACTCTCCTTGCTTTGGAGATTCGTTCAAGCTTCAGCCCTAATCTGGTCATTTGATTCATCTTATTATGAAGATCCCAGCTACAGCTCCTGGTCTGAGTTTCACTGCAGTTTTGATCCAATGATCCCATGGTGGAAGACTTTCTGGCAGCCTCTCCTGCTCTCACACAGAGCATTAAACTCTGGGGCTTTATATCTTTAACTTCCCATTTCACTTCTGGTCCTGAAAATATTTATCTTGTCTTAACATATTTTTATTTAATTTTAATGATGTTTGCTAATCAGGGCATATGTTATTATTCCCTGTGTTCTTCTGGCTGTGTGCACACCTGCGCCCAAGTGTAGGTCATCTGTGTCTGGACTCTCACAGCAAGTCATTAAAACACCATCAAAACTGCCAGGAAGCTTCTAATACTTCCTATAATCTTTGTGCTTCAGGCTCATCTTTGCCTCTAGAATGTTTTGGTTCTGCTGTAATGCTCAGGTGTCTGGAGACTCATGTCTGATTATTTTTGAAGTTTAGTTTTTAGCTTGAGGTTTTGGGTTTTTTGGTATCAAAAATAATAAAGTAGAGCCTTTTATGTAGGAAGTGGTAGGCACAATTTGAGGTTTTAAAGAAATGAATGAATGTCCCTGTGGGATTCAGGAGGCACTGTGTTGAAAGGACATGGGTACAGAAGACTTGACAACATGTTCCTCTAGCAAGAGTTGATGAAATGAAATATAACTAAATGTTAAGAGAAAGAATGAGTCCCCATAGCAGAGAGAGATTATAGCAGCTGTGCCCTGGTTGGTCTGTACTGTGGGATGGTTTTTCTGTGTGCTAGGAATATGTGTTACTATGATTGGTTAATAAAGAAGCTGCTCTGGCCTATGGCAAGTCAGGTTATACCTAGGCAGGAAATCCAAGAGAGACAGGAAGAAGAAAGGCAGAGATGGGAGAGACACCAGCCCACAACCCAAGGAGCAACATGCCAGCAGACTGGTAATGCCACAGTCATGTGGCAAAACATAGATAAATAGAAATGGGTTAATTTAAGATGATAGAGCTAGCTACAAGAAACTTAAGCCATTGGCTATACAGTTTGTAATTAATACAAGCCTCTAAGTGATTATTTTATAAGCAGCTATGGACTTATAAGGGACTGTGGGACTGGATGGGACCAGAGAAACTTCTGGCTACATTTGGCTGCCCAATGTGGGGCAAGAGTTTCCACCTAAAAGTGGAGAGAACTTAAAAAGAGGTTCTAAAATTGAGCTAAAACCAGCTTCCTCCTTCAGGTCTCATGCAGGACCATGGTACGGAGACACGTTCGCTGGCACGTAGCAGGCTTCAGCGCCAGCATGGCAGACTCCTGTAGTCTCTGATGAACTGGGCTGTGTTATAAAGAGGCTTCTCCCAGATGATACCTGGGCTTGGGAGCACAGCCATGGACTTAAAAACACAGTCATACTATTTAATAATGCTTCTCAGAATTGGGGAGATAAGCATGACTTGATACCTACGCCATGTTGAAAAACCGTGTGGGGTGGAGTCAACAGCCAAGGCTTCCGCTTTTTGTCCTAGCCATGCAGGTTAATTATTTAACATCTCTCCTGGTCAAAGAAGGATTATAGATACACAAAAGTCAGATTCAGGTGGAATCCAAATGGTCTACAATGTATGTAAAAATATACATAGGCTTGGAAGTTAGAGGAAAAGAAAGACAGTTATATAAAGAAATAGATAATTTAAAAAAATAAAATCTTTAAAGAGACAATAAAATTAATATAAAAAAATAAGCCACGTAAAGATGGAAATTACAGAGAATCTGGGTTATATTATTTTTGGGATTTTTAACTGCAGAAAGACATTTGATTGTAAAAGCTACTATGTTAAACCAATATTTATATTTTAAAGATATCTTGACTTCAAAATTTGTGTCTAAGGATACACTGCTTTGGAAAAGAGGTTCTGTTTTTGTCTCCACAGAAGATAAGAACTTGTAGATTGCTTCCAGGCTAATATGGTTTGATCAACCAAAACCCACTAAAAGGTCTCTGATGACACTATGGCCCAGATGATCCAACATCCAAAATCAGCTTCAAAGCAACTGGCTGAGACGATCCAGCCTTCACAGACTACTACAGCCAAGATTTAACTACCATTCTTAATTTTCTCAGGATCCTCATAAGATTACCAGTGCCCCCAATCAGCAGGAAGTAGTAGGAGAAGCTACTCCCAAATTCCCAAAACATTATTAAAAATGTTTATCTTTATTTAAAGGGGGTTTATTATAAATGCAACCTCTTTCTAAAAAATAAAAGGAGATAGTATAGATATGATAGGAAAAAGGGTAAATCATTGAATCTACTTTTATAGAGCAACAACTTATTTAAAATGTTTTACATTGCTATGGATTTTAGTCTATTGATACAAATTTAAAGTTAATTTTGTTATAGTGTATGTGTATTTCTACTCTTGTTTAAGGTATTATATTTGTACAGCTCATTTGAAATTATAATGTATAATTAAGAAATACAGACTAATAATTAGTAATCTATGATAATCAAACTTATAGTCATATTAGTTAAGTTTTCTAGTTATACATAGATATATTTCAATCAGATAGGTAATCTTCAAAACCTTCAAAAACCTACAGAATGTTATTGGAGAAGCATGAGACTCTTAATCTCAGGGTCGTGGGTTCATGTCCCACGTTGGGCGCCATATTGGAGAAATTATTTTGGCCACTCCACGTAGTTAAAAGGATATTTATTTAATGGTGTAACTCACAAATTAAGTAATGGGTAGGTCGCAGGGTCTGGGGGAGGTGTATTGCAATCCAGCGGTGTTCTCCGGAGCTCTGCACAATCCACCTTTCACCGTTCAGCGTCCCGGTACCACCGAGAGCACACAGAGAGAGCGCTGGCCCATCCAGCTCTTGGGTCCCCAGGCGCCTCCCCTCACCCCGCCTCGTAGGCGTGACAGTTGCCAGAGTCTCAATGGGGGTTGGAACTTCCAGATCCAAGCTGGAATGGCTACCCATTGTTGCTGGAGAGCTTCTCTCCAGGATCCCCAAGCCCCGCAGTCCCACAATCCACTTATAAAATAATCACTCAGACGCTTATATCACTTATAAACTGTATGGCCATGGCAGGCTTCTTGCTAACTGTTCTTTTATCTTAAATTAACCCATTTTTATAAATCTATACCTTGCCACGTGGCTGGTGGCTTACCGGCGTCTTCACATGCTGCTTGTCCTGGCGGTGGCTGCAGTGTCTCTTCCTCAGCCTTCCGCTTCCCAGAATTCTCCTCTCTCCTTGTCCCACCTACTTCCTGCCTGGCCACCTACTTCCTGTCTGGTCACTGGCCATCAGTGTTTTATTTATATAGAATGATATCCACAGCAACCCACTACAGAATGTGGCATTTAAAATGTTTTAAAAACTTAGACTTTTCTGGACAGTAAGACTTGTTTGCTCCTGACAGCACCAATTACTTCAAAGAAGACAATGGGTATTGAAGAAGCTCCACATGGAGTTTACTTTCTTTATGGCAAAAGTTAGCCATTTGGGCAAGAAATTGCTCTTGCCTGGACTGCTTGATAATATGTTGTATACCTGGACATACAGGTCCCATTGGAAAATGACCGCTGAATTTTGCCAAAACAAGGCAAGATAGTCCTCCAGGCTCCTGCTTCTCCCGGATATTCTGCAGGACACAGCGAGAAGCCACTGAGAGACTCTAAGCCTATAGGCTGAAGATTGATGCCCCAATGTTACAGAGGAACTTTGGGTCCAGGCAGCCAGCTGTCTCTGCCATTTCCAGAATTTTGGAAGTTGCTTAAAAAGCACTTCCTGTCTACTTAGGTAATATTATATCCTTCTGGGGGTCTTTGATGGAGTTGAAGACTAGATAGTTATAATTATAGTTTTTCTTGGTTATGATGAAAGGTAAATTAGATACGAAAATTTAGACTCACAGAAATAAGATAGATGATAGTGTATTTCTTTAATTTTGCCAAATACAAATAGACTAGATATTGTAACTGTAATTCTTGCTTTGATAATTGTTTTATTCTATGTAATTTTACTATGTTAAAGTTAAAACCTTCCTTTTTGATTAGACAGAAAAGGAGAAGTACTGTGGGATGGTCTTTCTATATGCTGTGAATATGTGTTGCTATGATTAATAGTTGGTTAATAAAGAAGCTTCTCTGGCCTATGGCAAGTCAGGTTATAGCCAGGCAGGAAATCTAAGAGAGAGAGAGACAGGAAGAAGAAAGGCAGAGGTGGAAGAGATGCCAGCCAGCATCCCAAGGAACAACATGCCAGCAGACTGGTGACATCACAGCCATGTGGCAAAACATAGATAAATAGAAATGGGTTAATTTAATATGATAGAGCCAGTTACAAGAAACTAAGCCATTGGCTATACAGTTTGTAATTAATACAAGCCTCTGAGTGATTGTTTTATAAGTGGCTGTGGGACTGGGGGGCTGGGGGACTGGGTGGGACCAGAGAAACTTCTGGCCACAGGTCTGTGAGTCTTAACATCTTTGATTTCATTTATCTCACCTGTTGTGTACATGTGTGTTGACTGCTCTAGTTGGCAGTGGGATCTGGGAGAATGAAACAGACACATGAGGCAGACCAAAGTCTCATGCAATAGCCGTCTCTATTCAGAGCATTGGACTTTGAGGGGTCAAGGGTCCCATGAGTAAACTGTATAACCACAAAGACAAGCCATACATGGTGGGGACACAACATGTGGCAAAACATGTTCTCCATGGAGGCATATAAACAAATAACAACAGCCAGTTGTAGTGAATAGTCTCAAGTGAACTCACTCCTGTCTTCTGTACCTGAGAGGGGCAAAAAAGTTTAATAAGAATAACTCCATTTTTTTTTTAAAGAAACTGAGGTCACAAGACTCTTATCTTGGCTTCTTGGAGTTCTCACCAGCACTCATAAATCTCCTCACACAGTTCCATTTTGGGGCCATGTTCCAGCAATGTCTTAAATTGATTTAAGATTTAAAATATTCTATGCCCATAGAAGATAATCAGTTTATAAAACTCAACAGATTGAGGATAGGGGCTCAAGAGATGGCTCATGGTTAAAAGCACTTGCTGCTCCTGAAGAGGACTCGGGTTCCACTTCCAGCATCTATGTGGTGGATCACAACCTCTGTAACTCCAGTTCCAGGCCATCCAAAACTTATTCAGGACTCTGTGGGCACCATCACACACAGGTTTACACACACACACATACAAGCACACACCCACATGCACACACACACACACATACACACACACACACACACGCATACACACATGCACACACACCACACACAAAATAAATGAAAGGTAATGAGGTTTTTAATATTCAGTGTACTTCATTAAGAAGAAGCAAACCTGCCCATATGTAATCCCCTCACTCAAGAAGCTGAGGCAGGACTCTGGGCTAGAGGCTGGCCCAGGGCTCACAGAGAGACAAGGTTTTTCATGCACCCTGTCCCAAGGATGACACCATTCTCCTTGCCTATTCTAACTGTGTTATTAATGAATATTCAGGAATTTCATTATTTATTGTTACATATCAAGTTCCAGGTCTGTCAGGGCTACACAATGAGACCCTGCCTCCAATAACAGTAAGAGTAACAATTATTATTATTATTATTAATTTTCATTTACTTCATCAGACTTTCACAGTTGTCTTTTGCCCAGATTGAAAACATATTATTTTTTAAATTTAATCCTCTATATATTTCATATGTAAATATATAAATGTATTTATAAATATTTATATAGGATGCATAATTTTTTAACAGAATTTCACTATTCTTATTGAATATATATGCAGAAATCAAGGAACAATTTTTTTTTACTTCTGTGTGGTATGTTCTTCCTGTTGTCACTCACAGGCAAGGAACAATCTGCCTTTGTCACCATCATTTGCATTTCTGTAAATAGACTTAGTTTATTATCTACATAGCATTTAGAAAACATCAGGTTCTTTCTCACAACATAGCATCTTAAGACTTATTTGTGGAGTTGCATGAATCCATCAATCATTCCTTTGTGTTGCTGTGTTGTGTTCCTTGTTCAGATGTGCGGTGTTCTGTCCATCCAGTAACTAAACTGTGGGCATTGGGTCGCTCAGGTTTCTGAGACTGTAATTCCATGCCTATGCATTCTTTTTTTTTTTTTTTTTTTTCCTTTTTTTTTTTTTTTGATATATATTTTTTATTTTACAATACCATTCAGTTCTACATATCAGCCATGGGTTCCCCTATTCTCCCCCCTCCCACGCCCTCCCCTTACCCCCAGCCCACCCTCCATTCCCACCTCCTCCAGGACAAGTCCTCCCCCGAGGACTGTGATCGACTTGGTAGACTCAGTCCAGGGAGGTCCAGTCCCTTCCTCCCAGACTGAGCCAAGTGTCCCTGCATAAGTTCCTGGTTTCAAACAGCCAACTCATGGAATGAGCACAGGACTTGGTCCCACTGCCTAGATGCCTCCCAAACTGATCAAGCCAATCAACTGTCTCACCTATTCAGAGGGCCTGATCCAGCTGGGAGCCCCTCAGTCTTTGGTTCATAGTTCATGTGTTTCCATTCATTTGGCTATTTTTTTTCAATAATTGAGTAAAACTGAAATTTATTATATGCCACAGTCGTCCTAGGGACCTCCATGCTATATATATAGCCTCTATGGTTCTATGGGTTGTGGTCTGATTGTTCATTTTATATCTAGAATCCACCAATGAGTGAGTACATACCATAACTTTCTTTCTGGGTTTGGGTTACCTCACTCAGGATGATTTTTTCTAGTTCCATCCATTTGCCTGCAAATTTCATGCTTTCATTGTTTTTCTCTGCTCTCTTCCCACTGGTCCTAGGAATCTGCCCATTTTCCCACTGCTTCTCTCCTTGTTTTATTTGTGTATTTTTAATTTGTTATAACTTCAAATCCATCAATCTTTTTGGCTTTTCCTTGTTTATCCCACCCAGGATCTTGCACGGTTGATATTTATTTTGCATTCTTTCATTCTAAGATAACTTACATTTCCTCATAATATTTGTGTTTTCCCTTAGATTCCACATCTTTGTTTCTGATTCTATTGATTATTTTCCTACTGATGAATTGCCTGCCTCTTGCCATATCTGGCAGATTTTGACATTGTACCATGTTTTTGTCATGGCAAATGCTATTCATTTGAGAGCCTTATGATTTATGCAACATATAATACTAGACTTTGATCCAGTGCAGAGGTGAGTCATTTATAGAAATGTTATTGTTCTGAGTCCAGATCTTAAGCTCTGAAAGGCAGGCCTGTCACCTCCTCACGCTAATGGCGTAGAGCTTTGTCAGCGTGTCCCAGGAGATCAGTGAGAAGCCCAGCCCATTACTTGGTCCAACAGAACCTTCAAGCTCTGCTTCCTTGGGGGCAGTTTTACATTGCAGCCTTTGGTTTAGTTTCCCTTATCTTACAGAGTTTAGGCTGCCCATTCCTGGCTAGTATTCATGAGGCTCACAGAGACTCTGCTACCCCTACAGCTTGGTTTCTGTGTCTTTTCTTTCTGAACTTGGTCTCCCTTGATAACCTGGCCAGTTCTGCTTATAACTTTACAACTGTTATGGAATTACATTTACTTTTATTTATAAATTAAAATTATGTACCTTTATTGTGTACAACATGGTATTTTAAAACAGGCATGCATCAGGCAATAGGTAAATTGATTGACATATTTTCATTCTATTTTATGATGTATTTTTCTTTTCAAAATCACACAGATTCATGAATGTATTATTACTTACATTTTCAAAATAATTTTAATTTTGGAATTTTTTTTTATCAATGAAGTATTTGTAATGTTAATAGTCCAGGTCTCATATACATTGCGCCGTAAGTGACTGCTAGTAGAAGTTGAGACAACTATGTCCTTCCGTGTTAGCATGCGTCTGAGTTGGGAAGGTGAGGCATTGCCTTGGGAGCTTGCTTCGCTTTCACTGTCTCCCATTTCTTTCTATTCTAGCAGATAGCTATGATCTTCACTACATTTTTGGATTGTGATAAAATAGGAGAATGGGACAAGATATATTACTATTGTAACTGCTTGGGTTATATTTATCAGCCCCTGGGATTAGCATATATGTCTTTCTCTGTGACTTTGTCACTCAAATTATCACTTGATTTTTTCCCCAGTGACTTTTTTTAATTAGTTAATTAATGAATTAACTTTTTCCTAGCCCAATCACAGTTTCTTCTCTCTCCCTCCTCTCCTACCAGCCCCTCCCCCCATAATTTTAAAATCTTAAGGAAATAAATTAAAATATTCTTTTGTATTTACCCATGCATGTAGTATAGGCAATTCACCTTACTTTTGCTTATAAAAATAATGTTATGTATTTTCTTAATACAAAGAATTTGTCATAATATTATTTATAGAGAAATAAATATATTAGTGATTTTTTTCAGGTTTGTTTATCTGAATCTGTCCTCCTGAAAGCTGTTTAGCTTAGAGAGTCAATTCTCCCCATCCACAGATTCAACCAACCTTTGAATAAAAGAAAGTTAAGAAAAACTGCTTGTGTTGGGCACACTTGCAGGTTTCCCCATCATCATTCTCTGAACTGTGTGGATCATCAGGTGTTTACACCACTTTCACACTGTGTTAGGTGCCTTAAGTCCCACAGAGGACTCAAAGCTTGGAAGAGTCTGTGCAGGTGGTATGCAAACACTCCTACATCTGTACTGAAGGTTGATACTGATTTGCTAAAGTGGGTGTGGCCTTGTTGGAGGAAGTGTGTCATTGTGGGGGCGGGCTTTGGGGTTTCTTTTGCTCAAGATTCCCTCAGTGTGACTATCAGTGGACTTCCTGTTGCCTGTAACATGTAGTGGCACTCTCAGCTCCAGCACCACATCTGCCTGCACACCTCCATGCTCCCCATCATGATTAAGAGTGGACTGAACCTCTGAACTGTAAGTGAGCCCCAATTAAATGTTTCCTTATGAGAGTTGCTGTGGCCATGGTGTCTCTTCACAGCAACAGACACCCTGGCTAAGAGAGTGTCAAAGCTTTTATTTTGTTTAACCTTAACAGAAATTTGTAATTGTCTCCTGCTGGCCTGTCTTCCTAATGAAAAATAGGTGGTATTTTTTCCCTGTATGAAATATGTGCTGGTTTGTAATCTTCCTTTAAGATTATTTTTATGTTTTTTGTTTTTGCACTGTATTTTACCTCTAAGTGTGATTTTCTTTTCAGTATTTTGCAAAGTTCAACTGAAATTCCAAGATCTTTGATTAAATTGGGATTTTCAGTCAACATTTCTTCTAGTATTTTCCCCCAATTTTTCCTTTCCTTTCAAAATCTCCAAGTACTAAAGCTTTGTTCTATTTCTCCAACTATTTTTCTCTGGCATTTCAATCACTCTGTCTTCATAATTACTAATCATTTCTTCTGTAATATCTAGTCTTTTGAAATCTCATCTGAAATTTTTTGACTGCAGACATGGCATTTCTGAGTTACAAAATTTCTCTTTAATTTTTTAAGTTGTTTTTTGTAAGTCTCAGAATCATTTCTGCATAAGTCCAGTGTTTCCACATCATTTAGGAACGTACTCTATGATGATGCATTTCTGCCATCATTATTTGTTATCCTGTGTTGCGGGAGTTGGGGCAACAGTAAGTGAACTATGTCTTATACTGAGCATAACTTGGGCATATTGAGACCTTAAAGCTCACCTCCACAGTGACACACTTTCTCCAACAAGGCCACACCTCCTAATAGTGCCACTCTCTATAGGTCAAGCATTCAGACACATGTGGCCAATCCTATTCAAACCACCACAGAGAGTTTCTGATGTGCTGAGAGCTAATCAAACCCAACTGAGCACTCAAGGAGTTCCTTGGAGGACAAGGCATTCACCTGGGGCAAGGAAGCAGAAAGGATAGGTGGGGCTGGCAGGTGGAAAGAATAAAGATAAGGAGAAATCTTGGAGAAGAAAGGAGAAGAAATGAGAGAGGAAGGAGGAGGACTTCAGGGGCCAGCCACCCAGCCACCCAGCCACCCAGCTACACAGCCACCTAACCACCCAGCTACACAGCCACCCAGCCACCCAGCTACACAGCCAGACACAGAGTAAGAAGGAAAGAAAAGGTATATAGGAATAGAGAAAGGTAAAAGCCCTGAGGCCAAAGATAGCAGGGATAATTTAAGTTAAGAAAATCTGGCTAGCAACAAGTCAAGCTAAGGCCGGGCATTCATAAGTAATAATAAGACTTCGTGTATTTATTTGGGAGCTGGGCGGTGGGCCCCTCAAAGGAATAAAAACAACTAATAACAGAGGGCCTTGTGACAATCTCACCTACGCACTTTCGCAGATCTTGTTTAAGTGGCCTTATGGTGAGAGTTCATGGGTGCCTGCTTTCCTCTCATGTCAAGAAGACAGTGTTCCCAGCTGGCATCCTGGTTCTCTGTTCTTAATATTTTTTCCCTCCTCCTCCTTGATGTTCCCTGAGCCTTAGACATGTGAGTTATGTTATAGACGTGCCATTGGGGTTGGACATGCCGAGAAACAATGGTCTAGGCTAATCTCTGTGCTTTGAGATAGACACAGCAATGTCTATTTCTTTTATATCTATAGTTTCCATCTTTTAGGACCTTAAGGTTTTTGTTCTTTGCAATTTTTTTAAAATAGCAATAATTGTTGGTGAATTCATACCTTCAGATCTCTGTAATAAACTCCAATGATTTTTCAATGTTTTTTTAAAAGAACCAGTTAAATGGTTTAGAGTATGTTGGACCAAAACAGGCTTCCAGAGAAGGCGAAAGCAGCTGTTTGTTTGGCGTAGTTCAGTTGACATACCAACCCAATGGGAAAGTCTCAGTGGACCATCCCTAGAGAACAGCTATGGTGCTTCACGGCTGTTAAGAGAGGGAGAATCAGGCTGCTCCAGGGATGAGCAACCCTACAGGTTATCAGACCCCAATGGCTCCACCCTAAGCACATGTACATACAAGCACCATTAAATAGACTCAGCAGAATATATGTCTCTCTCTCTCTCTCTCTCTCTCTCTCTCTCTCTCTCTCTCTCTCTCTCTCTCTCTGTAACAAAGAAAAAAAGGTCCTGAATTTGAGAGAGTGGAGGAAAATGGGAGGATTTGTAATTAATGAAAGAGTACAGTGGAAATAGTGTATATCTGTTTTTTAAAAACTAAGAAATTAACGTTATTTTTTCTTCTAAATTTTGGGTCATGTGTTGCCTTTATAATTGTTTTGTACTAAACCTTGTACCTGAAGCATAGTGACTATATAAAAAACACTTGTCCATAAGTTAGTGGTCATTTATGAACTAAATACAGCACTGAACACTACTTGAATCTAAAAACAGATGTTTCCAACATCCCTAAAGCAACCCTGCACCCTGACCATCACTATTTGATGATAATTTCTTAGAGGTTTTAATGCTAGTGGTGTGTAGAGGTCATAAGTGAACAATATGGCGTCACATTTAGGTACCAATCATTGAGTTCTCTTTGAGAGCATTCTCCTCTGAGTACTCTCAAAGATGAAGTACAGGAAGTTCCAAATGTTAAACTGAATAGGTGCTTATAACTGTCCTCTGCAAATAAAAACTGCATCGTGGAATGCACATGTTAGCAATTATTTTGAAATCTCTGACAGTGCAAGTCCACTCTGCATCCTTCTGTACTCTCTTTATCTCCTTTGCTCCTCTTCCATGCCACAAAACTGACAAGCCCTCTCTGCCCACTTGTTCTTACAGCCCACTGACTCTCACAGACTGTAACTCAGAGTCCTTTGTATGACGGCCATCCCTGTCCAGCTCAGCGACGGCGTTTCATCATTTTATTTTGCCCCAAGTGGTTGACTAGCTTGGGAGGTTTATAGTTTGGCTTGGATGCTCTTTCACTGCAGAGTCTGTTTGTCAGCTTCCCTAGCTGGTCAAGACGGAGAGCAAATCCTCGTGAGACTGTGCACATGTGGATGATATTTGCAAAGGCTCTCACAGTTAATGGATGTGAAAACCACAACAGCCTCTCCAGCTTGGGAACTGTTCTCTGCCACGGATGTCAATTTTTAACCCAGTTATTGCTTCTCTGGATTTCTCCCTATCCCTCTGAGAGCCAAGCATTTTCAAACCTGGAAGACAGCCATACATTATTTGAAGTCATGATTCACAAACTCCAAATTAGTGAGGGACAACTGGTGTAATTATTCTAATTTTGAAAATGTATTTAATTGTTATATTTAGTGAATTGAAATAAAGACAGATATGAGACTGATAGTTACAAACAGCTAAATTTTTCTCTCAAATAAAAATTTGTTTCACTTGGCAACTCCTGGTCTGGGGTTGTGTGGAGGAAGACAGCTTATGTGTGCTTGACTGAGGAACCTTTGAAAGAACACAGTCGCCCTGCACATACTGAAAGGAAAGATCCTCAAATGTCACTGTTTTTAAAAATATTTAAAAAAAAACCATTATAGGAAACACAATATGTTTTATTTTAATTTTCTATTTTATGTGTATGAGTATTTGCCTGTGCATATGTACTGTATGTGTGCAGTGCCTCCAAAGGCCAGAAGAGGACTTTAGATCCCCTGGAACTGAAGTTACAAGCAGTTGTGAGCCACCAGCTCATTGCTGGGAATTGAATCCTGGTCCTCTGCAAGAGCAGCAAGTACTTTTAACCAATGTGCCTTTTCTCCAGCCCCTCACATATGTTATTCTTGATGTAAAGGATGGATTGTTAGGTTTATGCATACACAATACATATTTAATTACTCTATTTTCATTGACACACATTATTTACATCTACTATGTATAGCACAATAATTTGGTCCCTGTGAACTGCATTTGATGATTCAAGCAGAACTGCTGGCATTCCCATAACCTTAAACACGTTTCATTGTTCGGTGTTGGGAACCTTTCAGACTCTGCTTTTTCAGTTGCTTTGAAAGATATCATAAACTGTTTTAGAGTGTGGTAACCCCAACTTTGCTATACTTTTTAAGATAATGTAGGAATTAGAAAGGAATTGCAATGGAGAGGATGCAGATTCGGGTTTTCCCCCACATGGTCATCTGTTCTTTGTATTTTATGGCAGGTGTAGTCATTGTCACTATTAATGTTTTGGATGAAGAAGACAAAACACTCTGTACTGTGTGACTTGGAACTCTGAGGACAAAACCAAACCTAAATGCCCTGTGTGAAATATCCTGTTTCCTACTGAGATGGTCTTCTTGCCACTTGATCCAAGTGACATCCTTTCATGACTCATTTTCAATCATTGTCCCCGCCCCCCCCCCCCCCCCCCCCGCAATTGTTCTGAATGCAACTTAATTAATATCTAGTGACACCATTATTGCTGTAGGGTCGAGGGAAGGAAAATGTTAGAGATGCAGCGGGCATGGGGGTGTTTGAACTCGTGACAGGTCTTCATTTCATCACAAGTGATGTCAGAATCCACACACAATAGTCAGTGTATCAATCACATACTTTCTTTTTCTCCATGGATATCATATTGCACAATGGAATAGACAGTATTTCCACGTCCCATGTGCTTTGTTCTAGATTTTTTTCTGTGGTGAAATCTTTACTATTAGTTTGGATGGTTGGAATTCTTTTTTGTTTTTGTAAGAAACAAACCTACTTTTAGCAAACATTTTGCTTAACAGTTCTGACTTGTTTATAAGTGATAAAATATTTCAGAGAAAGCCAGTTTATCTGAAGAGTTGGTCCAATGGTGAAGAGCACTAGGTGCTCTTACAGAGGAACTAGGTTCAGTTCCCAGTGCCATGTTGTAGCTCACAACAATCTGTAACTCTAGTCCAGGGGACCCGAGGCCCTTTTTTGGCCTCCTTGAACACTAGTGATGCAAGTGGTACACATACATAACAGCAAGACACTCATACATATAAAATCAAAATAAATAAGTCTTAAGAAAGGTAATTCACTAATCAAAAATGATAGCATTATAGTTTATGTTCCCATCTTCCCACATGCCTGCCCCATGAATCTCAGTTTGCTGTCATTGAGGGCTCTTTGATCTGGATTCTTACAGCTCTAGAGTCCATGATTTTACTTGTCTATCACGATTAATTTTCACATTCCCACGTTATCTCTTCTTCCTGCTGTCTCAGTCACTGACATGTACACATTAGGTTTTTTCCCTTCCTCTCGGGTTTTAATGAGCTGATGAAAAGAACAAGCACACCAGCTTTCAGATTGCTGCCAGCATAAATATGGGATCTCATCTGCAAAGTGTCACCAAACCACAAGGCTCTGGAGACCCTCATGTAGGTGTGGGCACAAGAAAACCTTGCATTCTGTTGCATCCATCAACTCATGCAGAGTTGTAGAAGGGATGAGAAACACATGAACTAATGGTACAGAGTAGAAACTGTACATGGTCCAATGGTTTCCCTCCTGGCACCCTCTGCCCCAGCTCTCAGAGACATTTGCTGACTGTGCGGGCAAACTAATGATTGGGCTTAGCACTGACAAGGTTTTGGGATGGGGGCAGAGGAAGCTAAAGTAGCAATTTTAGTGGTTGTGTTGGCCTAGAGCTACAGATTGGAAACCTGAGTCTGTTATTCGGGAGTATTTGCTGACTCTGGGCTTCTGTAGAAGACCAGAGAGTTGGAATTTCCCCTCTAAAAAGGCAGAGTAAAAATTCTGACGATTCCACACAGTTTAAGAAGCCAATTCTACCAGTGGTAGGACAAGAGCCTGAACTTTGCTGATGTTCTCCACATCAAGACATTTGTCAGCCTGTATAGCCATGCTGGCAATGAGCTGGGCAGCTAGCTGGAAGTGACTGATCCTCCAAGCTCCATCTACTGTGATTTGGGAGACTTATGAGCTAGAAACCTGTTGAGTTTCCTATCTAAAGCAAATTAGTGTGTCAAGAACAGCTGGAAGATGACCTATCCAAACTACATCTAACGGAGTCCAGAGCCAGGCTCAATTGATAAGACTGGAATGAGAGAAAAAAATAAATGATAGATTTCATAAAAGTTCCATACAAAGAGAAATGATAGGCTGCAAGCAATGCTGATGAATTAAATGTCCAAACTCTCAAACCCTCTAAGTAGGCAGAATACAAAGACAGTTACACATGCATATCAGGGAACTTCATTGCTGAACACGGGACTGAGAAAAGCTTGAAGCCATCAGAGCAAAGCGAAATACACAATAAAACCAAAGGAACAAAACTGGCTAACTTCTCAACAGGACTGCCGGGAATTAGAGGACAATATAATGAAAACTGTAGTTGCCGAGGAGAGACGTTCCAATTATTTCATATGCTGTCAAGATGTCTTCCAAGTTAAAGTGAAATAAGTCATTTTTGGAAAAACACAAATGCAATCCAGTAAATGAAGAGAACATTTTGGGATCAAGGTTGAACTAGAGAAAATAACTAAAGGCTTTAGTTTATTTTATGTGGGCTATAGAGAAAAAGGTTAAGAAGAAAAAGCAGGAGAAGATAAAGAATAAGGTGAGAATATGCTGTAAAGTATAAATAAATATTGATAGGAACACTCACTCTTTTATTTAGAATTAAATGATTAAATCTAAATTAGATGTAGAATTAAAACTCACAACAACTATAATGTGAAAATAAAGTATGGAGAAATAGAGTTTGAAGGTTAGAAGATTTGTCAATCTTCTTAGCATTGGAAAACCAGTGACTTCTTTTATAACTATTTCTGTAGTTCTTCAAAATCTCTACAGTTATTTTCCATCACTTAACCTATTCAAAGAGAAGAATTTGGTTTGCACTAAAAAGTTCTGTGGTTATTTTCATCTTGTAGTTAGTCTAAAACAGCAGGCAGGAGTGCCTGTTATTCCTCAGATGTGGAACAGGAAAAGAATTGCCCTCTACACTGAAGACATTGATGAAGTGTCTGCTCGGAGGAACTCCCAGTGCTGGATGCAGACCTGTCCACAATTGACGCTGGCAATTCTGATGCCAGATTCTTTAGTTCTTTGTTTTTCTTATCTGCATGTTACCACAACATTGACAGTTGTTGATGTCAGCTGTCATATGTTCTCAGGGTCTGGCTTGAGTGGGCTGCTCCAACCTGGGAATGATTAATATGTGACCCCGAACACATGACCTCAACAATGTTTAGGTTGTTTTCATCCCAAAGGGAACACACCAAATTATCTGGTGATGGTTCGTGTAACTTTTTGGATGTTCATGTTTTTCTTTTTTCCATCTAACTGAAACTTAAGGGTTCAGATATTGCCCATGAATACTGAAAAACAAATCACAGTGTGTGGACATGCTACAGAGCCTGTCCCACCCAGTCATCAGTCATATGAGGCCACTTACCATCATGAGTTCTCTCCTGATTTCACTTCTGGTCACCCCTCTTGCACTTATTTGTTTAATGTTCATCATTGTTTTGTTGTGCATGGGTCTGTGTGCATGTGTGTGTTTGTGGTGTGTGTGTGTGTGTGTGTGTGTGTGTGTGTGTGTGTGTATGTGCACATGTCATGGGTGGTGGTCAGAGGAGGAGTTGGTTTTCTTTCTGTGAGTTCTAACCTAGGTCATCAGGCTTGGTGGCTACCATCTTCACCCACTGAGTTATCTCACAGGTCCTCCTCTTTAAAAAATTTAGACATTTTTTTTTCAGAATTTTATACATGAGTACTATATTCACATCATCATTTCCCTTCCTCCTTTGCCCCTTTCAACTCTTCACATATCCCTCTGCTCCCTCTCAAATTATTATATATATATATATATATATATGTATATATATATATATATATATATATATATATATTCCCCTGAGTCCATTTAACATTGTTTATATGTACATGCATTTTAGAATTACATAACCCATCTGAGAGCTCATCCCTGGTGAAGACTGATTCTCTCTCTCTAAGTAGTCACTGATTTTCTGTAAATTGTCATATATGGGTGGGGCCTCATCAAAGTTCCCCATCTACTTTGGCATGTTGACTGGTGTTGTTATTGCTCAGGTCATGTGTAGGGGGCCATACTGTTTGGATGAAATTGCATCTTCAATACAAGATAGGGAAGTTCTTGTACAGTCTACAGCACTGAACCAGGAACTGGCTTGGTTTTATTTTGTAATATAATCATTCCGGGAATCAAGTTTGCTTCACTTTATTAGATAGTGATGTACTTTAATTTTGATTAGAAAAACAGTATTTATGAGGAATCAGGATGTTTGGATAGCATAGTTTAAAAATTCTGTGTTTGAGCAAGGCATGGTGGTGTATGCTTGCAATCCCAAAGGGATTTAGGGTTCTGGGTCAGTTTGGTTTATGAAGTGAGATCCTTTCCCAAGCAAATAAAGAAAAAAAATATTTGTTTGGATTGTCAAGTGAAGATCTTGTTTGTCTTAGATGATTCTGACCATAAACAAAAATAAAACGATTTTAATATTATAAACTAGAATTACAAAACTAATTACTATATGACCAGAGGAAATGATTTAAAAAAATCATTTTAATAATTAAAATGTTTTTATTTTTCATTCTATTCCATTAATAAGAAAACCATTTTCCATATATATATATTTATATATATAATTTATCTCTATAGATGCAAATTACATTCTTCAGTGCTGTTTATGACATATGCATCTTCCAGTGGGGACAGTTGAGTCCATGTCTTGGGTGTGACAAATGACACTCAGTGCTTTCAGCATCATCTGTTGTATCTCCTGCTTTCTTCTTAGTAATCTGAGTCTGGCTTAAGCATAGGCAGTGGGGTTGAGTGTGCAACCTGAGATTGGGGTGAGATGCAAGAAGACTTTTATATCATTGGGAGAGAGGGCGTGACAAAGAGGTTTGAACACATGAGTTTGGTGGTCTCAAGGGGAGACGAGAATTAGTTTCAAATTCATGAAGACATTTTCAGAATGAGAAGCCTGGAAAAATAGTAGATGCAGAATTACTATGTAGCCTTGGATGGGTGGGAGCTGGCTGTGTAGACCAGGCTGGCCTCAAACTCACAGAGGTCTGCACATTTCTGCCCCAAGAGGACTGGGATTAAAGGCCTTGTGTCCTGGAGTGAGAGGAGCACATTCTTTCAAGAACTAACCATTTAATGAATATACTGTCGTGATGCATAATTCTAACAATGACTTGCAAAGTTGTGAACAACCGGAAACAGTAGAATGAGAGGCAAGTTCTACTTTTTTTTTTTTTTAAAAGACTTTCTCCTTTCCTTACATAGCATTTGGGTGCATCTGCAGCAGGCAGATGCTTCTGTGACCTGATATTTGTTTGACAAGAAACACAGAAGGTCTACAGATGAAACACTTTGGTAAACAGAGGTGAGCAGATTGCAAGTTCTATCAATGCTCAATCAACCTAAAAATACGCATGCAAGATCATGCCAAAGAAGCTCTCGTTTTTTATTTTTATGTACTATTCAGTGGGTAAAGCCTCTCATCCCCCTGTTCCCTTTAGTTTGAGTGAGGAAATCAAATCACTTGGATTAGCAAGCCATATGGAGGTAACAGTTTTCTTCAGAAAATGTGCGGCTCATTTTGAAGAAAATGTGGTTGCCATTAATGTTAATTTTTCCCCTCCAATGTTCTATCTGGTTCAAGTAGTGAATACACATTTTTTGTGTGGTAAGTTTACTTCAGTTGTGCCAAAACCTGACATCTGCAGTTCTAAGTATATGCTAAGCTAAGAAAAACAAAGTGTTCTTTTAATTAAGGGTGATTTCAGACCTATAAACACAACAGTGAAGTCAGTTTTCTCCTTGCTTCCCAGGAATGGATGATCACTCAAGCCAGGAGTTCATGAGTGAGTATGTGACAAATGGGATTTACTGGGTACTTCCCCAAATTTACAAATCTCTTTTTCCTCTCCTAGTATTCTGTCTCACTCCATTCCAGATGTTTTCATCTGCCCTATGTTAAGCATCATAAGAAGGCATGATCCTATATTCAGATCTGTAAGAGTCATGAAGCATTATCTGTCCCCTGAAAAATCTTCTAGTGTCTTCCAGTTGTGATATGAAAATCAATTAATAGGTGAGATTATGGTCAAAATGTACTTTTGGAATAAGAAGATCAAATAAATTGATGGCTGATGGAAAATAGGCCAGGGAAGGCGACAACCTTGACTGACACTTTAAAGAGATGTTAGTCAGAAGTAGAAAGAGAGGTCTCTGTGAGGTGTACTGACAGGGGTAGGGGTGTGAGGTTGGAAATTATTGAACAGGGTTTTCTAAGGGAATGTTCATTCTAAGCATAATATAGAAAGACATAAGGCAAAGACTATTTTAAGCTCGTCATTGTAGTTTTGGAAGAGCTAAATAAATGGAATAGGAAAATATTGAAGAGGTTAGGCTGATGAGGAAGAGCTAAAATACGGAGTTTGGCTTTAATCTTGACATTGTGGGGTGACTTTAAGTGATTTTTAAGAATATATGGGTAATTTTTAAAGATACTGATAGCAGGGAACAAAAGGCAGAGACATGGGATACATGTAGTAATTCATGTAAGAAACTATGGTAGAAAAATATCACGAGGTAATGAAGAACAATATAGAAACACATGTTCACCCCAACTAGTTACCTGGAAGACTTAGTAAGTCGGTTTACATGTATAGCTGTTGGCCTCCCAGAAAACTTTCACTGATAGTTTGCAACATGAAACACATTGTTTTATGTAGCACATAGTTCAGATTCCAAACATCCCAGTAAACAAACTTAATCCTTGTATTTTTCATGTAACCCAGGCAGCTGTTCTTGGCTTCTGTTCTTAAGGTCTGCACTAGAACTCACCATGACATCTATGCTGGAGTAGTAAGAATTCTTCCACCATCATTGTTATTCTTCTTGTCCAACATTGGCTGGCACATTCCACCTCTCTGCTCCTCTTGAGCATGTGCACACCTCGCAACTGCCATCCCTGTAGCTACAATCACTCTATCTCCATCCCATTTCACCCTCTTTTAGCTGCCAATTCCCACCCTATCTCCATCCCATTTCATCCTCTTTTAGCTGCCAATCCCCAGCCTCTAAAGTTCATTAGGGTGCATATCCTCCCTTCATTTGTCTAATTGACCCACTAAGTTGACTCATGTTATCATTTTATAAGGTATTCATGTGGCAATATGCACATAAAACAAATTTTCTATTCTAGTTGAAATAACTTCTATACGTCTACCTTCCAATGTTCAAAGGTTTATCTGATGGATCCATCCACACAATTATAAATATTCCATGAGTTCATAGTGGCATAAGTCCTACTCATGAGGACACTTTTCACACAAGCTAATTGCCTTCCCAGGGTCCTTATTGTCACCTCACCAGAGATTAGGATTATTTGTGAATCTGGGACAAAAACATTCAAAATATAGTAAGAAACAATAGTGCCCTAGGTAGACACATGCTTGTGTACATTCCAACTTATGACAATATAGATTTAGCAGTTTGAAATGTACATTTGCTTGTGACTTTGAATTTCCTGTTGTTGGTGATACATTATAAAAATAGATATGGGTTCTTTTTAACTAACAGAGGCAGTTTCCTTTCTTGTGTACTGTATAGATATTCCATCCGTGACTTATATTTGAAAAATAATCAAGTTGGCAAGAGTGATTTTATATCACCTGGGAATAGATAAAAGACACCTAGAAGTGAAAAATCAATCTATGTAAGACTTTGGTTATTTTTCATATTTTATGTATATCTTCATATAGTTGAATATTAATGAGACTTGAGTTCTAAGAGATTAAGTTATTAGAATTAACAGTATCATGACTTAGATAAAGATGAGACTCCACCTGCATCAGGGATATCTGTTAAGGAAATAAAGGAATGGGAGGAAGAGAGAGACATACCAAAGAAAGGCTGATCATTGCACAGATCAGGAGCAACAGCAATAGAACTCAGGAGCTACAGAAGTTCCAGCCGATTTCATCTCCTGGTTTGAGAAAATGTCTGAACTTTTAACCAAGTGAAGAGCAAATGACCTTACATTACTTGTGGGAGACCACTTGAGAGACTGGCTTCCACATTTTACCCCAGGGTACTCTTGGGGAGTGAGGGATGAGAGATTTAGATAGAAGGATAAAGGGGAGAGAAACAGATAGATAGAAACACAGGATAGCCTTGGGAGGGTCTAGATCCTTATCCACCAGCCCCTCCTGTCTCTTCTAAAGAGCTTTTTATAGGAATGCCAAGGGGTGGAGCAAAAGACCTTCTCCTAGTTCAGCCAAGTGCAGACCCTTCCAATCCCCTAGAGACCATGCACATGGGCAAGCCATCCTCTAATGCAGCTCTACTGGGTAAAGCAAGCTCAGATCTCACCAGGAAATCTTTGTGGGCCTCCACAATCACAATCTATATTGACATAACATCATGATAGTATTAAGCCTGCTATAGCTCATCCAAGCCTCCTGTCTTCTGAAGCTTGAGTTGTCCTGATTAAGCTTTCCTGTTTCCTTGCTTACTCCATACAAAAGTCTTCAACAGGTTCCAGGCTGCTGAAGAAAGCTGCTTCAGCAGGGGTCTGACTCTGAATGATCTCACCACCACTGTCCTGCCTGCAGTAATTGGTTCAAAGGGCAAACATGTGACTCGCGGACAACCAATCACTTTCTTTTTTAGCATTCAGCTCCCCTTCTGCCTGGGTTTATAGATAATCAAAGCCATCATCCATACTATTTAAACACCCAAAACAAGAATAACAACCTTCCACCAAAGTCCCCAAAACAACAATTACAAAACTCTTACAGAATAGAGCTTTTTATTCAGTGCTGAGCCACACCCCTAAATTTTGGTTTGTGGTTAATTCTTGAAATGTACAAGTTACTTGATTCATTTGCTAGTATCTAAAGAAAAAAATTAAATTATTCTCTTCCCAAGCTTAATGAGGTTTAGTTTTGTGTTGTTTGCAGACTGATAGATTCTGGCTAATAAACACATGACTAGAAAAACAGGAAAATGTGGCTAAAAATAATGAATCATAGCCAATTATTTGATGTGAGCATATAACACTTTAAATGTTTCTTCTGTCCTATTTCCATGTATTCATTATGCTGAGAGAAATGCCCTACTGAGTTAAGTTGTAGCATTCTACACTCTATGTCTATTCATCTGTCAGTACTCTGCACGGATCTGGCAAGCCTGCTTGAGGATAAATGGTAATTGCCACATTTGAATAATAAAACCCAGCAGGTTTACGAGTTATCCCTGGCCTGTCTTTATAAGTGGGGCTGCTTTAGTAAGTTAGCTACACAACGGGACAATCCTTTTGCCAAACACAATTGTTCATTAGCAACATGCCCCAAAGAGCTAAATAACCCATTAGAATGATGAAGTGGAGGGAAAACCTGCAGATTTCTAGTCAACATTCTTGTAGGAGAGAAGGCCATGAGAATACTCAGAACCACACTTAATCCAATGGGTGTCATTATGGCAGAAAGCCAAGTCTGCATTATTTACCTTTCTGATCAATTTTTATAAAATAGCTGACAAATGCAATGAACAGGAGGAAGGACTCAGTCTGGCTACTCATTTGAGAGGTTTGTGGCTGGTCATAGTGTCAAGGCAGGGCAGAGTAGCTCCATCCAAAATGGTGGCACGCATGGCTGTTGCTGTTACATCCTGGTGGAATCAGAGTCCAGTCTTTAGTAATCTGTCACTAGCTGGGTCACCTCCTAGAGGCTTCACAGCCTTTAAAATAGTAGCAAACCTGGGGAAGGGATTTTTAAACTTAAGTCTATGGAAGACATTTGCTAACAGACCATAGCAGACCTGTAGTCCGCATCTAATGATGGCTGGCCAACATGGAGAAACTTTGAAGGAGAGCTTCAGGGAAACTTGTGAACTCTCAGGCATTTTCTTGTGACTAATAACCACCAACAGATGTGTACAGATGAACAGCAGCCTGGGAGGTTTCTCAAGCCGTCTTTCCCTCCAAATTCGTTGTTTACAGCCCCATTGTTCAGGAATGACCACTGAAGATGGTGAGAAACATTACTGCCTGAGCAACTGGACACTGCTAATTTGATTCAGGAAAATAGTTCAAAGCATTTAATAAACTTTTTGGAGAAGCAAATGAACTTGTTTCAACCACCTTTGGTTAAATTCGAACTAGCTGAAATATATTTCATTGGGAACCACAGAGACAGACAGAGATGAAAACTGCAGCATTTTGAAAACATTTAACTGCATAGAAAAGGTGGCAGGAATGTGTAGCTTTGTGTTTACTCAAGGAGCAAATTCAGGAGCTCTGTGGTTGGCTGCAATGTGTGGAAGAGGACTGCCTCCACACCCTTTGTCTGGTAAGAAGAGTGTGCACTGACAGACCATATGAGCGGGAAAGAAACATGGTCACTTGCCTTGAGACACATTCAAGAGATCAAGAGTGACTTAGGTTTGTACAGAACACGTCTCTGGAGACTTAATGTGGAGTTAGTTTAAAAATCACAAAGATGTAAAGCACTGTGATTAATGAGGGCAAAGGGCGGCCTCACAGAGACCCAAGGAAGGAGATTGGACAGGCTGGAGGTGTTGAAAACCTGACAGATCAATGGCTCGCGCAGAGGCCCTGATGAAAGGGCAGAAGGAGCCTAGTGCTGTGTCCTTGCCCAGGAGCAGACTTTGGGGCTGGAGCCAGAGCTTCAAAGGAATTAAGCTTTCAGTTCCTGGGAACTTGGCCTTTCCCTGTGAAGAGGCTGGAGTCATCGTTCCCAAGGCTGCTGTGTGCTTGGTCTGTCATGCTCCTGAGATAGCGCGTGTTCCCTTAGTGCAACACAGTTGGACAAGCCAACTGAGGACTGTCTCGTTGTATGGCAGCTGCTGCTGACTCTGTCCCACCTCTCCCCTGGAAAGAGTACCTAAGATGCTGTACTTCTTAATGAATATGCTTGGCATAAGACAGCTTGTGCAAGGCCTCCTGGGTCTTCTTACCTTTTGATCTGGTCCTCTCTCTCAGGACTTGTCACTGAAGAATGACCTGCTGGTCCAGGTCACAGAGATAAAAAGCCTTTGATGTTAATGGTACCTAAGTGTGCATTACTATCCCAGACCTTTCTACTAGGAAGAAGTAGAATTAGACAAAACAGATTAAGTAGTAAAAACCAACATTTTTCTACCAGAATAAGACAAATGAAAAATGCACTTTTTTCTTTTATATCATCAGGTCAGTTGTTTCACTGGAACAACTTTGTTTCAATGTGTCCACATTGTCCACATGTGTCACGTGGACCCTGAAGATTTGTGAAAATAGATGCATAGGGTGCATAGGGTGTCATAAACATCACCAGTTAGGGCTGGGATGATGGCTCAGTGGTTCAGAGCACTGGCTGCTTCTCCAGAGGACTGGAGTTCAACTTCCAGCATCCCCACGGCAGCTCACAACTGTCACATTCCAGGGGTTCCGACACCCTCATACAGATATACATGCAGGCAAAACCACCAATGCATATGAAATAAAAATAAGTAAAATAAGCCGGGCGGTGGTGGCGGCGGCGGCGCACGCCTTTAATCCCAGCACTCGGGAGGCAAAGCCAGGCGGATCTCTGTGTGTTCAAGGCCAGCCTGGGCTACCAAGTGAGTTCCAGGAAAGGCACAAAGCTACACAGAAAAACCCTGTCTCGAAAAACCAAAAAAAAAAAAAAAAAAAAAAAAAAAAAAAAAAAAAAAAAAAAAATAAGTAAAATTTAGAAAATCACCAATCAAGGCATTCACTTGAAAATGTTATTTGTATAAGATCAAACCAAACAGCTGTGCTCAGTGTGATGCAATTCTTGGAGACTGTAGCTGATTGAAGCTTTTGGTTTTGCTTAACTTGCCCACAGAAGTTGACTAACCTCTACATCCTCAGCAGCTGACCTTATTGGCTCAAAAAAGAGATGAGTTTGCATCTTACAAAACTGCTTCCTCCTTCCAGATACCTCAAGACTGCTTCTCATCGGCAATCCTGCACTGGTTCAAAACCTCACATTGCATCATACAAGTCTGTGATGCTTGTGGGGCACATCAATGCTGGAGCAAAGTCCTCCATGCTTCTGAAACAAAGTCATATAAATATGGAATGCTTCATAGTGTGTTATGGCTTTCAAAGTAGCACAAGAATAAATGGATAACCCAGTAGAGAGTTTTTCCTGTTCAGATTCTGTCCTTTTGACACAGCAGTGGCCTGTCCTGAGCCATGAGGTTACCTCTTCCAACCACTGGATGACTTCTGTTGTCGTAGTCTGGTCCCCTGTGCTCAAAGCATCACTTTTCAGTGCCACCATGTGACTAAAGAGCTCAGACTATGTGTATTCACATATAGCCATACTATGTGTATTCAAATTTTGTTTCTTTTCTTTGCCAGTCTGGAAAAAATGTCTCTGACAATTTCCTCTTCTCCCAAACGTAGATAAAAATTGCACCTAACTTGAAGGATCATCAGGGGGACTCATGCAAGGTGCTTGGCAAGTCCTGCACAATAAATGCCCAATAGACATCATCTCCTCAGTGTTGTGACGTCTGAGTTTCAGTGCAAATGTGAAATAGGCTGAGAGAAGATGGATGGATTGTGTGGGGAGAAGAGTCACACCAAATCTAGGTTTTAGGGCTCACTCACCCTAAAAGAGCAAAGGCAACAACCAGACCCAAACCTTCAAGTGGTGTGTCAGGGGGCTGTAAATGCTGGGTGGCAGAAAATGAAGACCACAGCGAGTGAGTAGCCAGAGAAGTCAGAGGAAATGAAATGGGATTTTTCTAGAACAAATGATGTAGGGACTTTTTAAAAAAAAAATCCAATAACTAGCCACAGAATTGAAGATGTATCCCTTCTGAACTCACAGTGTGCAAAGGCATGTTAGCCTTTTTGGAAAAAAAAAGACTGAAATAGATTCTCTTCTCATATAATACAACCTGATGGCAGCCTTCCCTCCCTTCACTCTTCCCAGCTTCCCCCACTACCTCTTTTCTCCCCTCCATCTACTCTGAAGGGACACCAGCCTCCCGGAGCAAGGCTCTGGCGGGCCTTGCCCTTCTCCCCCATTCCTTCTGCCTTGCTAAAAACCATTAGATTCCATTCCTGAAGCTAGACACCAAGGTCTGTTCCCATACTTGGCCACTTCCTCCTCCTGAGGCTGACTACCAAGGTCCAGCTGTCAGAGTATTGAAATCCAGCCATCAAAAGCCCTCTTTGGCTCACCTAATTAACATGCCCAATTAAGATTAAAGGTCTCATCCTAACACAGGGTTTCTCAATTTACCTTCACAAACCATTTTCCTATGTGCCACATCTGTCTCCTCTCTATCCCTCTGGGACAAATAGCCCTTCCCCCTCTCCCTTGTTCCCTTCCTCCACTCTTTTGTTCCATCTGTCTTCTCCCCACATCCTCTATCTTTGTCTATTATTCTCTGCATAATGTCTGGCTATGGATCGTCTGCTGCCAGAGGTAGCCTCTCAGATAATGACTGGACAAGGAACCAATCTATGAACCTATGAATATATCAGGAATCATTTCATTGATTTATTTTTGTCAGTTGTGTTTGCTTCTACCCTAGGTCTCTGGACTATCCATTCTCCAGTTCCTGGTCACCCAGGCAGTGTAGGGCATTGGGTTCCACTCATGATGTGGGTCTCAAAGTTATAACATTGGCTGGCCACTCCCACAGGTTCTGCCTCACCATTGCCCCAGTACATCTTGCAGGCAGGACAGATTGTAGGCTTTGTGGCTGGGTTGTTGTCCAGGTTTCTCTTTCCATAGCCTGCAGAGGACCTTCTCACCCTAAAGAGACTAGAAGATAGGGAATCCATGCCCACACCAGCCTGACTTCTCTATGTTCAATGAGCTGTGTAGATGTTGTCCTCAGCAATGGGGCCCCACTGTCAATTTTTGGAGAGTGACCTTCTGTCCTAGCATCAGCCTATGTAGTTTGATGCTCTCCATGGGACCTCCTCAGCCCAAAACTCAACCGAATGTAACCCATTCCCACCACTGGAAGCCTTGCCTGGCTATAAAAGATGGCCAGGTCAGTCTCCATATCCTCCATTACTAGGAGTCCTTGCAAGGGTCACCCTCATAGATCCCAGGAAGTTTCTCCTGCACTAGACTTCACACCTCCTCTTCTTGGACACACAGATGTTGTCCTAGCTACTTTACGTTTTACTGAAGGGCATCTGTGACTCAAGCTCAGGAACAGTTAATTGATGTCATGTGTACCACGGCCCATTTCTTTCAACTCAGCCTATCGTACATTATGAGTAACTGGTTGGCTTTGTGCCTTTTGAGGAGAGTAACTTTCTAAATTTTAACAACTTAACACAGGTCCAGGGTTATAATAGTCTCACTACTGAAAATTCATGATTATCCCATTGTGTAATGATCTTTCATATCACACAATAGTTTGAGAACTTTGAGCAACACTAATTTTATTCAATTTCCTTTATTGAGTACTTGTTAACAATAAAAAGATATAGAGTCCTATTCCAAATTCTAAACTCAATTTTTAACTTAAACCTTGAGTTTCCTAAATTACCCAGTCTGAAGTAATTCTCTTTATACCTGAAGAATGGTTTTATTGAAATTTTTGAGAGAAAACATGTATATCACAAGAAGCATATGACAAACATCTCAAGAGTACAAATCAAGTGTAAAAATAACAAAATTTAGTGGGAAATCCACATTGCATGAGAAGTATGTAAAGCCACGGGTTGTAACATGGTTTGTTTGCTTGATGTGCACTGAACACCCTTTGAGAACCTAGCCTCCCATGGAGAGGTAACTGTATGTTTTGGGTTTGTCCATGGACTACATTCAGCCCCCCTCTTCTCAAGGAGGTAAAACTCACTGAGCAGAGATGTAGCTGTAATGGATCAGGCCACCAGGATGGTCTTTGGTGGATTCCTAAGCCAATCAGAACTTTCCTCATTGAGATAATAAAAGCCCTGCATGGTCCTGTATTTCTTTCAGTTCCTACCCCACAGGAGACTAACTACTGTTTTCCTTATGTTTCTCATTCAGAAACAAAGAAATCTGTGTTCAGACTTGCTTGAAGATTAGTTTCTGCTTGTTGGCATTTCAGATTCTGAAGTCAATGTGGCTCTTACAATTTCCCCTTAAAATCAGATTGTTGATTTAGGATTATTAAAAAAAAAAACTCTGTTGTCTGGGCTTTGGATTTTCACTGAGAACGGCCTTCCCTTGATCGTCTTCTAGATCCTGAGTAGAAGGAAATGACAGTGGTTAGATGTGAATATGACAAAACCTCACGGGTAAGAATGGGGTGCCCTGTGTACAAATCTCTCTCTCAAAAGTGACCATTGCTCCTTGTAATAAGATTTATTTAGAGCATGTTGATCTGAGTACTATCTTCACTTTATGGTGAGAAAAACATTATACCTTAATCAAAGGTAAATGAAAACATAAAACTCGATGATTTGAAGTCTCTGGAAAATTGAAGTGGTTTAGTGTGCCCATAAGAATTCGTGATAAATTTATAATTTAAAACATATGCAGTTCAGGGGTGCAGGTGAGCCAGCCCTGAGGGTGCGAGAGCAGGAGAGCTGACCCCTTTCCCCCATACTCCCTGAAGCAGTCAGAAGAGAGGGCCCTGCACCTCGCCTGAGCAAAACAGTAGAACTGGCCCTGCTAGTATGAGTGTTTGTGGGTCAGATCTAGGGACCTGAGAGCAGGAGAACTGACCATATTCCTTTCTGCAGGCTGCATTGGGTGAGCTAGCTGAGGCCGTTCTGGAGAGCTCACTTAGGTAGTGATGATGAGGGAAATCTGGTGGGCTGACCAACCCAGCCAGTTACCACTCAGACCCAGAACCAGGGCTGAGTTGGCCCATGGCAACATCCACCACATCTATGAAATGTTGCAGCATGTGAAAGGACTGGATCTGCAGATCCAACCTGCAGGATCTCCACAACACTGGACAACAACAGCATATTCAAGGGGAGCCCCAGTGAGTGCTCATTAACAATAGTGTAGCAGAAGCCAGAGGCCTCTATCCAGACTCTTTATGTTGTTGTTGTTGTTGCTATTGTTTGGTTGGTTGGTTTTTGGTTTTTCTTTTAAATTTTGTTTTGTTTTGGGAAGGAGGTTGCATGGGCAGAGGGCAGAAGCCAGGGGAAGGGGAGATAAGTGGGATTGGGAGGCATGATGTGAAATCCACAGAGAATCAATAGAAGTTGAGAAAAAAATGGAAAACAAAAACATGAAATTATTTTGCAATTAATTACTTAGTGTCAACATTCCATATACTGAGGCAGTTTAAGGTCATTTTTTCATATACTATATTTATGAATCCTGTGAATTAATTTCATTATTAGTGTGTAATTATCATAATCATTAGAAACTTTCAATTCTACATTTATAAGCCCTACAAAGGAAATCTTTGCTGATTTAAAAATTGAAATGTTTACTCACATAGGAGAAGATATTAGAAAATAGGCATAAATGGAAGAAATCATATTATATATGTGATATATATATATATATATATATATATATATATATATATATATATATATATATATAAAATAGAGGATTAAATTATCTAAGTACTTATCCGAGCACTTATATTTCAACTACACCCACTCACACAAGTAATATTTACAATAATTTGTGTCTGCCTGTTCTCAGCTCTGATGTGAAAGGATTTCATTTCTTTCTTTTTTTAAAATATTGTTTATTTGTTTAAATTTTATGTGTATGAGTGTGTATATGTCTGTGCACTATGTGTGTGCAGTGCCCACAAAGGCCAGAAGAGGGCACCAGATCCCCTTGAATTAGAGTTAACAGATGGTTATGAGTCATCATATGGGTGATGGGAATCAAATCTAGGTCCTCTGCAAGAGCAGCCAGTGCTCTTACCTGCTGGGATGACATCACTCTAGTCCCAGCATTTCTTTCTGGTTTAACTTAGCTGTTCAATACATTTAACTATTTACACAAGTCTATTTGCCATTCTTTTAAGATCTGTTTTACTTTCAAGTAATAAAGAACATAGACAGTTATCATGACAAACTCATCAAAACTCACTAAATTTTCTGTTTGTCCAAAACCAAAATTCAATGAGCTACATTAAACACTTTCCTCTGTAACTTACATCATAGCAAAATCTGTCAAACATGTGTTAGCATATTTGATATACTTACCTTGAACCCTTTTGTTGCTTTGTATCTTCTTTGCAGGTGTGTCTAAAATGAAAGATTTGTAGTTAGAAACGCTTTGTGATTTCAGGTAAAATCAGGAGGCCATCACCAAGGACAAAAGTATAAAGTATAAGGAACCCTTGCTTACATGTGTAGTTATTGTAGTAGTAAGCTTACTGGTCCTTAGGACTTTATGTGATGGAGAAGTTACCTGCTCCCCCCATATCACAGTGAGTATACACTAAAAAAAATGTTTTGTTGTGTCTTTTGGAGTCTCTGAATTTGTGCCATTTTTGCATGGAATAAAGGGCTTTCATATTGCTGACTTCAAAAAAAAAATATAACACTGCCTTCCAAGAAAGTTACCCATAGTTCAGTTACTCTATGTCCTATGTACGACTCTGTAACATTCTCACTAGAGACCAATAAGCAATTTAGAAGTGTGCCAAGCTGGGCACGATGGTGCACACCTTTAATTCCAGCACTCAGGAGGCAGAGGTAGGCGGATCTCTGTGAGTTCAAGGCCAGCCTGATCTACAAAGTGAGTTCCAGGACATCCAGGACTACACAAAGAAACCCAGTCTCAAAAAAAAACAGAACAAAACAAACAAGAAAGAAAGGAAGAAAGAAAGAAGGGAAGGAAGAAAGAAGGGAAGGAAGGAGGGAAAGGAGAAAGAAAGAAAGAGTGCTAATGTTCATTTCCTTTAATTCCACTGCCCATCCTTTGAAATCATTGACTGAGAAATTTAAAAAGCTATTAGTAAAATTTTCCTTTTTTCCTTTAATTTTTCTTTTACTTTATGTATAGGGTGTTTTACCTGCATGGATATCTATGCACCACATGTGTGCCTAGTGTCTGCTGAGCACAGCAGAGGGTGAAGAACCCATTGAATTAGGGTTACAGACTGTTGTGAGCTGCCATGAGGGTGCTTAAACTCAAGACCAGGTCCTCTGGAAAAGCAGCCAGTGCTCTTAGCCACTGAGCCATCTCTCTAGTCCTGACATTTTTCATATTTAAGAGTTACAAGTGTTCTTACGATTTGTGATTTATAGTTGAAAATAATTCTCTAATCATTTTAATATGTTAGTCCTGGTATGACTATCTAGTAAGCCCAAGGTCACATTTTATCTTCGTTTTGAGGTTATTTGGGATTAAAGACTGATTGGTTCCTGTGGTGGTTTCATTTTTCTGATTGACTTCATTTTTTTTTCTTTAAAAAATCTTATTCATTTTCTATGTATCATTAATATTCAGCAATAAAGCTGATTTTCTTTATTGGGATTTTTTTCAATTTTTTTTTTACAAGCATCATGTAAGATGTACAACAGCAAGCAAATGAAAAAACCTGACATTTTAAAGAATTTATGAGCTTTGTTGCAATCTTAGCACATTTCCGACATATCAGTTGTCCATAAGGCATGTAACCATTTGCTATATCACATTAGCACTGTAGTTAAACATAGAACCATAGAAAACCTTTTGAGATTGGATAGTAAGTGAGAAATGTCCTTGAATTATAAAGTCTAAGTAATTACATGTCAAATAGACATTTTCTTTAACTACAGCTTTATTTGATAATGAAATAATGATTCATAAAGTATTATCACAATGAGATGAATGCAACCTTAAAAGCTGAATAAAGACATGGTTTGCAGTGAGCTTATTAAGTTCTACCTAGTTGCAAAATTGATTTCGGGATCAAGAAGAATCTTTTAGGTTCCTCTCTTCATGTAAACAACTGCTTTCAGATTCCCTTACATACATTTGGTAGTGTCTGACAATGAAATTTATCAGTTATCTTTATTCTACTATGACAGCATCCAAATTAGAAATGTTCAATGAAGCTCAGAAATATCTCAGAAGGAAATTATAATCAAATGCAGAGCCTGGGTTTGCTCTCCAGGTTCTAAAAATGAAAGAGCTTTAGGAAGTGACTCTTGAAGAGGTGCATGTGAGAGAGGAAACAGACACCTGACATCAAGGGGATGTTTGTGACTCAGTGGCAACTTGATGTTTAGAGAGCTAGAAAAAGAACACTAACTTTTCCAGTTAAGGTCCATATACTAGTAATGATATTGCACATTGTGACTCTTTAAAAAGATTAATGCATTTATTATTTATGTGTGTGTTCATGTGTGTGAGTTTATATGCATCATGTGTGTGCAGTGACAGTGGAGACCAGAAGAGGGCATCAGAGCCCCGGGAACTGGAGTTACAGGCAGTTGAAGGCTGCCCTGTAGGTGCTGAGAACCAAATCCCAGTACTTTGAGAGAGCAGTACATATTCTTTACTTCAGAGTCACCTCCCTGGGTCCACGCCCTCCTTTTTAAGAAAAGAGAAGTCCCCAGAAATGTTTTGCTAAACCTTCTAAAGTGGCACTCTTGAAACTCATGCCTTATAGATCTATGGACAGTTCACATCCAGAGAAGTCAAAGGAACTCTGGGAGAAACAGAAATAGAAATAACTCCATCAATTAAAGAAAAACAACATTTTTTGAAGTGTAGTACATATATTCTGGGAGAAGGAACCAATTCTTTACTATTCAAGTGCCATCTCAAAGAAAACTTTCAGAGTCTTATTAATTAAAGGAGGAGGAACATACTTACCCACAGTTTCAGCCTGTGGGAATGAAACAACATAAATCGGGGAAGGTTTTAAGTAATTCTCTAAAAGCACTGCCATTCCACCAAGCTGCTGACTAGGGCAAGGGTTACGAAGAAAAACAAAGAATTCAATTCACACTTCACTCTGTGTTCACTCTTATTTCAGGGCCCTCCATGGTTTTATGGTGGAGAGTTATTTAGTGGGCCCTCTACTGCATTGTTGAGGACTCATGGGGTTACTTTTGGCTTAAGAATATGCCATAGGCTCCCTGCCTTCTGGAAGGAAATCATGTGTTTTTCAGATATGTGTGAATACATACTGAAAAAAAAAATACAGTGTTGGTTGAATAAAAAATTACTATTACAAATCGAGAGACATGATATAAGGGATGTTATCTATATTAAAATAAGCAAAAATGACTTCCAGAAATATACGAGATCTTAAGAGAAGTTATATTTTTTTAGACATAGTGATATACTTTTTAAAAACATTATAAGTGGAAAGCCATCTGAACTGGATTTTAGATTAACATCAAATTTTGAGTGTCTTTCTTGATTTTTAATATACTGTAAAAAGCATATTTATTGTAGATATCTATTTACTTGTACTCTGAATAATTTTAGTCTGATGTTTTGTTGTTAGCAAATTGAACTAAAATGCATTTACTTAGCTGTCAATGAGCCAAATGATTTTTAAAACATTTCCTATTTTTGTTTGTTTGAATAACGACCACTGAGAGTGCGCATATTTTGAATCCTTTCTTTTTCTTTTGAAAGTAAGTCCATCTAATGCCACAGACCAAGAACATTCCATCCATCAAAGATTAATTTTATATGCTGAAGAATATATAATCCCGAGTACAGATTATCACTCAAACAGTAAGCAGGAACGCATATTCATTTGTAAGAATGCAGTTTTGGAAATGCAAGTTGCTAAAAGTTATTTACGCTTAACTACGCACCTACAAATTCCCCAAACATGCCTGTCTTTGTCATGGGGACAGTGAATACGATTTTTGGAAATATGAAAAGCTTTTTCAAATTGTAGACTTCTCTGCCAGCTAGCAAAAATCATTCCTCTTTTTCACATAGTAAAATATCTGCCCAATTTTTTGGGTCAAGGCAAAAAAGTATTCATTGCTCCCCACTTTACACCATGAAACTTTTTAAAGACTGTTTAACCAGTGATCCCTTTGGGGAGCGACCACTTACACACGCCAGTCAATTTGCTGAAGACAGCTCACCACGCTGTCTTTTTAATCTAATTAAAGGAACAGCCTGCATGCCCAGTCTTTAAAAAGCTGAAGCCCTTTCCATCGTCTGTTAAGGGGTTAGTTGTGTTTTACTAACCTCCCTGGAGCAGTCTTTTAATCTCCTCATCTTCAAATAAGTGACCATCGCCACCTTCAATGAACTTTGTGACCTTGGAGACCTCTGAGAGGACACATGTTCACAGCAGAAATTGGTTCACTCAATAGAAAGGAATTTGACATGATACATACTGCCATCTGCTCAGTAAAGAGCTCCGGACCGCCTCTCAGCTCCGTCTAAGTTTTGGGTGTTGGCTTTTGGTGCAGTGTTTCCATCAGCCGTAAAGCAATAGACGAGGAAACAATCTGCACAACCCCCACTATTGGCCTTGTCCCCAGCTTTGGAAGAACTGCATATGCTGGTGTGGAATATGAACACCGGAACAAGGTGGTGCAGATAGCATGTTCAAGGCCTTCAAGGGGACAGGTGGCTCAATGCCACACTCTTGCTTTTCCAGACGTACTGACCTTTTTGTAGAAATTTCTGCAGCGTCTCTTCTGTTCCTCCACCTCCTGTAGAAATCCTGGTGTATTTTATCTCAGGACCTGGGGGAAAACAAGGGTGCTCAAACTCTTTTTGTAAAGGCAGAACAGAAAGGGTTTTCGACCGTGTGGGCCACACGGTCTGTGCTGCAGCTGCTCAGCAGCCTAGAGCAAGGACAGCCAGAGGTGCCCCAGCGAAGCTCACTTTAAACTACGAGGCACAGACTGTGTTTTCAGAAGGTTTAGGTAAAATATATAAGATACTAAATTTAAAATTTTAGCTTAATTCACAGATGTGAGTCTCGTACAAAATTGACTGAATTTGTCAACTGGTTTAGATAGACTCATACATCTTGATATGTAGATGTATAGATTTTAACATTAATGGAACCCCAAAGGAAATTCCTCTCGTATTCAGTAACTCAGTAACAAGCTACAAACTAAAGGCAGAATATCATAAGGCACATATGTATACACAGAGTAACAGTGCATGTTTACGGACATATCTATAAAAAAGTCTTTGAGTAAGAAATAGGTAACACAATTAGAATATTCTATTTTTTTTTGCAAAAAGAAAATGGGAAATAGAGTAACTTTAATAGTCTCCATGACAAAGACTAAGTTTATGTAATGCAATATTTATAACTTGTGTTTATAATGTGAGTGCCGCTCATGTATGGAATTAACAATTACCTGTAATGATTCGTTCTTCCCGGGTCTGTTTTTCAGTTATTTCAACAGGAACCCCATCTATGATTTTGGTGTACTTTTTAATGACTGGCTCTGAAGGCAGAGAAAGAAAACAACTTGTGATTTACCTACCCTCTTACAGTGTTTCTACCACCCAGAGCTGGAGATTTTAATCAAGGATGTGTTTCTCACAACACTCTTGTTTAAGAATCAATTGTAGCCATTGTTGGAACAGACTGTAAATGTATTCTGACCAGTCTGGGCAACTCTTGGGTCTCAGGTGAGTGGGAGGGTTGGCTGGCAAGCTGAGTCTGCCATTGGAAAGGAAACCTTACAATAAAATCTAGTGCTGACTTGTTAGTGCAGGCCCTCAAAAGTTGATTGCGTTTTTGTTTTAGCGTGTGCGTGTGTAAGCTATGGTGTGTCCATGTAGGTCAGAAGACAGTTGGATCCTTTCATTATGTAGGACTCAGGGACCTAGCTCAGATGTCAAAGTCGGGGGAAGATGCCTTTCCCTCCTGACCCATCTTACCAGCCCATCTTACCAGAGTCTCACAACACTACCGACCCCTTTCTGTTCTGAAAACAATGTGCCTTTTTGTGTTTACATTATTGTAATCATTATACTTCATGGTTACCATTTGCATATTCATAAGTAGTGGCCAGGGGGCTTAATTATTAAACTATGGCTGAGCCCACTTAAAAATAAGCTACACTCTATCCCTGACTAGCTAGGAAGAACTCAGACCCAGTAAAATGCCTGGGTAAAATGAAAATCAAGAGAAAATCAGCTGGTTGGTCACTCTAAAGCAACTCTACTTTAAAATGTCACAGGGACGCCATGTAGGTATAAGGAAAGGCACAAGGCGTACCTCCATGGATCACTTCTGTCACTGTTTCGCCTTCCTTAATCAGTCTGAAGTCAGGTTCACCTTCAATGTGGATCTTGGTCATGGCAGGTCCTGAGACATTAGTTTAGGAGACAGATTAGTGCTCTACCGCAGCCCCTTACATTTGCCCAAATAAGAAGTTTATCTCCACATTTCTTGTTGTTCAGATTTCAGTCTTTCTGGTTTTATGAAACCAGTTTTAAACATTTCCTGTTATCTTTAGGCTAGACATGATTTAAGAAAACAAATGATTCGGCTGCATTTGTTTAGGCTGCCGCCGCTCCACCCACCCACCCACCCGCTTTAGCATTTACGGTGATGCGCGAGCAAGCTGCGCACACCGGCATCCCTGTTAGTGGGTGTAAGGTATGATCGCACAAAGTATTTTATGTGGCTTTCTCTGGGAAACAAACAACATTACAGATTAGAGTTGCTCAAGTCACAACTGGTTTAAATCACTCTTGGCAGTAGCACAGCATCTGCCAATCCTTACTAAAAGATTTCATTTAATTTTTTTTATCACTCATGACCTTATATTTTTACATAAGAACATACAACTGAACATTAAGAAAATCTAATATACTTACCTTGAAGATGCTGCATTTTAGGCTTTATAGAAAAGCTGACTTGAGAACTTACCTTGGCTAAGAGAGGGATGCAAACAGCAACACCAACTCACTAACAGTTACGCAGCCCTTCAAATGCACAGTGGGTTGCATTTGTCTTGCAAAATGATTTTGTTCCCAGAGAAAATCAGTTTGAATGTTAGAAAGCTTACTGCTACATTAGTCAATCAGGGATGTTTTATAGAGGAGTGAGAATTATTCAGTTCAGTACATTTAACTTGCACTTTTCAATAGCTGAATGGAGTTATAATTGATTATCTTTGAGAGGATTGATTTGTTTGTTGAGAAATCATCAAAGTACACCATTACCCAGAACTAAGTAATAAGGAATAAATAATGAGAGGGAGGAAACCATTCTTTCAAACCATAAGTATTTCAAGCCATAATATTTTATATGTGAGCCCAACAGGGATGGCAAACATAAAGGGTAGGAATAGTTTCTAACATGCAGTCATCCTTAAAAGGGAGTTTGCACAATGATTCAAGACAAGGAAATGAGTTAGCACTATGTCTAAGGATCCTTTTTCTTTAGAAAAGCCAAATTGAAATTCTGGAAGCACCTTTTGTTATTAGATATTACTACAAAGGAAGGAATTTTAGTAAACATTTCTTTTCTGTACATTTAAGATGATAACTTGGAAAAACATCCAGCACAGTGACTATTTGTTCAATTTTAACTGACTTACTCTTAATTCCAAAGTTTGGTTTAGTGTCTTTTTGACAAAAAAATTCTAAAATTATGTCTTGGACTCTAATGCGTTTAGTAAAAACTCAAAAAGTATCAATGAATTCACAGAGTTCAAACACCGAAAGGGGAACAAAGTAGTGAATGGGAACTGTGGATGTTTGCTGGGAGGGCTTTTGTTTCTTCTCCTGTGCTGCACCGGAGTATCACTGTCCCGTTTTACATTGAAGAATATTTACAGATGAGATGACCCCCAGCTCCACCCAGATCATAATGAGGAAGAACCCAGGGAGACTGGTGCTCAAGGCTGCTCCCAACTGAAGACAGAGTGACCTATAGAACCCTGCTGACAAACGCTGGGAGGATGCATGAGTTAAATGAAGAAGCATGGAAGAAGAGTCCTTGAAAACAGGAACATGGCACATGGGAATGACTTCAGTTTGGGAAGCTGTGTATCAGTTATAGTGACATTTTATTAACTATGATTTTTTTTAAAAAACAAACAAACAATGTCTTTGGCTAAAATCAGTTGATCATTTTTCACTGGCATGATCAATATATGATCAGTCAAACACTTTAAATTTAATTTCTACTTAAAACCCCAATTTCTCCTCATCAATGGGTAGGAAACAATGAAATAATTGAAATTATTTTTTTTAAAAGCTAAGCACAGATTTTTTTTAAGGATAACTCAACTGTAGGGTCAAGAATGAATGATATCCATAGCTAGCCAGGCTGAGAATTAACCTTGTGTTTTCAATGAGTTTAAGTTAGAGTTACTTTAAAGAGTAGAGACACATGTAATTTAAGTTGCCATCTCATGCCACAGAATGAAAAACAAACACAAACCCAAGAGTAATCAGAACAACAGTGTTCCGGAGATTCAATGAAAGGCGTAATCTGCCCCTCTTTTGAAAGACTGTCTTCACCTTTCTCATGGATGAAAGACAACACAGGTGTGTTCTTTGTGGCAAATCATTGCCGCAACATCTGTCTATAAACGTGGACACTGTCCCTTAAGTTTGGTCTAAGTGATAATAAAAACGTATGCAGTCAAGGTAATATCCAAGAGGTTGACGTCAGCTAACATATGAAGTAGAGAGAGAAAAGTGACATTGGAAATATGAGAGGTATCTATTTACTATGTATGTATATAAAATATGTTCAGGGTTGAAATGTTGGCTCACTAAACAACACTGTTTCTTTTTCTGTTTTGGCAGTCTAAGTTTTAATCTATATCATGTCTGTTTGTAATTTTCAAGGCTTTCATTAATGTACACTTTCTATACCCTCTTAGGTTGCTCACTGGAAAAAATGCCTGTCTATTTTTAAAAAATTTTAATGGCATAAAAGAGATAGTGTGGTGGCAGTTGGAAATAAAGCCACACAAAAAGTGTGTTTCCTGAAGGAATCTACAGCAAAACTGATTAAGATTAATTTGTTATGTGATTATCTGGGTACTAGTGTTGACACAACTTCAATTAAGTGAAAATAAATACAAGCAAATGTACTGAAAATATTAGAGATGCACCATCTACTTTGATTTAAAAAGTGTTGCACTCCACAATCTGCAATTACACAAGCATGCCATTTGTAAAGAAATATTTAGCATGTTAGTTTCAAAAAGAATGTAGGTATATTCAGAGAAATGAGTTGATTACATGGTACTTTTTTTTTTTTTCAGAGTGGAAGGAACCATGGAGAATATTGGTTTTTACCTTCAGTTTTGGTAATAGGCTGAAGACTGCCTTGAATGACTTTAATTTTTGGTTCCACGAGTTTGGTTATAATTTTAGTGGCTGAAAACATAGAAAGTGGAGCATGAACGAAGTTTACATAGAAACAACAAATGAAGTTGTCCCTTTTGGTCTTTCTATGGTGTTATCAGCTATGGTGCTAGGTTCAGGCAATCACGGAAAATATTCACAGCACATTAATGTCTTCTCGTATCCAGATGCTGAATCCTGCAGGCCAGTGACTTGACTATGTTCCAGAGGGGGGAAGCACTAACTGAATGACGCCTCCTACCTAGAACTCTACCACTGAACCGCATCACTAATGCTCTGACTTCCCTTTGCGCTTCTTGAAAAGACTGGCTGCGTGGCAACAGAAGACAAATAAACATGATTAATTACATGCAATTCACAATCTCTCAAATTGCATTGTCGGATTCTTTCTCAGTTAAAAGATGGATATGGAAAGACAAAGACTCTTGGAATACTCCCATGCATTGGGTATAGAAAAGAAAATATGGAAGATAATTCACAAGTCTAGATGAGAATAAATTTCAGCCAGGAAGTCATGAGCTTTCTGCAACAAATATGATGTGGTTGCCATTTAATTTCTAGCCTCATTATGATAATTTTAAGGTAGTGTTCCACATAAAGGTGAATGCACATCACCTCCTGAGTGAGGTTACCATGGATTTTAGTTGTGCAGTGTTACCCGGATGAGCCAGGTCATTAGAGCTACAGGCCTCTTGTCATTCCTAAGTAGAAGCCATGAAAGATGACCCTGGTAGAAGATTTCAACCCTAGTGTCAACTTCAACGTCAACACAAGTGTAACAAAAAGTCAGCAGCACAGCATGTGCTTCTGCTGGTCTCAGCCCTTGCTCACACATGCTAAGCTGTGTGGACCTTTGAATTGTGTGCTAGGCCTCTATGGGAACTATTTTCCAACCATAGGTCATCTCTTGAAAACTCAAATTATAATACTCTAAGATGTATCAAATCTGTGTTTTCAATTCTTGATTCCACAAGTGGTTCTGCCGGCACAGGTCTCTTCCCCCGGAGCACACAGAGATCTCTGTTGCTATTGTTCACGTGGAATAATTAATCACATTTAAAAGTGCAGCACAGTGCTGAGCAATTGGAATGTTAGGATCTTGAGATGGATGCTTGTTTTGCTTTTGGGAAGGCTTAAATCATCTGAACCACTGGTCTAAAGATTTCCTGATTTCTGTTCTTCTCTACATAAAATATTTTGTGTTTAACAACTTACAACAAAGTGTGCTCCCAGATAAAAATTTTAAATGTGTGGTATTTTAGAGGGATAAGAAAAATAAGTACCAACAAAACCAAGGAAATATTAGAGACAAGACAACAAATAAACCTGGTAGTGGAATCCTTGCTTTAACTGGCCTGCACCTCTATTGCAACAGCCCATACAGGAATGCAAACCCCAGAGCTACTTACGGCTGCTGAGTGGGCGGGCAAGTTACTAGGTTCACATAATTTTACAAACATAATTCATGTAATACTATAACAGTATTCCGGTTCATTATGAGCAAAATACTGTTGCCAATAGTGGAACTGGCATGGATAAAGTAGGAAAGAAAAACAATATTTTCGTAAAGATTTATAGCATGGGAAGTCACATATCTGAGGGATGAAGGCCATGGAGACTCCTCTCTTTGTTATAAGGTATGTTTTTCCGTGGCTGGAATTTAGAGCATGATAAATCATCATGATTTCAGTGGGATGGAATCCCTGAGACAATCTCTGGGGTCTGGCCCCAGGATTGCAGAAGTAACATCAGGGGGAGAAGCAGACATTTTGTTTTGCTCCAGGTATTGACTTTCTTCCTTTTTCATGTCTAGCATTAATTGTAAGGAAAATGTTCATAATTAGATAACTGAATGTCCGTGATATAAAGTAGAATAGATTTCTAGTCGGAATAACAATGAGTGATGTTTTAGCATACTTGACCGCTTGGTGGAAGAGCCAAAACAAAATGAAAAGAACTTCAGCTTTAAAAGCTACAGTGAAAGAAAGGCGGAGGCAGGGCAGGGGGAGGAGGGGAGGACGGGGTACCACAATGAAAAAGTTATTTGATGATTGACAGCAGCATTTATGATGAGTGCTAAATGCCTTTTGCCATTGTTAAGTAGTTGAACTTTGATCTTGATAATCTGGTAGTGTAGAGGATTAAAAACAATCACTTAGTAGGCTTGGGGTTCCTTTGTCCAGTTTGGGATGTGGTTGTTTTTGAACCAGCATTTCATGAGATTTAGGACTTGTCTGCACATCTTCCCACGCATAGCTTAGGCCCAGGGCAGGATGATTGACAGTCCTTTGCGATGCTATCCTTGTGCCCACTCATTAGCATCCCCAGAGAGCTCTGGAGTGTCTTCTAGCAACCTGTCCTTTTGTATACCCTTTTCATTTATTTTTCTCATTCTAGTGCACGCCACTCCTGTTTCCAATTAGAAAAGAAGTGGTTCTACAGAATTGGAGGGTGTGACCAAGCCTGTGAGGCCTCTTCCAGATCTCAAGCCCTGTTTGAAGGACAATGAGTTTCACAGGATTTGGAATTCTAAATACCAGATTATCAGTGTCTTTGTATCCACAAAGAGATGCTTTCCTTTTTTGTTTGCTCATCAGCCCCATTTGTAACCCAAACTGTTCATATACTTACTATAGACAGTCATAGGGATTTCTTTGAAGGTGCTGCCACGAACAAACTAAAAATAAATGTTTGTGTTTAGTAACATAAAATGTATTGCACACCAAAGACACTGTAATTCTAGCTAAAATAAGAACAGCTATGGTGACTCAATAGAGATAAAGTCTGGTCAGGTGCTATAAAACCATTAGGTTTGTTACTAATTATTTTAAGATTATAAAATAATTAATCCACTTCTAAGTATATGTTATGCTGTATTTTTCCTGTTTTCTACATTATACTGAAGGTATACTAATACTATACTGTACTAATTTCTAGTTTTTTTATATTAACCCTACAACACCTGCTCAACATAATAGAAATAAAACCCAACAGCATTCTGTACCTTGATTTGGATGTATTTTATCAGTTTGTTCAGTATTTCCAAGAGCTGATCATTTCCAACAGGAATGTCTGTGGAGATAAATATTCAATGGATATGGTAAGAAAATGGGTGATAAAAACTAAGTCTACATGGAGCAGCCCTAGTCCATCAATAAATTCAATCAGTACAGACCTGCTGGATAGAGGAGTTTGTCCACGACGTGAATGACACCGTTTGTTGTCATGATGTCAGATTCTTTGGACTTCAACTCATTCACCAGAAGCGTCTCATTCACCTTTCAAAATAGAGGGTGATGTTAAGGAGAAACTATATGGAAACCACTTAATAATGATAAGCACTTTATAAACCCTTCGTGGTAACTTACTCCTTTCACGTAGATTTTGCTTCCCTGTGTGGTCTTCAGGATGTTAGTGACTCCAGGTTCAAAGCCCTTTCCAATATAAACCCCTGGTGTCAGGTGATAAAGAATGATGTTTTGGAGAGCATTTTTATTTCCTGCAGGAAAAGACAGATGTTTATTTAATAATACATTGCTTTTCTGACATTTCTATACAAGACTGAGGAATGAAACATTTTTGTTTTGTTTTTCCAGTTCTCTGTCTTCCCACAATGTCAAAGTTTTCTCAAGCTGATGCCAAAGCTTTATCAAAACATCAGTCATTTCAATCAACTCAAACTATACCAATTAGTCTTGAAATCATGACAGTTCCATACCAGTTTTATACCAGACAATTGTGTGTCTTTCAATAAATTATGTTATGACAGTAAGCAGTTTATGAATAAACATTAATGAATGACTCTCCTCATATCCCAAGCAGGTTAAAGGAAACCAAAGGTGGTTAAGTGAACCAGGGGTGTAGGAGAGGGGCTTTCTTTTCTTTTCTTAAATACGGGTAGAAAAGCTGGAGAACGCCGAGGTTCTTAATTTGAGGTGTCAATGTCTGCCACTTGCCATTACTCACCAATAAGAATCTCTCTTTCTTCATTTGTCATCCCCTTGAAGGCCTCGTTGGTCGGTGCAAACAGTGTCCAGTCTCCGGGCTGTGATAGGAGATCTTTCAAATCTGCAGCTTCCAGGAGGCTGAGGAAGATGCTGAGCACAGAGAACAACAGGCATTGAATTTTCTGCGTGTTAAATGTAGATTCACTCAACCACACTGTACAGAGCAGGGTGGAATCCACGTGTTGTGGAAACTGGGAGACCACCTTACACATTTTCATGTGTTTAAATGTAATCTCCCTGTAAAGTAAGATTTCTAACGGGGGAAGTGATTGGGGTTAGCAATGCTATAAGCTGGAGGCTTCTCAGGATGGCATCAATACGGCTCATTCTTTTGTGCAGCGGCAGCCGGTAGACTTACCTAAATCGCTTATCCTGCCTCAGTTTTTCATGCAGGGATTTCTCTGCTGGCTGGATGATCTCTCGGAATATGTGAATGGCGCCATTCCTCCCCTGCTTGCTTCCTCTCACCATGCATGAGTTCTCAATGCAGATGGCCTAGTGGGGGAAGAAAGACCCAGGATGCCTTTTTGTGTGCTTGATCTGAGCTAGCCCTTCCAAAAGGTCAGCGGATGACGAGGCCAGAGAAAACAGGTTCTCTCTTGTGTGTGATGTCTTGGGACTTTACTGTGCACTTCTCATCCAGTCCTACCACAAGCCAAGCCACCTTATGCATCAGGCCTGTGCACTCTGTCCGCAGGCTGAAGACTTTGCACACAATTCTACTCCTGTTTTCTTTCTGTCATCCTGTTTTGTGGTTAGCTGCTCTGCACACTCTTTGTGTTCATATTAGCTATAAATATTCCAAAATGCAGTGCTTCTTGTAATCCTCACATTTACATTTTCTTGACAGTCAGACCAATCAGTTATGTGTCTAGTTCTTAATTTATTTCCAGCTTTTTAAAAAAATTAATAAATGTATGTGCTTAATTTAATATATGTGCATGTATAATTTAATGTATGCAGAACTATAATTTAATGTGCATATATGTATAATTTACTGTATGCATATGTATGCTTCAATGTGTGTATATGTGCAATTTAATATATGTACATGTATAATTGGGAAGTTAATTTACTGAGTTATTTAAAATGTGTGCCTTGCCATCATGAAACCTTAGTGAAGGGCCACCATGGGCCACTTCGGTCTCTAGGTAATGCTTCCCTACCCAGGAAGCCTTTTGGCTACACTGTAATTCTGACAGTCAATGTTTCCAGGAAATTCGCTGCAGGATATAGTACTTTCAATTCATTTAATAGGATCCAGAAATCCGGATGGTCCTTTTACAAATTCATCTTGAAAATCATTCAAAAGAAATTCTGTTATTGAATGGAGATACCACAATAGGGAATACACTACACCTTTGACTCAACATGAAATCTGTCTTACAAACTACAAAGTATTCTACAAGGCAAATGCCTTATCAGGAATCTTTGAGAATTTAGATGAGTATTTCAGAACATAGGTACTTGTTAACTGAAACAAAGGCTAATCAGCTGTCATACACAGCACATTGGTATGCTCTCCTAACCATCTTTCTCTGAGCTGTCCTCATCTCTGATCATATGAACATTAAATTTTATGATCACATTTATAAAAGTCTGAGGAACATTCATACGGCTCTTTGACCAGCCCATGCCATGTGACATTCAGGCCAGTGTAGATACACGTTCGATCCTGGCCCAACCCACTTACCGTGCGATACACGAAGACTCGGAGTTGTTTGCCTCCAATGGTCTCCAGTATCTGTCCATTGTAGAGGTCACTAAGGCCGACCTTAACTTTCAATATGTGATTTTGTAGAATTAGCTTAAGGAGGCGCTGATCCATGCTCAGAGTGTCATCTGTGAATAAATTCATTAGGAGGAAACTTTATTGTGTATGGATAACATGGCTGGAAGAGAAACCGGAGAGTGGGCAGTCTCTAATGCTGTTCATGCGCACTCCTCATTCACAGCTGCGTACCCAATGCTAGTGGGGCCGTCTGCCAGTACAAACTGACCTATCACCCCAAACGATCTCCGGGAAGTTCTTATTGGGCAAACAATGGCTCCATCTACATAGGGACTATTTACTTCCATGATGGTCATTGACAAAATCTAAATCTTTATAGTAGCCAAAGTTTTTGCTTGTTTGTTTTGTTTTTTCTTTTTTTCCCTGACAAGTAGGTGTTTATTAGTCACATGAGTGACTGTTGATGAGTCATTTATAAGTTCATGCTTATTGCTGGTCATGGGATCAAAACACACAGACTCCAAAATGTGGCTTAGTGCCAGAGCATAGGTACATTATTAATCTAAGGGAGATACAGTATTTCTAGAAACTCTAATATCTCTAATCAATAATTTCTTATATTACAACTTGGTATTTTAAAAACATTAATGTTTGATTTCTGTTCACCAAACTTTTTCTCACAATTTATATATTTCCCCGTGAAATAAGTCTTTAGAACAGATCTCAGCATGTGTTCTAAATATTGTCAGTGGCTAGCAATAACTGCATGAAAAACACACTTCCCATCATGATCCGGAAGTAATCGTCTCTGGTTTTTATGCACTTATAACTTGACACCTGTGTCTTCCAGACTGCAAAATCTAACCAACATTTTCTAAAATATCTGTTCTTTCTTCCTGAGTACAAACCCTGTGACGAAAGACGGTACCCCAGGGAGGAAGCAGGAACAGAACCCGGCACATACCAGAGAACGCGTTGTTCACAGGTGCTAACAAAGTGTACTCCCCATCTGGCTTCAGCGAGGACGCCAAGCCCAACTGGGCCACCAGGTCCGTGAAAGTGGTTTGCTGTTTCCCAGCCAGCTCAATGACTTGTTTGGCTGTAAGATAAACCATTGCCATCTCAACAATGTCGTCATTGTTATGATCCTCATCCCGGCGTTCGTAAGTCAGTGCCTGGCTCTTCTCTACCCTTGTAAGCTATTTACTTGAGCGTCAATCTAGTCAAATGTCCTACCCTGCCTTAGTATGAAGGTTCGAGTTTCCATGGGAGGGGCTTGATCCGCACAAATAATTTTCGAAGGGATTTCTCTCTGTCTTCCTAGTGTAGTTTTCTTTAGCCCTCTATTACTCACCTTTCAGCTCTCTTTGCACTGTGGGTGACATCCTCTTTCTTTTACCCAAAGTCTACCATCACTCTCTCTCTTGGTTGCCAAGGAACACACTAGCAGTGCGGAAACCTTGTATAAAGACTAGGTACCGGGCCAAGGTTCTGCACGGGCTGCCCATGGCTGCACAGGCCTTGGCGTCAGCATTCGGCAAGCACACAGCCAGTTTGCTGTTGGTGCTCTTTCAGACTGCTCATTAGGTCTTCATGGGCTTACTCTCCAAATGCCTCAACTGGCAAGTCAAGCGGTGGGAATGGGGCCCTGCTCACCAGAATCAGGGATGAGGACTTCGTCAATCAGGTGGATGACACCATTCTTAGTCACAATGTCTTTCTTGTTCACCATCTTAATTCCGTTAATGGAGATGCTGTCCCCTTCGCACCCAATCTCAATCGTGTTTCCTTCCATGGTCTCGAACACGGCTCCTCCTGTAATAGCCTCAGAACACTGGAGGGTATTTAGGATGTGGTACTTCAAGAGAGCTGGGGAGAGAAGAGGGGAAGGGAGTCAGCTTCTGGTCAAGGGAAATAACATTTGACCCTTACATTATGCATTTCATCATGGAACTAAATTCACCAAGGAAATATGACAGAAATGTAAGACTTGAGATATTAAAATCTTAACTATACATGTTCTAGGAAGGTGGGTGTTTTAAATCATCGCTTTACGATGTTTCAATCAGCAAAACAAACAGATTAGCTGATTAGAAAGGAGGGAGAGAGAATATGAGCTTCCAAAATTATTTTTGCAGCAGCAGGAAAAAAAAAAAAAAAAGAGACCAGATCTTTTACCTGGTTTTATGAAGTTATTTGTTAGCCAAGCCTATTCTAAAACATTCAAACAGAATGCTGCATTAGCCACTTCCAAAAGACCATTCATGATTTGCAAACTAGTTCTAAAACCTAAGGGCAAGGTAAGCCATTCCCTCAAGACAACACCTAGAAAATACAGATACTTAGCCATCTAAAAAATACATCTAGAGGGATCTGCCCCTTGACTCTGTTACATCCTCAAAGTTTGTCAGCTTTATTTGGATAAACATATTTGGAGATTGAGTATATAAAATTTGTTATCACAATGCAAAACCTATTCGGCTGTTGAAAGGGAGGCTGGAAAGGACCCAAATTCATTTATGAGTCAATGTGTGGTAGCCAAGGAGAACCATATAACTTTCTCTGTTCAGTTATACCTTGTAGCATACATTTAGAGTTGAAAGTATTATATAATATGCATTCCATATTAAAATCAAACCTAATATTACTCTCCCACACTTGATTAATCTTTCTTTTTAATTTTAAAAAAGATTATTTATTTTGTTGTATTAGTGTGAGTGCTTGCCTGCATGTATATTCATGTACCGCATGCATGCCTGGTGCCTAAGGCCAGAAGAGGGAGTCATTTCTTCTGGATTCGTGTGGGTAGTGGGAGTCGACTGCAGGTTCTCCTCAAGAGCAGTCAGTGCTCTTAACTGCTGAGCCGTCTCTCCAGCCTTTTATTAACCTTTCACAGCCTCTAGAGCTTATTTGCTTGGAAACAACACCACAGGCTACAACCTTGCAGCTGTTTCTACTGAGAATAATACTTGGTTGTTCTTTAAATCTTTTAAATGATGTTTTCTAGAGCACCTCACATTAAATACTTCTGGTCTTTTCTTTCACAACTACCATTTTGGCAGTAACTGGTCTTGTTTCTTTGCCTTCCTCCTAGGTCTCTGGGAGAGGAAGACATTTTTTTTTTCCTACCTTCAGAAGCCACTTTGTCTCCCATGATCCTTTCTAGGACTCCCCGTGGGAGTTTCTCAAACGCTTCATTGGTGGGAGCAAAGAGTGTGAAGTGACCATCTCTTCCAAGGGACTCCAATAGGTCGGAGGTGATGGCAGCAGCCTGAAACACAAACGGCGTTCAGAGGATCTGCATCGGGAAGCCTAAGGAAACTTGTCACACACTTGGCCTAGGATATCGGGAGGGAGCTTCACCGGAGACATTTGCTCACATTAGACTGTTGATTTATTACTTTTTGGCCCAACCAATGAAGTCTTTCCCAGTTTTTCTCAACCTGTTGGCTAGAAAGGAAAGTCTGCCAGTGTTTTTCCGACTACAGCAAATCCAGCAACATGTACAGCCACTGAACTGACACGTTCTAAAGACACCAAATACACTGTCGTCACATACCCAGCCTTCCTTTATCACCATGTCCAAATATGTATTATTACTTTATACGGGGTGGCATCTCCTTTGTGAAGTGGAAATGGTTATTTGATGGAATGTATTATTGCAGTTTGCCAGATTTGTTGAATAGCACTTTCGCATTCTGCAGATCTGGCCAGGGAAGGAAGGTTGTCAGAGACTCGGGGGAATCTGCCCTGGTTCTTACTCTGAATGATGACAGGTCGTCTTCTGCTTCGAGGAAGTCTTGGATGGAGGTACCTATTTGTGTCAGGACTCGATCAATGACGTGGACAACACCATTTGTGGCAATCTGGTTCCCGTGGATGACTCGGGCACAGTTCACAGTGACAACCTGCAATCATTAGGAGAAAATCATCAGAGCCAGCGCTAATTGCTAGGACAGTATGGCGATTTCCACATTCCCATTGTACTAGTAGGTATGATGGGAAGAGCCTGCTGAGTGCTGATGTTGGGGACCTAGTAGGTGTAGCATAAAGTGCCCACAGGCCTACACACAGAGTGCCGATGCTATCTGTGGATGGAGACCAGAGTATTGTCAAAGAGAAAGGAGAACCCTTTAGAACCCCAGTCAACCAGGAGCATCTCTGGAGATCCAAGACAAAGAATCTCCTTCATTTGAGTTACTGATTTTATTTTTATCCTTTAATATTAATAGTTATAAACTGTTTCTAATATTGGTCAAAGAATTGTGTAAAGAATTCTGATTAGCCCTGACATGAATTCTGAGGGAGGGATGAAAATCACCATTGCCTGTCATGAAGTCTACTGAATAATAAATAGTATTGCCTCATCACTGGAATTTTTTTTCTCTTCTGGAAATTTGAATGTTGGAAAAAAAAAACCCTTAGATCCTATTGTCAGTTTACCATAGTCAGCATAGTGCCCAGAGAGTGACCACAGGGCAGTCACCACACTCTTTAGTGTGCATTTCACTATTTGTAAGAAACCCTTTAATACACAGTGACTCCTAACTGCCAATCATGCAGTCGTTAGGAGGAACCAATTGGATTGAAATTTTGCAAGGGCAAGTTTGTTTTAAATCATAAAACAAGCATTGGCGTTACACTGACAAACATTTTTATCATTTCTGTGAACATCCGAACAAGGAAACAAAATTCAGGGAAATATGACTTGGAAATGTAAAGTTTATAAATGAAACTTACCCCATTGGGATAGTGGTTAATAAAAAGCCCCAGATTGTTGTACATTGAAGGAATCACCATGCCATGCTTCAGGTCCTTGGTTAACATTCTCTTATTAACCATATGGCTATGTAAAGCATTCAGTAACTCGACATTGACATTGTTCTCTAGTCCTCTGCGAATGTCCTAGGAAGAATTCAATAAAAGTTCATTGGTTTTGATTTGCTATTGAAGTCCTCTCCCCCACCCATTTAAACATGATTATTTGTGTGTTCCATGTGTGTGAGAGTGCCTGAATGTGTTTGGACTTGAGTTACGGGTGGTTGTGACTGGCCCGATGTGGATGCTGGGAACCACACTTGGGTCTTCTGCAGCATTCTTAGCCATTGAGTCATTTTTCAAGCCCCGTTTCTATTCTTTTGTGGCCTTATTAAATTGTCAATTCATTGTACAAAATCGACATGCATAACAGAATTATATTACTCCAACTGATTGAGGAATTTGGGAATTTAACATAGTCAGTGGAGGGTTGTATGCTTTCAGGAACAAAATTTTAAAAAAATATATTGATGAAGAGACAATCTTTGTATAGGTTAATGTCCAGGAACGTGACATCATCAGACACTTACAATACAACAAGTAGGTTGTGATGTCAGCTACTCAACATGCTATTTCGTTTTCATACAACACTTGAGGGATTTTGTGTTATTCATGCTTGTCTTTGGGAGACAGTGACTCATCATCAGCCCAGCTTAGCCTCAAACTCACGGCAACGCTCCTGAGTGAGCTTCCCGAATGCTAGAATCAGTGACAGGCCTGTACCACCACCCTTGGCTATCACTTGAGATTTAGCTAGGATTTTATACTTGTTCCTACACAGTCTCAGCATCCATCATCCTGTACCTTCCCAATGCTGTGCCTCACATCTCGTTGTACTAATGCTACCGTGGAGTGATGAAAAAGAGAACTTCCTGGTACTTGTCACAGCAGATAATGGACAGAGATGGAGAGGACAGAAGGACAACAGGCTTTAAGGGGTCCAATGATGGATGCAGCTGTTTTATCGCAGTGGTTTGGAGGCACGTGTGCAGAAGCAGGAAAGACTGATGTGGGTGAGGACAGTGTGACAGCATTCTGCATGTCGGCAGAGTAACTGTTGGGCAAGCCACTCACAACCACTCCATTATGGCATAGTTTATATTCCTCAGGTAGTGTTCAAAAACATGTTCTGAAAGGCACAATGCTATGAAAACTGAGTAAGGAGTAAAATAAACCAGCAATAAAACTGAAGGGCGTGAGGGGCCGGGACTCCGTGATCAGGCTTGGCTGTTGGAAAGCCAAGCACAGGGTAAGATTCAGAAACGAGAGCACAGGGAGAAAAGAACTACCATAGATATCCATGATAGTATGCTGATTAGCTAATGTTTAAGGAATTGAGATGGGGGTGCCAGGGTCACTTACAGTTTTTAAATCTGAATGTGGACACTGATTCTGCCTATTATGGGGGAGAGGGTTAGAGAAAAGCAATTATTTATGGAGATAAGAAATGGCTTACATTTTCTGTATCCTTTATTTATGTAGCCACATTATATTTGGAGAAGAAATATTAATGTGGAGATAGAATCCCTGGAGTTCCAAGGGAAATCAATACAAACCCCACGGATTTCATGGCTGCACACACTAGAGTGAGAGGCAATGTCACTAAGGTGTTGTTTCCAGAGAAGATCTCCAACTTTTTCTACCTGGAAGAGGATGCCCAGGTGTGATCTGAAGGAGCAGGAGAAGGCTGAGGTGTGAAAGACAAGAGCCCACGACTCAACATTAACATAGCAGAGCCAAAAGATGCTCTGTCCGAAGCTGCATGGGGTCCCTGTAGAAATTTCAGTTCACCTCCACAGGAGTGGGAAGTAGGAACCTGGTTCTCTACTAGTTGTATAAAATTGAAAATTGAGGAATATTTTATGGATTAATCTGTCATGACTTAGTCTGTTTTCAAGTTCGAATATTGTTTATAACACTTGGTTTAAATATCCATACATATTTACTAACCTGATAGTCTTGGAATAGCTGTCTATATGGCACGTAGTTATACATACATAAACATGTGCAAACTATTTATATAGCTTTTCACTCAACTATAGCTTTACTATTTATAAACTATAATAAAATACAGCTATGTAATGTAAGATAGCTTATAATAGATTTTAAATATAGCTAGGATTTTAACTTACCTTTCTAATAGATATGTTATCTGAAATTGCATGTATTTCCCACAACCAAGAAAGTAAGAGGAGAGAAATAAAATGTAATAATAATAAGCACTCTTTCAGCTCCTTTTGTGCCCCTTTAAAAGGATTGTCTCCTGGGGAGTTCCACTACAGAACTGTGAACGTATACCATAGTCCCAAAAGCTTGTTTTCTGTATATTCTCACATGTGTATGACAGAAAGATTTAACATGTTCTTAGGTTATACGTAAGTTAACCAGTTAAAATGAAAATGGCAGCATCCCACAGTGAATGTTTCAGATAATGAAAGGATTAATTACCGAATCCAGGTTCTCCCAAGCCTCGTTACTCGGTGCAAAGTAGGTGTACGATCCCTTTCCTTCAATCTCTTCTCTCAGTTTTGAGACATCGGAGTAGTGCTGAGTGGTAGTGGCTCCCACAATGCCCAGCGTGCCATAAACATGGTCAATAGGCATCACTGAAATAGTCAAGAAATGAGCAAACGATTAGTACTTGATTTCCGGAATATTCTTTACAATCATTCAAAGTTTTCACTATTCCCCAAGATATCACACTAATCGATTTAAGCAATAACATCCCATGAATCACCTACTTTACACAAAAGTTGCATTTTGAGCATTATATAATAAAGTACCGCCGGGCGGTGGTGGCGCACGCCTTTAATCCCAGCACTCGGGAGGCAGAGCCAGGCGGATCTCTGTGAGTTCGAGGCCAGCCTGGGCTACCAAGTGAGTCCCAGGAAAGGCGCAAAGCTACACAGAGAAACCCTGTCTCGAAAAACCAAAAAAAAAAAAAAAAAAATAAAGTACCAATCAAGCTATTATTTCTTATATTCTTGGTGTTAAGAAAGTGAGGTTTAAAATATCAAACTGAAGTAACATTTAGTAAATCCTGTGGCATCAATAACAGTTCAGTCAGGATTTCCAGAAAATATATCCGATTATTTTATCTGAAGACAAGCTGCTCCTTGCTGCTCAATTGAAACTAGCAAGGATAACATGTGCTGCAACGCGGGGCTGAGTCCCTAAGCAGTGTATTATGTTTACATCTATAATTTTTGGGATTATTGGTCCCTAAAGCAATGTATGGATTCAGTTATTTCCATTTTAATTTAAGGAAAACATATCTAATACTTTCAGAAGGTTTTCTTAGTCTGAATGTCAACCTGAAAAGGTATGTCTGGCCTTCTGCAGACTACTTGTTTTTTTGACCCTGTTGATTTGAAAATTGGTGTCATTTGGACATAGCCATGAAGTAAATAACTACTTTAGTGAATTCCCCAAGACAATTATTAAATTAAATCATAAATTCTGCAAAAGAACTCTCAATATGACAAAATTGGGTAAAAGTGAAAAGAGTTCCATTTAACAGGGTTTCATGCCTAGACTGAGCAAAACACATCCTACACCAAACCCGGCTCAACAGTTTCCATGTGAGAAAACCTGTAACATAATTGCTTACAGATGTGATTTGAGTTAGTCACATGACATTGTCACCAACAGCATTAACGAAACCCAGAGTCTCAGCAAGTGAGGTTCCTGACAGTCTCTCAGCTGCTCAGAACTGAGTGCTTTGGAGACTCCAGCCTAGCACCTCATTCTGAACACAGTATTATGCCAAGGACTGACTATGGGTTGGTGACCATGAGAATCAGTGCTCTGGAGCACTTGATTGGAGGCCAGGAGGACCTGTGCCCCAGGAAGAGAGCTCTGTATTGAGGAATGGGAGCCTGGGGAAAGGTGATGATTGGTATTGCACATCCAGAGGAAATAAAAAAACAATTCCTTTTTTTGTTGGCAGAATTATGGGCAACCACATTTCAAAGTGAGCACATTTCAAAACAAGGACCATTACAAGCACAGAGCTGGTCAGCTATAGATGTTGCCTTCTTAAAGTAAGTGCCATGCTTCTAGCCAAGTTCAAAGATGGGGACTTTGGCAGGGGGTGAACTGAGCTACTTCCAATTAGGCTTCTCGTTTAGCTTCCAGTGCATGAGAAGGGAGGTCTACTATTTCAGAATTAGGGCAAGCATGTGATTAACACAGAAACCTGGAGAAGTTGCTTGTCATTGTGCTAAGTATGCTCACGCACACACCTGTACACCTACACACGCACACACACACTGTTGGTTTCCCCACAAGCTGTCTAACTCATTCCTCACAAAGGAAGTGCTCCCCATTTAGTCCCTAAAAATCGGAAAATCTAAAATGTAGATTTTACCTGCTGGACAGCCTTTCATCCCTTCCATTCTCATATAGCCAGGACAGCATTCATATATCACAGTGCTACACAGAGGGGAAAAAAAATCTCAGTATTAAAACAGAGAGCCGCAAAAGATGCACCTCTACATCAACTTAATGGAACATATCACTCATTCCCATGATTTGCTAAGATTGTAGAAGCCAGCTGTTGTTTCTGCCCTTCAGATACCAGATAATTATGTAAGTCTGGAAAGGTTCCTGGGTCTTGATCCTGAAGAGTTTTTTAAGCAGGTTCACTGTGCAGTAGACAGATGTCCTTAAACAAGTTACTTGATATATCAGAATTCAGTCTGCTCAATAGTTTAACAAGGGAAGAGTAGTGATAATACCAAAATACAAATAGTTGTAAATCTCAAAAGAGTGTTTTTAGAATAATTTTGTAGCAAAAAAAGTAGCAAAAAAATACTCATTAAGATATGCTACCTTGAAACAATAGAAATACATTGACCTCTTCTAATTTATAAAATTCTATCTCATGTACAATTCTTAGCACGAATTAATTATACACAATAAAAGATTTCTTTGATGTTTTTATACACATACATGACATACTTTGATCAATTTTTGCTCATTTTTACCCTCTCTTGTCTTATCATTTCATCCCCCCCCCATGATATAATATCTCAGGCACCCAGGTTGGCTTTGAACTGCCTCTGAAGTTGAGGATGTCTCTAAACTGATCCTCTTGTGTTCATCCTATCACGGCAGTTTTATGCAGTATTGGGGATCAAATCCAGGGCTTTGTGCATTCAAGGCAAGCAGCCAACCAAGTGAACTGCCTTTCTAACTAAGACACAGTTACTTTTGTTTTAAATTGTCAGTAGTAGTTATTATTCATTAATTCATTTATTGTTATCATTATTAATTTAACTGTGCTATACAAGCTTAAATTTTCCTTTTTTAGTTTAACTTTCTCTGTAGTTTCAAGAGTTGGCTACACCTGAAACAAGGGAACATTTGACCCCAACGCAAATCTTAATTTTCCCCTTGGTGACAATTTTACTTACACAGATCTCCACAGAAATAAATAGACAATATAGCAATTAAATAAATGTCCTCATGAATTTGATTTATGTACATTATAAACAGCAAAATGAGGTCTGTCTAGCTATAGTTAATCTAGAGGCTAGAAGATAAATAGTAATGAGAACAGGACATTGTCATTACAAGACAAATGTCTATCACACACACTACTATAACCTGAGGCTCAACTCTAAAGTGGAAAAGGCATGCAGCAGAGGGGGTGAGTTTACAGAACAGTGGTCTGTGATCACAACTGATAAGTGGACAATGTGTTTAACTGAGTTAGTCCTTCAAATACAACTGAAGTGTTTTGTTCTCAGAGAGCATGTATTCTACACAAAAATCCATTTTCCTGTATGGCCAAGAAGTTGAATAAAGCAAGAAGAAGGCACAATCCTTGCTCTGCACAGCTTGGAACATGGAGAATGTATCTTCACTATCTGAGTAGTAACAAAAATGTCATCGGAAGCCAGCTGAAAACATCACTGGCATCATAGAGGGAGCCTGCAGAATGCTTTGTGAAAGGGGTTCTACATTATTCAAGACAATACCTTAACTTTAAGGCCCAGGGATACTTGTGCTTTTCTTGAGACCTGGCCTGTTTCCTTCCAGTAAATTCCCAAAGTAGCTGTTGAACCAGAAGCCAAGTTGAAAACTGACATTACCCAGAAGGCACTGGCAACTTGAGCGGGAGGGAGGGGAGGGCAGGCCAGGCTTCCTCCCTATCAGTAGTACTGGTTTCTTTGGTTATTTGAGCTCAGCATTTGCATTTATTTCAGTGAGGAGATGCAAATGTGATTTGAAACGGAAGCTGTTGGAGGATAATTTGCTAAGGGGACATTGTTACAGTTTTGGTAAAAAGTCTGGCTACAAGCAGGACTTTTGTTTAATGGAAAACAAGAGTCTTCTGTTGTGTGACAACTTTGGCATCTCTAATACAATTACATAGTGGAAATAAGACTCCCTTCATTTCCAGGAAGAACATTAACAACATTTTCCCTGTACACTCAGCATGGGAAGAGCACTGACTTCCCCAGGTTAAATAGTTCTGTGTTGAGTGTTTGTACCAGTAGCACAAGGATAGCAATAAGCTATTTGTTTGTTTGTTTATTTATTTATTTATTTATTTATTTATTTATTTATTTATTTATTTATTTATGGTTTTGAGAGTGTCTCACTTTGGAGCTCAAACTATGCTAGAATTTGGGGTAATCTTCCTGCTTCATTCATCCTTCTGGGTGATGAGATTATAGGCATGAGCCACTATGCCTGGCTGAAATAAGTTTTCAACCAGTATTTCCACTCTTTGGAGGGTACCTGAAGTTCATCATGGTGTACAAGCAGATCTTCAGATCCTTTAGTCATCAAGGCTACCCCTTAGGGGACGCAGTTTAGATGGATGGCAGTGAAGAGCCCTTCCCATCGTCCTCCTCACCAGGAAAGACATGGACCTCCCCCCTTTTTTTTTTATTTACTAAGCTACCCTACCTTTGATACAGCTCCCTCCTTGTAAAATGATGAATTGGCACAAGTGATTCTTACCCTTCATAGATCCAGGGTTTTATTTTTTCCTACCAATAGTCATGGTAAAATAAACCTGTAAGCTTGTCTAATACAAAGACAATAATGTTTAGCAGCTTTAGGTTGATCAGTCAAAGACACAACCAAGCCATGGTTGTATCACTAAGCTAGAAGAAATCATCCTTTTAGCCATTGGAATATTTGACAGAGTGACAGGCTTCTGCTGTCACCTCCATGGTCCCTGGGGATCAGGCAGTTTGTAAAAGGCATCAAGGGTTAAGAAGAAATGGAAAATGCAATTTATGCTTCAGTGAAAACTCAGGGGTGACGTGGAATCTTTCCTGTAACTTCTAAATGACTGGAGAAACATTAATTTGGGCTTTTGATCCTTACATTTCAGATCGATTTGTTGTCCTTAATCTCTCTCTCTCTCTCTCTCTCTCTCTCTGTGTGTGTGTGTGTGTGTGTGTGTGTCTGTGTGTCTGTGTAGATGTAAGAAGGGCAAATGAAGACTTGCTCTTCTTAGAGTTTAACTGACTTTCTCAGGACAAAGGAAGACCAAACAACAAAGAATGTAAAAGGAGTAGAAACCATGTTTGTTCACACTGATGCAGACCATATCACACCGTCATGGCTGGCTTTGGCCCCCTCCAGCTGATAGCTCAGAGAGAAAGCCTCCCTTGTGACTGTGGAGACAAGAGGGGGTTTCTCTGCCTGTGTGGAGGAGCCTCTCTCTAAAAACTCACGAGTTTGGACAGAATTTTCAGACTGGGCCATGTACCCAAGAGGCCAGTGACATATATCTCTGTGGGTCATGAGACTGTCAATGAAGAAAAGGGTGTGACTCACGTTTTCTTTCCACAGATAGCACCTTGGTACCAGTTCTTACACGAGCTGAAGTATTTCTTTTTGGTGCCCAGAATCTGCTGGAGGGCACAGACGTTTGGGCTGGAAAGGAAAGGAAAGGCGGAAAGGGTTAATCCATATGGCGAGCATCTCTGCTGTTTCAGGTCAGGTGGCTGAAAAGAGAGGTTAGGGTGCAGACTTGACATTCCAAGGTGGGATTTTAACTTTGTGCAAATCTAACTTCTGATCCAGTCCCACTGAGTTCCTGGAAAAGCAGAAGACTAAGGGAGATAGGGAGTTAGGGAGGAGAAGAGGAAGGGAGGGGGAAGAGGGGAGAGGAGTGGGGAGAGAAGGAAGGAGGATGAAGGGGAAGGGAGGGGTTAAAGGAGGGAAGACACTTTGTATATTTGCGACTAATCCCAGTATTTCAAAAAGTTAACCTGATAGGACTATTCAAACAGAATTAGATTTAGCAGAGTGGATTTAATGCACACACTGCTGTTAATAGTAAGCCCCTAGCCTCCACTTGTTTTAAAACTAAGCATGTGCTCACCAAATGGGAGACTTCAGGATTCCCCTGAACAGTGGGAGACTAACGGCAAAGGACTCCCATCTTATTACCCACTCTGCTCTGTGGTTCCCTCCATACTTGGGGAAGCAGATTAGTGTTAAAAGTAACTATTAAACAATGCCTTCACTTAAAGGAAACTTGTTTCTTTTACTAGGACAAATAAATGTGTCCTCGACTGCAATTTCAAGTTTACTTTCTCAGAAAGGGATGGGAATTCTGTTCCACTCTGGGGAAGAATGCTCTGAGAATGAAGAGGACCCTCCAACGCTTTGGAAAGATGCCAAGAGCCACATGTAAAAAGTACAGATGTTTGCTCAAGTTACTAAGTTGTTTCTAATAACTTTTTAAAATCCTACATTTATCCTAAAAGATAAAAATACTTCAAAGAATTCAGAGGACCAGTTATTCAGACCGGAGTTTAATTTTCATATATAAATAAAAAAAAATTTTCCCTGAGATCCCATGAGGCATTTCAAAGCCTGTAACATGATACCATCTAACAGCAGATTCTTTGATTTTGAAAGCTGTATTCTGCAGGTTTGGAAGGAAGTTAAAAACTCAGGCAAACTGAATTATAAAGGATTACCCTATTGTATTTTGTTAATTACATTAAAATTAATAATCCACATAAAGTAATAATAATTATGTTGATATCGAGTCATGCATTTAAGACATATATATCATAGTAACCACAGATAGATATATACATACACAGATATATATTTACAGAATACTTATTTTTTTGTTTTTCTGTCAACTTGCAGTAAGTAAAACAGCAACAAAAACCCAACAACTACCCTGAGGTGCACTTATAAGGAACTTCATACATATTTCTGGAACAAGCTAAGTGGAAAAAGTAAAATAAAACCAGCCAAGGACTCACCCCTGATCCCGACCCCTGATGCGGCTGTGAGCCAGGACCTTGTCATAGTAATTGTTGGCGTTGGCAGGGTTAAGATCGCACAGCAGCAGCAGCAGAGCCAGTAAGGACAGGAGAGGAACCATCCTCAGCCCTGATCTCCACCCAGGAAGAGAACTGGCCTGTGCTCTGAAGAGCTGAATTTATATAGCTCTGGGCGGTGGGAGGGAGCGCAGGGCTGTAGGAGGGGGCGCTGGAGCAACCTGAGACTTCCAGATGCTGTCCAGAAGCACCAACAGCTCCGGCTGGCTGCCAGTGAAAGTCTACTGGGTTCTGAGCAGACGGAACTTCTCCTATTTGTTTTCAATCATAGAATGCCTGGCTTTCGCTTGTATAGGTTTTTGTTTATGAAAACAGCTGTATTTGAGTTTGGGGGCTGGAGGGGGTGGGACGGGGGGGGGGGGGGACGGACAGACTCTGCCATCTGCCTCTGCCACCCTATGTCTCTGAGCTCAGTTACTTTAACGGTGTGATTTTATCACACTTAATCAGTCTACAACAGAACACTGAGGTTCTTTTTCACCAGAAAAGAAATCACAAAGGGGATTTCACACAAATCCTGGATAGATTCACAACACATATGAAGTATGATTTCCACTACTAATATGGAAGAGGCACACATTCCTAGCAGTCCTATGAAACCTGAGCCAGGTCATTTCAGTTCTTAAGGAGTATAGAGGGTTAATTTACAAAGATCTGCTTTGGGAGAGTTTCCCTAACTTTTGAAATACACATCCACACCCAACCACACTCATCCCCCACCCCCCACGTATGTATTTATGTATGCATATAATAAAATGCTGCTTTTTCATTACACACAGGCTGCATAGCCTGATGAGTCCTGGAAACAAGTATTACTAATCCAGAAGAAATGTGGTAATTAAATGCATTTTAAGAAACAGGGCTGCCGCCGAGAATTTCCTGATTTTGAAAAGAACAACTACACTCTCTTGGTGTGGGACTTCAGCATCCCCAGCTGAGCGAAAGCACATATTTTACCTCTTCACACAGGTCGTGTCAGATGTGGAGAATCCTTTTGTTGGAGAAGCTGTGAAGATCAGAGAGGACATTAGACTGGGAAGGATGCCTGCCACTGGTCTCTGTGAATGCATGCACTTCAAAGCCACCTCTAGAGAAGATGGAGGTGTTTTCTGGGCTGTGACATTCCCCCTCTGTTATGGATATCAGTATTGTTTTCCCACTGGCAAGGTAGAGAGGGACACCATGCCTGGACTCTTTATGTTTTACGGTTGGAACAGTTTAAGGGGGGAGCACATTAGGCCAGAGAGAATTCCTTATCTGGAGAGGTAGGTGTAAGCTTCCTGTGGGAATCGCCTTTGAGTATTAAAATAATTCTGTGACAGGCTGCTGATTTATTAAGTAAGTGCATGACCAAACAACACAGTTTGAATATGAGTCAGAAGCCTCTGTCACTTCTGGAATCTTGGTATTAAAGGATTGAAAATGTACAAACAATCCCTGGAGAGCTGGGAGAGAAGATATCATGAAAATTAAACTTTGTTCCTTCCAGGATACTTGTGTGATAAATAATACTAATCTTTTATTTGTATTTATCTAAATGAAATGATTCTAACTTTATCTGCTTTCTTTCTTGTTTGCTTTTAAGATAGCTTTTTGTTATTCTTAGATTGTACAAGCAGTGGGCTGTTGAAAACTACTCAATGAATAGACAGACCTATATCATACGTATAAGATATACCTAATATAAACCAACTGGCTATTAGAAAGCTTTTGTTAACATTTAAGAGATTACTGTGCTGTACGTAAGTAGTACACATTTACTGTCTTACACAAGGCAAAGCATATTTTCATATAACAGAAAGGCTTTCTAAAGTCCATTTTATAGTTTCCAACAATAGGAATCTGAAATCTTTCCACCCAGAGCATCATGTTTGAAATTTTCAAAACTCCCATGAAAGTCAACAAATGCCAGCCCTCCACAAATATTTACAATTTGGATCATTAATGACACAGGGAGGGTCTTGCAATTGAGACCCAGAGGACAAAAACCACTGGCAAATCCAGAGAACAAAGAGAGCAAAACTGAGGCCAGGCCAGAAAAGTGATGCTGTATTTAACTAGTGGGAGAAAGTCCAAGGCTAAAGACTGGACTGAGTCACAGCTGACAGTGCAAGGATGGTTGTCTGGGGACATTGTGGAAAAGACTGGGAAAATCTCCGTGGAAGGGCACATTCTCCTCCACGGTCCTCATCAAACTCTCTCCACACAGGGCCCTTTCTCTTCTGCTTCATGAAAGGACCCTGACCCTAGTGGACCTTGCAATTTTTCCTAGCAGTTGAGAAGATGACAGAAACCATAAAAATGATGTCTGACTTTCCAGGGATACAAAATCTGACCTAGAGATGTAAGTCATTAGTGAGGAAGAATGGCTTATTATGTAACTGAAGAGAGATAGTGTGTCTGAGAGACTGGGCCATTTGTCACTTGCACGGGATGCAGCTTTATAGGCAGTGCTCTGTTATCTAGCCTCCGGAGACCATGAGGTCATCACACTGCCATGCTTACTCACCAGTGTGTAACCAACCTCAAACTCCTGCGCTCCCCAGGACTCCTCACGGACTATGCACTCAGCAAACCCGTGTATTCAAACCGAGAGTAGAATGGCAGTGGTCTTGCTTGTATCATGTGCATTTTTAAACGCTTCCTCTTCAATATATGGCTCATGGCTTGTCACAAAACGGGCTGCAAGTGTCTTGCATGTATATTACATAGCACAACCCACTCTTAAAGCCCAGCCAAGCCTTGCAGTTAACCTGCATCTTGTCAGGGAAAGCTCTCCTGAGCACTTAGGCACCTAGGCTATGAGGACTACTAGCCTTATCTAGTGCCTGGGCTATAGCCTTGCAAATGGAAATTCTTGGCAAGACTCTGTGGTCTTTGGCTTCTTTGAGGAAGACCAAAAATTTTTCTTGAAATCATTAGGTTGAAAGAATTTAAATTAAGCTAGACCCTTGTATTGATTTCCCATCTTTAAAATATGTATATAAATGAAATAAAATTGAGCATCAGCCACCAGCCGAAAGAGGTCAAGAAGACTAGCTTTAGGCTTGGATATTCACATTGGCACGTTGTAGAGTCTACCTACATGAAATAAGGCTTCTAAAGCCTTCTTTGCAGTGTGGCATTTCCATAGATTTCCACAAAGTGCCCAAACACAGTCTGTTGTAACACAGGGAAGACAATGGAACAATATTCAGCCTTGGGACTCACTGCACACCAAAGAAAGAACCACGGGTTCCTAACTATTGACTATTTGGGGCAGAAGCCTTTGGGGATAATGGGAGATGGGGTGCTGTATTCTTGCCCACCTCTGTAGACTCTTGAAAGTCCTTCACATGGTGGATCTACTCCCCTATGAGGTCGTCAGCCATGTCAGCTTCACCCTTCCCAAGCTGGAAGCATTTGTGCATTTAACACTGAACAACGTAGTTTGTATCAGCACTATCTACTTTGTATTTCTCTGGAGACATCTAGTGGAGAAAGTACACCACACAAGTGTGTCTAGAAACACTGGTAATATCTATTCAGTTTTGATTAAACTGATAAATTGAAATTCATAGAAAAGAACCTAATCCCAAAATACCAACCAAGGAGAAATTAATAACTCCTTCCAAGAAATCTTCTAAGGCTGATGCAAGAAGGGACCAGTAAGTGACATCAAGTCTGGATGAAGAGCAGAAATGTAGTTAATGGTTGAAAATAAATTGCTTCACTTTTGGGGTTGTTTTTTTTACACCGACTGACACGTGAAAAAGAAAGCATATCTATATGTGTGCACACATACATGCTGATACACATGTGTGTGTCTGCCCGTGGAAGCCAAGGTTTGATACTGAGTGTCTTCTTCTAGCACTCTCCACCTTATTTTATTCTTTGAAAATTCACACACACATACAATGCATCTTGATCATATCCCAACTATCCTCCAACTCTTCCCAGACTTCCCCATTCCCCTTCTCAGCTTCATGTCCTTCCATTCATTCATCCATCCACTTATTTGTTTGTTTGTTTGTTTATTTTAAACCACTGAGTCCCAAATTAGTGCTACCTAACTGTGCATGTGTGCGAATCTATCCATGGGAACATGGACAGCTATTGCTTCCATAGGCATTTCTTGCCAGGCCAATCATTACTGTAGCTCATGGGGTTGATAGTTGGATAAATCTGTTGGTGTCTTTTCTCCCCCAGCATCCTGCAGAGCACCTTCCTGTACTATGAAGGCAGTGAGGATGCTTCTACACAGATACCAGCTTGCTTGCTTCATGTCCGATGACTGAAGTATGTGTTGTCTTCATCAACAGGCTCCTAAGTTCTGGTTGGAACAAAAGGAAAGGGAAAAGCCCGTATTGTTTGGGGTGGGGTGAGCTGTGACCAACAACTCAAAGGGATGTATTCCCCACCTGTCATTGGGTCTCTCTGGAGAGAGAGAGAGACAGAGACAGAGAGAGACAGACAGAGACAGAGACAGACAGAGAGACAGAGACAGGGACAGAGAGAGAAGTGTACACATACACACACATGTAATTTTTAGGACACTTATACAATAGTATATATATGTGTTTGTGTGTGTATATACATATGATACAAATACTTATACAGTAGCATGTTTCTATATGGCTTTTTAGATATACTTGGTGTTATTTATCCCTCTCCAGTCCCTTCTCTACATTATCTTTCAATCCTCCACCCATTTGAACCTACCTGCTTATTATTCTCTTCCCTCCCTTTTAATATTTGCTATTTCCCTCCCAGAATCCCCCCACCATGGCCCCTTTCTAGTTTTCTGCCATCTGCAGGCATTCACAGTTAAACACACAGATCCAAAGAGTTAAAGCTGGGGCCCACACAAGAGAGGGACCTGCGATGTTTGGCTCTGGGTTACTTTGTTCAGCATAACTATTTCTAGTTTTACCCACCTTATTCTTGGGAATAAGAGTTCTCCCTGAGCTCAGAGCACACTGGTTAGCTATACTGGCTGCCAGTGGGTTCTGTGAACTGCCCACTAGGGTTATAGATGTGCATTGCCATGCTAGGTCCCTGACATTATTTTGGAGTTCAAACTCAGGTTCTCACACTTACACAGTAAGTGTTTGATCCACTGAATGACTCCATTTTTATCAAACAAACTTGATTCACACATTGCTTGACTCCCACATTCACAATCCTGGTCCTCTTTGGCACTCTTGATAGGGCCCACATCAAACCTTCTGTCTTCAAAGATATGACACTAAGCGTCCTAATCATCTGCTCCACTCCACAAATGACTTCCAGTGTTCCTTCAGCCAGACTCTAAGATAAAGGAAGAATGCTTGCTGCAATAAAAAGAACTTATTGGAACACCTCTGCTTTGGTACATTTGGCTTACTCAAATCTTGGTCAGAATTAAGATAAACCCATAGTGTGGGCTATCTTTCCTGTTCCCTGGGAATTTTCTCCCTCACACAGGAATATTCTAGAGTCCCATCCCACACATCTAACTCTGTACACATACTTTTTCTGTATTCATCTGTTCAAAAATTAATGCCAGTCATGTACTTGTGATACTTGCCAATCATGTATATGTGACACATACCTCCCAGATGTGAAAGAAAACATGATTTTAAGGTGCCTGAATTTGGATTATTATGGGAAACAATGTATAATCATATAGATTATTGGGGACAATATGTATGTTGTGTAGATTATTGCATGGAGCAATATGTAAATTGTGTAGATTATTGGGAACAATATGTATGTTGTGTAGATGGTTGTGTGGAATAATATGCATGTTGTGTATATTATTGTGTGGGACAATATGTATTGTATGGAACAATCTCCAGTTACATTGATTTTCCTATGAATTAAGTACTTTCACCTTTTTTTTATGACCAAATAAAACCCCACTATGTATACACCCATATGCTGTGACTTGTTTATTCACCTCTTTAGAGTTATTTAAATACAAGGTGATGTCACCTAGAATTAGGGGCAATTTTGCCACTTCTTCCTTTTCTCCCAGTGTCCCATTGTATTGAATAATACTGTGATGCATGTAGATCTTGAGAGATCTATCTGCGGTCTCAGATCCTAATGATTTAATTTTGATAGTCTGTATTTATTGTTCTAAGTATCTCTCTTTTTGTGGCTAGTTAGGCTAAGGGCTTGTCCATCCTGTTTTGTTTTTCACAGACTTATCTTTGTTTTATTTATTCTTGAGTTCATAATTAGTCAGTCTCCAGTTCTACCTTGATCCTTAGAATTTGATTTTGTCTGCTGTGTCTGAGGCTGGCTTGCTCTTTTTTTTCTAAGAACTACAGAGGATTATTAATGAAATCATTTGTCAACTCTTGGACTTTTAAACACAAGCACTAATAGGTATAGGGCAAGCAATCTTAGCATTGCCTTTGCTGGATCCCAAGGGCTCTGAGAAGTTCCCTTTATGTTTTCATTTGACTCGGAGAACTTTTCTGTTTCCTCCTAATTCCTTCAGTGACCCTCAAGAGCATGTTGTTCAATATCCTTGCATTTATACAGCATCTCTAGCCATTACTTTGGCTATTTTCTAATTTTAATCCCACTATGATCTGATAAACTAGCTCTAAGAAATTGTTTTATTTTTTTTGCATTTTAAAAGACTTATTAATAGCATAAAGTATTTTAGAGAAAGTTCTGTAGGCTTCTGAGAAGACCATCTGTTCCTCGGGTGTTGGATGGGTTACACTTTGGATGTCTATGGTCCAGTTTGACTCTGAAATTTCTTTGTTGGTTTCTGTTGGGGTGATTTCTATACTGATAAGAGTGGATACTAAAGTCATATATAATTATTGTCATTGACCTTTTTGCCTCTTTTGTCCAGTAGCATTTCCTTTGTGAAGCTGGGTGTCCAATGTTCAGTATTTTTAAGATTGAGAAGGGACGTTCATTCAGTGGAAGCTGGAATCTCTTGTCTCTCTTATCTTTTAGGTTGCTGTTGAAAACAGAACAGTGGAGCATCAGAGGTCTTCCAGAACCATTGGTTCTGGAGTTTTCTTTCCTTTCATGCCAGCACCCTCTGCTGGCCACACTCAGCTCTTCAGTCTATGGGCTAAAGTTGGGTCCTCCAGCTCCTTGCTTATAGACTTTCCATTTTGCACAACTTGTTCTAGCCAAAGGCAGTCTCTCAGGTGTCTGAGTAAGTGAGGTAAGCAAATGGAGAATGCTCTGAAGTTAACATTATTTAGGATAAAACTGCAAATAATAAGTTAAATAAAGAAAAGGGGTGAAGGAGTAGAAAAAGATAGAGTTAAATAAAGACAGAGTCCAAACAGGAGGAACAGTCTCTGTGTTTTAAAATTCTCTCAGCATTAAACACTAACGCTGGAGAGACAGGAAGCCATGGTCTCTGCTGGCGTGCCAGAGTTCTCAGTCCCTTTGGCAGGGAACCTTGAGTCAGTATATGTCTCCAGGGGTTGATCTTCCTATTGAGATCAGGCTTGGGTTAGCTGACACCACAGTTATTCTTACATGATAGGCTCAGTTATGGGTCATAGAAGACAAGGAAACCAACTACCTACTTGTAATTGTCCCCATCAAGCCTCCCGCCACCTGAACACCACAGGGTACCCATGTCTCTTCTGCCACCCCTTCTTGACTGACTCCATGCAGTCCAATGTAGTGATATTGTGTTCCCCAGTATATCATGCACCCTAATAAATTTATCTGGGGTCAGAGAATGGAACAGCCACTAGATAGACATAGAGGCCAGAAAATGGTGGCACTCACACCTTTAATCCTAGCCTTCTGGAGGCAAAGATACATCCGGATCTCTGTGAGATCAAAGCCACACTGGAAACAGCCAGGCATGGTGACTCACACCTTTAATCACAGGAAGTAATGGCAGAAAGCAGAAAGGTATATAAGGCGTGAAAACCAGGAACTAGCCTGGTCAAGCTTTTAGGCTTTTGAGCAGCAGTTCAGCTGAGATTCATTCTGGATGAGGACTCAGAGGTTTCCACTCTGAGGAAACAGGATCAGCTGAGGAATCGGCAAGGTGAGGTGGCTGTGGCTTGTTCTGCTTCTCTGATCTTCCAGCATTCACCCCAATACCTGGTTCCCAAGTTTGTGTTCATTAATAAGATCTTTTAAGATTCATGCTATAGTCCAGGTTTCAAAGTTGTGGCAAGTCACACATATTCTCTGGCTTGTGATTATTCTGTGTTTCAGGCTTCAAAGATGGCTCAGTCTTAAATAATAGGCTCCTTATCAGAAAGGTCTCTAACCACAGCCCTTGCTCCCCCACACAGGGAGGGTAACAGAATGTCCCCAGAGTGTCAATTGTTCATGGCCTAGGATCAACTAGAAGGGGAGTCTCAATTGAGGAACTGTCTATATCTGCTTGGCCTGTAAGCATTTCTGGGTGGGATGGTCTTGACTTTTGATTGATGGGGCAAGACCAAATCCACTGTGGGAGGCACCATTCCCTGGGCAGGTAGTCCTGGACTCTATAAGTAAAGAAAGCTAGCCAAGCTTATGCAGCCTTGCAAGTAAGCAGCATGGGTGCATCTGTTTCTCTCTGCTCTTGACTGTGGATCTTATGTGACTAAGCTGTTTTGAGTTTCCTGAAATGATGTAGTGTAACCTGGGATTGTAAGCCAAGGAAACCCTCTCCTGTCCTAAGTTGCCTTTGGTCAGGATGTCCTTTCACAATAACTGAAGTTACTGTCTTACTCATAATCCCATTGGATTTGAGCCTTCTGAAACTGTGAGATTTTCTATTCTGTGGAAAGGACTGTCAGTCTCTGCTTACTAGGGTCACATGAGGAAACTTTGGTTACCAATGTTTTTGATTACTGGAATTCTATTATACAGAGAAGTTGCCTTTTTAAAGAATTTCACCAAAAGTCCACTTCTGTAATTGAATATGGAATGTCCCCTACCAGCTGATGAAAGGCTTGACTGTAACGCTAGTGAGAGATGGTAGAATCTTTGAGAATGGAGCCTAATGGGAGGCATTTGGCCTCTGGGGTCATCCTCTACTCTTTGGTTCCTGGCCATCAGATGAGCTGTCTGCGAACTCACATGTTTTGCACTGTTACCATCTGGCACACCTGCCAGAGGATTCTTAAGTATTGAGCTTGTCTCACCACAGGCTGAAGTCTCTTAAGACCGAGCCAAAAGCAAACTGACATTTATCTCAGGGTTTTGTTATAGTGATTGGGAACTGGCTTAGCACACACACACCTTTCTGGAATACCATGGGTAACAGTTGAATCTTTTCAGCTAGATTTTTCTTTTTCCTTTCGTGCTGAAGATTAAATCCAGGGCTGTGCAGAATTTCAAGGTGTTCTTTTCTATTTGAACTTAGAGTCAGCTAGCGTAGCTCAGGGTAAATCCTATGTAAATCTTATCACAAGAAGATTAGCACCATGTCTTTCCCCAAACAAAGATCATTTTCTCTACCTCTTTTCTTTCTCAAAAGCATACACATTACTTTAAGACTGAAGGAGGTATCTGAATACTAACAGAAGCTAAAAGCTTTAGAACAAACAAATTAAAACCAAGAACCTGAGGCCGTGGAAAAGACGGCGTTATATACTTGAAAGAGGCTGTGGTTTTGGAAGTCAGTGACCTGGGCTGACCCTTAAATTTTCCAGCCATTAGCTGAGTGTTCATCAGGACAATAACTCATCCCTCTGCCTCAATTTCTTAAGCTAAATAATAATCTAATAATATCTTCCCCTTCAACTCCTTAGAGGTTCTTTGAGTTATTTCCAAAGCAGGAGACAGATTTTAAGTAAATTTCCAAATAATTCTTGTGTACCGTTGAGTTTTACAGAAGAAGCCATCATTCTCAAAACTGTCAGCCATGAACTCCCATCAGGTGAAACCCCAATGGTGACTGGATAATGTCTGTTTTTCAGCTTTGTCAGGCATGGTGGTCGACCCAAAGCAGCCAACACTTGAAAGTACCAAAAATAACAGTAAAAGTTATTTCTCGTTAAAGATGGAGTGAGATGTGTATAAAAGCATGTCTTAAACTGGGAAACAGAGAGATAATGGTTGAGCTATTGGGTTAGAGCATCTGCATGGAGAGGAAAGAAATAGAGAGGTACTGCCAAAACCATCCCAGAACATCGTCCTAGAATGGTTCTGAAAACCCAGAGTTGTAGAGGAGAAAAGGTAGGTTGCATGATAGAAAAGACAAAACGCTTGCTAAATAATTTTGCTCAAAGGATTGTCTGCTAGATTATTTTATTGCATATTATTTAAGAGAAAAAGACCTATATGCTGATGTGAATATTGCACAAATGTATCAAGATACTAGGCAGTAATGTACCTAGTGTATTTATAAATACATGAAAATTAAAACTATAGGTGCTGGAGAGATGGCTCAGTGGTTAAGAGCGCCAACTGCTCTTGTAGAGGATCTGAATTTGGTTCCCAGCTCCCATATTAGGTAGCTCACAACTGCCTCCAGGTCATCCAACACCCTTTCTAGCCTCTGTGGGCATGGGCACACACACACACACACACACACACACACACACACACACGCACACGCACACGCACACGCACACGCACACGCACACGCACACGCACACGCACATGCACATACAAAAAAGTTAATCATACAATTTTTAAAACCTTTCCAGTATTTTTCTCTACAAGGTGTTAGATATTGATATTTTATTGTTTATTTTTATTTGTTTCTTTTTCAGTGTTGTATGTTTAGCTAACATGAGACTTATGTATGTGCTCCCCACTTAAAAGAACAAGTCTTTTCTTCTGGGTGTCCCAAAAAGCAGCTGTATCTTATCAAGGGGGAAAAGACAGACAGCAGAATCTGACCTCTTTGCCTGATGACTTTCCAGGTCAAGCATCACACAGCCTCATGATGAGTTTGAGCCAAACCATGGTAAGATTTTCCCCTTAAAGTCTTTGCAGGTCTTGTCTGTTTGCCATGTCGGCTGATCAAGAAGGAATCCTGGGTCAACATCAGTGTTGCTATTTTTGTTGATCATGTTGCCATAGTAACACATCTCCTGTGGTTTAGAAGAGCCTTCATTTTTCTCAAGTGCTTTTTTTGCTTTATTCAAAAATCAAGCCGAGATAAAAGCACAGTATTTACAGGTTTAATGATAACGTCAGGCAGATGGACTGAGATAACCAATTCATGTCATCTTTTAGCATCTCTTCCATGCACCGAATCCTCAGGATTGCAGTGCTATTAGAACGGTCAAGGGTGGAAATGAGTGTCTCCATCTGTGTTCTTTCCAATCTGTCGTTATCTATGGGTGGGGGAGGCTGCATAAACTCCACTCCTCAATATTTGGTCTGATGCCAAGACTCATGAAGCCACATACACCTCAAGAAAGATAGAAATTTATGGCTGATACACCATGGCTTCTCTGGAGAGCTGGGAGGCTTCAAGGGAGCTCCAACAGTAGCTTGGGAGAGTGGGACCATAGGGATTGACTTGTCTCTTCTTGGAGGCATTAGAGTTCTGGACCACAGGGCATGCTCTTGGAGGAGATGTGGCTATGCATGGTTTAAGCCTTGTAAGCTTTCTGATGGGCTGGTCCAGAGGTGAGGCAGCAGGAAGAATGAGAGGCTTGTTGTGTGGAGTAACATTCTATATATCTGTGATATGTACATAAATTTATACATATATATGAATACTTACATTAATCAGATAAAAGGTGTTTCGCATGTGCTAATGTCTGAATTATGGGGATAGTTATTGTGCAGTTACAAAACCTTACTCCTCATCCCACTGAAGACTAAAGAGTCTATTCCAGGAGCATTTCCTCCCTTTCCACCTGTCTCTGTTTCACTGTTCTGCCTTCTTTTTAATTATTTCCCCTCATGGGACTTGTAGATTAGAGGTAATGATACTCCTTAGCCCACAGGATAACCAACAAAAGGAAGATTAAATCTCCTTTCATGTCCTATGCTATTAATTTCTCTTTTTAAAACTCACCCAACATAGCCATGCTCTTCTTCTTATGCAAACTCATTTAATTGTAAATATAATGTATGTGGCTGAAAACACATAGTGCTTTGTGAGAGCACATTATGAATTTACACATGTAGCATTTTGGTTTCAACACACATATATGCTCAACACCAGTCTTAAAATCCAGCCAGGTAGCTATACATAGATTCTGTCCATCACTTCCAAGTACTGCCTAACAGTCAATTTTAATCTTGTGGGCACAGAACACTGTAGACTCTGTCAGTCACAAAAGGCTAGAGATTTCTTCTTGGGTCTACTTCCTTTTCAGGCATGTTAGTCAGGGTTTTCTAGAGCATAACTGATAGACTGAATGTACCTTCCAGGGGTTTTTATTAGATGGTCTTAATGTGAAAGAAAGGCCATGCGAAGACAATGGACCCAAGAGTGAGGCTTTCTCCCTTGGCCTTATTATCTGGCTGCCACCAGAAGGCTGTACACACTGAGTGCAAGTCAGCCCTCCCCAAATAACCAGATTAAGAAAAATCACTTACGGGTGCATCCAGAGGTTTATCTCTCAGTTGATTTCAGATCCAAGCTGACAACTAAGCTTGACTATCATAAATGTCCTTTGCTACCATTGTGCTCCCAAATCCTTGGGTTAAGGCAAAATGCTTTCTTTCCTATATGTCCATGAGTACACCTGTAATTTAAAGACAGCCTACAGCATGCCTATTGAACATACTGTTTGCCTCTCAAAGTCCTTCTAGACATTAATTGCAGTCTACTCTCATAATTCAGTGAGTCAAATGTTATGACTGCCTTTGTTTTCTAGTTTAGCAATTAAAATCTTGGTAAAGACAAATTAGAGTCAGTCCTAAATGGTAGATTATAGAATAATACTGAAGTTTTATGAATGTTTACATTAGCCTGGGTTAGTTAAAGAAAAGACATGATAAATCCACGTGAGTCTATTAAATAAGTAACAGAATTTATTAAGATATAAATTGAGGAAATACACTCACAATTACAGAATGGAATAGACAGTAGAAGTCATCCTCTGATCTGATCAGGAGTGAACCCACCTTGCAGCCAGGAGCCAGGAGAAGGGGTCCCTTCTCCAGCTCCTTATCAGAGGTCACTACCCTGGCAGCAAGCACCTCCTCCTTTGGGTTGTATAGCTGAGGGTCATGGGCAGAGCAAATACCACTACAAAAGACCTATCAAAAAGTTGTGATTAATGGACCAAAGAATTGTCGCAGATGTCTAGTGTAGTTAATAGAGCTTAATGTTACCCAGACCAAGTGGGGACAGAGAGTCACCCACTGCTGCAGTGTGGTCCTGAATTTGACTTGGTGTGAGTACTGACCCTGTCTCATTCCCTGCAGTCTCTGAGTCTCTGTATAACTTGGATCAGATATAGGAACATCAGGTCTGAACAATCCTAAGCAGATCACCTGTCACATAACATGTAAATCTCAGAAATACAGCCTTCCTTATCAGAGTCCCGTGAGACTGGCCTTGAAGATGGAACTTAGCTTGGGAATCTAGAAACTTCTATTCCTGTGTTCCTTCTGTTTTTCATTTGATGGGTAATTTTACCTATGTAACTTTATTTTTCTAACTTGTAGCAGTTGAATTTAAAGCATTGAAATAGATGATTTTGTGATCCCTTCCAATCTGAAATTCTCCAACTATAGTATGCTGGTATGGGATGATAACTCTCAAATAAGTAAGGTTTTTAAAGTCTATATCTTCATTTGCATTGGTACAAGTCAGAAATAACAATGCTTATTTATTGGTGCCTAATGCTTTGGCAAATACTCTTTATAAATAGTAATGCCTTTGGATCCAAGTATCATTGTACAATATATATAAGTAGTAGGTAAGATGCTCATTTTAGAGATGACAAATTGCCTTCATTAGTTAAGGAAACATTTTCTAGTGGTCACTGGATGGCATACATAACTGGCCAAGGTGAGGGGAGTAAGCGACATCGAATGTTCAGCCTTAAATGGGATATGTTTGAATGTATGTGTATGTGTATGTGTATATGTATGTATGTATGTATGTATGTATGTATGTATGTATGTATGTATTTATGTATGTATATCACTTCCTCCTCCCAAGGCTCAGGGATCATTATGGACGTGGGGTTGGAAAGACTGTAAGAGCCAGAAGTGGTAGATGGCTACAAGGAAATAGTGTCTTCCAGATGCAGCAGAGTAATTGCACATAGACAGTTGTGACATCATGCAAAGCCCTGACAAATGCTCAAGCCAGACCAAATCCCAGCATGGGGATGGGAAGTGGGCACAAAGTCCCACCCCGAGCTGAGGTACTATTGGCAGCAGATGGCTGCTGGGAGAGGGAGAGTCAGTTTTCTCTAGGAGTGTAGCTCCTGCTAAGTTACCACGTTTTAGTGGAAGACCATACATCTAAGATTACGTGGGCAGCACACATTGAACTTTATGGGTGTTATTTTTAAAGACACAAAGTTGAGTGAGTAGAAAAGGGGATCGGATATGGGAGGAGTTGGGAGAAAGGTGAATATCATCAAAATACATCGTACAAAATTCTCAGAGAACTAATAAACATTGGCACGGGCAGTGAAAACTTTACAATAAAAAAAAAAAAACCTCGAAACTCACAGTTAGCTATGCTGCTTTGCAGAAGTCTCCATAGTGAAGAGGGACAGTGAAGACTGATACTAACTTTGCTGATAAATGTTGAGTGATACTCTTGAGTAAATTTGAGAATCAGAAAGGAATCTCTATGGAATCTGCAGAGGAAGAGGGATCATGTGCAAACTGTTTACAGGATTTGCAATTCATTGTATTTAGATTACTGCACCATTTAAACTCTAGATTCCCATGGCCAAACATGAACAGAAGAGGGAAAGACTGGAGATGAGAGAGTGCACAGGCTCTTAAAGGAAATGACAGAGTTTATTATTCGTATACCAGAGGATGTGATATTCCAGGTATTCAAAAATCTATTCATTTTTAATGTTGTCCATCTTCTCACTAAAACTAGGATAAATTCCCCATAAGGAATTTCATGGTCAGCATAAATAGAAAGTGGAGAAAACTCTTAATTCCACTGTAATACATCTATATCAGCAACTAAATTTATTGCCATTGACAAGTTTTCTCCAGTGAGAAGAAATTACTGAGAAAAATCAGTGTCTGATGTGACAAGTGTCTGAACTAGGCTGCATTTTCTCCCAGCTGTGACAGGCACATGCCTAAACCTGTGTACAGACTATGCAGAGAGATGTTTTTAAAGGTCGGAGTCAGTGTGAAGATGTCCCCAGGGTTTTCTGTTCCCTACTGACATGTGGGGGACCCACCTCCACCTTTTCCCCAGGATACTCTTGAGGAGTGAGGGATAAGAGATTTAGATAGAAGGATAGAGGGGAGAGAAACAGATAGAAACTCAGGATAGCCTCAGGAGGGCCTGGATCCTTATCCACAGGCCCCTTCTGTCTCTTCTAAAGGACTTTTTAAAGGAATACCAAGGGGTGGGGCAAAAGACCTCCCCTCACCGCACATCCAAGCACAGACCCTTCCAAACACCTGGTAACCACGCACATGGTCAAGCCATCCTCTAATGCAGTCCTGCTGGGTGAAGCAAGTTCAGATCTTACTAGGAAGCTTTGTGGGCCTCCACACTGAGGATCATAATTCACCCTCCCTTTCTCATTTATGAAGGGTTTGGGAATTAGTCTTATCACAATTTTCTTGGCTCCTTGTCTCATCTATAGAACAATTTCCACACAGATGCCAGTTGCCACTTCACAGAAAGTGGAAGGTTGGAAGACATGACCAGGGGCACAGTTTTTGCTGGAATAGTGAGTGTTGCCATTATATTCCTGTCGGAGTCAAGTCAAAGAGCATTCTGGGAAGAAGAAAATGCTGCCATTATTCCATGGGACTAGTGGCCTAAATTGAAAAGTGGAAAGAAGACACTAACAGAGGGAAATTGACAGAGAACAGGTGTGTCCTTTTTTGTTCTTGCTCTGATGAGCCAATTCCGTTCAATAACTGATACGATTACAACACAACCATCATCATATCTCAGACAAATGAAAACTGTATATCAAAAAATTCAGGACAGAAGTCCTCTAAAATGTGATACTCTAAAAGATCGCTTAAGTTTGTTGTCATGAAACATCTTCAGTTAACCTCTGTAAACTCTCATGTTATGACAGCAGAATACACTTTGACTCTACATGGCTACAATCCCCCCCCCATCGTGTTTCTCCCTCCCACTCCCTCTCTCTAACCCTCTCCCTCCCTCTTCTCTCCACCCCTCCCTGTTATTCTGCACACAAACTAATTTCGGTTGCTGTAGCTTTTGGCTTTCCATTTGCTTCAATTATATGCATCACTAGCCCAGTAATAAAATGATAGAAATCTTTATCCTTGTCTGCAATGATTACTGTTGGTAGTGACATGAATTAAGGGGTCACAGATGAGAACAGTGTCAGTAAGCACAGACTGTTAAAATCATTTTCCTATAATTAAGTGAAAATGCAAGAATTCAATGAATCATTAATGAAAAATGCACTTATTGTCACAGTATCCTTGCTTTCACGGCACAGACACTCTCGGGTGGTGCAGGGTGATTTCTTTAGGGCTTAGTGGCTATTCTACATTATGTGTTCTGACCAGAAGCCAGGGGATGTGGCATTCCTTTTAATTTGTATGTATAGCTTGAACTTTCATCAGGCACCGGGATGTGAGAGGAAATAGTTAACTGCAGTTGTATGTTATGTGAGACTAGCTTAGTGCTCTCAGCTTCCTTATAATTTTATTTTATTATAATATCAGTATGTAGATGAAAACAGAGCAACTCCAGCTTTATTTTTCCTGCTGTCTTCCTCTTCCCTTACCACTCACCTCCTTCTGTTCTTCCTGAGGCTTCTTTGAGGTGTGATGCATGTGTTAAAACACACCGTATTCCATAGCCATGCCAATGGACACTGGGCACAATGACAATTTCCTCAGTTCCTTTATTCTTCACTGACGATGACATACACAAGCTCTAGCAGCAGCTGAGTTATACACATGGTACTATTCCTAGTGTTTTGACTTGTTAGAGGGACATTGACTGGGCACACGGCAGATAGAATGAAGAAGCATTTCCAGTGCTTATCAGACATTTAGTAAAAGCCATGTCCTCCTGGTTTCTGCAGGGAAGAGGGGACACTGTAGAACACAGTAGGGAAGAGGAAACAGACTCCGTGGAAACATGAGCAAAAGTAACAGAAGAACAACAACTCATGGGCAAGTCTCCGGGTGGAGGGAGATGTGCTTTTACACAATCGTGGTCTTTGAAAACCATCCCCAAAATTGAAAGCTAGAAATGAAATTATCTCATCCAAATGGCTATAAAAATTAAGCCGAGTCAGTTTTTCTATCCACATTATTTATTGTCATGATGGAAGTTTTCACTGGTTTTGATTTTTAATTAAAAACATTGCTTGCTGGTGACAGACAGAACCCAGTTCTTTGGTTGTGCCAGGCAAGTGGCATATTGCTGTGTGGTACCCTAGCCTCTCTGTCCCCTTATTGAACAAAATTACAAATTCTTTTGTAATCAACCTTATTTATTCTTTCTTCCCTTGTCTTCAGCAATAATTCTCCAGAAACCCAGGATTTCAGGTTTTACTTTCAATTAAAAAAATACCTAATCTGCTGCAGTCTAGGGTATCTTAGACTTAGAATTACACTCTGTAATTAACCCGTACCATGCCTGCCCACCTGGGCAAGGATTCCCACAGAAACATGAGTAATCAAGAATGAGGCCGGCTTTTTTTGTCAGACAGGAAAGTGATACAGGTAATGCTCCAGTGCCTACAAAGTCCACAAGGATCTTGGGAAAGTAATAATCTTAGGAAGTCTTGCCACATACCAGAACCAATCTGTTTTGTATCTTTGTTATACAATTACCCTCAAGGTTACTTTTGTAGTCATTGCTCTGTGTGTGTGTGTGTGTGTGTGTGTGTGTGTGTGTGTGTGGTGTGGTGTGGTGTGTATCTCTGTGTGCATGTGTGTATGTGTGGTGTGGGTGTGGTGTGTGTATATCTCTGTGTTATGTGTGTGCATATGTGTGTGTATCTGTGTGTATGTGGAGTGTGGTATGTGTGAGTGTGGTGTGTGTGTATCTCTGTGTGTATGTGTGTGTGTGTGTGTGTGTGTGTGGTGTATCTCTGTGTGTATGTGTGTATGTGTGGTGTGGGTGTGTGTGGTGTGTGAGACCACTTGTGCATATGTATGTATGCAGGAAGGCATGCCTGTGCAGTTACATGTGAGGCCAGAGGTTGTCCCATGGATGTCTCCCTCTATCACTTCTCCATGTGACCTTTTAAGCCAGGCTCACAGTGAACCTGGGGTTTGCAGATTTGGCTGAACTGGCTGCCCAGTGAGTCCCTGACATCTGCCTGTGTCTGTCCCCTACACCTGAACTCGGGTCCCCACACTTGCACAGCAACACTACCCTCGGAGCCGTGTCTCTACACCCACAGTCATCTTGTCTTCCCTGAGAGTTCTTCCATAAATACATGCATTTTGAAACCTGAAATAATTATTTTCTTATGGTAAATAATTTATGTTTAAAAACTACATTTGGGGTTCAGTCCTAAGAGCACCTGGGTTAAAGTTCTAGCACCCACATGGTGGCTCACATCTGTAACTCCAGGGGATCTGGTACCATCTTCTGGCTTCTCTAGGCACCGTATACATGCGGTATACACACACACACACACACACACACACACACACACGCAGGCAAAATGCTCGTACAGATAAAATCAAAATTAAAACTAAAAAAGGAAACACACTCCACTTCAAGAATAATCTCAACAACTCCCCACTTCTGATTTTCTGTCTGCTATAGTTCGTTCTCCATGGGCACATACCTCAAAAGCAATTCTTTCTTTCTTTCTTTCTTTCTTTTTTTTTTTTAAATCTGGAGCAGAAATTATTTTTATTTTTATATTTCATTTTATTTTCCACTTTTCCACCCTCTTATTGAAAATGGCTTTTTCTCACACACTATATTCTCATTACAGTTTCCTCTCCCTCTCCTCCTCCCAGTTCCTCCCCATCTCCCCTGCCATCCAGATCTACCGCCTTTCTGTCTCTCCTTAGAAAACAAACAAGCTTCTAAGGACTAAGAATAGAATAGAATTGAGTAAGATAAAAAGAAAATCTAGCCCATTGAATTAGATAAAACAAACAAATGGAGAAGATGTCATAAAAAGGCACAAGAAACAGATTTAAATACAGAGACCCACTCATTGTCATCCTTGGGAATCCCATAAAAACACTAACTTGGAAGTCGTAATACAAATGCAGAGGGCCTGGTGCAGACCTGTGCAGGCCCTGTGCATGCTGCCTCGGTCTCTGTGAGTTCAGGGGAGCTTTGCTCATGGTGATTTAGAGGGGCCTTGTTTTCCTGGTGTCCTCCATCCCCTCTGCCACCTACATTCTTTCTTCCTCCTCTTCTGTGGGGTTCCCTGAGCCCTGAAGGGAGGGATTTGATGGAGACATCCCATTTAGGGCTGAGTGTTCTAAGGTCTTTCACTCTCTACATAATGTCCAGCTGTGGGTCTCTCTCTGTATTTGTTCCCATCTGCTTCAGGAAGAAGCTTCTGTGATGATGGCTGAGCAAGGCACTGAGTTATGAGTAAACCAGGATGTCATTAGGAGTGATTTTATTGCTACTTTTTTTTTTCTTAAAGAACAGTAGCATTTTGTTTTACCCTAGATCCCTGGGATATCTAGTCTCAGGTCTGTGGTCACCCAAGCACTGTTGCGTGAGGATTCTATCTCGTGGAGTGGGTCAGATCAATTATTGATTGGTCACTCCCACAAGCTTTGTGCCACCCTTGCACTAGCACATCTTGCAGGCAGGACACCATTGTAGATCAGTTTGTGGCTGGCTGTGTGTTTACATTTCTCTTTTGGCAGCCTTCAGAGTGCCTTCTTGTACCAAAGATGATAGATCATAGGGATAAAGGCTCTGTGTAGGCACCAGCTTGACTTCTCCATGTCCAGGAAATTCTGTAGGTCTCCTCAACAATGGGGCCTTGTCATCAGTTTGTGGAGAGCAACATTTAGTCTTGGTAACAGCCTGGGTTCTTTAGGGATTTCCATAGGATCCCTTGGCCAACAACTCAATTAGATGCAACACAATACTAGTATAGTAAGTTTCATTTGTTGACAAGAAATGTCCAGTTGGGGCTCTGTTTTCCCCGTTATTTGGTGATTTCATTTAGATCACTTTATACATGTAAATATATCACAGACTTTCTACTGTATTAGGTTTTCATACTATCCCTCAAGCGGTCCTCAATTTTAGCTGTCTCCCCCCATATTCCCTCCCTTGTCTCCCTCTTCCTTCCCCCTCCCTACTTGAACCTCTCATTCCAGTTGCACTCCCATTCATCTATAACTATCTATATTCCATTTCCGTTTCCTAGGGAAATGTATCTGTCCCTACCTAACCCTTTGGTCTATACCTACCCTCTGTGGTTCTATAGATTGTAGTTTGGCCATTAACTTAGCAGCTAATATCCATGTGTAAGCAAATACATACCGTATTTGTCTTTCTGGGTCTGGGTTACCTCACTCAGGATGATTTCCATCCATTTACCTGAGAATTTCGTAATTTCATTTTTTTAATGGCTGAGTAATATTCCTTTGTGGAAATGTACCACATTTGCTTTATTAATTTATCTGTTGAGGGACATTTAGGTTGTTTCCAATTTCTAGTTATTATGAATAGAGTAGCAGTGAACATGGTTCAAATGTCTCTGTGGTATGAGAAAGCATCTTTGAGGTATATGCCCAAGAATGGTAGAACCAGATCTTGAGGTAGGCCATTTCCCATCTTCCTCAATAAATGTCATACTGATTTCCACAATGGCTGTAAAAGTTTGCACTCTCACTAGCAATGAATGAGTATCACCCTTATTCCATATCCTTGCCAGCATGAGCTGTCACTTGTTTCACTTATTTTAGCTGTTCTAATGAATGTACGAAAAATATCAAAGTAGGTTTGATTTGCATTTCCTTGATGACTAAGGATGTCTAACATTTTGATAAGTGTTTCTCAACCATTTGAGTTTCCCCTTTTGAACAGCCTCTGTTTAGATATGTACCTGATTTTTAAATTGAGTTATTTGTCTTCTTGATATCCAGGTTTTTTTGAGCTCTTTATATATTTTGGATATTAGCCCTCTATCAGATGTGTAGTTGGTAAAAATCTCCTTTCCTATTCTGTAAGCTGCCATAAAGCAGGGATTTACATGAAGCCAGGTCTGTTCAGTTTACATTGTACTTTTGGAATACAGCTTCTCCACCCTGTGAGTCTTAAGTTACTGCTCATCCACTTATCCAGACAGGATAGAGATCTAGGAATCCTTGAAATCTCTGTTCTTCCCAACCACCTTCTTGAGTTGGTATTTGAAATTATCTGTAAGTTTTATTAGCATATATACTTTGCTTTAATTCTGTAGATTTCAGAACCTAGCCGGAGCCCAAGTACGTGGTATTTGTAATCTGTTTACTTGCTGTGTTGAGCAGGTGTGAGATGTGTTGGGGCTAGAGAGTTGGCTTGGGGATTAACATCCTTAATGCTCTGGCAGAGGGTCCAGATGTGGTATCCAGCAACCACACTATGGCTCAAAACTGTCTGACTCCTGTACGAGGGTATTCAATGCCCTCTTCTGGCCACCAGAGGTAGTACATGCATGTTGTGCATATAGACTTCATGTAGGCAAATATTCACATACACAATAAAGGAAGAAATTGTCTTTAAAAATGTGATTTGACAGTGACAACTAGTATTTGAAGAGTCAAGATACCTGTGTCCTTCAGAAAAGCCACCTGGTTGTCTTCTATGAGACCATACAGGCTCCTTCTGCTGCCCTAAGGTGACTTATAGTTTCATTTTATTCAAGTTGTACTAGGAGAAGGAAATTACATACTGCTTAGTCTTAGTTATTGGATTTTTCTCATTCTTACCCTCAGGTTGGCTCGCTTGGATAAATGGGTCATAACTTAACGTAAAATATATTTTTGCATGTAGACTCTGAAATCCAACTTTGTCAACACATGCAACATGTTTTCATCTTGTACTTAGCTCAGTTCAGAAGTTTTAATCTTCCATCAAGATGCTTTCTTCCTGTTTCCATGGTTACGGCCATTACACAAACACCAATTTGATTCAACACCCCTAGTACATGCATTTGATGAATAAAACTACAGTGGAAGTCACTCGATTTAGACTATGTTTAATAGAGGACCAAGTGTACCTGCCTTCATTCATTTATCCACACAGTAGGTCAGCTCTGCCTGTAGGAGCAAATGATTAGAGTCCAGCCAGTAAAAATCTTTCTCCCTCCAGGAAGAATGAGAATGGTCAGCCCTTCTAAAACTCTTCCCTTTGTCTACTGATGTTCCTCTAGACTCTAGCTGTCACTTCATTTTGACAGACACTTTCTTTTCTATCTAGATTAATACAGTAGATCAGTTTGAGCCTGTGGCTCATTCTGCTTTCTTAGGGTGAATTCCAGTTTTATTTGATTCAAGTTGTATGAGAGAGAACTTATTTCATACTTAATTCTTATTTCTTTGGACTTTCTCATTTTTCTTCTCAAATCATGGGGGAAAATAAATGCTTCTATTGAACTTTTCCATCTTAGGCATGCTGACACCTGCGTGACTTGGTCCAAAGTACTGTAATAAATGAGACAGTAATGTATTAGTATAAAACTATAAATTGAATTGTTTACTTCCAAGTCTGACAGTCAAAGAAGAAAGTTCTAACATAAATTTTAGATGAGTATGTTTAATTATTATCATCCATTAAACATGATTATAATCTGACTTCATCTCACTTTAGTAATCTCAGATTAGTAATGTGAAATCAGGAATGCTGGTTTACAGCATGGTCATCACCATGGAAACAGGAAATAAGCATCTAGCCTGTACTAAGTACTGAGCTTCTGAACTTAACTGAATTGAGTCTGTGGTTGCATAGTGATGTACTACAGATGCTGAGAGAGTTGAATTCAAGTGTGTTTGCGTTTATGATCAATCGGTCTGATTTCCCCAATGACAACTGAAAATTGTTTTGTCTTTAAATTGCTGCAGATATGGTCCAGGAAGTGCAAATTAGTGAGACACTGTCAGTGGGCTTAATCAGTCTTCCTCTGAGGGACATGCACCACTGACTTGTCCCATTGCCCCTCTTATTGTTTTTTCTCTAATTCACAGTGGTCACTTCATTGTCAGACGTCATGGACCCCATGTTTGTGGACAGCCCACCCACCTTTTCCTTTTAATATCATGTTTCTGGCTAAAATAGCCAATTAGTCAGATGATAACCTTTTCTAAAGAAGTAATTTGAACACTAATCCTCCGAAATGACAAGATTTATCCTCTTCCTGTCCAATATAATAAGCTGGAATAATTTAATTCTGAAAGCTGGTAAATTCACAAATTACCCACAGGCACACTTCCCATATCAGTTAAAAGCCCATTGCTAGAGTAAAATGTAAAGTATGAAAATTTCAATCAGCATGTGAAACCACTTGTCTGTCCCTTGCTCCTCGCTGAACCGTAAGACCATAATTTAATGTTCATGTGAAGTGCCATATGGGGTTACGTAGTATATATTAACATTAAAAGGCTGTAGAGAGTCCATAAAAATGCACAAATTAAAAATTCCTTCTGCAAAAGGAATCCTGAGGGCTTTGTGTTTAGAGATGGTGTGAGGTTGGCAGTGTTGGCTTCACTTGTAAATGTCAACTTCATATTAATACTCAAACACAGATCCAAAAATCACAATTTTAGACTGACAAGGTTTATTCAAATACTATATGAGGTAACTGATTTGAATAACAAATTTGAACCTATTAGTTAGAAACCTGAAAAGAGGGGCTGAGTAGATCTCAGGAGATAAAGGTGTTTATGGCCAAGACTTCTCCAAAATTACACTGTGAAAAGAAAGAACCAACCCTAATAATTGTCCTCAGGTGACCACAAGTACACATGGCACCTATGTGCCCACACATACACACATACACATGCAATAAATAAATGTAAGGTAATAAATGAAAAATGCATTTTATCTAATTTAACAATAGTATTGGTATATATTTGTACAATGTAGAATTTCGAATTCTTAAAATATAATCACTATTCCATTCATAATATCATGAAAATGATAAAATTTACAAAGATCCAAATAAACAGGAAAGGCAATGTTTGTGGACTAGAAGTTAATAGACTGCTCCTAAAAAGATGACTTTTATTTCATATATGAATGTCTGTTCATGTATGAATGTGCACCATATGCATGTAGTGCCCTTGGAGGCAAAAAGAGGGCATGGTACATCCCTTGGAGCTAAAGTCACAGATGATTGTGAACTGCCATGTGTGGTGTGTTGGGAACTGAACCTGAGTCCTCTACACTCACCTGTAATGTAGTTCCTATGGGTCTGGTTCCTTCTTCTGACTTCCATGGGTTACCTGCATGGTGCACATGTATACCTTTGGGCATAAACACACACATAACACACACACACACACACACACACACACACACACACTTAAAACAAAGTCCTGTTCTTTTAAATAAACAGTATGTTATCACCAAAATCAACATTTGCAGGGATTTCTTGAATTCATTCTTCCTGACTGATGTTTCATGCTATTTGACAGGATCAACTTACTTTTGAGAAACATGCCAAGAACACTCACTGGGTAAGTAATAGTCTTTATAAAAATGGTGCTGAGACAACTAGAGAGCACACACAAAATATTGAGCCTCACTCTTCCTGTGAAGTGTACTGAAGGATTAACTGGATTCAGGTAAAAGACCTAAATGTAAGAGCAAACACTATTAAACCATAAAAATTTAAGGAAGAAAATATCCAGGTAAATATGTTCATGACTTTGGCAGCATATGAGCAACAGTGTTAAAATAGACTCTGTAAATATTTTTTTAAAGTTTTTGAGCTTCACACATGTGGTGGTTTAAATAAAAAATGGCCCCCATGGGCTCATGGGGAGTGACACTATTAGGAGGTGTCACCTTGTTGGAGTAAGTATGGTATTCTTGGAGAAAATGTGTCCTTGGAGCAGGGCTTTGGGGTTTCAAATGCTCATGCCTGGCCTGGTGTCTCTCGTTCTTCTTACTGCCTGCAGATCCAGATGTAGAACTCTAGGCTCCTTCTCCAGGACCATGTCTGCCCGTGTAACACAATGCTTCCCACCATGATGATAATGGGCTAAACCTCTGAAACTGTGAGCAACCTCCAATTAAATGTTTTCCTTTATAAAAGTCGCTATGGTCATGGTGTCTCTTCACAGCAATAGGACACTGACAACAAGGCACCATCAATAAACTCCAAAGTCAATATGTATTCCATATAGCTGGAACACTTCACCAGTGATCTCTCAGAAGGGACATGGCTCTGTGATATATAGAAAACTCTTTTTTTTTTTTTTTTTTTTTTTTTTTTTTGGTTTTTCGAGACAGGGTTTCTCTGTGTAGCTTTGCGCCTTTCCTGGAACTCACTTGGTAGCCCAGGCTGGCCTCAAACTCACAGAGATCCACCTGGCTCTGCCTCCCGAGTGCTGGGATTAAAGGCGTGCGCCACCACCGCCCGGCTTAGAAAACTCTTAAAATTCAATAATAAAAGTTTATGATTATGGTTCTTTAATATAGTATCTGAAAATTTATCTTTATGGAGAAATTATACAAATGGCCAATGGAAAAATGCTTGATATTATTGGCTACCAGGGAAATGTCAATCAATGGTATATTAACTGTCACTTCACACCCACTAGGATAACTAGTGGGCAACCAAGAGCACTGGCAGTAGCCTATACTGTTTTAGGGGGGTCTCTGGGATATGTGTGACCAATATCTTGAGGGGAGGTTTGATGGTTTGAATAAGAATGGCCCCCATAGGTTCATATATTTGAATGCTTAGTCACCAAGGAGTGGTACTATTTGAAAGGATTAGAAGGATTCAGAGATGTAGTCTTGTGGAAGAAGTATATCTCTGGGGGTGTGCTTTAAAGTTTCAAAAGCCTATGCCAAGCCCAGAGTCTCTCTCTCTCTCTCTGTCTCTCTGTCTCTGTCTCTGTCTGTCCCTCTCTCTGTTTTCCCACAGATCAGGATATAGCTCTCAGCTACTTCTTCAACTACTACTCCAATGCCATGCTCTCAGCCGTCATGACAATGGACTAAACCTCTGAAACTGTAAGCCCCCAATTAAATGCTTTCTTTTAAAAGAGTTGCTTTGGTCATGGTGTCTCTTCCTAGCAATAGAACACTGACTAATACAGGAGGTATCTTACACATGACACTGGGCTTTTATTTGGCAATTTATAGGTTCTAGGCTGAGCATCATCTCTTGTGTAGGGTAACTATGACCCAGCTATACCGTTTGTGGACATATTCCCAAATGACTCTATATCCAACTGTAGAGACACTTGCTCATTCATGGTCACTGCCGCTCTATTCACAATAGCTAGAACATGGAAACAGCCAAATGTCCATCAACTAACAGATGGATAGTGAAAACATGGTGCTTTCACACAATGGAATTTTATTGAGCTTCTAAGAAAATAAAATCATAAATGTGCAGGTCAATTGATGGAACTGGAAATATTATACCAAGTAAGGTAATACAGACGCAGAGAGAACAGCATCAATGTTCTCACTAGTGTGGACCCTACATCTTTAGATTTGTATGTTTAACGTGGGGAACCTGTAGGAGCCAGGAAACTAGAAAAGGGGTCATGGGAGTATGAAAAAGAGATTAAGGGCAGGGGGAGATCATACAACATGATGTGCTACAAGGCTGAAAGGGGACAATGGAGATGGAGATTTAAATAGAGAGCTGGGAGGGTAGGAGAGAGGAAAGAGGATAGCGGAGGAGTAATTAACATCAAGGGTGTTTGAAAAGGCCATATGGAAACCTATTTCATAAACATCCTAAATATTTATATATCCATGTGTATATTCATGTAAAAGAATCTCAGAATCAAAAGAACTACCTTCTAACTTCATATATCAATATGAAGACCGTTTCTCTGTCTCCTTCTTTCTGGTCTTTCAGTGGGTTTTGTCATGACAAATTCCTACATAAGATTCTTTAATGACAGAGCTTATGTCTGGGATAAACATCAACTTCCGAGTAACTGTTACTCAGCATTTAAACTCAATCCATGGGGCTTTAGCCTCTCTTATCTAATCCTGCGCTAGTTTCCTCTCCTATTTTCTCCCCAGCGACAGCTTGCTTGTGATGCAAAACTGCAACTGTTATATCTAGAGATTATTAACCTCATTTTATTTGTTTTTTTCATGACAGAGTTTCTCTGTGAAGCTTTGTGCCTTTCCTGGAACTCTGTAGCCCAGGCTGGCCTCAAACTCACAGAGATCCATCCACCTGGCTCTGCCTCCTGAGTGCTGGGATTAAAGGCATGTGCCACCACTGCCCAGCCTTAACCTCATTTTAGATAAATGAACTTATTTTATTCTCAACATATATTGCAATGCCTGTCAAAAGTGCACGTGTAGGGCTGGTGAGGTTGCTCAGTGGTTAAGGGACTTGCCTGGAGACGGGATAATCTGAGTCTCACCTCTGGTAGTTATATGGTAGAAGGGGACAACTGACTCCACATGTCCTCTGAACTCCACACATGGGACATAGCACTCCCTCCACAAAGTAAACAAATGTAAGAAAAAATCTATAAGCACATGCTTAGTCAATGTTTGTGAGTAAACGTTTGAGGAATGAAAAGATGATACCTCATTTAACAAAATATTCTCTTTTTATATGACTTGGTGTGTAATGAAGAAAATGGAGGCACTCTCCATACCCTATTAAGCCCCAGTTGTATGAAGAATAACACCACAATTAAAATCTGCTCCAGTACACATGGGATTTTTCCAGATTTGACCTTGTGACTTCCCTAGAAAGAATTCTTCCACCTTCTCTCTCTACTGTACCACACAGCACATACTAATTCAAGGATGTTGTACGACTCTCTCTGGGGGATGTGAAAAATGCCTGTTTGCCCCAGATAGTGCATGACAGATCAAGGACGGATTCTGCACAAGTCTAGGTGAACCCACGAGTTTATTGGACTGACTTCCAGGAGCATGGGTGACTCAGAACAGCTGTAAAATTGAAAATCCCATCATCAGGATGTATAATGACACCGCAGACGCTGCCCATGGAGTGCCACCTTCCGCCAAACTTCTGTCTGTTGTCTACGTCTCCCAGGAACATGGGTTGCTCAGGGGAGGGCGAGCAGGAGAGGAGGAAAGGTTGGAATTTCATGTGACAGTCTTGAGACTTTCCCTCCTTTTCTTAACAAAAGATTTTAATCATCTCATAGCTCAAGCCATCACCATTGTGTTTTACTTTTTTGTTGCCATGACTACAGACCATGGTTATCTATACTTCAGGATGGCAAAGGATTATATGTCCATGCTGTGCCCTGAGGAAAAGGTTATGTTGCTATAGAGAGAGTGTGGGATGACACAAAGTTAAAGAAAAATTAGAGATCAAGAACATCCTTACAAATCGACTTATTATTTACAACCTTGTACTTTGGAAATTTTAACAAACTTACTTTTAGAGAACTCCATCCATACTTCTATCAGAATAATAAAATATTGTGATACAATGTCTCTAAATGAACTGCCCCAAGTCCTAGTCTATATTTTACAGATGTGGGAGATGGTTCTTTTTGCTAATGACAGTTCAGAAGTGGTCCAGATGAACCTGAGAACTTTATATACTTTCATGGTGCAGTTATAATTTTATTCTGCACTAGATTGTTTTGTTTGATTATTCATTTATATTATGATTATAATTCTATTATTCTAGTTTGATTAAGTTCATATCAACAAACTACACTGGTGTTCTTTTTTATTCTTTTAAGTTGGTATGCTGTCAAAGCCGACGAGAGTAGTTTTAGACAAATGATTGGTCCTTTCCAGGACACCCATGCACCAGCTTCAAAGCTAGAGATGTGACTAAAAATACAGGGGCCATGCATGTGATATTTCAGGAGTTCAGACTGAATTTCATCAAGAGGATTGTTGTGGTAGCTAGCTTTCCCTAGCTGTGACAAAATACCTGAGACCACTTTACAGGAAAACAGTTTTTGGCTCATGGTTTCATTCTATGCTCAGGAGGCTCTGCTGTTTGGGAGCCTGTGGTGAGCAGTGCATGGCAGTGGGCATATGGTAGAGGAGGCTGCCCACCTCAAGAGGTGCAGAAAACAGAGAGGACGGGGCTTGGGTCTCACTTCAGGAGCACACACCCAAATAACCTGAGTCTTCTCTAGCCCTACTTCCAACCACTGCATGCTAGCAGGCAATCCTGTAAGACCTGAGGCCTTTTGGTGACATGCAAGATTTAAATTATAACAGTTGCATTTGGGATGTACATCTATTTTTATTCTTTGGTTTTCAGTCTCATGGGATTGGTTTTCCTCATCTTTATTGCCTCTATGTTTCATGAAGAACCAGGATGGAACTGACAATCACTTGAGATTTTCCATTTTGTAATTTCACCAAAGTCTGACTGTACTTGGTAATTGGGTCAGTTTTAGCTCATTAGAATGATTTCTTTTTTCTTGTCACCCAACATCACTACTGTCAGATTTACTTGCCAACACTCTTATTATTTTTCTCATGTATACGATACTCTCCCCAAAGCCAAGTTTTCTTCTATTAATCTGTTTATATGCTACTTAAAGCATTCAGGGGAAAAAAAGCAATAGAATATGATGAACTATAAAGTCTAAAAGCCAAGCCTTAGAGAGAAAAACAATGGCAGTGGAAAGGCTTGTCATCGCGGCCCAGACAGGGTTCTCTGAGTTCCCAGCAGAGATGGCTCAGCTGGGAAGCGGCTTGCTGCACGAGCCCCATGAGCTGCATTTGATCTCCAGAAGTTACACAGGTGAAAGAAAAGAACTGACTCCATAAAGTGTCCCTTGATGTCCACATGCACACTGTAGCATGCACACACCCATATCATACAAGCACACACCCAAAGATAATAACACATTTAAGAAACTTTTTCAAGATTTATTTTTATGTGTGTGCATGTGAGTGCAGGTGCTCTCAGAGACCAGAAGAGGGCGATAGATGCCCTGGAGCGGGAGTTACAGGTGTGAGGTGCTCGATGTGCGAGCTGTGAACTTAACACTGGTCCTCAGACAAAGGAACAAATGTGCTAACTTAGTCGTCTCTCCAGATGCACTAATAAATATTTTTAAGAGTAAAAAATTAGACAAATAAAATTTAACCATATTGCCTTGTGAAAGAGGATGAAAAGAAAAGGTATGGCCTGGATGATGTTTGGAATCCACATACATAGCAACCATTATCTGGAAAATAACTCTCAAAAGCTGGTATTTAAAGTAAACACATGAAAAGTCTAATAAAAATACCCCAATACATGGTGAGACATTTCCTCATGAAGCGTGTAGATTATGAGCAGCCTCAGAACTGTTGTTTAAGTCACTATCCACCAGAAACACATAAACTGATTCTCAAATGGGTTGTCATCACATCACTATCATAGTGGCTAAAATAACACCAGAGATGAACAGAAAGCAGGGAAGCTGAATCACTCACATGTGGTATGTAAAATGATGGAGCGTACCAGAATATTAGAATACATATTGATCACCCCCACACACACAAATTAAAAACTAACATACTACCTAGCTATTCTAGTACTGGGTGTTTTCCTCAGAGAAATATATCTCACACTCACCTGTTCATGCATGTGCACGGCAGATTCATTAGCAATTGCCACAACCTGAGAAAGTTCTGGATCTTGTGGTAGGTAAAGAGTCAAATTGTATTATGCCCAAACCATGGAATGAGACTACAGCAAACAGCAAATGATTGAGATGTATGTGATGACTTGGTTGATTCCAGCGAGTTTTCTGAAGTGAGAAACACTAACTAATCTATAAGGACTCTCTACCATAACTCCACTAACACAATGTTGGGAATTATTTTCTCTTGAAATGACTAAATAATAAACACAGAGGACAGGCTAGTGGTTAAGTGGGGGAGAGATTGGGGACTTTTTAAAAAAAAAAAAAAAAAGATGTGAATATTACTAGGAAATCTTGATGAGAGAAATTTTCTGCCTCTTGCCTGCAGTTCCAGATTCACGGGGATACATGTGATCCAATGTATAGAATCAGACACTTTCCACTCTATACCCCAGCGTAAGTAAAGATGAAGCAACTAAGTAAGAAAGGACCACTGTGATTTCACATTAACGAGGTATCTCCATAAGAGGGAATAGGTAAAGGCTACATAAAATGGCTCTGACTTATTTTTGTTGCACGTGGATGCATAGCAAACTCAAGTTTCAGAATGTTTAATTAGAGGCTCCGTGGAAGAAATGCCTTACGGTGTTTTCTCTTCGCTTATCTGATCAGTCGGTGTTGCCAACTTCGGATGCTGATTTGCTCTAGTTCCGTGTTGTGGCAGTAGACGGGACATATCCAGGCAGAAAATTTAAATACCAGCCATTGAGGTCTAAAGACATGAAGCGCCCTGCTTGCGGCTGTGCTGAGCTTCCCGCCTTCCCCTCTTGCTTAGGGCGATCTGCATTCTCAATGCTGAGTCAACGCAGCACGTTATTTCCTGGGAGAAAATTAAATCTCTCAGAGCACACTGGTGCCCTCAAAGCACCTCAGTGCAGAATGCCTTATTTTCAGGAAGTAGGGAAACTTTCATTATTGGCAGGCCCAGATAATCTCCAAGGAAAAATAAAATGTTTAAAACAATTGGGCCTAAAGGAGAATATAAAATGAGTCCATTACAGTGATTAAATTACTAACCAGAGAAAATTTAAACATAACATTGGGATAGCACTTTTACTCAAGGCTAGAGGGGTGGTTTGAAGATGATGGGGGAAAGAACAATACGAAGTGTAAAGCAGCTAAAAAGAATCTGAGAATTGCCAAAGTTTACCGGGAGAGAGAAGGATGCTCATACCATAGTCAGGCCACTGGGGGGAGTTGACACTAGTCACTGGGGAGGTGGGGACGGGATGCCTGTGAGATGTAAACCTGGGACAGAAATAAACACACTGGCCTTTCAGAAGTGCCTGGCATCCGTCTTCTCCTAACCAATGAGACAATTCCCCAGGGTGGTGTCAGAAACTGTATGTGGACATGTTGCAGTAGGAAAAACAGAGAATGGATTAAAATTCTCTGCCATACCATAGATGGTTTCAGTACTACTGTTACATGAAGGAAAGCTACTAAGTTGTGAGTGTAGGAGTAACTCATTCTTAATAAAGCAATGACCATGAGCAAAATATGCATACCACTACAGAGGCATACATTTTTATGTATTTGCACTTTTGAAAAGCCAGAGTGGAGACTTTTGGGAAACTACGAACACTTTTCCCAAAAGATTAGGAATCCAGAAGCTTCAGATTTCTGATTTTTTTTTTTTGAGTCATTCAAATATATAAACTTCACCCTTGGGATGCAGGGTGAATGGAGTAAGGAAACACAAGTGTACTGTTACAAACGCTTGCCATGTATGGTCTCCAACTCTCCAGCAGCAGCCACACTGGAAAGTGAAAAGGCAATCTAGACTCAGTTAATGCTACCTTAGGTCACATCAAGCAAACTATGTGAAGGTAACATTGCCAAAGGCCATTTACACCGTTACCACACTGGGTATCTCTGACGGGGGAGTGCTTTAACACTCAAGGCCTATCTTGATTCAGGGCGAATCAGCTCATCCCAAGAGCTTGAAGTCCTTTGCAGAGCGCTTTACTCACATGTGCAGCCCTATGGGATGAAGGGTTTGAATCTGGTTTCATTCAGACCCCTTCAGTGTGGGTGGGGCCAGAAATGCGTGGCTGCATCCAGCCCTGGTCTCATGACCTCAGCCTTTCATACCCAGCCCTGTCATTTTCCGGCAGAGAGGTCTTCATACTGGGTACATTTCATTGACACCAGTGTGTATATAGGCTTATTACAAAAATCTACATGGGAAGTGAAACAAAAATAGGTATTTTTAGAAAACGTTAAGCAAGGGGCTTTTAAAATCCGTTCACACGATTTTGTGCGAAAGCAAAGGATAAGCCTGCTTGGTTTTGCCTCTCATTGTGGAAAACTTGGCCAACTGCAGGTGTCTTCCTCCTACTTAAGGAACTGGAATATGTAATTCTCCTGAAGGAAATTCCAGCTGCCAAAAGCACAAGTAATCTGAGGCCTCCCCGCTAACACCTGGCAGGGAGTTGTAAGCTTTGTGGCTGTTTAAATTTTGATTTATACTTCAACTGAACTCAGGCACTGAGCAGCAAGGTAAGCTTAGAGAGTTTCCGTAAATCTCATGAGCCTTCATTTCTTCAGTTATCTATGGAAAATTTATTTAATACGGTTTAAATATTTAAATGTAAAATTCAAATAAATAACACATGACACGCTGCCTGAGCAAAATGCAACATAAGACACTGTAAAAATCACTAGAATTTGTGATATCTAAGGTAACTGTCAGAGAAGTTCGTTGCAATTTTGAATTTACTAGTATCTCTGTACTTAAAACTTAAAAAAAATAAGAACTGATTTTCAGAACGATGAACTACATTCAGACAGGTGGTCTGTTTGAAATTTGGGCCACTGTAAATGTATTCATAGAGATTTTCAAGTGGTTTTTGTCAGGCTGTTTTTGAAGGATGCTCAGGGTGGGAGGCAGCCATCCACTCAGCTGCTAACACAGAGGGTTGGTGAGGGGTCATGGGATTGACCATGAACAGCTATTCACTCAGCTGAATTCTTGTCTATTAAGGACTAGTTAGTACATGTAGAAGAATGCATTGCATGCCATTATTGCCTAGATTATATCAATATTTGCTAGAAAACCAACTGTAGTTTTGAGAATAGTGTTTTGGTACCCTTGAAATTTCTTGATTTCTTTTATTACTTTCCCAAAGTTATTCACAGAATGTTATGGTTTGCATTCATATACTTGATCACTGAGGTGTGTCAGGTGGCTATTAATGTCATGGCACGAGATGACATTGGTTTTTTTTTTTTTTTGCACTGTTTTAATCACCAGCCAGTAAATAAAATATAATTTAAGAAAATTTGATATACACATAGGCAGCTCATGAAACATACATTTTTTCTAGGATGACAAACACTTTGAAAAATAATTCATCATTTTACAAAAAAAAATGACTACCTTTTTTAAATAGCCACTTTTCTTACTAAAGCTAATACAGATTTATTTACACAGAGAATGTCAGGACTGCATTACTGACATACGGGGAGTCCTCTTTACACCACACATTCTTATCAATGAGAAGGTAATCTTGTTCTTTAGTCTCAGATCTGTTAATGTTCATCTGGACTTTCCATAAAATACTCTATTAATCCAGCCCCCCCCCCAGAAAAAGTATATTTTCTTTTAAGATCAAGAGGCAATAAAACAAAAAAAATGCTGTTAACACAAATGGAAGGTGATTTTAAACTTCTCTTGTGTGTTGGGAATTCCTGTGTATAGGAAATAGAATAATGATAAAAAACTAAGTTGCTTATGGAAAGGCCTTGAGGGCAATTTCCTTTGTCTGAAAACCCACTGTTATTTTTCCTTCTTATTCTGTACAGCCTGTTCCTCTTTGTTAATGCTACATGATAATCAGAACATAAAATATTTTCAGGACATTTGTCACTAATGGCAATACTTCATTCCTACTCATAAAGGTACCTAACAGTGACCTCCCAGAGTGGTGAACATAACCATTTCCAGGACACTGAGAAACAGGTGGTCCCTAATGCACACAAATACTTGTCAGTCACCAGACTTCCAGGAAAATGCCAGCACTCCTACCCAATATGGAAAGCTACTGGACAAAAAAAAAAAAAAAAAAAAAAAAAAAAAAAAAAAAAAAAAAAAAAAAAAAAAGCTTTGTTGGTTTTATTACCTTTGGTGTTGTTTGAAGGGCAGAACAGATTTGAAATTCAATTCTGCTAAGACATGTAGAATGGTGATATGCAGGGTTGTTATTTTAAAAACACACAACATTAAAAATAAGCCTACAGGTCTCCTATCACCGAGTAATTGGGATGTTTAGTAGAACTGTAGTTTAGTCTGTGTGTTAACACACTGGAGATAAAGGTGTACTTGAAACATTACCCACACTCACCAGCTTAGTGTTTCTCCAAACGCCCCCAGCTCGCTCTTAAATTCTCAGAAAAAGCAGATTTAGGGGTAGATGCTCAGTGTCTCAGCTTTTCTAATACTTCAAGTCTGTGGCTGAGACTCCATGCCGCATACTGCTTAAAGTCTTCTAATGCCTGTGATGTGATTTGGTCTAAAGATTTTAATTTTGTGCGTGATTCTTGTTTTACAAGAAGGGACACACATGTGTGTAGTTTTAACCTAACTTATTGACAAACAAACAAACAAACCAAGGCTTCAGAATCAAAACCCCTCTATGTAGACATTGTTTTCCTGTTTTCCTGGTGTTTACGTTTAGGGAGCTGTGAAGCCGGAAACGGCCCCTAAGGATATGGAAAAACTCTATCACAGTTACTTCAGGTTATAGCCTGACTCGGTTTCCTCATCTGTGCGTGAGATAAAAATGGCAGCAATTTAAACATCTCCATTTGTTTTGCACCCAAAGAAGAGTGGCTGACACCATTATGGCTGCAGTTTCTTTCTTGTGGTCATATCGCACAGCTCTGATCAGTGCTAAATGACATCATCTGCGTAGTCCACAGAGACAATTCTAAAGTGAAATAGACTCAACAATTTTCATTGATTTGAAACAAAAGCTAATTGCATGTGGCGAGGAAACTTCCTGTGATGGCTTAAAAGAGACATGAGTAATTAATTGAAACTTTTCACCAATGCCGTTTCTTAGAATATGTGTGAATATTTTTCTTTTGGAAGTCTGGGAAATGATTGCAATCTAAGGAAAATTATCTTGTAAACAGCAAAAGAAACAGGAATAAAAAATTTCCCATAAGGAAAACTATACACTGTATTGATTCTACTGATAAAGTTTTTGAGTCATTTTCTTTTTAAAGAAATATATACTCATCATTGGGGAAGGCTTTCTTGCGTTCCTCTGCTAAACTGACAACACCATTGAGCACTCAGGGCATCAGAAAATAATTTTTCTCATGTTTGGATTCTAGTGTGACTTTACCTGGATGTGCAATTACCTTGTCTAAGTACTTGAACAATTAGGGTTTATTGTTATTTTATTACTGAGAACCTTGCAAAGAGCTGGATTTCCAACCTGCGGACAAAGGGCCATATTTATCTTGATAAACAGTTGAACCTGAAACTCACAACTTTTTTTTTTTAAGTTAGAGCTATGAATTTGATGACAAAATGCTAAGACAAACTGTCAATCATCGAGAAAACCTTTCTTTTACTATTGAAAATATAGCCTAGAAGGTCTGTGAACTCCATCAGACTTTGTAATAAAAGGTTGGAATGTAGATCCCATGGGTAGATGGTAGCTTGTTTTAGCTGTGTCTGATAATTATTTACATGTTCATGAGAAGTAATTTGGTAATGGCTGCTTATTAAAGACAAACTGTAGGTCTACATGGAATTCTTCAGTGAATAACCATCTCTAGCAATTCCCCCCCAAGTTATGAAAATGTCTAGTGCTTAATATTTCAATATATACTGTTTTGTATATAAAAATAGCTATTGTAGGAGTCACTTACCACATGTAATCAATTGCATCGGTTTTAATTGAAAAAGATAGCTAGAAATTTTCTGTGGGTTATCGCAACAGTACAAGGATACAAGGTGCTTTTATTTAACAGAGACATTTGTAAAATAAACCGTGAAAGCAAAAGCAGGCTACAAAAGAGGAGGGTTCATGTTGCCTCTGCTTTGTTTAAACATGTTATAGGTTAATATGCCACAATGGATAAACACTAGAAAGTGTAAATTAGCATTTGATAACGTAATTTCAAACATCTTCCCCACCCAGAGCACTATGGAAAATATGTATAGGTGTGGTAAACTTCCTTCCTCCAAGTGTCACAATCTTGTGGTCACATAATCTTCATGGGACGTTGTGTCTGTGGGGCTTAAATCATAGTCAATGCTCGAGTCCTCCTCGTGGGCACGCTTCCCCTTTGGTATGATTGGGACCGTGTCTTCCACCACCACCTTCTCCGACTTGAAGGAGCACACTCTCTTGCCTACCTGTAAACCCAAAGTGTCCGTATTCCTTTCTCTATGGTCTACTAGTACACACTGTTCATTGAGACCAGGAATGCTGAGGTCACCCCGTGAGGCTAATCCTTGGGATTCCAGTTGGATATTTCTCTCAAGTGGTCCTGCCGCCTGTTGACGAGTAATTTCTTCTGAAACAGAGAAGATTTGGTTTGCGTTTTGCTCAGCAGCATTTTGTTTTGACCGTCTATGAAATAACCCGAAGTTTTTGATCTCAGCCACAAAATTCGCTTTTCTCTGCTTCTCCCTGGGCGGCTCCTGCACCACCAGGGCGGAACCATTGCTTACGTTCTGTCTCTCGGAGGCAATGACTGCTGACCTTGGGTGGATCAGAGTGGTTAAATCAAAGAGGCTGAGATTCTTTTTCTTGTCCTTGCTATTACCTTCACTGTGGCTCTTTTCGTCGGAGTCTGCCGGACTCGCCGTGGCGTTGGCTGACTGTATTGTGGAGAGCTTGCTTCCTCGGAGCAATCCCAGAACTTCAAAGCGGAAGCTAGAAATGTCTTGCTTTAGTTCCTGAGTGAAATTCAAATGACACATTAGGAGGTCACATATGGAAACATCATGTCCTAATTTCATAGATGGGTCTGCAGTGGTCCTGCACCTTTTGAAGAACCACGGCTCTGCTCTCCCGGGACTCTGCTTAGAATGTCAGGCTCTTTCTGTGACACCTCAGGTCATTTTGATGTCATTTTCCTGTTGGCATTTTATGTGCTAGCATGATGGTTAGTCTTCACTGCAAATATGACCAAGCAGAGAGATTCCCTAAAGCATATTTCTGGGTGTGTCTGTGATGCTAGATAGAGACCCAAGCCTCACTCAGTGGATTTATTTCATGATGGGTTTACAATACTGTGGCATTTAAGGCTAGGTGGGACCTACTGGGTGAAAGGAGATGACAGTGAGCATGTCCACGGGAAGACCTAGCGCCTCTGGCCCTTTTCTACTCCCAGCAGCCATGATGTGAACTGCTGGACCTTGCCCTGTCTGCCATGATGGATCAACACTTCTGTGACTCAAATGAACACTTGCCAGTAGCTTCTCTTTAGTGTTCTGTCACAACAACAAGTGGCTGAGACACCTAAATAAATCTTCTAAGGGTGACATAAAAAGTGATAGAAGGTATTGTACTCTCTGTCACTGTACAGTGGGTTTTTTTTTTTCCTTTGAGGTGGCGGTTTCAAATATTTTCTCTCTGGAGTCTGCCTCTAACTGTCAGGCCGCTTCATGCTCTTGGGTTCACATGTCTTAACAGATTTTTCTGTGCAAAGGGGTGTCCAAAGCACAATAACATGGATCCTACCCTTCCGAGAAACTCCTATGTCTCAGTACCTTGGGGAGGGCCTTATACTCACCACTGAGTCCCTAAGTCCTGGCTCTGATTCACATGAGACTCCTAGATCTTTTTCTTATCTCTTCAGGAAACTTCTTTCTCATCCTTCTTCTCCCTCACCCACCCGCTCTGTCTTCCAGGGCAAAGAGAATCATTTAGCCTCATAATTGAGATTTACAGTAAAATTAACCCAAATTGTCAAGGGGACTTAACTTAGTGGCAAGGAAAATCCTAGTCCCTGGTGGCGTTCTGACTCATGACCCCAATCCCTGCTCTATCAAGTGAGCCTTCCATTTGTATGTCAGCCTGATTTCTAAACTGGGAGCATTTAATAACCAACCCACTAACAATAGCACGAACTTCCTGGATATTTTGGAATTTAGTTCATTGACAATGTGTGCTGTAAGTTTGGCGGTTCCCCTACCTGATGACCTAAATGACTGCTTAGCTGCTGTTGCTACAAAGGTCTTTAATGCTTTTATGTGTTTGATTTTGTCTGTAAAACCTTATTAATCTTAAAGCATTCCTCCAAAATTTCTAAACAGTCATGTAGAATAAAATAATCACTTTACATTTAATTTGAAACATCATTTTCCTATATTCACTTGTTATCTCTTATGTAACTTTAAAACTAGAAAATCAAGTACAAAGACTAAGGTTTTAAGTTGCAATTAAAGAAAACCTTAAATCTCTGTCCCAAGAGCTGCAGCGTCCAAGAAGCTTGTGCTATTGCTAGTGGGTTGGTTATTAAATGCTCCCAGTTTAGAAATCAGGCTGACATACAGATAGAAGGGCTCACTTGGTAGAGCAGGGATTGAGGTCATAGGTCAGAATGCCACCAGGGACTAGGGTTTTCCTTGCCACTAAGTTAAGTCCCCTTGACAATTTGAGTTAAATATGTTTCAAAGCAATTTGGGAAATTGCTTTGCTTTGCTGTTGTCCTTCTGTCTACCTGCCCTCTCTCTAAATTCTATGGTAGTTAAATTTAAAACACAGGAGGCACGGCACAGATATCTACTAGAACACCTAAGGCTGGGTTTGTAACTCTGGCTTTAAAGGCTGCCTCCACACGCGGCCTCTGTGATGAAGGTGACGCATTAGCATTACCTTGACATTCTCCTCCGTCAGGCCCTCTTCAGTTTTTGCCTCTCTGATCATGGCTGCCACATAGCGCTTCACCAGGTTCCTCATCACCTCCTGAACAACATGATTGACATTCAGTTCAGGGGTTCAACTTCTGCCCATTTTCACAGCAATTTCAGGAGGGAACGCAAGCATTACTCACTTGATATTGGTGGTGTCTTCTCAGGTTATCAGCAGCACGCCGCTGAAAGGAAAAAGACATTCCTGTGTGGTTATACAGGCGAGTTATTATCCTAAAAATTACTGCTTTCATAGATAAGGCAGCTCTTGTTGTCTCTTATCACAAAAGCGGGGGGCAATGAGCCACGGTCACAGAGAGGCTTCATACGCATCCAAGGAATCAGCGAACAAAAATGAAAAAGCCCAAGGTTTTAATTACAGGACTCTTAAAACAGAATAAATTAACAGTGGTAGAAAGCATGGTTCTGGGGTAGGCTGCAGGGCCATGAGAGAATGAGCTAATCACACTGGATACACACTCTGCATCTCTGGAAATACTGCAAGGTAGAGCTAGGAAATAACCAGGGAAGGAAGTAGCAAATGGAATCAATGTTTTCTCATAAATATCAACACAGAAATACATAGAAATCATCCATCGTAGGTGGTGATACATAATCGGAAACCTTAGAGGGCATGAACTTGATGTGGTTGCAATCATATGTCCATTGAGGGGATTCCCATTTTAGTCAGATGAGAATTCATAAAATAAACAAATAAAGAGTTATTCATCCACACCACTAGTTAATCTTATGATTTTTACGGTGGAGGGTTTGACTTCCAGCCACTTTTAACCATGAAGATTTGGAGACAGAACCCAGGGAAGCCAAGGCTGGGCAAGTACTCCCAGTAAGTCATCTACCACCAAGTCACACCCACTGTGCTTCCCATACCAGTTACCTCTTCAAAGACTTTGGGATGTTCAGGAGTGGAGGTAGGTGTGTGTGCAGTATCAGTTTTTAATACAGAATGGAAAGAAGGTGGTTGATGATGGGAAAAGTCCATTAAAGAATTGAGTTAACTAACAAATGAGATTAAAATTTTCTTTTTCATCTTTCACAAGTATTCCAAAAGCATTAGCAAAAACCTGTCTATGGTAACCCCATGTAATGCATTTTAATAAATAGTAGCATTGATTCTTAAGGAAGAACACTGGACACAATCATTCTGAATAAAAACATTTATGCAATAAAGGAATTAGTTTGGTATATTTTGAGAAATAAAGGGAATAATAGTTCTGGGTTTCTAATAAGGCTTTTGAACTTCTCCCTTAGTCAATATTTAATCACTGGCTGATAAAATAGAATTTTAGAAAGAGCCGTTCATGTATATAAAATGATCTTCAGAAAATATATTTTAAAAGTAAAAATTCTGTTCTACTGGTCCTAAACAGTGTCTCTGTTTCAAGACAAGCAGTGATTTACAGAAAGGGAGGAGACAGTGCTCCAATTCCTAAAGCCACTAATCACTGAAAACAGCATTCATTCCATGGGAACTGGATTCTCTCTAGGATTAAGGCATTTGCCTAAAAACCAGGAGATTAGATAAGAGTGTAATTTGGAGTTTTATGGCTGGGCCACCAGATGGAGGTGATGTCTGCCTCCTGTTGAGACAACACTCAAGATAAACTCGAAGAGAAAAATCACTTCCTGAAGGAAGCAGTGGCCTCCAGAGCTCTGTGGAGTTGCTTCAGCTGAAGAAAAGCAAATAATTGTTGTGGGCCAATTTCTTAAAATATACTGAACAGATGACTTTCAGGATGCTTTAAGTATACAGACCCTTAATGTGATATAAAACCAATTCAGTCAGTTCACCTTCATTGGTTTTAGAATCTCTATAAATTCAGTAAGATAATGTCAAAGTAAGTCTAAGGTCATAGTTGAACTTCATTGAGCACAAAACTAAGATTGAGGTTGATAGAATTAGACTCATGAATGATAAGCAAAGATATCATGATGGGTTGAAATATTAAAATGGGCATAGTTTCTTTCAAGTTCTAGAACCTTCCCTAATATATATAGTCAACAATTTTAATTAAATTTGAAAAAGAATGAAGAGCATAGTTTAAAGTGAACCATAATATATTTGGCTTGGGAAAAATTTTAAAAAGCTTGTCAGAAAAAAAAAAAAAAGAAGGGCATAGGAAAAGCTTACTCAGTTCCCTGGGGTTTAATTCCTCTGGTTAAGTTTAAGGCTAACTTAAGGCAGTTCACATTTTGTTAACTGATTATTTTCTCTGTTTCCTTGGTAATTACATAATACCCTTAGTCTTTTGATGGGCATGAAGGCTGCATACCTCATCTCTTCTCCCCTTCTCTAGGGTCTTAGCATAGGTCCTTGCTTTACTCTGTTTTTGCCTACCTCTCCTTATTGTCTGCATTTGAAGTGGGTGGCAGTGGTGCAATATGAAGGATGTGGAATCGGGTTAGATATGGAGATGACTGTACCTCAGAGGGGCTTCAGAGTTACACGGTGGAAATAAACTCACTGGGTAATTTAAAATACTAAACAAGAGATTTGATTCAGAGCATCTGTTACTGGGGTCAGCTTCCTTCATCTTCCCACTTCCTCACTGTTGAATTATTGATTGACACAAATTAAAAATATCCCCGAACCCTCAAACTTCATAAATTGACCAATCCTCCAGATTACTTCCGAGGAAACACAACTGAAATGCATTTGCTCCTCTGCGGGACTTTTACGTGTTTCATGCTTGTCAAAGTAGTGTGTTCAGCTGGATCATGAAATGTCTTTACCATGGAAGTGAGGAGAGGTGAGGACGAAAAATTTGCTTTACAGTGACTCAGCAAGGGAAAAGATGGTCAGCCAGAAGTCAGCCACCTTTTGTGGGAGTCCGGGATCTTTATGAGCATCTCTGCATGGCACTGACCATCTGCCACAATCTCTGTGGATTTTCGTTTGTCTCCATAGCACAGCTATTTGCTTATACAGCCACTTCAAGATACATTTATCAGGTGACTAGGTCTTCATATATACAATTATTCTTTCGGAGGCAAGATAATACGTTGAATAAAACACACTTGTAGTCTGTAAGGTAATGAAGTGAGTGGGACACAGGCAATGGAAAATACACCACAAAACGCGGAGGTGACGCCTGTGAGTGTCCGGTGAACATGGAGGAAGAGGTAATATTGTAGAGAGGAGAGAATCGGTAAAGCAGGAATGAGGTTTCAGACTGAACACGGGGCATCACGAGATTTTGACAAGTCAAGAGACACAGGTGTTCCTGAAAACTGGAACAGGATTAACAAATACACCTGGTGCTAGAAAGTGAGAGGGAATTGGGAAAGTCAGTCTGGGCTCTTCATGAGAACCTTCTATGGCACAGTCCAGTCAGTGGCTCTTAGTGGCTAGGTTTTTAGTTACCCAAGCGCCACGGGAAGGAACTGTGACTTATTTGACTGTTGTCTGGCATCAGGCAGGAAAGGACTTTGCAGCTGCTGGCCGTGGCCATAGGTCCTTGGTGTTCTTGGTCTGGAAGCTGGGTCACTCATGATCTCTGTGTGCAGCTTCTCACGGTGTCTGTGTCTGTGATTGAAGCCCTTACGGCCTCAGCCTGAATACAACTACAGTGAGCTCACATTCTGGGGGACCGGGGACTTCGGGTTTCTCATTTAAAAATTGGAGGTGAAGAGAGCAGGGTAGTTAAACTTATGTATACTCTCTTCAACATACATCAAATTGTTACCAATTAGTGATATCGTTAAATGTCATAACAGAAGTAGCATCAATGGTACTTGGGGTATTGGTAACCTTTCTAGTGGGTAAAGATCTGCTGACTTTCAAAGGCCTTTTATCATCTTCAGGGAAGGGACTGTATCATAATTGTTACTGAAACAGGCCCAAACTGGACAGTGATGGAGGTGTTTATGGCAATAATGTAATCAGGGGTATTTGATTTAAAGGCACTAAGAGAAAAGGGATAATCAGATTTCTGCAAACTTTTGCAGTGTTGAAAGTTGCATTTTGTAACTTTTACTTTTAATTAGATTGGTTGTCAATTCTGCCTGACAGGAAAGTGGGCCAAGATCAAGGGCTCTGTTTAGCGTTTGTCTAGGGAGAGTATTTGGGAAGACAAGCACATGATGTTGTCATTCTCTTGGTCAGTTATACCATGTATATGTAGCTGGATTACATGCGGAATATTTCCTGACAGGGTGGCATTCAAGACAGAGGCTGAAGGTAGGTATACCTTCATGCCACCTCTGTATAAACCACGGACTGCAGGCTCCACATGCTGCGCCAGGCCTGGCCATGGCATTTGAGTCATAGAACTGGTGGAAAGCAAACAAGGAAGTAATGAGAAGCCTTGACTGTTGCAAGGGAAGCCGGGATTGCAACCGCTGCGGCAGGCTCTCTCAAGCTGAGAGAGGCTGGTAGCAGGAGGGGCTCTGGGGAAAGCAGTGGAACATTTGCTGGCTTTTTAAGCTTCTATTCTTTCCAGGTCTACTGTGTGGAAGGTCAGGCTCTCTGCAAAGAGCTGCTTCCCTGCAGTCAGCTTTCAGGGTCATTTTCTTTCATTTCCACTATGGTTTCTGTCTGTCACTTGAGTTTCCGGCCCATGAATTATGCCGTTTAGTCTTTCCTCTGCTCAGTGAATCCCTTTAAGGATGCAACCTGCTGTGTTGGCAAGAGGCCAATGCAGGACAGGCTTTTTACTCCAAAAATCACACTTTGACTCTGCACTTTGACTCTGAGATGGACTGACTTAGTGTCCTCCACAATACACTTTCTCATGCAGTTGAGAATTCTTCTTAGTAAACACACTTTCTATGTGTCTAGAATAAAGATGTAGGATTCCTGGGTATTATATTGTCAGACCAAGTACTCAGGACCTCATTCCTGAAGTTCCAGGAGTACCAAGCACTTCCCATACCACCTCCCATTTGAAAAAGTAAGTTGAGTACAAACTCCTTCCTAGCAAATCTTACAGCAGTAACTCAGGGAAACCAGGGTTTTCATGGATGGCTGCTTTCTTTTCTGTAAGATCTGCAGTCAAGCCTACTGAGAGTGCTGAAGCTTGAACTGTACATTTTGACAAATTACCACTAAAGATGAAGTACAGGCATTGACTACTAGCTTTCTTCTTTTAAAATGCTAGACGGGGCAAATGCACAGGCTCTAATTCTCTTGCACTGACTTAACTAATTATATTTCTGTGGTAACTGGTTAGACTTTCATAGCTCATCTACATCCCAGGACTGAGTGACACTCCATGGCCCTGAGACTATGCTTCATGTTTCACTATGCACTGAAGAGAAAATTATACAGTGAAAAATACAAAACTCAAGAAATGCCATGATTTCTCAAAGATCTGGCAGTTTGGGAGTTAGTATGTTGCTCTATTAAGTATTCCAGTTAGAAACCCACCCGGGTCTATGGCATTAAGAATGTTCTACTCTAATTAAACGCTTTGGGGAAGGTATTGCCTTAGCTGCCTTGGACTTTAATTAAATGTATTTGAACCTTTCCAGCAATAAGCACGGAGGTTGGTTTTTAGCTTAAAAAGCTGAGCTTGGTGCTAACGCTTTCTTTGAATAGGGTTTTCTCATTATAGTGTCAATCTTAAAAAAGAATTCTAAATGATTCTTGAAGCCTTAGTACCCATGAAGGCATTGGCAAAACATTTGAAAGGGGGCTGTAGAGACAGCTCAGTAGTTAAGATTACTTCATGCTCTTACAGAGGACCCAGGCTTGGTTCCCAGCACCCACATGACATCTCACAACCATCTGTAACTCTATGCCAGAGGATCTAACATCTTCTTCTGAGCCCCAAGAGGTCACAGACATAAAATAAAACACATTCTCTGACTCACGATTTTTAAGGTTATCATTTGACTATGGTACTCTCCATAATTGGCCCTTGAGTGAGATTTTCAGGAGCCACCTGTCGATAATCTGTTTACTTCCATCAAAAAAGTTTTGCTCAACAATAAAACATTGCCACTTCATTTATGTTTCCTTGCACAAAACAGTCAAGTGAAAGGCTGATTTACCTGAAAATTATCAATCATCCATCAAAGGAAGTCTGAGGTTAATACAAGCTTGGCTACTGAATCACTATTGCCAAGAAGCATGAACAAGATGAGATCAGCCATAATGGGCTCCTTGAGAGTGACCAGGGCAGCCACTCCCAAGAAAAGCTGCCGTTCTAGGCTCTTTCTGAGAATGTGCATAGCCTGAACAGCAGTGTAAATTCACACAACTAATGGATGACACGAATCTCTAAGTGAACCACAGTAGGAAAGTTAGAGAGAATGCCTTGAAGAATATAATCACCTCTGGCTGAATTTTCAATTTTCTGTTTCAAAAGCATGACATAAATGTACACACATTGATGGTCAGGGCAGAAAGCAAGGCAGCCTGTTCAGACCTTTGAGACATAGTCAGCTGAGATCTCCAAAGGCTTCAGAGGAAAAAATCAAAAGCTGAGTACATAACTTGGAAAACAATGATGTGTACTCTTTAGAATTTTCAGGGAGTGAGGGAAGGTGAAGGGGAGCCAAGTGCATTGAGAAACAAAGGACCTATTTGTCCCCTGTCCCCCAACTCCCCTCCCCAAGAAGCTTTGTCCCTAAAGGATCCTGAGGAACTGGATAAAGTCACCAAGTTCTTTTTTAAAGAAAATGGTGGAATTGGATGATCTCTAAGTTCTTTTGGAGGGTGATGCGAACATAGTTTAAGATTTGATTTGGTTTTGCAAAGCACTTGTCACTGGTCCTCTAGTGTGGCCTTTTCATAATAAATATGTGTATATGTGTAAACCTTTACTATCAAGTGTCTATGCAATGAACTGTCACAAGGCTAACCAAATATGAGTGACCTCACAGCAACACCAATGGCTTTTCACCTTTCTTCCTCAATAAACTCTTCTAAAGTGTCACAACCATCTTTTAAAAAAAATTAAACTACATCCATCTATTTGTGTGTGTGCATGTATGTGTGTGGACACACATGCTATGGCAGTATGGAGGTCGGAGGACAACTTTTAGAAGCTGGTTCTCTCCTTGCACCCCATGGGCCCAGGACTTCAGGCTACACAGAAAGCATCTTTCACCACTGAACCACCTTTCTGGGCCAGTTTCACAATAATCAATTTCTCTTCTTTTCTTTTATAGATAAGAGCTTCTATACAAATTTTACATATATCTTATATGTATATATACGTATTATACACACAATATATTACATATCACACACACACACACACACACACACACACACACACACACACACACACACCGCAACTAAGACTTCACAAGCTAGACTATCATGTCTTTAGAGAATAGAGAAAAAGTAAATCCCAACAGGGTTGAGTTGGGCTGGGACAAAGTTGATTCAAACCCTGAATGGGAGAAGGCAAGAGCCACTTGGTGCTACAAAAAGAGAGGAAGAGGCAGGCATGACTCAGAATATTTGGTTTGGCATAAATTCTCAAGTCACTAAAGTACACACAATCCAAGGTTAGCAAAATGTATATTGCAAAGGAAAAAATGAATGGTTTGTGGTCGATTAGCTTAAATCAACTTCCTGTGCATCAGATTAGAGCCAAAGATGCAAATTTAAAAATAGAGACATCAGAAGAATTTTGTGTTTTGAGAACAGTAATCTGTAGACAAAAAACAAAAAAACAAAACAAAAAAACAAACCCCAAATACTCTGTAACTCACATCATTAAGGTCTCACTCTCAAAAATGGGAATTGTTCCTTTAATAGAAAACTGAATTTCATATGTAGCCATGCATCATCTGTGGCCATGCATCTATGGCCATGTGTCTGTGACTATGGATGTCTGGACATGCATCTGTGGCTGTGCATCTGTGGCCCTGAGCGAACTAAGCTTTTCTGACTTCAAAAGCAATGCAGGGTTTGTGCTCCTCAGTGCTCAGATGGGAGGAAGCCCAAATAAACTTCAAGACCCTCCTTGCATCTAAGAACTGGAGGTGCCATAGACTAAAGACTGCCAATGAGAGGCTTGAAAGAGCAGGGAGGCAGTTCTTAGAGTGGTTCTCCAGCCTTTGTGTGGTCAGAACAAGAGGATGTAGTATTAAAGAGGGGTGTGGTAGGTGGCAAGTTTCCCAAGCACCTTACAACCCAAGATTTCCTCATCTTTGCCTAAAACTGAAATATGAAAGACACATCTTCATGAGTTGGCAATGTACTAAGGGGCATCTCTGTTAATTCCAGGCCAGCCTGGGCTACATAATGAGATCCTGCCTTAAAAAAAATTCTCAAAAAATCTTAAGACTAAAATACAGTAAATAGATTTTGATCCAAAAGGGATTAAGCTGGATATCTGCATCCCAGAAACCATTTTGCACATACTTGGTGGAGAATGACAGTTACTGCATGCATTGTTTGTATAACATCTTATGTATGACTGCATTAGAATATTGACTAATTTGTTTAACAAACGTTATTGTAATGTCTTCAGTGCTATATTTTTCCCAAAGATGTCTTTGAGGATGAGGGCCATACCTTTGTACCTCCTTCTCTGCCTCAAATTCTAGCTGAGTTACTGGCCTGTGACACAACATATCATTATTGCTTACTGAGCCCCATAAGATTTATTCTGTTCAATTAATTTATTCTGCAATGTTTTAAAAATGATTTGAAAAATGATTTAACATGGCTTCGTGGAAAAATCAAATATTTGGAGTAAAAGAATGTCACTCTTTTCTAAGGTCACTGATAAAGACAAGTTACTAGGAGGTCTTCTATAATATTTTCCTAATCCAGCTGTGATTTGTAAGGTCAAGTATATTCTCCAACTATGATTCCTCAAGCTCAGAGGTCATAGTATATAGAAGCAAACATAACCACTCCCCCGAGCAGTAACTCTCCTGTGCCAGTAAATTTCTCTTTAGAACAGAACTAATACTGGGTTGAAGGAACAATCCATGACACTCAAAGTAGGAGAGAGCCCATGAGAGTCAATCACAAAGCCTTGTGGATGTCAAGCTAAGGGCAAGAAGGAAGAATATAACTCAAGTCCTGGTTCCAGTTCCACAGCCTCTACACACTTTCCCTGGTGAGTTCCCCCTAAACAAAACTCATCCATGCTATCTCCATATTCCCAAGGCCAGCTCAAGATACACAGTTCCCACACTGGCCCAACCTGTCACAGGAGGACTCTCAGAACAGACACATGAAGAAGTCCACATGCCCAGATCACAAAGTTAAAAAAAAAAAACACAATAGGAAAGGCCAAGATACTATGTCCCCACCTCCAACCAAGGACTCCTATAGAAACGGTCTCCAATGAGAATGACCTGGATGAATCCCAGAACACAGATTTACAAGAACAACCATAAGCTCCAAAGAGCTCAAAACATTTTAAAAAGACAAGAACGAACACCCCAATGAACTCAAGGAAGACAGCAATAAATGCCTGAGTGAAGTTCAAGAAAACACAGACATACAGCTGAATGAAATGACAAAGTCAATTGAGAATTTAAAAACCCACTTCAGTAAATAGATAGAAATATGGAAGAGAATTCAAGCAGAAATGAAACTGGAACTGAAAAGCACAACAGAACATCTTTCAGAATATCAGGACCCGTGGTGGTTTGAGGAGTAAGGTGCCATAGGTTCACATATTTAAATGCTGGGTTGTTAGGAAGTGGCACTACTTGATAGGGATTAGAAGATGTGGCCTTGTTGGAGTAGGTGTGGTGTTTTTGGAGGAAGTGTATTGAGATTAATCCATGGAGTCTATTTAATGATCAAAGGAACTTATTTGGGGATAAACTCACAACCGTGGGAGATTTATCATAGGGTCCGGGAACACTGAGCTATGTCCTACACTGAACGGCTTGGTCCAAGATCTCAGCATCCAAAACCATGAGATAGTCAAGAGGGGGAGGTGTATGTACATCCTGTGTCTTAAGGGTCCCTGGTGGCCACGCCCCAGAGGCCGGTACCTCAAGGTCATAGGCAGGTGTAACAGCCACAGCTGCCTCACTAGGGGCGGTGCTTCAGGGCATGGCTCACACAGCCACCCACTACAGAAGTGTGTCAGTGGGGGTGGGCTTTGGGGTTTCAGAAGCCCACGCCAGGCCCAGGGGCTGTCTCTCTCTCCCTGTGGCCTGCTGACCCACATGTAGAACTCTTAAGCTCTCCCCAGCACCAGGTCTGCCTGCCATGATGACAATGGACCAAACCTCAGAAACTGTAAACAACTCTGAGTTAAATGCTTTTCTTTCTGAGAGCTGCTGTGGTCATTGTGTTTCTTAAGAGCAATAGAACACCGACTAAGACAGGACCCGAGGAAAAAGTGGAAGAATTGGACCACTCAAGCAAAGAATATGAAAAGTTTTAAAAACACATGAAAGAAACATGTATAAAACTTGGGATGCTATGAAAGACAAAATATTCTAATTATAGGCATAGATGAAAGAAGGGAACCATGGATTAACGGCATAAACCAGATCTTCCACAAGATCAAAGAAGAAAACATGCACAAATTAAGGAAAGACATATCCATGCAAGAACACACAAAAAGCATACAGAACACCGAATAGAAAGGAGCAGAAAAAACAGTAACTCCCATGTGATATTATAGCTAAAGCATTAAATATACATAAGAAAGAGAAATGGCTGAAAGCTACAAGAGAAAAATTGTAAGTCATATAAAAGTGAACCCATCAGAGTAACAGTTGATTTCTCAACAAAAACTTTAAAAGCCAGAACAGTCTGGAGCAGTGGATATCAAGTTCCAAAAGACCACAGATGTCAATCCAGACTACTGTACCCAGAAAAATTACCCGTTGTAGTTGAAAGAGAAGAAAATAACTTCCCAGGACACAATAGGCAAAAAAAAAAAATAATAAAAAAAAATCCATGTCCACAAACTCAGCCCTACAGAGAACATGAGTGGTAAAACCTTGAACTGAAGAGAAGAATGAACATAGCCAAGAGAGTGTAGAAAGAAACAAGTGAAGACATAATTACTAAAATGCAAAATAAGACTTTGAACACAAACAGCAAAAAACTCAAAATAACAGCTTGATATCAATTCACACTTTTTAATAACAGCTTTAAAGAATAATGATCTCAACTTCTTAATCAGAAGACTCAGGTTAATAGAATGGATTAAGGAAAACAATTTGGGAGCAGAGAGATGGCTAAGCCTTTAAGAGCACCCCCTGCTCTCCCATAAGACCAGAGTTTGGTTCAGTCAAGTGGCTCACAACTCTGTGTGATTCCAACTTCAGGGGATCTGGTATCTCTGGGCTCCACAATCACCTGCACTCATCTGCATATACATGCATGGAATACAGGCATCATCATCACCATCATCACCATTACCATCATCATCATCATCATCACCATCTTCATCATCAATTTCCTCTTCTTTATGTTTCCTACAAGAAACTCATTTTGTCTTCTTTAACATGAAAAAAATATTCCAAGGAAATGGAATCAGGAAGCAAACAGGCATTGTTATTCTAATATTTGAAAATATATATCAAATTTTAAGAGATAATGAAGAGAATTTCATTCCAAACAAAATAATGATTACTCAAAATGATATTATAATTCTAAACAATTATGTGGCAAACTGTGGTGCATGGAATTTCATAAAAAAATATTACTGGACTTCATGATGCAGATAAACCCCAACTCAGTAATAGGTTATTTCAATACTCCTCTTTCTCCACTGGCCAGGTCATCTTGACAGAAGACAAACAGAGAACTTAGAATTAAATGACTTCACACATCAAATGGACTTAACAGTTATCTACAGAATATTTGTCCTAAACACCAACGAATATATGTTCTACTCTGCAGTCCATGGAAGCAACTCTAAATTAGACTACATCCTGGGACACAAAACACCTATTAAAAGTTTCTGAAAAATTAAAATCATTCCATGTAACCCCTCTGCTCACAATGCAATGAAGCTTAAAATCAACATAAAATAAATCTCTAGAAAATACATCAACTCATGGAGATTTAACAACATATTACTGAATAATACATGGGCCAAAGAAGAAATATAATGTTCCCAAAATGAAATGAAAACATAATAAAACCTCTGAGACATGTTAAAAGTACTCCTAAGAGGGAAATTTATAGCTCTAAGAAAGACAGAAAGAACACAGATAAATTACTTAAAAATAAAACTCAAGAATTTGAACAAACCAAACTCAAATCCAGTAGGTAGGAAAAAGTACTAAAAATCAGAGCAGAAATTAATCAATAGATTTATTGATTCTTTGTATTGTTTTGCTTCTTAATTCTTTTTAGGAGCTGGTTCTTTGAGATTTGTTAAACAATATTGACAGACTCTTGGCCCAATTAACCAAAAGAAAACAAACAAACAAATAAAGAAATCAACAGTGAAACATCAAAATAGGCAGTGAAGATATTCAGAATATTATTAAGTGAATACTTTTGAAACCTATATTCTATTATTACTCAGCCTTTAAAAAAATGAAATCATGAAATTTTCAGTTAAATGGACAGAACTAGAAAACATCATTCTGAGTGAGGTAACCCAGACCCAGAAAGACAAATCTAGTATGTATTCACTTATATGTGGATATTAGCTGCTAAGTCAATAATAACCAAGCTATTACCCATAATATCACAGAAGTTAGGTATAGAGGAAAGGACTAGGGGGTCAGATAGATCTCATTAGGATAAGGAAATAAAATAGTTATGGATAGGTGGGGGCTGGAAAGGGAGAATCAAGCAGGGAGGGGAAAAGGGGGACGAGAGAGAGAATATTGGGAGAAACAGCTAAAATTAAGAGCCATTTGATGGGTAGTATGAAAACTTAATATGGCAGAAGCTTATATATATAATATTAATAGAATATATTAATATAATAAATATCTTTATATATGAAGACGTTCTAGATGAAATTGCCAAATAATGGGAGAAGTCATAGATAGCCCCAACTAGCCATCTCTTGTCACTAAATGACACTTCTATTGGGTCTCATCTAATCAAGTTGTTGGCCAGAGGCATCACACAGAAACCTTAAACAACCCAGGCTGTTGTCAAGACTATAGGTTGCTCTCCACAAACTGACAGCAAGGCCCTATTCCTGAAGACAACACCCACACAGCTCACTGAATATGGAGAAGTTGAGCTGGAGTCTACATAGAGCCTTCACTATGTTCTATCACCTTTGGTACAGGAAGGTACTCTGCATGCTACCAAAAGAAATATAATCACAAAGCCAGCCACAGACCAGTTGATCTACAATGCTGTCCTGCCTGCAAGACATGTTAGTGCAATGGTGGCACAAAGCTTGTGGAAGTAACCAACCAATAACTGATTTCACCTGAAGTCCACTCCATGAGATGGAATCCACACTCAACAGTGCTTGGGTGACCACGGACCTGAGACTAGATATCCCAGGGACCTAGGGTAAAACCAAATACTACAGTTCTTTACAAAAAAAAAAAAGCTACCAATGAAATGACTCCTAATAATATTCTGCTATACTTGACGATGAGATGAGAGACTTGCTCAACCATCAATAGAGATGTTTCTTCCTGTAACAGCTAGGGACAAATACAGAGACCCACAGCCAGGCATTATGCAGAGAGTGAGATACCTTGGAACTCTCAGCCCTAAACAGAATGTCTCCATCAAATCCTTTCCCCCTGGGCTCAGGTAATCCAGCAGAAGAGGAGGCAGAAAAAAAAATCTAAGAACCAAAGGGAATGGAAGACACCAGGAGAACAAGACCCTCTAAATCAACACGATCAAAGCTCCTGTGAACTCACAGAGACTGAGGCAGCATGCACAGAGCCTGTATGAATCTTCAGCACCCACTTTGGGTATACAATATAGCTTTCAGTTCAGTGTCTCTATGGGATTCCTGAGTGAGCAAATAAGTGGGTATCTGTTTCTTGTGCCTTTTCTTGGGTTTCTCTCTCTCTCTCTCTCTCTCTCTCTCTCTCTCTCTCTCTCTCTCTCTCTCTCTCTCTCTTCAATTCCAATGTGTTGTTTTTGTTTTATCTTATTACATTTTATTTTTTAAAAATGCTATAAGTGTTTTTAATAAAGTTAGAAAATCTAAAAGAAAAGAGTAAATTTCTAGGTTCTTCAACCACCAAAGTTAAACCAAGAAGATAATTTCAACTTAAATAGAACATAACTCATAAAGAGATCATAACAGCAATAAAAAGCCTTCCAGGTTAAAAAAAAAAAGCCCAGGCCCAGATGGATTCACAGCAGAATTCGACCAGACTCTCAAAAGAAGATCTACAAGAGGTACTTCTTAAATCATCCAAAAATTAAAAACAGAAACTACACTTCCAAACTTGCATTATTCTGATCTCAACACCAGGTAAAGATACAACAAGAAAGAAAACTACAGGCCAATATCCCAATGAACACATATGGAAAGGTTCTAAAAAGATATTTTTATGCCAAATTCAGGCATTTATCAAAAAGATCATTCACCATGATCAAGCTCTCTTTATCCTGGATATATGGGGAAGGCAGAACATATGTAAATCAATAAATGTAAGAAATACAATAAATGTCTAAAAAATGTTCACATGATCATCTCAATAGATGCAGAAAATGCCTTTGACAAATATCCCATAGCAGTAGGACTGGAGGGAACAGATCTCAGTGTGATAAAGGCAATGTAATCCTCAGTGATGGATCCAATGTTGGACACCAGGACTTGAACTCTAAAGCATGCATCATTCCTCACGGACTCTGCAGTTCAGGGGGAGAAAGCTAGACATTAGCTATGCCACAGATAAGTTGCTGTTGCAATTGCAGAAGAGCTAGAAATCAGCGTACAAGAGCTGGCTGTGGTCCCTATGCCTAGGCTAACAGAATGAGGAGGCCTCTTTAAAGAGAGTTGATCCCATTAAGGCAGGAGTGACATCTTTCATCCAGGAAATGGGCTTGTGAAGGGTCCCTAGCTACTCTGACAGGGCATTAAACATGAGTGATGTACAGTTAAAGTTCACTGTGTCCAATCAGCAAGAACATAAAGTCATAAGATCTGTCTATGTTCAGTAATGATTCCACTCTAGTCAAACAACTCATGATTGATAATGTGATACTAATAGGATGTGTCCTTACCCCAATTGTTCCAAAGCTTTCTGGCTTCCTTCTCATCTTTTTCTTGCACAGGTGTGTCCATATCCACTTGACCAGGTACCACAGGGATTTGGGGCTTGGGATGACATTGAAAGGCGTAGGCAGGGTACCCCCTTCTTCAAAGTAGCTCATCCAAAGCTTTGTTCTGGCAAATTTCCATTCTATATCTGCATGGTCCTGAACAAGAGAACATGACAACTGCAGACAGGTTCTCTAATTAACAAGGTAAGATAAACCTCACAGATGGAGTCTCAGCCTGACACAGAGTGGTTGTTGGAACATTAATTAGATGGCTTATAAACACACCGCTAACTCTCAGAGATGGCAGCTTACCCAGTACGGACTCACGTCACTGTCACTCCGTTCATTCTTCCTTCTTCAGGGAACCAGGGATCTACAGTTGTGTGTTACAGAGGCTGTGGTGATTAGTTATGCCTGGGAGGCAATGCTGCAGTTCTGTCTCTAAAGACTGCACGGCTTAGTTTCATTAGGTGCTAGCCAGGGGCATGGCTTTGCATCTTAGCCCAGGCCTTGCACACTGCTCAGATGAATGCCACCTGCAAAGATGCTCACAGATGAGCTTCGGTGCTGCAGGGGATGTCTTAGTGGATGCATTTCCACATGGATAACTCCCTCTTACCTTCAGACAATAGATGCAAATTTACAGAGAAATCCCACCAACACACAGTGCAGCATAGTGCCTCCATCACAGCACCGAGTCTTGGTGCAAGTGCACAGGAACTATTAATCAGGATATTTGTGTCCCAGGATGGTGGCCAAATATCATCTGCTAGTCCAGCACAATCCCGAGACCACATGCATCATAAACCATTGCTCAGTTGAAGTTACACACCTCAAGGAAACCTGGAACAGTACTCTCTCTTTTTAATATTGAAATTATTCACTCCTTTCTTTTGTCCCTTAAAAGTCCCTTAGAAATCAAGTATATGATCAATGTACAGTAGATACATAAGAAATTTGTGAGCAATATAAAAGTATGAGAAGGCTTTAGTTATAGCTTGTGTTACTGATTCAGTTCAGCAACTGTTAACTTCCTACATTTCTGTGATTTACCCTATAGCTCTGAGGTGTGGTGAGCAGGAACCAAAAAGAAATTCTGAGTCTGTCCTGAGATTCTGGGAGACACAAGAGTTAGATTCTTGACATGCAAACACCCCAAGGAGCTTCCTTCACAGGACACTGAGGGGTCACTATCTCTGTCCTGATGCCTGCCTGTCTTACAACAATTTCAGCATTTGGGCTAAATAAAAAGGGAGATTTGAAGTTTGTTTTCTATTCATTGCCTAGAAAAACAAAATACACACACACACACACACACACACACACACACACACAAAGTGGTGAGACAGTGTCATGCTACTCTCGAGTAATGTTTTCTTCTGGACAAAGCTGGGGCATCTAATGTTTCACAGGAGCCCAAATGTTGGCAGTGTCTTTGTCCTTAGTTTGATGGTGATGGCTCTCTCTCTCTCTCTCTCTCTCTCTCTCTCTCTCTCTCTCTCTCTCTCTCTCTCTCTCTCTTCTCTTCTCTTCTCTTCTCTTCTCCTCCTCTGGATATATGTGGAATCTATCTATAAAAACTTCAGGCTCTTGGATGTTACCTGAAGTTCTGTATAACCACAAATTCTGATGTTCATGTCCAGATTGCTAGAGCTAGAGGAATTCTTACACATAGTCTATGAACCAGTAACACAGATGCTGTATTCTAATGCCTTGCACAATTTTTTCTTCAGCGATGGGCATGAAAAAAATTTACCTCTGTGAAGAAAACTGAACTAAAATTCAGAGTGCTGCTCGACAATAACCACGGTAACAGTTCTGCTAAGGATTCAAGGACAGGACACCATTGCTATTGCGTGTGACAAAATGGACAACCTGTACTATACGCTGTATGCTAAGGTGTTCTGTGCTAAGGTGTGACTAGGGAAGACTTCACACGCATGTTCTGTGCCATGGTGAGTTTTAGTTTGTTCCTGTAGCTGCTCTCTGTAGGCTTAGATTGCTAATTAATAAGTTCAAGTGGATACAGTATTCCATCTCAGATGCTGTAGTGTTTCTCTAACAGTCCTTGGTAGCAAGGCATTCATTTACTCAACCATAGTCAGTCAGTTGAAAGACATGTTGGTTGATGATTTTTTGGTTTGTGCTTTTTGACACAGCATCTCATGTTTTAGCCCAGGATGGTCTCGAAGTTGCTATGTAGCTCAGGTTAGCTTTGAATTCAAAACTACCTGCCTCAGCCTTCCCGATGCTGGGATTACAGATGTAAGCATCTGTGCCTAGGAAGAAATTTTTGAAATTTTGAGTAAATAAATGATGCTATGCTGTTTGCAAGCCAGAATTTTAAATAACATATATTGCGCCACAAATTTGTCTGGAGAACTCAAGGTCATTTCTATATTTGTTGCTTTGACTAAGCTTTCAAAATTTTTATTTCCTGTGTATGGATATTTTGCCTGTATGTCTATCTGTGCACCACATGTGTGCCAGATGCCAGCTGAGACCAAAAGAGGGTGTTGGGTCCCCTGAGACTCCATGTGGGTGCTGGGAATTGAACCTGGGACCTCTAGAAGAGCAGCAAGGGTTCTTAACTGCTGGACCATCTCTCCAGACCCTATTTTTCTACACTTTAAGAAACTGAGCATCTGTGGCTTTCCCTTTACCAGATTTATCTCTGGGGTTTCTTTTCAACTTTCCAGCCTGGCATGGGTTTGTTTCTACTGAGTTAGCAGACTCCAGGGAGAGACACAGAGCATGTTGGGCTGCGTAGAGATGAGTGACCTCTTTCTACACTGTTTCACGGCGTGGCTCCCTGGCAATACAGGCTGACTTAATTTTCCAAGTTACTCTGTGTACAAAATAGAATAATAGGCACCCACTCATGCTACACTGCTGTTTATATACATCACAATTAACCACTTACTATTCTGATCTCTCTCGTTAATAGCAAACTATAAACTTTATTTACTATGATGATAAGATAGAACACAGCTGTGAACAACACTCCTCAGAAAGAATATTGAATTAAAAGTAACGTTGTAAACTTACGGCAATTAGTTGGTAAGAATTATTCATCATAGCAATTAACATATTCAGTAGGACAACCAGAGAGATGACATTATATGTCCCGAACATGGTGGCCCCAACAAACTCGGTGAACTCATGCTGAGCTTTGACATTGGTAACATATAAATTGATGAGTCCAAATATTGACCAAAACAGGGATTGTAGAGTTTCAAATAACCTGGAATAAAACGAAAGTAGTAATGTTATCTTATTTTACGTATGCTGTTAATTTCAAGCAAAAATTACAAAATTGAACTTAATAAAACAGTTTAAATTATTTTTATCCAACTGATACAAAATTATACTTGTTTTTCTTATTTATTTTATTATCCAAAGAGCATTGAAAACCACACTTTGTTTGTTGGAGAAAGTGGGTAAAGGATTCAGATCCTGGAAAAACATGATTGCTGGGTTAAGAATAGTTTTTTTTATTTCTCAAATGGTTGAGGAAAAATAAAGGGATCACAATATATATTTGTGCCACACATAAGTTATGTAAAGTTTGTATCTTAACATCTGTAAATCAAACTTTATGAGACACAGTCGCCCTTGCTTATTTCTGTGCTGTCCATGGTTTGTTTTGTGCTGTTCATGTTGGCAGAAATAAACAATTGCATCAGAGAACAATTGACACATGGTGTCTAACGTATTTACTATGGGTTCCTGTTCACAGAAAGCTTGATGATTCCCGTCCTCAGTGGCTGAATCTTTAATCCTAAAGCTTACTACTCCATAAAAGTCAGTCATGCTTTTTCTCTGCTTTGCTTTTAGTTACGGAAGGATTAAAACAAATTAGATTTTTTTTAGAATTTTGCATTTGTAATTGGAGCTGCACATAGTGTACTGCCCCAGAAAGCAAATAGTCTCAGAATGTTTAGACACTCTAGTTTTTTTTTTTTTTAAATTTCAAGGCCCATTTTACTCACTCAAGGTAATAAGTGAATTTCCTTTATTTAAACATGAGAAAAACATAATAATCTTACAATCACCTGAGTCAAATTAAGAAATGTTTGTTTCAATGTATCATGTAACACAATAATATGATGTGTAATAAGATGGTGGTAGAGCTTCTAGACTTCTAGAAATGATTAAAATAAGACTATGTTTACATTATATTAGAAAGATAAAGGCAAAAACCTTTGGGAAACTGGCATGGAGAGTGAGAAGGTGGGATTTCAGTCTTTAGAGAGGCTAGGACTAGACCAGAATCTCATTGGGAGAACAGGTCAATCACATTCCAGAATCATGGCTCCCTGAGCTTTCCTAAATTGCCTACTCAGTGCCTGAATGTTAGGTCATCTATGGTCAAATGACACAAGAAGATACAATTCATATGAGGCCTGCAGCCTGGCCTAAGGAGAACATGACCTGACTTCCTCTCTGCAGGAAATGCCAAGTTGCCAGAAGAGCCTGAAATGAGTTTAGGAGGCTCATTGGGAACAAGGTGTGTTGGAGGTTTTCCCACAACATATACCGAGATGCAGAAACAAATAAACCACAGGACAATAGAAAGGAACACATGGGGAGACACTGGATCATACTGAGGCTGATGCAGAGGCAGCCCTCCTGGCCCAGCTCTGTGTCAGCTCCCTATGTTTCCAAAGCTGGGCATATCCTTCTTGGCAGAGCATCTGAGGGCTGTGGGTCTGTGTGTTATCCTTACAGCAGAATGCCTGAAACAGACACAATTCATTTCTAGCCCCCATGATCAAAGAAGTCTAACTAAATATGTCCAAGCTGCCACTTAGACCTTTATTTCCACAAATTTATTGCTTTTTGCAAATGTAAACTTCATATTTTTAGTTGAAAAGCTGATTCTAGGAGATGAAATTTAATTTTATTTACATTTTATAGTAGTTAAATGCTGTGACAGATAATTGTAACAAAGGTGCTGTTTTGAGCAAATTTAGTCTGAATGAGGGGTGTTGTGTTATGTGAGAAGGTGAAGATGTGTTCACATGGGAGAGCCCAGCTGTCAGGGAGACTGAAATGTTCATGTTTCTGGAGTTCATCGACTCCAGAAAAGTTCATAAAAATGTTTTAATTTGGTTCAAGATTCTAATTTCTTAAGTTTTAGTAACTCTTAGGCATCCTTTGAATTTAATGTGAATTAACTGTGTCCTTTTTTTCCCCCTACAGTGATGACTCTTTTTTTTTTTTTTTTTTTTTTTGGTTTTTCGAGACAGGGTTTCTCTGTGTAGCTTTGCGCCTTTCCTGGGACTCACTTGGTAGCCCAGGCTGGCCTCGAACTCACAGAGATCCGCCTGGCTCTGCCTCCCGAGTGCTGGGATTAAAGGCGTGCGCCACCACCGCCCGGCCAGTGATGACTCTTGATAGGAATATATAAATATAATTTAGACGGGTTTGTCCTGACATGAGTGAGCAATTCAGGAGAAGTTTCACATGATGTAGCTCAGATTTGATTTGGGAGATCAGGCACTTGCTCTGTAAGCCACTGCCTGGAGTCGGAATCCCTAGCACCCACACAAAAGCTGGGCAGTAGTGGCTGTTGCCCATAATCCCAGGCTTTAGGAGGTGGAGAAGGGATTCCTGGGGTTGGGAGCCATGCTAGCTAAATCATCTCAGTGAGAGATTCCACCTCATTGATGCAGAGAATTGTGGAGGAAGACACCAGACTTCAACTTCTGTCCCCCACATGCACATGTACACACATGTACATATCCACATACACACACACACACACACACACACACACACACACATACATACATACATACATACACACATACACACAGCATTCAGGAAAGAAAAGGAAAAGTTACATTTTACATGGCACACATTATAAAATACATAAAATACTAACAAACAAATGACATTACAAATATAATTATGGTTGTTTCCTCAAGCATTCTAATAAAAGCAGTCATGCAAATTAAAAGGCTGCCATGGTTGAAAGTCTCCATTTGCTTCTGTCTAAAAGAACTAGTTTCTCAGAGAACATTCATTAATCATTTAGCAAACATCTACAGACACTTAAAAATTAAGATTCAGCAAAATAAAATGCAAAATGAAACTTTGTGATCAACTATAGTGTTTTCTTTCCTTTGGCTAAATGACTCAGTGGTGAAATCACAGGACATTTCACCTAGCTAAAATATATTGGCCTCTCGGATGAACTGCGAGCATGGTACGCAGGTATCCCTCAAAGAGTTGTTTCTTCATTGGACTGTTATACAGGTTAATATTTCAAAGCCATTGCTTCCAGGAGTATTACTGAGTCTCAAATCCACCGAGACCCACACTGTCCATAAATTTAGGAATCGTTAGCTGCATCACATCTCAGAAGGCCTTTATGTGGCTGATATTTTCCACATTGTGTGAGTGAAAAGAAGTGATTTTTTTTTTATGAAATGCTTGTTAATTTCCCAAGGTAATGGCACAACCTAATTAACTCACATGACACAATATCTGTGTTGACGTCTAAACTGAAGACCCACTTTATATGGGTCAGAATTTTGCTTTTATCAAAATAACCATTTATTTATTCCCCCTTGAAGGTGTTTTTCAGCTGTTACTTTTTGAATGATCCTGTTCCTTCTTGGCTTAACACAGCTAGAGACATGGAATAAATGAAAAAGGAATGTTTTCTGAGTTTGAGATTTCCTCTTGTCCTCTGAGACTAAAATTATGAACAAATTCATGCCAAAATGTAACTCAACATTTATGTTTGTTTCCGTCCAAAAAGGTCATATTAAAATATGTAAAGTGTGACCTTAATTAGCCAGTCTAGGACATTGTGAATTGAGCTCCAATACACACAAATGAGCTTTGCTCAATCAGACAATGCCATAAGGCTCATGACCCCCACTTCATGGGCAAATCCTTTTACTGGGGCAGTACTTCTGAATAGAATTATTTCAAATCACCAAATAGATGAGAGTCTTTTAATGATGAGCAGTTTTTCACATGTCAACGAGAAAACTACAAAACATGAAGGGAACTGGGAGATGTATCCATTTGCTTGAGGAAAATGCAGTCTTAGCAGACCTATTTTGTGGAATATTACTTAAACTAGGCAGAGATGTGTTACATTTGTTTATGCTGCGGAGTATTACTTTAACTGTGTAAAGGTGCGTTACATTTGTTTGGGCTGCATTTGTTTAATTATGCAAAGATGTGCTGCATGTGTTTCACCTTGCCTGCCTGATTGGTTTAATAAAGAGTCGAACAGCCAATAGCTAGGCAGGAGAGAGCGAGAGAGATTGGTGGGACTGGAAGGCAGAGAATAAATAGGAAGAGAAATCTAGGCTTGTGAAGAATGAGAGGAAGAAGATAGGAGAGAAGAAGGGAGAAAAAGGAGAAGATGCCAAAGGCTAGCCAGGCAGCCACTAGCCCTCAGACACAGAGTAGGACACACAGAAAGAAAGGTAAAAAGCCCTAAGTCAAAACACTGATGAAGAAAAACAGGTTAAGTTATAAGAGCTAGCCATAAATGAGCATAAGCTAAGGCTGAACATTCATAACTAATAATAAGTCTCCATGTCATGATGCAGGAGCATGTTGGTAGCTCCAAAGAAAAAGCCTGATACAGACCTGAGTCACTGAGAGCCCACAGCAGATAGGCATCAGGGAATGTGTACTGGAAAAAGTATGTCCGAGAATAAAAGATTTGACAAGTGTGAAGGCAAAATAAGGGGCAATGGAATGAAAACATATATACTGGGGATTTACAATCAATTTGTCCGGAAAGAGTAAAATAACGTTAAGAACTTGAAAAAAAATGGGAAAAGAGGCAAAGGCCAGATCAGTGAAGGACTGAGAAGGTCCAGCAAGTTTAGGGGTGAGTCTGGTAAGAAATAGAAAACCATTGGGAACTGTGGATGGTGGAGCCTCTAATCTTGGTCTAGAAAGATCTTTCCCAAGAAGGATGTAGACAGACAGACAGAACAAACTCAGTGACTAGAGGAAGTAAACTTGGGCCTGGGCAGTGAGCAAGGGAAGATAGTGACAAGATAACGATACTCCGAGTGAGAAAGACCTGTGGAACGGAGTGGAGGAAGCATAGTACCAAACACACACACACACACACACACACACACACACACACACACACACACACACGAGTTTTTACTTCACTGTGTGGGTGGATTATGGTAACACTGGCCAGGAGAGTTGGGAATGAGGAAGGGGAAGTTGGGAAGGAGACTGGCGAGCTGTCTGTGCCTCAAGTTTTTCTTCGGGAGCCACACTGAGTATGGTGTAAGGTGACGAACGGCCACCAGAACCAGTGACTACGATGCCCTACATTGTAAGCAGGAGCTAAATGAAGAATGACGGAGAGGTGAAGAAAGATGTTTATACAGGATGACACCGAGGCAAGGAAGGAGACAAGAGCGGGCGCTGTTATCAGACAGACAACTGCAGTCCAGGAGGGACGGGTAAGAAGTTCAGGAAATAAATGAGAAATGGCACTCTACCCAAAATAATACCGCTCAGGATTTGCTACTGTCTTTGAGGGCCCAAGATAACAGCACAGGTGCTGCGCTAGGCATTTTCTATGAATTGATCTTAATGTCATTCGGAGTATAGTCTCTGCAGTCGTGGATAGTAAGGCGGTAAAAATTTTCTGTGGAAGAAAAACTGAAGGTGAAAGAAAGCAGCTATGAATTGTGGATAACAAGAGACACCAAATGTCGCCACATGTCCCTTTTAGGATGACAGACATCTGTTACATCAGAGCAGAGTCAGCTAGGGATAAGCTTAAGCCTAACACAGCCTATTTAATAACATTCAGGGCTAGTTGTATCATTTAGCTTTTAATATCTTTGAGAAAAATATAATTGTCATTTGCAGGATAAAATAATTTAGATGAAACATCTGATCTTTGGGGGATGGTGTCAAATGATTTAGTCCCACAATATCTGAGATATGCAATTATATATTGCCTTTCAAGTCATGAAAGAGATTATGGGTAGACATAAACTAAAACTATACTTAAGTTGAAACATATGGCATTTGTTTTTGGACTAAATCTATATCAGAAATTTACATTGTACATCTAACCATAATGTTTTTGATCTGATAAAATAATTAATTACTTAATAATAAACCAGCATTAGGTACAAGGGGATGACTGGGAATTTTAGGGTATCATGACCAAGGACAGTGTGACAGTAGCCTTGTTACTGGCAGGGGAATCAGGCAGGTAAGAAGGATTGGGTGGTGAGTGAGATCTTTTCCATTACATTAGAAAGGATGAGGGAGGTAGGTGACTCCATTGTAGGTGCTGTGTAGAAGTTCCTTCAGGAATACAGCACATAGGAAGGACTGAGCAACGCACAAGGGAGGAGGGCCCAGCAAACAGCCTGTCATGAGATCTTATGAGAAAGCATCAAAGGTTTTAGGAGAGATGACACTTGGGACAGGGCACTCTGTCATAAAACCACAGAGACAATCAGTCGCCAGACAATGTCCAGGAAGATTCTGAGAGGCACAGAGAAGGGTGGTAGGGTCTGGTCCTTGTGAATCTCTTGTCCTCATTGCCTTCAGCCAATTCACAAAGGGAAAAAAAAAACCCACACATGGCCAGGAATAAGGCTAACATTAGAGCTGAGATGCCATGTAAGGTCCTTGCAAACAAGGATGTCACTGAAGGAGGTTCCACCGCCTCCCTCAATCCCAAGGTCAGAAGATAGCCGAGGAGGAGGCCAAGTTCTGGCCAAGGAGTTAACCTGAGGATGACTGAGATGAGACATGGGTAATCAGGATCACATGGTTTCTTACGACTGCTAGTTTGTATCAAATCTAAAAGGCTGAGATTAAAATCCTCTGTGCACAAAAGCAGATGTTGGTTAATTAAAATGGAGTTTTAAATATCAGGATAAAAACAAACAGATGCAGGATTAAACCAACTAGAGCATTTTAGCTGCGAGTGATTTAGGTTATGTGAAATGCCTTCTAGTTGGAAAACTACTGTTTTTTGTGCAGTGTGTATAATTCTATGAGAACCCACGAACAAGGCTGGTTATTAAAGTTACAAAACAAGCATGTGTCAGCTGGGCTTGCTGTCTACAGAGAAGTCACCCAGCTTCTTAACCTGCTAACCTTCTGCTTCTCACAGTGGGAAGGAAATGGACACAGGCAGAAAAGCCCGTGGGCAGGTAGCAGGGCACACGAGTCTCTTATGAGTACAGGCTTCCGTCAATCCTGCTTATGAGAGTCACCAGAAGTCAACAATAGCTGTGTATAACCGCTCATCCTCATATAAGCTTACAGGAAATGTTACCTAGGTAATTATAATGGGCAGACTCGAGTGAACATTTCAGATAATATTTACATGCTTATGTTTTTGCATACCACACTAAAAGTCAAAAGAAACATATGAAGGGCCATGTGGAATGCAGAAGAACACTTGCATCTTTCCAACAAGATTGATTGCACATGCATACTTATAAGATGTCAATAATACATAGGCTTCCTTTTTGAATTCTACAGTTTCAAACAGGATATATAGCCTTTCATTTTCATGAGGTCATTTAAAAGAAAAGACCATTTACTAAAACTTAAAATAAATGTACCCAGTATTTTTTTCTTAATGCCAGAAGTCTACATTTCTATTCAAAGCCATGTTAATTCCATTTCCTGCATTATTCATAGCTTTAATTCTCCATTTCCTTTGCAAACATGGGGTGGATTTTTCAAATTTGTGAAAGCATATACTCTTAACTCCGCCCAGCGTTACCAAGAGAAATGCCTCTCTGACTTACGTGGAAAACGCATTATTCTGCTTCTCACACCGTATGCCTTTGCAGCTTAACCCCTTTGTTTCTTCATAGTAGAAGTACAGTTGGTTTAGGCCATTTGCAAATGCTAGCAGCACGAGGCAGTATATGAATAAGAATTTTAGGATGTCCAGGAGCATTCTTCCCAGAGATATCTGCAGAGGTCCCAGGTGAGAGTTTGCAGTGAAGAGTGAGATCAGGCGCAGGGAACTGAAGATGTTTGCAATAGCAAATAAAGCCTCTGCCACCAGGGTGGGGTGCCACATGTCCCATGATTCCCGTGGGTTCAGAGCACTGTACTGAGGAGACAGAAATGAAGGGGGAAGGTAAACACACACGCTGACAGAGTCAAGTTCGGTTCTGCAGTGTTCTCTCAGGTCTGCCACAGCCACTGTTTGAAGGTGTATCCTTTGTGACAGCTACCTAGAGCAGTGGTTCTCAACCTTCGAGTCACAATTTCACAGGTGTTGCTTAAGACCATCAGAAATCATGGATCTTTACATTATGATTCATAACAGTAGCAAAATCACAGTTATGAAGTAGCAAACAAAATCAATTTATGGTTGGGGGGTGGTCTCCACAATATGAGGAACTGTATTAATGGGTCTCAGCATTAGGAAGGTTGAGAACCACTGAGCTATAAGATAAGCTATCCAAAGACAGAATTTCATTAATTTATAACTCATGAGCTTTAATTCATGTTGCTGTACAGGTCTGTCCTTATTTTTAATTTATATCTCTGTGTTAAAATCTTCACATGCTAATAATCAATTAGTTCTTGACTGCTACATTGTATTTTAAAATCTTGCAAAGAACATCGTTTATTCAACTGACCAGATTCAACTTTTAGACTGTTGCTTGAGTGACACTATAAAACAATCAAGTCTGAACAAGAATAAATGATTATTTATTTAATAATAGTCAATGCTCTTGAGTCCTAAACTATATACAGTACAAAAGGGGAAGTATGTTGATTAACGATGTAACACTTTTTAAAACTTCTTGAAATGTTCAATACAATACTTAACACTGTGTACAGTGGGTGCTTAAGGAAGATGTTTGCCCATAATATAGTCATAGACTAGGACACAGACAGATACAACTAATCATAACAGAAACACTTAAGGGCATTAGCACGAAGTATTGTGGGAATAGGGGAGAAGAGATTAGAAACGGGTAGAGTCTATATGTTGTCAAGGCTTTTAGAGTCCTAATATAGGAGAGAGGCTATGCCTTATTAGCAGTTTTGCACCAGTTGGAGGCAACCTGATTAGACACCATCATGACACTGTAACAGAGTGTATTTCTGCTAAGAACATGACATACACAGAGCCCTTCTTTAATGGGCGATCTTGGCTGTGACTGAAAGAATAATGGGAAATCCTCTAAAGCACAAGACTCTAGTTCTGCCCTTATATAAGCCTCCACACTGGATTCAGAGTCTAGTAGGGCTGGTAGCAGTGAGGAAGTGATGCTTTACAGACATCGTCACACCACACAGAGTCAGGGCTTTTTGAGGAAACATTGCGGCTATTTGGGTTTAGTGGTGTTGTAATGGCAACTACCATTAAAAGTTACAAAGGCTCCTGGGGAACCCACATATATCTCCTCTGGAGCCACAGGCTTCCATTCTCCAGATAATAAACCCAGGGACCTTGTTCTGCAGAGAATATTTATTTACTTAAGAAAGTTAAGGTCTTTCTCTCCCCAGGGGAAAAGATGGGCAGCCAGCTCAGCTGCATCCCGTAAATTCTGAGATTCATAATTTCCGATTTCCTTTCTTATTGTAGAAATCCCTTGTGCACAGGGCACATCTGGCTCTCATCACACGCACACACCCCAGTTGGGGAACTGGAACCTGGGGACTGAGGCTCAGATCACAGTGTAAATCAATAATTTGTCTGTTTTCTGATGCAGACACCTTGGTTCCTGTCAGAGAACCGAGACACGAACAGCGAGTAATAAGTGCTTTTAGCTAATTCTTTTCAGCTGTAGTTGAAGCCTGCCATGCACAGGCACAATTTCTTAGGCTTCTAAAGAGGCCACTGAGCCAGGCATAGCCGTACACACCTGTAATCCCAGCCCCTAAGACTCAAGAGAGGATTGTGTGAGTTAGAGGGCAGCATAAGTTATATGAGTTCAAAGTTAGCCCGGGCTGCACACTGAGATAAAGTAAGTAAATTAAGCCATTGTTTCAAGAAGCAATTAAAAAGCTTTGCAAACCACAATGTTCTTTAAACCTCTAGAGAACAAAGTATTTGGCCACTGATGTATTTTCTAAACCTATTGTTGGATATTAAATGTTAATCTGGAAATTTGATTTTGGTCCCAGGTCCTTGTCCTAGCCCACCTCCATCCCCTTGGGTCTGGGCTTCCTGGTGCTGTGAATCCAGGGTCCCCCTAGTTCTTCCTTGTCACCTAACTCAGCCACTCCTCCAAGCACACCTCCATTCTTTCTGTGACTCCCCAACAACCTGGAGAGACCCCACAGCCACCACTCTTGGCTGGGGCTCAAGAAGGCCACCCCTATTTTCCCTCATCTGTTTTTCTTTCTAGGGAACCCATACTCCAGCCTCCTCACAACCACCTCCATCCTCTTCAGATGCTCTGTCATTCCTGGCAGCCCCAGGGTACCTCTAGTTCTGCCTCCACCTCCCTTAGTGGAGGTAGGCCTGTGGTGGTTTGAACGAGGATGGCTCCTCCGATAGGCTTCTAAATTTGAATCACCAGGGAGTGGCATTATTTGAAAGGATTAGGAGATGTAAGTGTGTATCACTGGGGGTAGGCTTTGAGGTTTTAAAAACCTAAGCCAGGCCCAGAGTCTCTCTCTTAGCCAGCCAGCTGATCAGGATGTAGCTCTTCACTACTTCTTCAGCACCATTTCTGCCTGAATGCCACCATGCTTCCCACTGTGATGATAAAGGACTAAACCTCTGAAACTGTAAACAAGCCCTCAGTGAAATGCTTTCTTTTATGAGTTGCTGTGGTCATGGTGCCGCTTCACAGCAATAGAACACTGACTAAGACAAGACTCAAGTCACATAAGAGACCTCCAGAGTCAGTCCCCCTCCCCACCTCTAGCACATCACCCACCCTACCCACTGCATCATCCATTACACCCATCAGTACTGCTTGGAGTCTGAAACCAGGGTTCTAACCAGAACTTCAGATCTCGGAACAATCAGAGTCTGAACCCTAAGAAACAGAATGGCCCTAATACTGGAAAACAAGCATCATTCTCTGGTCCGCCACCTGTCAGAGTGGGGTAACAGCAACCAAAGAACTGAACACACACCCGACAAAGGAGAGACCAGACAGCTACACCAAGACACACTACAAACACCATAACTCCGGATGTCTAGTTCCCAGCACAAAAGTGCAACCATCAGCAGCCAAGGCAGTCTGCTTCCGCCAGAAGGCAGCACTCCTGTGACACCATATTCCCCAGGATCAGTTCAGCTCAATCACAAGACAAAGACTTCAAAACAGCAATTATGAGGATGTTTAAGAATCCGAAAAAGGATACGAATAAAGGCCTCAATGAAGACTGCAAAAATACAATTGAATGAAATAATGAAAACAATTCAAGCTATGAGAAACATTTGACAAAGAAATAGAAATTACTAAAGAGAAGATAAACTGAAATTTGAAAATTTAACTTTTTCTTTTGCTCAGTTATAACAAAATTAATAATAAAAAATTTAATGTCATTTTTTTCTATTACAAAATATAGAGAACAGCTGAGTGTGGGGGGCCAAACTTTAGCTGTTATACCTCCACTGCAGCCCCTATGCCTAAGGCTCAGGAAACATCTTGGAAGAGAGAGTGGAAGGACTGTAAGAGCCAGCAGACAGGACACCTGCTGTGAGACAGTGTCTTCTAGACATGACAGGGACGCTGCACCAATATTTCAACAATATAGTCACCCAAACAAGACCCACACAGTGACAACACTAGCTGACCCACCAATGTAGATGGGGGAAATCTCATAATGCCCCATCCCCAGATGAAGAGCTACAGGCAGTGAACGGCTGCTGAGACAGGAATAATCAGTCTTCTCCAGGGAGGAGTCCCCAATAGGTTATCCAATCTCATGGTCATCCCTATTCAGGTACATATGAGCAATACTAAATGGACTCAGTAGGGTGTGTGTGAGAGAGAGAGAGAGAAAGAGAGTATGGGAAGACACAGGAGGAGTTGGAGCAGGGAGAAGGAGGGTAGAAATGTATGAAATAAATATGTAAACAAAAATTTAAAAGTAACTAAATTAGCCGTTTTTCATGTTTTAAACTCCACCCCTGGGCTAGGTTGCACCAAGGCCTTGCAAGTTCCTCTATCTCACCTGCTCTTTAGTTACAAGCTTGCTTTCCCAGCTTCTTCTCATCCACTAGTTCCCCCCAGGTACCTCTCACACTCTCAGCTTTAGGGCTGCCCCCAACTCCCCATCTCTAGCCTAGACTTCCCACCTTCTAGTCCTGCTTCACACTCTACTGTCGGATTGACTTTTCCCACTTGGATATCTCAAATTTAGACAGAAAACAGGATGCATCACCTTTCTGTCCCTCCACTGACGGCCACTGACCTGAGGGAATGGCACAACCATAGCCAAAACTCAAGCTACACACAACATCCAATACCAAGCATACTACCTGCTCATCTCTCTCATTCTACCTCAGAAGAGTTTCCCCCTTTTCCTCCATTATCACAATGACATGTCCTAACTGCTTTGCCTTGTACCATAGCTCCTCGTTGATTTGTTGCTAAATTATCTTCTAAAGGAAAAAATTGGCCATGCCATGTATTAATATTTTCATGATGGCATTTTCCTGGAGATGACATTTTTGATTTCTTAAGAGCTCACAGAAGAAGCCTGTATCTTGCATTATTCGTCTGTAGTCTAGTACTCAATGCCCTAACTCAAACCTACCGCACTTGTGATTCCCTAGATTTTTAGTTTCGCCACATTCTTCCCAAAATGCTGTTCATGAATGCTCAGCCCTTTCCTATAAATTAATGTAAATTCTAAAAATTTAGACTTTTCATCTGCTACTCATCCATGAAACCTACAATGGATGCCTAAAGATGCTTAAGTTCTGTCTTTAAGGTACTCACTTATGATGAAAGGAGAAACCACCACGTGAAACCACCATTGTGAAACAGACAGACACTAATCAAGAAATGCCTATTGCTACCTTAGAAGGAGATTAAGGGGACATTAGGATCCCAAAGGCCCAAGACGGTAGCCCAGTGCTGTAGACTAGCCTGTGGAGGAAAGAACAGCAGGTGTTCGAGACACCTCCCACCTTTCTGAGACCCTCATGGATATTTCCCCACCCCATCAAGTCATTATTTTCACTACACTCCTACTGTGATGCAATTTTGCCTAAAGCCTCCTTTTCTGCTGAGACCGATCCTTCTAAGAGAACTCCTCTTTTCTGCAGACATAAGCAGCCATGTGTTGTGGGGTTCCTAGTGTCTCCTGAATGGAGCACTGTCTTCTGAAGATCTTTGCTTTTGAAGCTCTAAAATCACAAGAGAAGAGTCAGACATGTTTAAGGACACAGAAGATATGGAAGGTGAATCATTTGTAGAAAGGCGGGCTTCTGGATATAGCTGAGGGTTTAAGAACAGTGAGAGGAGCCTGAGTAGGTTGGACCCAAGTCATGAAGACCTTGGCAGGAGTGTTAAGAGCTGATTATGGAGTGAATCATAATATTGGATCATACGTTCCTAGACTATAAGAAAATATGCTACTTCATCTTCACGCCCTTTATATGCTGATGCATATTCATGAAAGCCAAACTGTAAATAAAAACGAGTTAAACTTTTAGGTGGATGTATTATGAAAGTGGCTGTTGCCATAGTCGGATCTTGAATGTCCTCCTAAGGCTCATTTGCTAAAGCCATGACCTCCAGTTTGGTGCTAATGGGAGATGAGAAAACCTTAGGGAGATGCCCTAGGAGGGGATTAGGGGACCATGGTCTCTTCCTCATTCCTCTCTGTCCCACTTATAGGTGGCTAGTTGGCTCCATCATGTACTTCCTAACATATTACAGAATGCCAAGTAACCATGGACAACCACCTTCAGTCTGTGAACCAAGAAGACCTTTTCTCTTTGTAAGTTGATTGTCTGGGGTATTTGATACAGTAATGCAACATGACTAGCCCATTTATCACATGATGCTACAGGAAAAAGTATTAATTTTAATGACTATTTTACAAGATGAAAATGTTTCCCTTTGTGCTAATAAAGTAGAAAAGACAAGAGAATGGCATAAGAATTTCTTCCCTAGCACATAATTCTAGAACAAATAAGTCGTATTCAATTGTCTATAATAGCTCCTTGCTGCAAAACTGAAGAATATCACAGAAAACACTTTATCTGTGGAGTTGACTCTGGTGTGTAATCACTCATAAGACAGAAGCAACATTCTTTGTCCACCTGCTAACTGGTCAGAGGGAGATTCAATGGAGTCATACATTCAAAGCTGTTTATCAAAATGATGTAGAAAACTACCATGGCTATGAAAACAATTGCTTGTATAAAATTGTTCATATTAATTTTGATTGTCAAAAATACATGTTACCCAGTCAAGAGTTATATTTAATCATACCTGTCAAATGATTGAAGCTAAACTTGAGAGACAAGCTTTGCATATTTTGCATATAGAAATGGGGTGGGTGAAAAGTAGTACTGAATCAGTCTCAATGAAGCCAAAATAAGATTTAAAATTGTGTTCTGGAGATCAACAAGCTCTTGTGTATTAGAAGAAAAAGTTAAAAACAGCCATCCCATGAGGTATAAAATCCAGCAAAGCATGCAAGGAGGCACAATCAAAGCTCACATTCAAAGAGAAAAGTGAAGCCCTGTATGTGTGTACGCCCTGTCTATGAACACGGTAACACTTTACATGTACATGCTGCTTCGTTTATGTAAACTTGACACAAATGAAAGGCACCAACAAATGAAAGGACCAAGCAGATGCCATAACAGGCTGCTCAGTGTTCTCTCAGAGATCAGACCTCAATTTCAGTTTCCTGAGACTTGAGCAAGCAGTTTCTGAGAGGGCCATGAACAAAAGACACAGTCCTTCCAGTAGCTCCCTTTCTGCATGTACTCTGACCACTCAAGGTTTAGCCAATTGACCCCTCACCAACTTAGAGCTATGTGCATGAATCAAGGACAGACCCTGGGCCACTGAGTCAGCCCCCACAGTCAGTATGTGCTGGGCCAGCCAGCCTCCATGGCAGCTCAAGGACAAAGCCTGGGAATTGTCCAGGCCTGACCAAAAATGATAACTGTAACCCCCAAACAGTAAATTCAAAGGTTACACACCCTCACCCAATCATATGATGCAGAGGCTTGTGCCACCCTGCTTGTGGTTTTTCCCTTTAAAAACCCCTCATTCTGAGCGCTCAGGGCCATTGTCCTCCACCTGCTGTGTCAGAGTGTTGGACACGGACCAAGCCCGGGTTTGCGTGTTATCAATAAACCCCTGTGTGTTTTGTACCAGATATTGGCAGTGGTTTTGCTTGGGGGTCTTGTGACATAGGCAACACAAACAGGCAAATAGGGGCATCAGCTGAAGAATTTCCTTCATTAGAGTGGCCTTTAGGCCAGTCTTTGGGGGCATAGTCTTGATTAATGGTGGACATAGGGTGGTGCAGTCCACTGTGGGCAGTGCCACCTCTGTGCTGGTGGTCCTGGGTTGTGTAAGAAAACAACCCAAACAAGCTCTGGAAGTAAGTCAGTAAGCAGCATTCCTTCTTTGCTTCAGTTCCCGCCTCCAGGTTCCAGCCTGGACTTCCTTTCATGATGGACAGTAAGCTGTGAGAGAAGATAAACCCTTTCCTTCCCAAGTCACTTTTGGTAGTGTTTATCATAGGAACAGAGACCAAACTAGAGCATTATACAAAGTCAGAGTAAATACTTAATTTTTATGTGAGCTCCTCACATTGAGTTTGATGAGTATTGCTATTTATCAGAAAAGGTATTTGAGATATTAAGTAGCTTATTTCAAGCAGTATATGTTGGAGGTGGTACATAAGCTGTAGTCACATCATGAATAGTCTTGGTTTCAAAGGCTGTGCCGTCATTTGGATCTGCACTGTTCCTCATAGGACAACAGGTGTTGGTAACATTGGGGGATTGCAGAGTCTGTGGAAGATGGGTCTACAAGAGTCTACACTGGGAACATGTCCTAAAAGGGAAATAGAGCTCTCTCTCTCTCTCCTATCCCTCTCTTTCTCTCCCCTCTCTTTTCATACCCTCCCATATAAAGGCTTAACTCATCTATATAAAGGCACACAATAAACACTCGAATTCTTACATGTGAAAACCACCTGCATCAAAAGTAGCATCATAATAATGTGAGTGAAAATTATTTATCTTACTTGAAATGTTTTTGATGGTAATCGTATTTAATGAGCTCTTTGTTGATTCAGTCTTCAAAGTGTCTTCCTTCAACTACAATAAACTCCGAAACAAGAACCAAGTAACTCAGTTTCTAAAGTGGGTCAATGATCTGAATGGACATTTCTCAGAAGACAAAACACAGTCAGTGAGTACATGAAACAAGGTCCAGTGTCACAAAACATCACAAGAATGTAAATTAAAGTGAAGGGAAGATGCCATTTCTCTAAGACAGAATAGTTATTAAATAGGTCAAAGGATAATTTGTGATAAATATGCATGCAAAAGGAAACTCTTAAGACTGCTGGTGGGAATGAAAACAAGTACATCTATTAGGTAGCACAAATATCTAAGGAACCTCACTGAACTAAAAACAGAATACCTCAAAGATTCAGATCAGCCAGTTTTAGAATAGGAAATGGTGTCAAAATGTCTGTGGGAGGCCTGCTCCCACATTTTACAGGGTTCCTATGAGGAGGAAAAAGGCATAAGAAATTTGTAGATAGAAATATAGTGGGGAGAGAAACAGATGGAAAAAAAAGGATAGCTTTGGGAGGACCTGGATCAAAATCCACTGGCCCCTTATGTCTCTTCAAACGAGCTTTTTATAACAACGTCAAGGGATGAGGCAAAAGACCTCCCCTTTTGCTAGACCAAAGCATACTGCACAGGCCAAACACCTGGTAACCATGCACAGGGTCAAACCATCCCCTTATGCAGCCCTCCTGGGTAAAGAAAGCTCAGATCTCACCAGGAAACCTCTGTGGGCTCCCACAGGTTCCTCCTCTTTATATTTTAAAAGGTCCCTCAGGCCCCTCAGATAGGCTGTGCCTGTCTTTCTTAGGTCATCCTTCTTTACTAATCTTCCTTACCTGTCATGGAGATACACTTTCCATCAAGCATACTCTGGCTTAGGTTGGAAGCTATCAAGAAGGAAGTTGCCGATCTTTTGACTACCAGCCCCTGGCAGGAGTGGGTACAGAGCTTAACTCAGCTCTGACTCAGGTCCCTGCTAAGAGCTTGCAAATAGTTGGAATAACCACAGTGATCCCTAGGCTGCCGCACCTCCACTAAAGGAATAGAGGATGATCAAGATGGAATGTTCTTTTTTGAATGGGTCTTAAGATGTCTGTAACAGCTTTAGCTGTGCCAAGCCCTTGTTTGAAATCAATAAACTCTTGATACAAACTGCATCAAATAAAGTACATCAAACTTAAAGATTGCCTTAGTATCAATAAATCATGGTTCATTAATATCAACATAATTCTAGTATGAACATTATTATACACATTTACAACTATCACAATATCACTCTACCTATTTATTCTTTTTACAAACTTATATTCAAAAAGAAACTCTACAGGACTACCTTGTAAACTTTAGCAAACATCTAAAACAAATCTCTTAACACAACTATTTACATTTTCTTCTAATAAGACAGAGTACATGAATCGAAAATCACCACAGTAAAAATTGCAGGTGAACTCAAAACTGCTTCATTTCTGAAGTTCACAGTCAGTTTTGATAACATCCTTAAAGTCCCCCTGACAGCTGAAACCAGAGCCTAATCCATCAGTGGCTCGAGAGTTGTTATATCCGATTCCTTCCAGCCTGGGATTTGGTGAGTGCTGTTGCTAGGGAGCTGCAACACTGGGGACAATGTCACTCCCCCAGATTCACCTTTCCTGCTGGGCCCTTTCAGCCACTCTGGAACTGGCAGAAGTGCACCCAGTGGTACATGGTTACCAGTCCGGGGCTGTCCCTTCACCCAAACTCACTGTAGCTCCCCCGAGTGCCACAATTCAAACAAGGTGCTGTTGAAATGTCACTCCTAGCTACAGCAGCACTTTATGGCAGTCTTTCCTAAGAACCTTGCCTCAGGACCAGGGTGGAATTACCGTATTGAGCTGCTGCAAAGCTCTTTGAAAAAACTTCCTGTGCAGCTATTAGGAACCATCTTTCTTAAAGGAACCTGCATTGAAACCGAAGCGGTGTGGTTCCAGGTTCTGTGTCATTCCAGCTTTTCTGGAGAAACATCAGCAGCGATGGTGTTATTAGAGCTGACATTTCTTTGTTCCACACACCTCACCAAACTCAGGCAGCCAGCAAGCTTCATTTGGTAACTGAGGGTGCAATTTTCCCCCTTCTTAGTTGTTTTGAAGCTGCTTTTTAAGATTACCATGAGCTCTTTTAATGATGCCAATGTCTCTCTCTTGCATTTCAAGCACAACCCAAGTTTCTTATTTGCCCGTAAGTTTTTTTCTACACCTGAAGCAATCTTCTGGTGTTCGAGCCACTTTTCCTTGCTCTCTCAATATGGCTTCTTGACAAATGGCACTAGTAGTTTAATTACCTCTTGACAGGCAAGGTTTCCTGGGACATAGGCTAAGCTTTCTAACAGCACCTGAAAAAGCTGCATTTTGAAGCTGAAAAAGCAGAATTTGGGGGCAGTGCAGCACCAGCAGTATTTCCCTTGGGGATTTTCCTGTTCTGAGCTTTTCTCCCGGCCTGTTTATACTGCCACACTGTTACAAATTATATTTCACAAGTTGCATTTCATTATGCCATCATAATGCTGTTATGAACTACATTTCCCAAGCTGCCTTTCTGGGCTCAGGAGAAAACCCAGTTGTAACCAGTTCATTCACAGGGTCTGTCAAGATCAAGCTTTTGTTCTTTTGCCACAGGAGGTTTTTCATACTTTCTAAGCTCACATTAGGGCACAGATGCACCTCCCTAATCAGACTCTTCACGTGGCACTGTCCCTGGAGCGGGTCATGTCCATCCGCATGCATTCAAACCAGAGCAGCAAAAAACCCTTTGGGACTCCGCTCCCCCTCCTCACGGTGTCAGTGAAAAGAGTACCTGAAATAAGAGCTTTTTCAGACAGATTTTTTCCCCCTGGATAAACCCTCTTTTTCCTGGATTGTCCCCTCCTCCAGGATGTCCCCTCCCCTGGTGCTGCAGCCACCGTCATGGCTCAGGCCCTACACTAAGTGTCACACTCTTCTCCCACAGCTGGCCCCAGCCAAGTGTCCCGCAGCAGCTGCGCCTCCTCTGCACCTCTGCGCATGCTCTGCCCCTAGCTGCTTCTCTAAGACTGGCGTGAAGGGGGGACAGGACAAGCAGTGCTAACCGTGAGGGTGGAGAGATTGCTAAGTTTTTCCCCAAGACTTCTGTTCCCTAATTTCAGCTTCATGGCCAAGAAGGAACTAACCCTAATCAAATGGTGTTACCAGCAAGCGTTTTTATCCAGTGGCACTGGAAGAGAGGGTTTTATCTCACCCAAATCTGCCTCAGGGAAAATTTTTGCCCCCTGCCGCTCAGGACTCAGATTTAAGCTGTCCACAGGCCGAAAGCTTCCACAGGAATCTTTTTCTGCCCATTTTCCTCATAGTATTTTTGCATAACCTCGATTCTCCTCCAGGAGTCTGTGTTCAGAGTCCCAAGAACTCAGCTCCTCTGTCCTGTTGCTTTTCTACTTCGCCGTAAGTTTTTTCCTACACTATGTTCCTGTATTATACTTTATAGTTTTTCCTAATTTTAACAGATAGAAATTAAGAGAGGGAAAAAGAAAGAAACCTAGACAGAGAGACACTCTCTACAGCCTAACCATTTCTATACTGCTTTATATTTACAGTTATAGCTCCCAAAGAATAAAATACCAGCACCTTTAACTTTCACTACAAAACTGGACATATCCAACCACTTCCACAGGTTCTTTCCTACTCTTCCTTAACTTCCTCTGCACCCAAGTCCCTAGTTCTGGCACCATCTGTGGGAGACCCACCCCCAGCTCCCACCTTTTACAGGGTTCCTATGAGGAGGAAAAAGGCATAAGGAATTTGTAGATAGAAATACAGTGTGGAGAGAAACAGACAGAAACACAGGATAGCTTTGGGAGGACCTGGATCAAAATCCACTAGCCCCTGGTGTCTCTTCAAAAGGGCTTTTTATAACAATGCCAGAGGGTGAGGCAAAGGACCTCCCCCTTGCTAGATCAAAGCATACCACACAGCCCAAGTGCAGACCTTTCCAAACGCCTGGTAACCAGGCATAGGGTCAATCCATCCCCTTGTGCAGACCTGCTGGGTAAAGCAAACTCAGAACTCACTAGGAAACCTCTGTGGACTCCCACAAATATCAAAGCAGTATATTTGTTAATCTGACTCCTAATAACCTATTGTTACACCCATAGATGAAAGTACATCTCAGACCTCATCAGAGAAGCTCATCTTTGCAGAGATACAAGGTATAGAGAGTGACTGGAATTCCTGACCCTGAATGAGAGCTCTATATCACACTCTTCCTCCTCAAGGTTCAGGGACCACTGTGGCAGAAGGCACAGAAAGACTGTGTGAGCAAGAGGTGGTAGGTGACAACAATGGAACAGTGTTTTCTAAAGGCAGGCCATTTGTACTTACAAGCTCACTGTGTTTGTGACAGCGCGCACAAACTCAAGTCAGATAAATTCCACCATGCAGAGGGGAGATGGTTATGAAGTCCCATCCCTAGCTGAGGAGATAGTGGCAATTTACAGCTGCTAGGAGAGGGATGGTCAGTTGTCTTTAAGGTTGTGGTCCCTGACTAATCAGTCCTGTTATAGTGGAAGGCTATACACCTAAGAGTATATGGGCGACACATATTAGGAAAAAGAGAGGACACAAAGTTGGGTTGGTGAGGAAGTGGGTGGAGCTGGAAGGAACTGGGGGAGGGAATGAATAGGATCAAAACACAAAATTCCCAAAGAGCTAATAAAAATGAGAAACACTATCTGTACCTGTACTCTTATGGCAGCATTGTTTACGACAGGCAATGCCAGAGTCAATTCATTGCCTTATTTATTAGAGAACGGATAGATAAATAAAATGCAGCACACATAAAACAGGATATGAATCAGCCATGAAATGGAGTCATCTTATTTACAGAACATGCTGGAACCATGGATTTCTGCTAAGCGCAATGAGCCAGACACAGAGAGGTCTGCAATGCCCTATTATCTTTTATGCGCTGAGGCTAAACACCACTCTGAAGGTCGAACAACACCAAAGACCAGAGGAGGCAAAAACCAGGAGAGGGTAACTGACATATGTAAGAGCAGGAATTAAAGAAGAGATCATGAATTTGCAATTGGGTAGGGGGCACAGAAGGAGTTGGAAGGGGGTGAGAGACAGGGTGGGCATGATGTAAATACAGTAAGCATGTATGCAATTCTAAAAAAAAATAAAATTAAGAAAAGATAGAAGAGGAGCTGGTGGAGATTAATAATGAAAAAAATATTTCTTTTCTAATCCTGTACTGAAAGGCTTAACTCTTAGAACTACTGTAATACCAAAAGCAAGATATGAGATATTTATCTCTTTAGTTTTAACCATATATACTTTTTATTTAAAGTTGTTATATAAATCATGAGTGTTATTGTAGTTTATAATGACATACACACACACATATACAAACATTGCATACACACATAATTTATATACACAGAAGAGCCTGAAGAGAAGTCTTTGAAGGCTCTAAACACAAAGAAATAATAAAGAGATATAGGCAGTAATTACCCTGATCTGGTCAGTACATAGTCTAGACATGTGTTAAAATATTATACCACATTCCATAAGCATGTACAAATGTGATGCCAACAAAGATTAAAAAAAAAATCTGAAGCAGTAACAAGATGCCAGGCTTAATTTAACCTCTTCAAATACAAATTCAGATCCTCCCATGACAGAACCAACTTAAAATCCTGGCATAGGGAAGAGGCCTCAAAGCTTTCCTGGTGATTTTTATGTACCTGGAAGTGTGGACGTGTCAGAGTACAGCTAGAGTCATATAACCCTGGGATTTTGTGAGATAATGGGACCAAGTACATGTGTCAGTACCGGGTGGACCCGAACTGACTCTGCAGGTCCGTCTCAGGACCTGAACCACAGAGGACGGCAGTACTAAGGGCAGACTGACAGTCACCTGCACTGCAGTCTCCTTACAGTAAGTGACTGTCATGTGTCGTCCTAACCACTGTTTGAGGTCATTGCCATTAATGCACAGAGGGAAAATTAGAAAATTATGTTCCTATTCTCAAGGGAGTTTGCTTTCCATAAAACTGATAGAAATTGTGTTTCTTTGGCATTTTGGTGAATATTGGCAACATTTTAATTGACCAAGATCTAGCGGTAAGGTTCCCAAATTTGGGCAATTTTGTTCCTATAATACATGAGTGTTCACAGAGAATTAGAGCATTGTTTAGAACTATATTAAGTAAGAACTTTCATGTGTGCATTTTTTTTAGTTTGGATCATAAATTGCATGCATTATTCATGTGGCACCAATCAGATTCTTTCCCCCAAAAAACCAATTCACTAATCATTTTGTGACAAATTATATTTTAAAGGCAGCAAAAAGGAAGAGACAAAATGAAAGCAGCAAAAGGGAAAATATAATACTTGAGTCAGAACCAGGTCCCTCAAAGCACAAACATGACCTCCGTTGTCACGGCAGAACTAATGCTGTATGTAAATCATGTAGCTGGGAATCACAAATCCTGCAGCTGATTTCAGACAGACGGGGTCGTGATGGATGGTACAAGGACAGAGAAATTTCTAATTTGCTCCAACCACATCAAGCTATTAGTTCAAGTTGAAATAATCCTATCAATGCTTTCAAATATTCTGATTTGCCAATGAAAATTTATCTACTTGGTATAGCTTGTAAAAACAGATTTGGGTTGGCAAGTTTTAAGTGGTATTTGAAGTAGAATTTCGTTGGAATGAGAAAGAACTGGAGTTAGAAGGGCTATTTCATTTGAGGCAGCCACCTCAGTTTGTAGAAAGGTGATGACGGTGGCAGCTTGGAAGTGCCTATAACAGCAATTAGAGGACATGCATTGTTTCTGAACTTCGGCCCTATAAACAAAATAACAACTAGTAAATACCACATAAAAGGGTCTCTCATTAAAACCAATAGCAACTGGAGATGCATCTTTAAGGATTAGGTGGACGCATTATGAGCAACGTAAGGAGCATTTACCTTCACAAATGCGACGATCTTCAAGGAGATCGTCGCCAGGTACAGGGAGTTCATCACAAAGTCCATCAGGTTCCACCAGTCGTGGATGTAATCCTGAAGTCCACCGTCCCACATCTGCTTAATTTCTCCCCATATAAAACCTGCAATTACAAAGATGTTCACTGTAAGTGTGGCTTTCAATCAAATCACTAACAAAAGAGATAGGCCCTGGAGTTATCACAGGTATTGAAGCCACGAGAGACAGTGTGATTATGTTAGACCCAGTAACTCTTTTATAGATAAAAGTGGGTCTCAAACAACTTTTAAGACTGAACTGAGGACACTAAGCTAACTCTTGAAGATTTTTTTTTTTAGCTCACCATTTAATTTGTTCATTTGATACATTACATTTTAAAAGTGTGATGTTTGGGGCTGTAGAGATAGACCAGCCGTTAAGAGCACTTACTGCTTTTGCAAGAGGATCCACCTGGGGGCTCACAACAACCATTTTTTTCTCCATGTTTTTTCTTTTCTGTTTAAGATGAAAATATATAATCGCAATTTCTCCCTTCCCTTTTCTCTACCCAGACCTTCCCATATATCCCTCTTTGTTCTTTCAAATTCACAACCTCTTAATTCATTAATTATTGTTACATGAATATATGTACATGTGCATATATATGGATATATAATATATATATATATATTCCTAAATATAACCTGCTCAACCTATATAATGTTACTTGTCCGTGTGTTTTCAGGGCTGACTATTTGTTACAGGACAACCAATAGGTGTGCACTTCCTTTGGAAAGACTATTTCTCCCTTTCCCAGCATTCCTTAGGTGACTGTAATTATTTGTGTAGGGCCACACGGGCCTTTCTCTGTCCACTTTAGTATAAAAATTGGTGCCATCATTGTTTAGCTCGCTTGTCCTTTTACCCACAGATAATTTTAGCCCTCAGCCCTCATCAAAGAAACTTCTTTTTGAAACAAGTGAAGCCATTACAGAAAGCCACAATCAAAACTCAGAGTTGTGGAGCCCAATTCCAACAAATACATCTAGAAAACACCTGACACATCAGGGAACATCACAGAAGATGCATAGAAAGATTGTAAGATCCAGAGGATTAAGGGGTTTGCTGTGAGGCTGTGTCTCCAGGCAATCAGAAGCTACACCTGTAAAATCTTGCAAATATGTTTCTCCAGGTCTCAGGGAATCCACTGCCCCCTTCTGGCCTCTGTGGGAATTGCAGGCACATGGTGCACTTAACACACATGCACACAAAATGCCCATCCATAAGGTAAAAGAAGTAATAATAATAAAGTCTTTTGAAAAGTATAGGTTCTTAATTTCTCTGTAACTACATTTTTTTCCATGGGAATGTCATAGAATGTTCTTGTAAGCATGGTTTGGACTATATTTTTCTCCAAAGTCAAATCACTTTAAAAGTTGATGGGAAATAGTTTATCTGGAAAAACAAAACAAACGCTTTACTTTAGTAAAATGATCAAGGTATCTTACTTTGATTCTTCAGGCAACTGGTGCTTTCAGGGGTCTACTTTGAATCTCAGAGAAGGGATGCCTACATCATTCATGTCAATTTACTAAGTACCATAGGCATACCATACTAAGCAATAACTTCAGTACCAATATGAATTATCTTCCCTTTTCTAGCAGAAAATATTGCATTATGTAATTCTCCAGAGTATTTATAAAGTATTTATATAGGTCATTATTTTATCTCCATAATCTTGTTAAAATAATTAATAAGTATTTTTAGAACCTAATGAGAGCTTTCAAATGATCTTGCACTATGAAATTTTAAAGAGATAAATTCATTTATTATAACTACATTCATCAAAATAAATGAGATTCCTGAATAATAATGATAGACAGAAATGCCACTTGTAAAATACCAAGTTTGATAGCTGCTGAGAACACAGGAAGTTGAAAAGATTATAATTGGTTTTTACTAAATGCAAGAAAAAGTCAGATTAACTATAAATACCATAACTTGTCACATCTTTGTGAGAAATGTAAGAAATGAAGAGGAGTCGGATTTATAGGAGAACTCGCCCCTCTTCCAGTCCCCACGAGGAACAAGAACAGGGGGCCAGGGAGATGGCTAAGGGGGAAAAGTGCTTGTCTTGCAAGCATGACAACATGATTTCCATCTCTGTAATCCACGTAAATACTGTGCAGTGTAGATTGGGTCTGTAACTCCAGGGACCCCATGGCAAGATGAGAGTCAGAGATCGAGTCCTCAGAAGATCACAGGTAAGCTTTTCTGGAGTATGAAGCCCCATGGCAACAAACAATGAGAGACCCTGCCTCAGAAATAAGGTGGAAAGTAGGAACTGACACCCCTTTGTGTTCTTCTCCAATTCTCCCACTCATATTCAAGAGGGAGATTATATTTGGAGCCAGGACATGCAATGGTTACTTGTGTGGGAAAGACACAGACCTGGTCCAGTCATCTCTCATATAAGGAGCAAAATGCTTAACCTGAAAAAGAGGCAAGACATAGTCTTGGGCATCAGGTTTATAAGAACACCCAGTGTAGTGGATGATATCACTGGGTGGAGAACAGGAAACCACCCCATTTATGACCTGCAAAGTCTGAATGCCATAGCATGAAGAGCATCATCACAGACCTCTCCATCCCGAGGGCTCATGCAGAGGCCCCATTGTGACTCTGGATTAGAACAACAGGGTTCTTCTGCCCCCAGTGTCAGCATGACATCCTAACTAGATTACCCTCTGAGACCTTCTTCATGAATAGATAGATCTCTTGAGCTGTCATGTAGGGTTGGGACCATTGCTGACACCTTTGAAGAAAACAGAAACACAGAACTGAAAAAGATGCAGTTCACACACTGGATTTCAGACCTGGTGAGAAACTTAGAATTTTTCTCATATAATGAGGAAAAAAACTTGGCACACATGATGACACTTTCCTCTTGCACACTGAAGGTATTTCTTCCTGATACTCTGGGCAGGTTCTTGGGATCCTGTCCATCACCACAGCTAACATGGAAAACTACATCACAAAGAGGCAGTGTGACTACTGCTGGGCTACTAATTAATGAGGACACTAGGGTCTGAATCTCCAAATGCAGTGTCCAGGACAATTTCTTACCAGGCAGATCTTTTAATAGCCATTATTTTTTTATATAAAATTTTGTCCATCCCCGGAGATCAGAAGATATGCATATGAAAGCACCAACTGGCAGGTATGTTTCCTGTTAGCCTTCAGTAGAACACACAGAGATGGAAACTAGACTATGCCAGTCAGATGAGGGTGGTGCCAGGCTGCACTGTAAGAAGCAGCTTTATAGCAATAGCCAACTCATCACCTGTCACAACTGGAGAAAGGGTTAGGATTATATGGCTTTTGATTACAAGATTCTACCACAATTGTGAAAGATTTCCAAGCAATGTTTGACTATTAAAATATCTGACATGAGATTAAGATCTGTCATCTACAAGTAGACAAGGACTTGAGCAACCTGCCCTGATTGTATGAATCAGATATTTGACTGGTAAAGGATTCCTGCCAAATGTGAAGAATGCTCTGGCAGTTGTGTTGCTCTAGATTTAGGGAGGTGGACCTTCCAACCTAGAATCTAGAATGCCTTTCACTGTGCATCCTCAGAAACAATTTTGGCAAGGTATGGAAACCCCGTCTATGTGTCTCTCTAGAGAGCAACACTAGTTCATCCTCTCTTCATGTACTTCTGATTCAGTCATCTCAAATTTATGTGTGTTATCAAATGTTACGGAGCTTAGAGTACCTGCAAAGCAATCAGAACACCGATGCACTGGAGGGCAGAGAAAGCCCTTGACAAGGTCTGAGAGAAGCAGGCGCAAACTCACTACACGGTAATATTTTAGCTTGGGAGTTCTTTAGGGTCCAAGGAAGTGAAGCTTCAGTTGTAAGTTAGCACTGGGTGATACTAAGGGTTCCTAAGACTAACAGTTCTGAAACCTGAAAGGCTTCTGTGGAGTCCATGGAGATGGATTTCACATGACCTTCCTGACCACCCAGCCTCTTACCTCACCTCGTACAAAAGAGAGGGAAAAAAAGATCCAGATAGAACTGGTAACTCTAACAGCAGCAGTATTTAGGAACTTGCACCAGCACTATAACTTAACTTCAGTTACAGATAACATTATTAATGAACACTTGTTAGTTAATGAGCTGAAATACTTTTAAAAGACTTATTTTTAAAAGACATATTCTTGCCGGGCGTTGGTGGCGCACGCCTTTAATCCCAGCACTCGGGAGGCAGAGCCAGGCGGATCTCTGTGAGTTCGAGGCCAGCCTGGACTACCAAGTGAGCTCCAGGAAAGGCGCAAAGCTACACAGAGAAACCCTGTCTCGAAAAACCAAAAAAAAAAAAAAAAAAAAAAAAAAAAAAAAAAAAAAAAGACATATTCTTTTTTTATTTGTATGCCTGTTTTAACTGTCTGTATGTATATAGGATCAGTATGGGAGCGCAGTCCCCACAGAGGCCAGAAGAAGGCATCAGGTCCCCTGGAACTGGAGTTACAGATGGTTGTGTGCCACCATGTGGGTTTTGGGAACTGAACCTCTGTTCTCTGGAATATCTCTTCAGCCCATGAATCTTTCCTTAGTCTAGCACCAGGTCAGAGCATCACTTCACAATGTCCTCATACCTGCCTGATGGCTGTTGGTTTTTAGGCTGATGAAATCATGCTAGTGAAATGCCAAGTTTTATCTCTTCTGGCAAGAGTCACCACATTTCTGAATAAACAAGCTATTAGAAAAATGAGAGGGTGCTAGTACAAACTGAGATGCATCCAGCGAGCTGACTATTCAGGGAAACTGAAGACAAAGCGGGAGAGAACAAAGCTTCAGGGGACTTCTGTCACAGTGTGTTTGTCCTGGCCCCAGAATGGAACATTTCAACATCTCGCTCTCTGTTTATAAACAGATGACATGATTTCTCAGAGCTGTGCTAGAATCCTTATTATAGGCCTTGAAGTCAAGAGTATGGACCCAGGAGAGGAAGAGAATCAGAGAATGAGCCCAAGACAGAACTTCCTTTCCTTTCAAAATGCTTTGGAGGCTACCCTGGATGTTTTTTGTTTGTTTGTTTGTTTGTTTTTTAAAGCTGTCCTGTGGCATTTTTCACTGGGGACACTTGAGAGCTCTGACATGAACATGGCTGTGAGGATTCCAGGGAACAGGTAGTCTTGGATTTCCCATTCAACAGTCCAGATTATAAACTCTGGGATGTAACTGTGTCACCGGGAGGGGAAGGGAGGGGAGGGGAGGGGAGGGGAGGAGAGGGGAGGGGAGGGGAGGGGGTCTTTGGCCTTGCCCTTTCTTGCTGTAGGTATACACACAGTTAAAAAACAACAGCCCTGAACAAAGAGTGAGACACCTTTTCACCAAAGTAACCCCCAAGGGCCTGTTGCTCAAGGCCCAAAGTTGCTGGACTCTGTCCTCTGCGGCCCCTTTATTGAAGACAGAGTCCCCTGGTGAGACATCAAATCAACAAAGATAAAAAGAACACAAAGAATTCCTCACTAGTGGAATTTTCCTTTGCTTTTCAAATCAGGGACTAGAATGTGTCTCTGGGCTCAGATGTCTGTCTCTGTCAAAAATAATTGTATTACTGGAAGTTATTTTATGTAATGGGGGTTGACATGATACTGGACCTCCAAGAGACACTGAACTAAGGGCAGCTCCTAGGGTCTCAGCATATATTTAAAACCTCAACCAAGTGGAAGACCAAAGCCTACAGAACGCGCTTCCTGAAGGCAGCTTGCAGATGTATGCACTACAGATAACCTCCTTTTGGTAGGTTACTGAAAGATTCTAGGACACTTTCTGCTACCCCACACTTGCCCCCTCCATTGCCATAGTCCACAAAGAGAAAACACTGGAAAGGAGATGGGAAGAAAGCCACACACTGTACTGACAGGGCAGTTTTTGTGTAACAAATGCCAGAGAGACACAAGGGTGATTATCCTTTCATACTTCCTTAGTTCAAGAGAAGGGATCCAAGAAAATCCCCCGAGCCTGAGGATTATACAGCAAAGAGAAACTAGTATTCCACACTCACTGCTGGGGCATCTTCTTGACAGTTAAGTGGTGTGTCTCTCCCTTGGTCCAGTTCATCATGGAAAAGGGAAAACGATGCAGGCTGTCAGTGGCACAGCTGGTGGCAGCCTGAACTCTTACTGGTCCATGTGTCTGGGCTGGCAGTCCCCTTGTTAAGTCCTGCATGATGCAGGGAAAAGCTGAGTGTGACTCTTCTTGCCAGATTCAAGAGAGACTTTAGGGGCCACAGAAGACCATACAGACTGACAGCAGGATGCGGGGACTGAGGGTCTGCAAGACGTCATACAGAGCTGAACCCGATCCTGAGAACCTTGCAGTGTGCAGGCACAGCAGGGCCATCTAGAGAGCACAGTCCTTCCCTAGATGGTCAGCACTTTCGTGCCCAGCACAGGTCCCCAGTGATTCATAGCAGGACACTCAGGAAGAGGTGTGGCTGGTGCAGCAGTTCATTAATGAAGACTTAGCTTCTGCTGTCATCTGTCTTCCCTAAGACAATGGGAATGGAGAGAGTAGAGATCTGTGTACCCTGGGGTTGGAGTTGAAGAATGAGTCATGTGTAGATGAACACATCCAGGTCCTTCAAGACATAACCAGTCTGTCATTGAGAAGAGAAAGTCTGTAAAGTGGTTATAAGTTTAAAGTTTTTAAAATAGACCAGTCCTTTGCTGATTGGATTTAAGGGCCACTCCACAACAAGCCAAAGAGCAGAGAACGGCAGTGGAGCTGTCTGCCACCAATGGGACATCTCTACCTCCACCCCTCCTAAGGCTCGGGACCACAGTGGAAGAGGGAGAGGAAAATCATAATAAGCAGAGAAAACAGTGTTGTCTGGACCTGACAGGACCTCTGTGCTCAGGAACTCATGGCAGCTGTGCTGACCGCACAAGACCATCAACATTCTAGCATGGAGGAGAAAAGAGAAAGAGGCCCTGTCCCCTAACTAGGGATCTACGGATAGTTGATGGCTTGATCCCATAACTGGGGATCTATGGATATTTGGTGGCTTAATCCCCTAACTAAGGATCTATACATACTTGATGGCTTCTGGGGGGAGGGAGAGTCAATCACCCCCCAGTGGATGGACTCATGCCCAGGAGTACATGGCCAACACAAATAGGACTTGAAGAGTTATTTAAAAAAAGAAGACACAAAGTTGTGGGGAGAGGTGGGGATGGATCTGGGGGAAGATGGGGGTGAGTTGCGAGAGGAGTGGGGATGAATATGATGAAAATACACTGTATGGATTTCTCAAAGAATTAGTTCAAAATGTTACAATCCAATAAGCCACTCTTACATTATAATAACTCAAGGTTTCAGGAAATCAATATCTAAGAGCCATCTCATTCAAAAATAGAGAAAAGCTCTCTAATTTAGAGGGGGTTTGAATAGAATGGCTGGAAAAAGTAAAACTAATTTGCATCTGGAGTCTAAAGAATAGAGTTTCTCATAACTGTCATATGAGAACTGAATCTATATGAAAATTTTCTTCTGTAATTGTTTCTCAGTCTTGAGTGTGTTTAAGTACCTCTGTGATGTCTGAATCAACTAAGCAAGATGATAACTCAAAATCTCAATTTTCTCAAAATAATCCCCAGGGGTTCTGACTGTAGTCAGCAGACCAGCGAGAATGGCTGACGTGATGCAAATGGCAATAATTATCCTGCATTTGAAGACATTTGAAAACCCTAAGTCACTGTGGTTCTGACATCACTATTTTAGGGAAACAGAGTAGGAAGACAAAATGAAGGAAGGCTGTGTCTTCAGGTTAGATTAAAGGAATCCCCTGTCAGAAGTTAGAATGTTCATACCTAAGTATAACTAGTTAGTAATCAGTTATGAAGTTTGAGTAATGTAGTAGAATTTTTATAGGATCTTCTTTAATTTAAACACTTCCATGAAAATTATAACAGAATAGTGAGATTGATGGGAAGACAAATGCTTCTTTGCTGCAGGCACCCTTTCAATGACTAGTAGAAGTTGCACAACGCACAGTGTTTAAATGAGCTAATTCAGTTTTTTACTATGAAGGTTACCATGTTCCACTGAAGATACATTCTCAGTACTTTTAAAAACAGTTGACCGAAACACCTTTTACAAATGCATCGCTCTCAACAGACGTTTAAATATTAATAATGTTCTCAGAATCAAGGGAACTCAACTTTATGTCCCAGAAAGTGATTCTTTGAAACTAGAAAGGAAATGTGTCCCTCCCTCCCTTCCTCCCTCCCTTCCTCCCTTCCCGCTCTTCCTCCTCTCCTTGTTCTCATTTTCTTTTCTCTTTTCAACAGCTCTTTCTCCTTCCTTTCTTCTCTTACACCCCTCCCCCATCCCTCCCTTCCTTCATGCCTCCAAGACATTGCTTATTCCAGCACTAGAGAGCCACATAGACTGTTCTAGACCAGTGGGAAGGGTGGCGGGGAGGGGGTGCAGCAGCAGTATGGTGGGGTGGTACAAAGGATTTATTGTGTACAAATGTGATATTGGACATTGTCACAACCAAAGTGCATCCTGGAATGCGTTACACCTCTAATGAATGGCATACACTGCTCAGTCACACTGAACCGCTGTCAAGGTGGAGGAGATGCAGGAAGCAGTGTGTATGTGAGGAGACTTGGTGTTCTAGAAGCTCTTGCTCCCTGTAATCCTGTGCCTCCCATTCCTGGCTCAGTGTCTCCTAGAGGGCCAAGGCTCTTGCTTGGAAGCTCTGGGATTTGTTGTACTAACATGCACCAGCTGGCCCCTTGAATTTGGACAAGGACTCGAGCTTCCCAAAGCCTGTCTCCTTGAAATGAGATATTCCCAGCATTCACTGTAGCAAGATGGAGCAGAGTTACCGTGACATCCACAGGAGAACAGGCATTTGCATTGTTCAGCCTCTTTAGCTTCTAATACTGTGAGGCAACAATAGCTACTGTGGTAATTTCAAACTAAGGAAAACTAATTCAAGCACCCATCCAACTCTCTGACCTCTTCATGTTTTGGTGTACAGCTCGCTTTTCCCATGTGCTCCCCTCTTCCCATCTACACTAGACACCAACATTCTCAGGAGGCCTGTAGATTTGTCTTTGAGTGTTAAATTGGACCTACACTGACACAGCCTGACAGAGTTCATTTTTTCCCCAGTAAAGAATTCAGTTACTGTGAGTGAGTCAGTGCACAGACAACAATTTGAATATTCCTAAATACTGTATGTCTTGATAGTTTACTGTGCATAACTATATAAATATATATATATTTAAAAACTATATAAAAATAGCTTTTAAAACAGCCCATAAATACAGATACACAGGAAGATGAGGGGGAAATGTGTCATACTGTAATGGTTGTCTTTTTTTAAAAAATTACAATAGTCCTTTAAAATATCAAATGGCTGTTCTGCCACTGGGTTTGGATCTGTCAAGGACTGCAGCTAGTCTATTGAACTTACTTGACCATTGTGCTGGGGGAGTGTGGGGGGGGGAGAGGAAGAAAGCTAAAGGTTAGTGTTTTTATAATTGTAACACAGCTTGGAGCTGTTTGAGGTCCTAGGTGCTTTAGAAGTAAGGCTGAAATCATGAGTCATTGAAGACATATGATCTTAGTGACTATCTGAAAAAATGGGTTGTTGAGGTATGGCTCAGTGGTAGAGCACATGCTTAGTCTGAAAGAGACTCTGGGTTCCCTCCCTAGTACCAAAAGATGGAAAATGAAAATGGTCACAAGAATAAAAATTATATACATATATAAGTTTTATATATATATATATTGAAAATGGTCTCAATAAGATAGATTGTTGGTTCCTATGAGTGTTAAGATGATAAGATGAACATTATTAATTCCACATTGCCTATTTGGCAGACTCAGTTGAAAATTTTCAGACTTGTTAATATCAACACTTTAAGCTATAAATTATACAGCAAATGGTGGAAATGAGAAACCAATGCGACTAAAGAAAAAATGCTAAAAAAGCCTGTGATGCAGGCAAGCTGGGCAACGTGGATATTATGAGCACGTCTTGCTTTGTGGCTCGCAATTCAACAGGCTCTATTTTTAACAGAGCTGAGATTCCTCTCTCTGCTCCATCATCTCCTCAGTTCACCCTTCTCATCATGCTCACAGTGCATAGATTTACATGCTGTTTGACTGGGGCCTATTCATAGGCATGACTTAATGCCAATCACTGCACAGCCGTTTTACTTCCTCTCAGGAGCAAAGCATTATTTCATATATGACAACTTTTACTGAAGAGCTACTTTTTAACAAAATGTTATTGTTGTAAATTTTTATGACAAAAATTGTCACAATTTTTGGCTAAGTTGATTATATAAGTGTATATATGTATATGTACATGTATATATATATTTATTTTTATGCACTATAAAAAAGCATGGCATATATTTACCTGTTATAATGGATCTTGAGGAAAAGCTCAAACCGACTTTTGGAAGGTCTGAATTTTTTCCTTTTCCTTAATTTTATTTTATATGTATTAAGTATTTGCCTGCATGTATATATGTGCACCATATGCATGTAGTGCCTTCAGAGGCCAGAAGATGGTGGAACTGGAGTTACAGATGGTTGTGCTGCCATGGTGATGCTGGTAACTGAAACTGGTCCTCAGCAGGTGCTCTTAACCACTAAGCCATCTCTTCAGCCTCAAGTCATTCCACCTTATTATTATAAATCTAGAACCTTACAATGTATGAACTAGGAAATGTTTGGGTAAGGAAATGGAACTAAAGATGTCCTACTTCATCCGCTATCAGCCTTGGGCAAGAAAATATAGATGATTCACTGATACAGCCATCAAATCGGACCACACCCTTTTAATCTACATCACAGGTTTGTAGAAGGGTCTAAACACTTGACGCCAATGCTGTCTCCTGGCCCTTTGTGAGAACAGTAATTCTCTCTCCCTAATCAGGGCAGCTCAGTAGATTCAAAGGCATGTTAAATATCATCCAATGAAAATCCTTTCCCTTTATTGGTGAAGGCACTGAAATCCCTGAGGGTTTGTGACTGCTTATGTTTTAAGTTCCACAGCAGCAGCCTCTCCACAGTATCCCAGTCACAGCTCATAGCCCTTATAAATCTGGATCCTCTAGAGTACTTCAGACTCAGTCTTAATGGTATGGCTCTCATGAACCTTTTTTCTTTTTCTTTTCTTTTCTTTTTTTTTTTTTTTTTTTTTTTTCTTTTTGAGACAGGGTTTCTCTGTGTAGCTTTGGAGACTGTCCTTGAACTTACTCTGTAGCCCAGGCTGGCCTCGAACTCACAGAGATCCACCTGCCTCTTCCTCCCAAGTGCTGGGATTAAAGGCATGTGCTACCACCGCCCCGCTTGTCTCTCAAGATTCAACAGTACAACTATGTTGAGACATCTACTCAATACATAAATACCATTTATCACATGCCCTATGCCTGAAGTGAGATAATCATTCACACATGTTTTTTAATTCTAGGAAATATCTTTTCACTCTAAAAGCTCCCAGATCAATTAGCCCCCTGTAGTCACATCATCCTGAAAAGGTTGCCTCTAGCAGATACCTCAGACTGCTGGAATTATAATACACTTAAGTCTGAACTGTGGCTCAGATATCATTGTTTCATCCACATGTCAAGGGATATTCTGCTACTAATTTACCATATAGCAGGCAGTGAAATGCAGTTTTAACCACAAATGTTATTCAAAGTTATATGTTTCTATTTTTTACAATATTTACCATTTTTTGCAATTCCGATCATTAATTCATTGCTCATTCCTTCCAGTGAAATTTAACCTGCATCTGGCCAAGTGCCTTTAGCTCGCACCCTTTAACTCTTTGAAGGTATTCAATGTATACTCACTGGCTGCACAAAGACCAGAAATACTACATAGGCTTACGACACAGCATTTATAACATTTTCCTAAAAAAGGTGTACAATCCACTTAGGATGTCAGGATTTCTAGATATGCAATGTGAGTTATGAATACTTAGATAGGACCTCTTAAGTGTTTTGGTAAGAATTATTCTAGAAAGTTTTTATGAAGAAAATTAATGTAAACTATGTCCCTTGTGTGAGACAATTTGGTGGAGAGCAATAATTTCATCTTACTATCAACTCTAATGCTGTAATGATATTTTGAAGATTTATAGATCTAAACTTTCCTTTTAACCTAAATAAGCACATAGTGTACTCACATCAGATTAGTTAAAACTGAATCTACGATTCACTTGGGATGGTATTTATAAAAAAGTAGTAAAATGTGAAACAGCCAATCTCAGGTCAATGTACTTTTTTCTCAGCTACTACTGAGGCTGGTGGTAAGTTTTAGGACTGAAGGTGAGTCTTCTTTCTCCCTACTGGTTCCTCACTTGAATCTCCTCACAGTTTTGAAGTTAACCCAAGCAGATCTCCTGAGATCCATGAATTGTGAATTGTGAATGTTTCCTAAGGAGCTGGGTTTGATACTACAGGGATCTCAAGCAAAGAGGTAAGTGGAGGAATGTGATTTCTCCATAAACCACAGTAGGATATAGAAAAGGATAATTAAAATGCAAATTCTAAGCGTGGCTACAGTAACAGGAAGAATGGAAGGAAAACACAATTTCTAATATTAATAAATGAGGTTTCTACTCTGATTTGTAGCAGTTCTAAAATAATTACCTATCTTTGGTAACATGGAGGTTGAAAATTTTCTGTTGTTTAATATCCTAATTTTCTAACTACAGAATTTTCAAAGATAAAAAAGTAGTTAAAGTTTTAAAAATGTCATGTATTATGTAATATATGTGTATATATTAATATATAAAATCAGTGCTTTAGAGAGACACATACTCATCGTATGGAAGGCATACAAGGAAATTGGGGCTGGGGATGCAGCTCAGCCAGTGGCAGCCCATTTGCTTACCCCTGTAGAGGCCCTGGCTTAAGATGCCAGTACAGGAGAAAAACAAGAGATTACGTGTGGCCAATGACACTCACCAAAAAGATTCAAAAGACAAGCAAGGCACAAACTCTGAGTCATTTGTGGGACGTGGAGTCATCAACACCTGTAATCTTATAACCTGAGATTGCCTTTCCCGGGCCGCCTTCGGCCCACCACAGATGACAAGACATCTGTTTGGTTTTGAGGGTTAGCGCTACCACAGCCAGAGCCAATGTGTCATCCCCCTCGGCCCCAAACATTAGCGAATGCTCTTTCTAGGCAACAGAACTCCATGGCAGAAACACGTTTGGTATTATATTTTCTAAGGTAACACATTTACCCAGGACCCACGGTAATATCATCCACTCCACGATGGTTGGTGGTGGACCTTGTCTGTTCAAGTCTGACCTGTCGATGTGCTGAGAGGCTAGCAGCAGCAGGAACAAAAAGGTCAGATAGGAGGCCGTGTGGCAGATAAACTTGATGAATGGCTTTCGGATGAACAGTCCCAGTGGGCTTTTGGGGGCTATCAGGTAGCAGACGGAGAAGACGGGGAAAAGCAGTCCTATAATGAAACACGTCACCATCTTCACCGCCCAGTGTCTTCTCCTCCAGCCGGGGAACTCATCGTACCAGCGGGATGCGAGCAGCTGCTGGCAGTTGGGCTGGGCAACAAACTAGGAAGAAAGGACAAGGAAAATTAAGTCTCTGTTGCATGCAGTGACCTCAGTTCAGCAGGAAGCACTCAAGAGTCCGCTTTATCCTTGAACACACAGTTTTAGTAAAATGACAACTTTTAGTGTTTTCCTTATTTCACATTAAAATAAAATTTAAACGAACCACATAGTCTTTGGAAAAGCATTATTAGAATTCAAAGACACAAGCTGTAGTTCACTTGACACTAGAGTAAAATAATCGAACACCGAGTCATTCTGAGAAATACTGTATAATGAACACCTATTTCACTCAAGACACAGTGCTGTATGTGGACTTAAACGAAGTCAAAACAGGGTACCGGCCCCTGAAGTGGAGACAGAGGGAAGGAATAAGAATAACACAGTGTTCTAGTTCCATTCTTTGGTGCTGTGATAAAACACTGACCACAAAAGCAATTTGGGGAGGAAATGATTTATTTAGCTTACAGGTTAGAGTCCATTACGCAAGGAAGCCAAGGCAGGAACCTGGAGGCGGGGTAGCTCAAGCAGAGACCATGGAGGAACGCCATTTATTGGCTTGCTCATCTGTCTTTCTCACAAAGTCCAGGGCCCCTTGCCCAGAGATGGTTCTCATAGCAGGATGGGTCCTCCTACATCAATTAGCAACGTAGAAAATGCCCCCACAGACATTCCCACAAGACAACCTGATGGGGGCAACTCTTCATTTGACATTCCCTCTTCCCAGGTCTGTCTAGGTTTGTGTCAAATTCACACACACACACACACACACACACACACACACACACACACACACACACACAGAGCTATTCAACAGACACAGGATATATTATGTAAAAAATATGGTCAGATAGAAAACTCTCTGGGTGGGATGCAATGTTTTGCTGTTGTTATTTGAGTTAGGGGTTCTCTAGCAGCCTTGGACACCCTGGAATCCTGGCTGCCAGAGGCCATCCTGAACAGCTTCCATTCTGGAGGGCTCTGGACCAAAGTGTTTCTGGCTGAGAAACTTCTGTGACCCATAACCTGTTCTGTTTGGGACATTGCTCTGTCCCCTCCCACTGGGTGGAGGGGACTTTTGGGGGTGTGGGGGGAATCAGTCACACTTCCTAAATAAGCCACTAAGTGGGTGTCCCCAGCACCCTCAGGAGAAAGGGGGCTTAAGGTGACAAGTCTCTCCAGTTCAGTGCCACATGGAGAGTTTGACCTTGACCCCTTAGCCTTGCTGCTGAAGGTTATGAGAGGATGAACTGGGCAAGCCAGGGGCCACTGGGGGTGCGGGGTGCAGGGGGATGGCACTCAGGTACCCTGCACCTATATACATAAAATGTGAAATTCATTTGTTTGTTAACATCACAACTTCCTGGTTTAGTTATTTATCGTGACTTACACATGGTTTTCATTTTTCTTCTTTATTTAGATTTTCTGTCATAAACATGTATGGATTTTGTTATCATAAAAGCAAATATGTGTTCAATTGGGTTCAGTTAATAGGCAAATAAACATAAAATATTATAAACAAGCCAATGAAAGTCATGATAGCTGAATTTAGTAGGAAATCATCAAGCGCATTATGAAATACACAAGCTACTTCGCAAACATTTCACCCCAGTGACAAGCTTAGGATATAGCACAGGTCCTGCTTTCTCCTTTTAAACGAGGGGGCAGAAAGCTGTAAGAAGTCTCTGTAATTACACAATTCAGACCAAAAGGGAGTGCTTAAATGCATGGTTCAGGTTTCCTACCACAAGTTTCTTCACTGCGACTGACACCTCCGCATCACACGAGTGGAGAGGAAGTGACGTCTTCTGGGTGCAGTGGTCAGGGATTCCTTTCAGAGAGAAGAAAGCTGTCCACGACAAGACATGGCAGAGGGTAATGGCCTACACTGATGGCGAAGTGTACGGTGTATTTGAGAAATAGCAGTGTGGTGCTGAGTGAGGCGGACATTAACGACCTGAAGGAGGACTCTGTTGGCATCACAAAATGGCTTTCTCTACATGCAAACTAGACACCTGTCCCTTCATAGTTCTTTTCACCCTTCCCCACAGCCCTCATGGTTCTTCTTCCGCTCTCAGTCATATGAACATCCTGTAGGTAAGACTTATCCCTGCCTTTTTTTTTTTTTTTTTTTTTTTGATGGTGTGCAAGCAAATGATCCCTGGGTGACCAGAAAGGATGCTTCCCTGGGAACAAAAAGAACACTAGGCTGAGCTTGGGAAATCCTGATGAGGAGAGGGAGGAAGGATTGTAGGAGTCAGAGGGGTCAAAGACATCACAAGAAAACTCACAGAATCAACTAACCCGGGTTCATAGGAGCTCACAGAGGCTGAACTGACAGCCAGGGAGCCTGCATGGGACTGATCTGGGCCCTCTGCATATATGCGCCAGTTCTGTGACTTGGTCCTCTTGTGGGACTCCTAAAGTGAGAGCAGAAGCTGCCTCTAACTCTTTTGCTGGCATCTGGGACACTACTCCTCATACTGGGTTGTCTTGCCCAGCCTTAACACATGGGGAAGTGCTTAGACTTACTGCAACTTGATAGGCCCTGCTTTGTTGATATCCATGGGAGGCCCGCCCTTTCCTAAACAGAAATGGAGGAGGAGTGGATTGTGGGGATGCACAGAGAGAAGGTGGAGGGAGGGAAATGGGAGTACAGGAGGGAGGGGAAACTGCATTCATAATGTAAAATAAATACATTTAATTAAAACAAATCAGCATCTGAGGTTTAGGGCATGTTGATTAGATATAAAATGACAGTTCATCTTCTTGTCCTCCACACTTACTAATCCAAACATATAGTGGGCAGAGCGACATGAAACAAATCAAATTTTTATGATCATTTGCTAAGTAAACACAGACAAAAAGAGTCCTCCAGGCTGGGGTGAGGAGGGCATTCTGTTTCTATTGTGAGTAATTTAAGTGCCTTTAAGGCGATGTAGAAAGCAATGTTTAAATTTATATCATAGAATCAGGCTTTTTTTTTTCTGACCAAAGCCAGGCTTTCAAAAGGCAAAGCAGAGTTCTGTTGCAGAGTTCTCACCAAGCTCACGATGGACCCTTAAGAAGCTCTCTTCCTTCCAGTGCCCCATTTGCTCCACATGGTCCTTCCCACATATACAAATAGTGTAACATTTATTTCATTTCCCATGACATAATATTCTTAAAGAATTAGAATTTAGCACAGGCTAAAAGATTCTTTGCGCTTAAATTGTTTTTAAAAAGATTTGTTCATTTTACTTATGTGTGTTTTGCTTGCGTGTATGTATGCGCACCGTGTGTGTGTTTGGTGACCGCACAGGCCAGAAGAGGGCATCAGATCCCCTAGAACTGAAGTTACTGATGGCCTTGAACCACACAACGTGGATGCTGGGTCCTCTGTAAGCACAAAAAGTTCTCTTAATTACTGAGCTCTCTCTCCAGCCCGGTTAAAACATTTTAATGGGACAAACTGAATCGATTAAAGATGAAAAAACTGTGACTATAAATGGCTATGATCTCATCAGTCTCCAAATATGAACAGACCAATCGAGAGAGTAAGCAGAGAATAACACATTTCATACACTCAGGAAAAGTGAATGAAAGGTATAGAGATGGGTCAACACGGTCTAAATGAAGTTGAAGACTGATGAATCTCCCTCTCCTGATCTAAGTTTCATGATAGGGTAAGGGACCCCACCCTTATTTTGGCACTTACAATTTCAGAGTTGTCAAACCATCTTTGGTTGATGGAAAGGTCATATGTCATGGGAGAGAATGAATGTTCCACCATCCCCTTTGTTACCCCGAGGTATTGAATGTGAGGATCCCCCTCCAACAGAAACGAGCTAGGAGCCAAGCCTTAAACACATGGGCCCTAATTCACGCTATAGTGTTCACTTGAGATTTACTTTTTATTTTATGTGTATGCCTACATGTATGTAAGTGCAACACATGTGTACCTGATGTGTGCAGAAGCCAGAAGAGGGAATCGGGTCCCCTAGAGCTGGAGTGACAGCAGCTGTGGGCTGCCATGTGGGTGCTGGGACTAGCTAGGATGTCACCTCTTCCTGGCACTAGAGGTTTTACTTGTGTCATAAGATGTCTAGCTGGAGCATGGCCTTCCTTATTTTTTTGGTGACTCCATTTATAACCCTTTTGCTTAGGCTTATAATTCAGGAAGCTTCTACAGTAGTAGGTTCCCACATGGCTCTTCAAAAGGCCTGTAATGTTGGCTGTCCCTCCACATCCCCCCCTTTACCCTGCCCTCACCCCGCTCAGTCCTCCCAGTCTACTCTCCCTTCATTTCTCCATACCACTCAACTCTATTTTGCCTTTCTGGATGACCCTTTACTCCCCTCTCACCCTTCACTAAGTACCCATCCTCTGTGGATATTTGGATTGTAGCACACCTATCAAAAGCTGAACGCTGACGTTCACACATAAGAGAAAACATAATAGTTGTCTTTTTGTGTTCGGGGCTCTACATTGTATTACAGGGAATTTGCTCATCAGTGTTCACTGCTGCTCTGTTCACTCTGTTCATAATAGCCAGAAACTGGAAATAGCCTAGATGTCCATAAGCTAAAAGACGGATTATTAAAAAGTGGTACATTTACATAATGGAATATTATTCAACTGTCAAGAAAAATGAAATTATGAAATTTGAAAGTAAAATGGAAGGAACTAGAAAAAATAAACATCTTGAGTGGGGTAACTCAGAACCCAAAAGACATGTATTACAGGATTTTTTTATTAAAAAAAACAACAACTTTTAATTGCTAAAATAGGTGATCTCTTCCTACTCTTTCTTCCCATCCCTTTTGTCTTCTTCCTAACTTCCTGTCCCCCTCATTTCTTCTCTTTTCCTACTTCCTGTCAGTTTGCTCAGCTTCCTCCAACTCCTTCTGAAGGACTCTTCCAGAGAACTGACACTCCCACTGAGCCCTGGTGGGACACAGCAGCGTTGTTCACAGGAAGCTGGGGGCCTACAGCCTGGGCTCCTCCATTTGTCTTCCAGCAGCAGAACCTGTCACAGGAACCACCACCCTCTGCACACTCCCGGCCTGGAAGAAGGGAATCTCACTACAGGTCTGCACTTCAGCCTCTAGCCAACCCCTACAGGAAGAGAATTTCCAGCCATTGCCTAGACACTCACAGGGAAATGTCACAAACGTTCAGATTTACACCAGTCCCAGACATTGACAAATGAGGCACTGACGATTATTTCTAAATTCCTCATCATTTGTACTCTAATAACCTTGAAGACATTTCTAAAGCCTGATCCTTTGAGTATTTACAGAACTGCTGAGCCCCAGGATTCTAATCACTGAGGACACTGTGAAAATGACTGAATCTAATCTTGTTTATACAAATAAATTGTGATCCAACCTGAATGAATTAAAAAGCACACAAAATACTAAAATTCCAAAACATAAAGGAAAACGATGAGAAAGAATAAAATTAAAGAGTATATTTAAAAGAAATACTTAAATCAACTGAACAATCGGTTCTGCCTGGGCAGGAATTGAAACATTAACTACAGATAATGTAAACTGGAAGGAGCCAGACAATGAGTGCCACACAATGGATGTTCTGGCCCGATATGATTGATTTAGTATTTACTCTTCCTTCACATTTTCAGGTTTGCATTGTATTTTTTTTCTAGCTTAAAAACTCATACCCAAAATTTGCACTGCAGCCATATTCTCAAAAAGAGCAAAGTATGTACATTCTAGAGGCAACTATCCTGCCTGACTTGAGTGCCCCTGCCCAGCTTTTTGTTTTTTTTCCAAAAATATGTTTTATATGTTGATAACAGGATTTCAGGGCTCTCTGGACACAGAGAGTTCCCAAGAACCAAGTCATCCATAGCTGAAAACCCTTTTCTGTTATATCAGCCATTTACATCCCTTCAAAGTCGCCAGTGACCTTCAACTCTGGCTGTCTGTTGCCCAGTTACATTCACATTGCATCCACAATGAAGACAATTCCTCTAGTCTCCCCGAGCATATTCAGATCATGTGACTGGCTATATCTATTCACTTCGTTAATCAAAGCACTATTTCTCCATGCTGTTTCCTGATGTAATGAAAGTCAGCATGGTCCATCAGACGCTAGCTAGGTAATTGGGAGTGAGAGAGATCACAGTCTCCCGGAACTGGTAAGTCTGTTTCTGGGAACTCACTGTATGTTGAAGATAGATAACCTAATACAACCTTCTGAAACAGGGAGGTGCAGAAAACCGGGGAAATGATGCTCAATGTAAAATGATCACCAGAAATTCAAGGCAACAAGTTAAGCCTGAAAAACAGGCAGGCTTTTAACAAATACAAACTGGCTGGTGAATGTACCTTGGCTTCTGTTTAGAAAAGACCGTACTAAAAAATTTGAGGCAAAATCCCTGAGCTAGGCTGTAATTTACTGTGGACTTAGCAGAGATACAGTAGAAAGGGACATTGTCACCATCTCTTAGCATCTATGTAAAAAGATTTCTTCAGGAAACTCCTGAGTCCATGTCCTTGTTATTTACAGTGTGGGCTGTGGCCACACTGGCATTAACTGGGGATGTCAGTGACGCAGGGTATCAGTCCCAACTTTAGACTCAAGGAGTAATAATATGCAATGTACGACTCCTGTCCATGTTAACTGTGTGTAAACACTGGTTTAATGTATTTGATGCCTAATGAAACTACTTATAGTTCTAGTGAATAGAATAAATATTTAAAGACTAGTTAGAATTCAATGTAAATATACATTCTAATGATTACAAAAATATCAGGTCATGACAGCTGAGAGAAAGAATTTTATAACCAAATTTTAATTAAGACGTCATAAAAAGAATAATTATTAGAGAAGGATTTCTATGAGAAAAATAACATTCATAATAATAGTAGTAACTTAAGAATAAGAGAATGTCCATAAAATAACTAGTTTGCAAATTGTTTTCAGTAGCTTTCATAAAATTAACCCCCCTCCAAAAAAATAAATCCCAGATGGATCTTTTATCAGATCTGAGAAGATAGGAAAAGTCTCAAGATCAGATCAGAAAGACTAAGCAAGAAGCTGGAGAGCCTGTCCTCCATGCTAATAAGCCCTCTGGCTTTGAGTGCCAAAAACTGTCTAGCAGGTCATCAGGTTGCCTAATCACTCTCCTTAAACATGCAGGATAAACTAGATTTTCAGAATGGTATTCAAAGATGTCCTGTCACTTGATACCATGTCTGTGTCAGTGAGGGGTAGCCAAACTCCCACTAATCATGTTAGTCAAACAAGCACAGGATTACATTTCCTAAAATACTCTTGGGTCTATGTTCAGAATTGGTTTAGAAGATGATCTGCAATGAAAGTGAATAGTAACAGGAGGCTGGAAATGCCAGGCCTTCTGAAAAGGGAGGGTGATGATAGCTCAACACAGAATACATTAAACTCTTGAACTTGATATGGGCATGGTGATTCATGCCTGTAATCCCAGCACTCAGGAATCAGAAACAGGAAAACCAAGAGTTTGAGGCTAGCCTGGTCTGCACAGTGAGAAACTGTCTCAACAAACAAACAAACAAACAAACAAATGAACAAACACTGAAGAAACAAATAAGTCGAACCTAGAAAACAAAGCCAATTAAGTGGCCAGAAACTATAATCAATTAGATAATGGCAGCTCTTTGAAAATTACAAAGGGCAGCAGTCAGTACAATCTCCACGCCTGCTCACCATTACCCATCTGAAAGCATAGGTAAATAACTGAAATAATTTGTGAAAGTGGCAACTATTTCTAGGATGCTGCTTAAAGTTTTCTTAAAATGAACAGACGGGGGAGGAGGGAATTTCCTGGCTGTTGACGGAACCATGCCTGAATGTTTCTTCATGTGTTGAATAACCTAGGACAGTACTAGAGGGAAAGAGAGTGAGGTGTGGCTCATAGCCGGGTATTAAGGACTGACTCTCCAGTCCCCAGTCTCTGATGGGCAAACAAGGCTTCCTCACAGAGACAAGGCATATCCAGAAGTGGTGTTTCAATCTCCGTTAAAGTCAAAGACTGAAGAGTGGTTCTGTCTCGTCCAGGGCAAGAATCCAGAGCAGACATGAGCAGATGAGCATGCATGTTAAGCGTTCTTAGGAGATAAAAGTGTCTAATCATTGTTCTGTTCCCTGCCCTGCTTATTTCCACATAACAACCAGGACTCCTATTTCTTTAAAGAACTTTATCATGAAAAAGTGAAAATATAAAATAATTCACACACTACAATTAAACAGACCAAAGTCTATACACCTCAAAAAAGTCCCTTTTTGCCATTCTAAACATGTCAGTAAAACAGACAATGGGCTATGCATATTTTAAATAAATGTACATGGACTTATAAACAGACATTTGAGACAGGGTCTCTCTAGGTATCCCTGGCTGGTCTGGAACTTGATATGTAGACCAGGCTGGTCTTGAACTCACAGATATCTGCCTACTTCTACCTCCTGAGTGCTGAGAGTAAAGGTATGCACCATCGCACCTTGCCTAAACAGACACTAACTTTAATCTTAGGATCAAGCTGAGATCCTTTCCCTGATGCTCTTGGCGATCCTTACTTTTAAGCATCAACTTGACAAAACCTATAATCACCTGGGAAGAGAGCCTCAATAAACCACTGTTCATATCATGTTGGCCTGCAGGTATGGCTGTGGGGTTATCTTGATTGTCTTATTAATCTATGAGAAGAACATGGCTGGCATCTTTTGGCAGGGGCCCATATAAAAGGACATTGCAGAAAGCCAATTATTCACTTTTACACAGGCTTGGCCTTCATTCCTGCTGGGGAGTTCATTGACTCTGTTGCTGCCACTGCTGATTCCTTCCTGAATATTAGAGACAGACCTGAATATTTCAGCCAGGAGGGAGTGGTCCATGCCTTTATTCCCAGTACCTGGGAGGCAGAGGCAGGCAGATCTCTGAATTTGAGGCCAACTGGATCTACAGAGTGAATTCCAGGAGAGCCAGGGCTACAAACAGAAACTCTGCCTAAAAAACAAACAAACAAATAAAATAAAAACAACAACAGCAACAAAAATAAAGAGGGAAGGGATGGATGGATGGAGGGAGGGAGGGAAGGAGGAAGGGAGGGAGGGAGGGAGAGACAGACAGACAGACAGGCAGGCAGACAGACTGAAGATCAGTAATCTTCCAAGATTTTGGCACCAGACTGGGACTACCACAGTACCCAGTCTCCAGGATTGAGGAACTGCTGGATTCTTGGCTTCTTCGGTGTGACACAACCATTTTTGAACTACTCTGATTGGGTAAGGCAATCTAATAAATCTACTTTTAATATATATTTGTGCTGCCTGGTCTGGTCTGTTCTTCTGAAGGACCCTGACTAACACATTCTATGATGTTTCTCCCTTCAGTGAAGTTCTGGCTGTTGACAATGCCTAGCTTTGAAAACTCCTTTGCCTATCCTGGGAAAAACAACAGCCGTGCCCATTTATTTTGCTCGTCAACTGTCTGCTGACTGGAGCTGGAGTGAAACTGTCTAGCCTGCAACACAGACGAACGAATGTGTTCTGGAGACAGCAGGGTTCACAGAGTAACTGGCACCGAGAGAGCTCTGTCTGCTCTCACTGGAACAGCCACAAAGGGGATATGTGAACAAAACTGTACATAATGATCAAAGAGGCCACTCTTGACATCACTTCCAGGAGGCAGAGAAGGAGGGGCAACGTGCCTTTAGAGGAGATGGTGTTTTGTCGTTACCTTTCAGTCTCTCCTGACTGTCACCAAGGCCAGCAGTCTCAGCATCTGCATTAAACTCAGTCCTCATCAGTGCACCTCTCCAGCTCCCTGCTGGAGCTGGGTACCAGTTCCTCACTAGGATCATTAACTACAGGCTTGCCACTTTCTTTCATTCTTTTTGTCTTTATAATAATCCAAATCATGTTTCTAAAAATGATAGATACATCATTTCCTCTCACTTAACCATTTCAGGACTTCCGTTTCTAATGAACATGAACTCCACTTTTTCAAGCCCTGGCTCACACAACTTTCAGGAGGGTATCCTGAGGCAATCGCAACCTGGGCTGTAAAGACAACACAGAGCTTATGGTATTAGTTACTGGCAGCTTAGACCTATGACCATCAGTGAGACTTTTTCAAGAAACCCGGACCCGAGGATTGGAGGTACAGATAGAATCTTCACTGATAACTCTGACCTCAGGTAACGGTAAATTTGTTGTCATAAAAATTTGTATAGACTGTATCATTATAAGCTGTGTGTAATTTTGTTACAACGTACTTTTTGTTGTATTATTTTTTAAAATGCTGTCTTATAAAAGTCCATAAACTGGGCAGCTGAAAACGACTCACAATTCTTTCTCCTGGCTCTGGAGGCTCACAGTCTAATATCTAGATGCCAATGATAGCAACCTTCCCCTTGCCTCTTCCTGCTGTCTGCTACATGTCTGTCAATTCTTGGCATTCCTTGGCATGCAGGGAACTCATTCCAGTCTCTGCCTGTGTCATCACAACACACTTTCCTGGGTGCCTCACTTTGTACCAACCATCTCATATAAGGAAACTAATCGTAGCCACACAGAAACAAGGAACCCGATGACCTCATCCTCCGACGTCTCATGTAGACCAATCCTATTTCCAAATAAGGATGTGCTCTTTAGCACTAGGGCTAAGTAGCTAAAATGCCAAGCTGTAACATTCATAATTATACATTTTCTGGTAGTTGCCTAATACATAGCTTTGACATTATAGTTTGCACTGCAGCTGATATTTCATATGTTCCCAATAAATATCAACTCTGTGAACCATTTTTAAACCCCAATAACTATGTAAACACTTTTTATTAGCAGCTGTCACTAACTTAAATTCACATTTTTTTAAAACAAAGATTTATTTATTATTTTGATATGTATGAGTGTTTTGTCTGCATATATGTATGTGCACCACATGTGTGCAGTGCTCATGGAGGCCAGAAGGGGGCGTCAGGTCCCCTGGAACTGGAGTTACATATGGATGTGAGCCACCATGTGTGTGCTGGGAACATATAATGTACACACACACACACACACACACACACACACACACACACACACACCACATACACACACATATTGCAAGAACAGCCAGTGCTCTTAACCACTGAGCAATCTCTCAAGTCTCTAAATACTCATCTTTTGATAAACTGAGTGAATCCACAAGGCAAACTGTAGCTCCTGATGTTTCTTCTTTTGGATGTTGAATTCCCTCACCTCTCCTGTCTCTATTGTTTTCTGTTTTATTATTCCAACATAATATTTGATGATAAATGTTGAGGCTAAAACAGTCATAGGTCTAAAGATATCCCCACATCACTGCAGCTGTGGTTAAATCTTTCTAAGGGTTTTTAGGAGATTTAACTATTTTAACTGGCATTAAAATATTGAATTGCAGCCGGGCGGTGGTGGCGCACGCCTTTAATCCCAGCACTCGGGAGGCAGAGCCAGGCGGATCTCTGTGAGTTCGAGGCCAGCCTGGGCTACCAAGCGAGCTCCAGGAAAAGCCGCAAAGCTACACAGAGAAACCCTGTCTCGAAAAACCAAAAAAAAAAAAAAAATATTGAATTGCTTACACAGGCAAAATATTAACAACCAATTCCTTGTCATGCAGCAGAGTTAGGGCTATTATGCAATGGAATTGGAAAAAAAATCAATTTTGGTGGTTTGAAATGAAGGCGATGGAACATTAATCTGGTCCAGAACTGTGCATTTAAGAGAAGAATGCCAAGGACACACATGAAAGCTGTGTATTGGGTTTTCTTCCATAGGAGATGGGGTGATTTCATGAGGAGCTGCCAATGTAAGCAAAGCATCGACAGCTCCCGCCTTGCCTGATTGGATGAGGCTTTTAAGTTTAAATTATCAGCAAGCTTTGTTTTTCTGAAAAAATGACCATTTAAGAGTCACACACACGTTCAAAATTCAATACAATCAATAATTTAACTTATGTTCCATCATGTTGCTTATCTAAGTGTGTGCATTACATCGGTTACCTCTAAATGATCTAGATGAGACGTGAGGCGTAAACTCTTCTCCATCCTCACACAGCATCGAACGGGCGTCGCTAAACTTCCCCTCCGCCCTGTATCTTTCAACCCAAGCACAACAGCAAGAAAGCAGGCAATGCCCGAATCTGGTTCCAGGTTTGCTTGGGCATCACCAGAAGTCACACCGAGGGCAAATGGCACAGAAGATGCTTGGCCAGGAGACACCGGCAACATGCAAAGCTAAAGCACATGGAATGGACTGTAGTAGAGAATGGTAAATGTCACCCACGAGCTTGGACATTTGAACACTTAGTCTCCATTTGGCGGTGCTGTTTGGGCAGGTATAGGAAGTGTGACCTTGGCTGGAGGAGGTTTGCCACTGGGGACAGGCACTGGAGTTTCAACAGCCTAGTGCCAGTTCCTGTGTCTATCTGTCTCTTTCTGTCCTCTCCCCTCCCTCCTGCCCTCCCTCTCCCCTCTCTCTCTCTGCTTCTTGCTCCTGGTTGAGACGTGAGCTCTCAGCTGCCTGTTGCCATGCTGTTCCCACTACTGTGGACTCTGACCCTCCATAACCATAAGACAAAAATGAACTTGCTCGGAAAAGTGTATTATAGAAATAAGCAGCCCTGACCATGGTGTTCTATCACAGAAACAAAAAAGCAACTGATACACAGACTATATGTGTGGGAGGATTTTCATGTATTTCCCATCAAATATAAATTGTTAGCAATCTTGGAAAATAGTGAAGAGCCTTAATTCTTAATTAAATATGTGCTACTGATAATGAAGTCGTTCTAACACTCATCATATACCCACAGAAAAATGAAGAGTGCACCCACACAAACATCTGCATGAAGACATCATGATTGTTTTATTTATAAGAATTTCACAGTAAAACAACTAAGTGTCCATTAACCCATGAAAGGGTGAACAAAATGTTATGTCCACAAATGCTAGATTGCTCTTTAATAAAGAGAAAAAACGTTATAATTGACTGTTATTGGATCTTAAGAATAGTTATGCTGGTTGCGTGTGCTGGCACAAGTCTTTCATCTCAGCACTTGGGGAAGAGGCAGGTGGAGTTCTGTGGGTTCGAGGGCAGCTTGCTCTACACAGTGAGTTCTAGGTCAGCTAGGACTACATAGTGAGATTCTGTCTCAAAAAATGTTATGCTGAATGAAAGAACAAAGGAGATAATGACAACATGTGCTGTATAGTCCGATTCATAAAAACTCTAGAAAATGCAAACTAATCTGTAACCATGGAAATAAGATCTGCTGGTGCTTGAGGGGCAGGTGGGACAATTACTAAAGAACAAAGGGAGCTTGTGGGAAAGGTGGGTATGTTCACATTTAACCATCATGAAGTTCTGGTGGTGTGTGCACACATCAAAAAACTTACCAAATGTTCAACTCAAATATGTGCAGTTTGTCAGTTGCCAATTTTACTGTGATACGATGCTATTAAAAATAAACCTGTCCCTATCTACTAGGGCCATGGGTACCTTGGGGATAACTAGTCTGTCTTATTGTGCTGGTTAGGTTTTTTGTCAATTGGACACAAACTAGGGTCATCTGGAAAGAGGGGACTGGCCTGTAGGGCATTTTCTTGGTTAATGATTGGTATGGGAGGGCCCAACCCACTGGGCAGGTGGTCTTGGGTTATATAAAATACAAGCTGAGCAAGTCATGGTGAACAAGCCAGCAAGCAGATTCCTCCATGGCCTCTGCATCAGTTCCTGCCTCCAGGTCCTGCCTTGAGCTCCTGCCCTGACTTCTCTCAGCTGGAAGCTGAAACTCTTGCCTCCCTGACTTGCTTTTGGTGTTTACGACAGGCACAGAAAGCAAACAAGTGTACTGGTCAAAGCTACCTCATAGCTCTTTCCTGTTTTCATCTTCTTGTTACACTTCAATACAGACTCTAGTTCATCTCATCTTGAGATAATATCATAACTTGACATCAGGTATTACTTGAGATCTAAGCCCAGAAAATTAGTTATTTCATACCTAATCCTATTCTCTTCTAAATTCCCTAGCCCTCCTGATGTTTCATGTAATATTGAAACATTTTAAATATAGCAACAATGTTTTGCTCTTTCATTGTATTGTGAATATGTACCACAGAATATAGACAGCTTTAAGCAGTTTGCTTTTCTTTCACGGACTATTCGATATTCGATACACATGTTCTCAAACTTTATCACTACTTCAGAAGAATGTAACACAAATTGGGGATTATCTCCAAAAGTTTATACTGGTTGCCTTTAAATACAAAAAAAAAAAAAAAAAAAAAAAAAAAAAAAGGCTGTGATGTGGTGCAACTCTATAATGCCAGCAATTGGGAGGCAGAGGCAGGAAGAACAAGAATTCGAGGCCAGCTTGCCAGCTTAGGTAACACAGTGATTTCATGCCTGTCATGGGCTACATTGTGAGACCCTGCCTCATGAACTAAGGGCTGGGCATGATACAAGTGACAGCGTGCTTGTCTAGCATGCATAGGGCCCTTGGTTCAGTTCTCAACACTACAATAAATTAAACAATAAAAGCAGAGCAGAACGCATGGGAGTTACGTTTATAAAATCTGATCACAAAGCTCAAGGCAAAACCTAAAACAAAGAAGAGTTTGATTTCTGCTGGCTGTCTTAAGCCAGCACCATGTCCACTCCAGCCCTTCTCTTCCCACCATGCCTCTCACCATGGTTCAACTAGCCTGAAGGAAAGCAACCCAAAGGCTCTTGGTCCATCTGCTATTTAAGTTACCACCTCAGAGCTGGTTATTCCAGATGGAAAGGGTCTGCTTATCAGACAGAATTCATGCACACTACAGCTGATTCTTTGTAATTTCTAATTTGCATACAAGAAATCATAAGAATTCTGTTTTCTTCGACCCCTTTGTTTACCTGTATTTGTTGTTGTTGTTGTTGTTGAGTTTATGGATCATGGACTCTAAAGATTTTTTCTCACTGGGTATGTTGCCTCTTTCCTTGAATGATGGTGTCCTTGGTTATGCAACCTTTTTAGTTTCATGAGATCTTGATCATTAATTGTTGGTTTCAATGCCTGTATTATCCTGTACATGTTCAGAAAGTTTTTTTCTCTTGTCTATCAGGTTCAGGGTATTAGGTCCTATGCTGAGGTCCATGACACATTTTGAGCGGGGTTTTGTTCTGGGTGGGAGAAGGTGGTACTTCATTTTCTACCTGCCATTGTTCAGTTTAACCAGTGCAATATCTGTTAAAGATGCCCTCCTATGTGTATTTTTGTTCTCTTGGTAAAAACAAAACCAGGTGACTATGGGTAGGTGAGCTCATGTGTGGATCCTCAGTTCTAGTCCATTCATTCCATTCACCATGGGGTGAATGAAATAAGTAAGTAAGTAAGTAGGAACCATACTTGAGAGTAAATGTCCTGAGTAGACGGAATTGTGATTTTGCAAGCTAAGCTTTCCTGTCATGTTATCTCAGACTTTTCTGAACTCTCAATCTATCGCTACCTGGAAAGACGAAGTGAGAACAGATGCCATGTCCCTATAATCCGTGCCAGCATCCACTCTCCCCCAACATATGACTTCGTCTCTTAAAACAAGCTAAAGAGGGGCTTTCACATTTAGTAAAATCTTAGCAGTATTGGAGGTGACTGCAATTATACAGAATCTCCATCTTCTCACATCTGGATTTTCGGTGGAAGGAGATCAAAGTCCGGAGGGGTTCAGAAGTGCCCAACGTGTCTTGCCAAATTCTCTGGCAGGGAAAAGTCCACTTGATAGCAAGCAGAACCTCCCTGCCTCCTGTCACACCGATATATTATTGCTAACTGTGAGTGACTATCTCACCCCTTCCAAACATTTACAATGCAGGTTTGGGTGTATCATACATATGAGAAGTGCAGTCAAAATATTTACCTGTGTTTCACTTGGGATAATTTTACTTTACCAAAAAATATTGTTCAAAGTTGAAGATTGTTAGAACCTTTTTCCTTTCTCTAAATTCAGCCAGGCTATGATTTAGAGCCCTGACACATTGTGGGTACCCGATCCTAAAGCAATTCAAACACCACAGCAAGTGTTTTCATACCTCATCCTAGAGCTTAAGAACAGTGTGTTACATATACTATTTAAATTATAAGTCATGACTTTCAGTAAACCGTGTCTTCACTAGTTGGACGTGAGAATTTCAATGCTCCTGTGAGAGGCAAGGGAACTCTTTTTTTTTTCCTTTCTTTTTTCTTTTTTTCTGCAGAAGTAAACATTTCAGTAACAACACATCAGTAGGCTGAAGGTAGATCACTCCCATAGCACAGAGTAAAGACATCCTTTGTTTTTCCCTGTTGCTGACATGGTCTCACTATTTTATTTCTACCACAGTGATCTCCCACCACGTCAAGTTAATCTTCCCCAGGAAGGGAATGTCCTCCTGAAACTGGACAAACATTTCCCGTCTCGGGTGAACAAAGGCAGCAAAGCTCCACGTGCAGATCGGGAGGAGGGGCCCCAGTTGAGGTGGTTCCTCAAAGTACAGGGGAAGACTGACCTTAAAAGGCTGGAAGTTAAGACAGAATACTTTTTGACTTGGGGATCTGAAACACTCATTAACTAGGAGGTGATTAACTTCTGGTACCACATCTAGTCAGAGTGTGGACTGCAGCCTGGTACCCACATTGACATTCAAACATCACCCCCATCTGCTAATCTCATTGGAGGGATGTAAAATAAACATGAAACAGCAATGGTGATGCCCTGTAAGGTGTATGGAATTAACATTTAATAATGAGGTTATAGACCATTAATTTTAATTGTAAGATTACTAATTAAATGGGGAAGGCAAAATTTAGTACAATAAAAATAAGAGGATGGGAAATGATATGGTTTCACTGTCAATTTTTCTTTTTTCTCCATGTTCACAGTGAGAACTCAGGGGCTGGGGACACAGTTCGGTGGCAGGTGCACTGAGCACAGGGTTCAAGCCTCAGTGCCTTAGGAAAACTGTACACCCATGTTATTTGTCACGGTCCTTCCTCCCCCCACTCAGCCATCCAATCTTCCTTCTGTCTCCTTTGGCCGGCTCTCATCCTTTAGGATAACCTGCCTGGTTCTGCCCTTACAGTGGCCAGCTCTTTCACACCCATGCACAGATACCTGTGAACCACAGCCTCAGCTCTGGTAGTACCACGTGGTGAGGATGGTCCTTCTAACCTTCTCCCTAGGGTTTGAGCTGTGAGTATCTCTGTAAAATGTGAGGATGCACACCTAGGAGAGAGAGGATTTGGGAGCATGAATTACAGAGTAGCTCCCTGCCTTTCTTTCCACGTATTTCACCTTAAAAGCTTAGCTTTATTATTTTGCCTAATAATATATATATTTATAATATATATATAATATATATTTATAATATATATTAATTTCCTTGACATAAAGCCTTGGAGCCCCAAGAAACACAATATAGGCCATTTATATTATTCCTATTTTTAGACAGTCATTTAAAGTAACTAATTTATTCAGTTTGAGACACAGGCTCACAATGTAGCACAGGCTAGCTTTGAACTCATAATCCTGCAGCCTCTGCCCCTCAGGTGCTGGGATTCTGAGACTGTCACCACGCTTGGTCTAAACAGCAACTTTTGAAAGGGAAACATGACTAGCAGAATTAAATAATGGATTTCCTTTAATTAGGCATTTCCAAAATTTCATTGTAGGGTATAAATATTCGACCTTCTCCCCTTCCGCCCCTTCTCCCTCTTCTCCTCTTTGCACTGAGATTTTGAAATCACTGTGTATTATATGAATTCACAGTATTCCTTGGTGTGGACAGACTGCACATTAAGTACTCAACCACCTCAGGAGCTAGTTTCTACTGCATTTACAGCCCAGTGCAAGTGTTTCACAACTCAGACAGTGATGCCTGTCTTGTGGAATTTCAAAATGGGTCTCTATGTGGGCGGCTTAGTTCTGAACACAGACAGCAAGTTTGCGTCTGAGTGGCTGTTGACCAATAACTCATTCCAAAAGATAGTGAGTGTGCCCCTTTCCCTGGCAGCCTTTCCTTTCTTCCAAGGAAGGACAGAGTAGGCATTTTCTTTTAATAACCCTTGTATCTTTCCCCCCACCTGTCATGATGCATACTGCAGGAGCCTAGCTCTGTCCTTACTGAGCTGAGAGGAGATTAAGCGGTGGGGATGGGTAATTCACCAAGATGGAGTGTCTGGTCACAGCCTTCTGTGGTTGAGATGCTCCCTAGAGACAGCTCCCTATCTAGGAAACAAAGCCTGACCATATACATTTGCTTTGCCATTTACCCAATAGACATTCAGTGGCACAAAGCTGGAGGCATCAGATGTTGTCTCTCTATGGGACATACGGCTGATGAGGACATCAGGGTATGATATAGGAACTGAGGACTGAAGTCGACCCTCAAATGAGGTCAGAGGCACACAGACATAGTCTCAGCTCAGCAGTTATGGATTGTGAGAGCTATGTGACTGTGTGAGTCCCGTGACTAGGGAGCATTTTTGTTATCTGTTAGCATAGACGATAAAAGGCATAAGCTAAATAATATTGATTTCACAAGCTCTGAAGGAGGAAATAAAAGCTAGGAATTCAGTTGCAAAGCATGGGCGGTTTTACCAACAGCATTTTCATTTTCTTTCTCTTATTTTCTGAGTCTCTGAAAACAGTCAACCACTTCGTGTTCTCATCAGCCAGCACAGTCCCTCCAAAGAGAAGAAAATACGTGTGTCATCAGCCCTCTGAGTTTTACACGGTATTTGGTAAAGAAAGTGAAAAGAATGTATGTACCGGGCCCAGTGGCTCACATATGTAATTCTAGTTATTTGCAAGGTTGACGGATCTCAAGTTCAAGGTCTGTCTGGGCATAGAATGAGTTCAGAGTCAGCAAGGGTAACTTAATGAGACCCTGTCTTCCAATAAAAAGTAAAAAGACTTCCTCACAGTGTCCCTGGGACTCCCCTTCCCCTGAACTGCCAGGTAAGCCTGCTTCCTCCTTCCCACCCCATAGGCCCTCTCAGCTTCTCTAGGACTCCATTTCTTGCATTTTCCAGCAGGCCCTGCTCCTTCCTACCCCATCACACATACTCCCCACCATCCTGTAGGACAACCCACTATGTCTATCAGGAAGGCTCTGTTTCTTCCTACTCCATCTATAGTCTGTCTCCTCTGTGATCTAACTTCCTTGGGTTGCTGGGTGGGAGTCGCTGTGCCTTACTTCATATTCCTTCTAGATCCTCTGGTACCACCTCATCTCAAAGTGGTGCTATACTGGAGGACTCCTGTAAGATCTCCTGTCTCTGTAGCTCAAATCAGGTTCCTTCCTGCAGATGCCATTTACCGCTGCTCCCAGGTAAGCCCTGCCTCCCCCAACCCCATCATGCTCCTACAGGCTACACATTCAGTTCTCAAGATCTTCTGACCCCAACTGTTGATTGATAAGAACTTATGCAAGGTACAGCAACAAGACTTGGGACTCTGTACCAAAGGACAACAGAGGAGAGGACCAGCAGGGGTGTGCTGACCCTTGGATAGTGTGACTTTTAGCATGGACAGTGGAACACTCTCCAAAGGAGCCTAGGGAAATACCAGTGTCATAGAAGAAAACAATATCTCAAACAGGCTTCATCTTAGTTCTCTCTATAGCTCTGTACAAACCTCCACTGAGAAAAGAGGTGTTAAACAAAAACAAGAAAGACTCAACCAAGAAGATTTACAAAACCCACTGTAGAAACAAATTCAAGAAGTCATGACATATCCCCTTCAAAAATTACTAACCTCATTATAATGACGCCCAATAAGAATGACTTGCAAGAACTTCCAGATATATAATTCAAAACAAAAGTTATAACTACAGTCAATCAACTCAAAGAGAATATTTATACTCCAGAAAAACAAAAGCAGAGTGGAATGAAGCAAAGAAATAAATATAAATTATAAAAATGAAGTTCAATAAAGAGACAGAATTGCTAAGGAAAATCCAAGATGAAATGATATTGGAAATGAAAAACTCAATAAGTCAAAAAAATATCAAGGACTTATAAAACCCAATACCCCTAACTTGTTAGAGGAGAAAAGAGGGGATAAGCTTCAACTTACAGGCACAGAAGACTTTCTGAAGAGGGCTCCAAGTAGCACAGGCATTAGGATCAACAAATGTCAAAGGGAACTTCATGAAACTGGAAAGCTTCTGTATAGCAAAGGATACTATCATTCATGAAAAGAGGCAGTCAACAGAATAGGAAAAGAATCTTTCCCAGCTACATATCTGATAGATGGCTGGAGTTTAGAATAAGAATTAAAAAAAAAACCCTCAATGGATCACCATAAACAAAAAACAAGTTAAAAACAGGTTATGGAACTGAATATAAAGTTCTCAAAAGAGTAAATACCAATGGCTGAGAAATACTCTTTAGAAATGGTCAGCATCAGTAGCTACCAGGGAATGAAACTACTTTGAAAGTTCATCTTACCCCAGTCAAAATGGCTAAGACCACCACCAAAGACAACAAATGTTAGTGTGAATGTAGGGAAGGAAATACTTATTCACAGCTGGTGGGTGTACAAACTGGTGCAGCCACTGAAAAAATCAAGTAGAGGTTCCTAGAAAAGCTAGAAATAGATCTTCCACACAATCCAGCTATACTACTACTGGGCATACACCCAAAAGCCTACATCACCTACAGAGATGCTTGCTCATTCATGTTCGTTGCTGCTCAATTCTCAATAGCCAGGAAATGGAAACAGCCTAGATGCCCATTACTGGTCATTGGATGATAAAAATGTGATGAATATATGGAATATGATTCGGTTGTAAATGAAGGGCAAGGTTCAAGGGAATGAGAGCTTAGGAGAGCAGGAGATCCCAGCTGGATCAAGAAAACCAAAACAATGAAATTTGCAGATAAATGGATGGGGGTGGTAGAAATTACCATTCTGAGTGAAATTACCCAGACTCAGAAATACAAATGCCACATGTTGTCTCTCATATGTGGATGCTAGCTGTGAACCTTTAGGTATGTGTGTGTTTCAACTGCAATTCCTATAGGAGTCAGGAAACTAGTAAGGGACAATGGGAATGTATGGTGATATTTTAATTGTACTGAAATGTGATTTTATTTGTATGTTAATAAATAAAGTTGCCTGGGGGTCAGAGCTAATAGCAAGCCATAGCAGAGCTGGGCGTTTGTGGCGCACGCCTTTAATTCCAGCACTTGGTAGATCTCTGTGTGGTCAAGGATACAGCCAGCACTGGAGACACATGCCTTTAATCTCAATGCCATAGAAGACCTGGAGGGCTGTACATACAGGCAGTGGCGAGGAAGTCATGTGGTTGGGTTTACAACCAATGAGAAGGCAGAACAGAAAGTCTATATAAAGACAAACAGACAGGAAGCACTTCTCTTTCAGAGAGGTCTCTTGGCTGAAGAGGCTAGCTACAGCAGGCAGGTAAGGCTCTTAGCTCTGATCTCTTGGCTTTCTTCTTTGCATTGGTTCTGTGTTTCTTACTTAATGAGATGGTTGGTTACATCTACAGGAATGGATTTCAAGGGAAGGGGGTAGTATACAAATGGTGTTAAGGAGGGCGGAGGACTAATGGAGCAGAACTGTTAGGTGTATTGGGGGCAATGTAGCTGAGGGATTGTGAGGAGAGGTAACTAACACTGAAGGCCTTTGAAAAAGAAATATGGAAATCTACTGCTGTAAAAAGATTCCTATAATATATACATATACTATATACATAGAAATGCAGTTACTCTATAATACAGGGCTAATAATTACCCAGGCACCATAGGCTATTACACAAAACTCTTCTTGGTAGTTACAGACTACCTGTTTTTGATGTTAGTAGGTAAGGTCTTTGGGGTGTGGTCTTAGCCATTTTGACATGGGTTAAGATAAATTTTCAAAGTAGTTTCACTCCCTGGTAACTACAAATGTTGAAAAAAAGTATTTCTAATTTCTAAAAAAATATTTCTCAGCCATTTGTATTTATTCTTTTGAGAACTTTCTGTTCAGTTCCATAACCTGTTTTTAATTTGGTTGTTTTATTTATGGTATTCCTTTGTGTTTGTTTTTTTTTTAACCCTAAACATTGCATGCTATTGCCATTGCCCTTGGGCCCTCTAGAACTTGATGCTAAAACTCCATTGCTGCAGCTACCACATACTTAGTCATAGGATATGGACAAACCAAGCTGGTACAGAACTAGAAGCCTAATCCTATTTGGATAGCTTCCACACTGGATGTCTCTACACACGCTACTTAGGGAGAAAAGAAATTAACAGTCTTACCCAACTGTGAACCATGAAAGAGGAAATAACCAATGTCCACGAAAGCATGTCCCTTGGTGAAACAGTGACACAGATGATTTGGTAGCAACCAACCATTTTACGATTGGATTTAAAACCCACTTCATGAGATGCAACTCTTGCCTAAGCCAAAATCCCACAGGTGGCTAGGTCACAGGGGAGAACCTAGTATCACCATTCTCTAAATGGACAGAGTCCAAAACTGCCCCTAATTTCTCATCTTCATACAATAGACTTGTCAATCTTCAGCCCTTGTTACAGAAGCTTCTCTCTGCAGTAGATGGCTATCAGAACAAGGGCCCACAACTAGTCAGTGTGCAGAGAATAAGAGACTGGGAGTGCTCAGTTCTCAATGGTACATCTATAACCTTTCCCCAAGGTTCAGGAATCACCATGGAAATGGGCTAGAAAGACTGTAAGAGCCAGGCACAGTGGATATTTTCAGCAAAACAGTGTTTGCTTGACATGACAGAGCCATTGCACACAGTAGCTGTGACAGCATGCACAAGGCCCGCAGGAACTCAAGCCAGACAAAATCACAGCATGGAAGGGGAGGGTTTATGAAGCTCCCACCCTTACCTGAGGCACTATTACCACCTGATGGCTGCTGGGAAGAAAAGAGATGTGGTGATCTCAAACATCATTAGATAAGGTGCTGTGGATATTGTTCTATATAAATAAAACACTGGTGGCCAGTGACGAGGCAGGAAGTAGGTGGGACAAGGAGAGAGGAGAATTCTGGGAAGCAGAAGGCTGAGGACAGAGACACTGCAGCCACGGCCAGGAGAGGCAACCTGTAAAGACGCCGGTAAGCCACCAGCCACATGGCAAGGTATAGATTTATAAAAATGGGTTAATTTAAGATAAAAGAACAGTTAGCAGAAAGCCTGCCATGGCCATACAGTTTATAAGTGATATAAGCGTCTGAGTGATTATTTTATATGTGGATTGTGGGACTGCGGGGCTTGGGGAACCTGGAGAGAAGCCCTCCAGCTACAAATGGCGCCCAACGGCTCGAGTTTCCACCTTAAACCTGAGAATATTTAATAACCAATTCTAAACAGAGCCAAAACCAGGTTCCTGCTTCTTGTCTCATATGAGCAGCTAGACGCCGCAAAACGCAGGTTTGAACACTGGCGGGTTCCTGGCGTGTGCATTTGACCAACAGTATGGCGGTAATGAGGCGTCTGCCAGCAGCACATTATGCTGTGTAGTAGATTTAGTCTTTACTAGTATTTTTTTAAAAAAAGGTTTCTGGGCTACATGCTGCTTTGATAAAAGCTTAGACCCACTTTTTCTGAGACTTGATGACTCCCAGAGCTGGCGGAAAACGTACCACTGCCATGTTGGAAAGCTGAAGTGGGCGGAGCCAGCAGCCACAGCGCTGTTTCAGGCTTAGAAAGATGCAGTTTAAAGCAATAGGCTCAAGGTAATATAAAACATAAGTCACGTAAAGATGGCTACCACACAGGGAATCTGGATTATGTTCTCTTTGATATTCGTAACTGAAGAAAAACATTTGATTACAAAAGCTGTTGAGTTATGCCAAAATGTATATTTTAAAGGTACCTTGACTTCAAAATTTGGATATAAGGATATGTTACTTTGGAAAAGAGGTTCTGCTTTTGTTTCCACAGAAAGCCAGAGGCTGTGGATTTGTTCCAGATTAAGATACATCAGGTTTCACCAGCCAAGACCCCCTGAAAGGCCTCCGGTGACACCATGGCCCAGATGATCCAACATCCAGAGCGGTTTCAAGGCAACTGGTTCACACAATACAGCCTCAAGGACTACCCCATAGGCTTAAAATTTCCTTTGCGTCCCCATAAGATACAGCGCCCCCCTCCAGCAGGAAGTAGTAAGAGATGCTACGCCCAAATTCCCAAATATACCAAGCTGGCTTTAGAGGTGGAATTGGCTCACTCCCCCTCTAAACCCAGACATATTGCTTTAAAAAAAAATGGTTAAGAGATTCTTGTGTCCCAAATCAGAAGAGCCCTCTGGTGTGGGACAGAGAAAAACCAATATTTTTATTTAAAACAGGTTGATTATAAATGTGATCTCTTTCTAAAAAAGAAAAAGGGGATATGATTAGATATATAGGAGGATATGGAGATGATAAGATAAAAGGGTAGATTAATGAACCTACTTTTAAAGAACAACTTGTTTAAAATGTTTTACATTGGTATAGATTTTAGTTTATGTTTAAAATGTTTTACATTGGTATAAATTTTAGTTTATTGATACAAACTTAAAGTTAATTTTGTTATACTGTATATATATATATATATATATATATATATATATATATTTCTATTCTTGTTTGAGGTATTATGTTTATGTAACTCATTTAAAATTGTAATGGATAATTAAAAATAGATTAATAATTAGTCATCTATGATAATCATATTTGTAGCCATGTTAGTTAAGTTTTCTAGGTATACATAGATATATTTCAGATAGATAGGTAATCTTCAAACACTTCATAGGCCTGGAGAATATGGCATTTAAATAACTTAGAATTCTGTTGACGTGAGACACAATTGCTCCTGGCTGCACCAATTGATCTCGAGAGAATGTTGGGCTTCTAAGACATTTCCATTTGGAAGTTTGTCTTTTTGGCACAAAATGGCCTACTGGGCAAAGAACTGCCCTTGCCTTGATGGCTGACAGTACAAATGCAATGCTGTTCTTTCTGGACAAGCGGGACACAAGGAAAGTGACCACTGTACTCTGCCAAGACAGGGTAAGATGGTCTCTCAAAATTCCTGCTTCTGAAAATGGTCTGTCAGATATTCTAGGCCTGTAGCCAATCTGAATGCACCAACAATGCTGAAAAACATTAGGTGACTGTCCAGGCTGCCAGCTGTCTTGGTCTACTCTTACAAGATTCCCAAAAGTTGCTTGCATCCATCTACCATTTCTCAGGTACCATTATGTTCCTTCTCAGGTCTTTGATGTGGTTGAAAACTAGATAGTTGTAATTTCCTCAGTTATGATAAAAGATAAGTTAGATATAAAACCTTAAACTCACAAATATAAGATAGATAGGACATCTTCTTTAATATTGTAACTATAATTCTTCCTCGGTAATTGTTTTGTTATATATAATTTTACCATGTTAAAGTTAAAACCTTCCTTTTTAAAAAAAAAAAAGAAAGAAAAAAGGGCAAGTGCTGTGGATATTGTTCTATATAAATAAAACACTGGTGGCCAGTGACGAGGCAGGAAGTAGGTGGGACAAGGAGAGAGGAGAATTCTGGGAAGCAGAAGGCTGAGGACAGAGACACTGCAGCCACGGCCAGGAGAGGCAACCTGTAAAGACGCCGGTAAGCCACCAGCCACATGGCAAGGTATAGATTTATAAAAATGGGTTAATTTAAGATAAAAGAACAGTTAGCAGAAAGCCTGCCATGGCCATACAGTTTATAAGTGATATAAGCGTCTGAGTGATTATTTTATATGTGGATTGTGGGACTGCGGGGCTTGGGGAACCTGGAGAGAAGCCCTCCAGCTACAATAAGGTTTTGTGAACCAATAGAATGGGGATTTTGGGAAGGGGGCTGTGCTTGACACACAGAGAAGACAGTCCCTATCTCAATTCCAGCCTATGGGAAAAAGAGAGCAGAGATTTCTTTTAACCAGGGACTTTAAACCTCGCAGTCTCATGCAAAAACACTGCGCCAGCTATTTTAGCCTTCGCTCTGTGTTGGTGCCCCTTTCTGAAAAATATTATATTAAGACTATTTCCTGAATGTGACTGCAGAGGGCAGGTCTTGTTCTTACACTCGCTTCTACTTTAGTTGTTACCAGGAAGGGAGGTGCCGCCCCGCGAACACCTTTTCTTCAGTCCACAAGTCCCAACAATAATTATCCAACACGGCTCAACCTAGACTTTCCATTTCTTCACTTCCTGTCACTGTGGGACAAATGTCTGTCATTTATCATCTCCCACACTGCAGTGATCAGCCTCACTCTAGTCTAAACAAAGTACCAAAACTGATCTTTCAAAACACACACTTTGGCCTGGAATTTTCTCTGTTGAACGTTTTGAAGCTTTGTGTATGGGGCTGGAGAGATGGCTCAGCAATGAAGAGCACCGGTTGCTCTTGCAGAAGACCTGGATTCAGTTCCCAGCACCCACATGGTGGCTGACTGTACTTTGTAACTCTAGTTCCAGGGCATCTGACATCCTCCTCTGGCATCTGTGGGCACTGTACCCATGTGGTGCACAGACATACAGGCAGGCAAACACTCACACACCTAAACTAAACTAAATACATCTTTAAAAAGTCAAAAGCTTTTTGTTGCTTTTAGAGTAAAAGTAGAAATACTCCAGAAGTCACTCCTGAACCCAGCACTGCCTGTTACCCTCCAGGGATAGCCTATGCTGTTGCCCTGGCAACTAGCTCCATAGTCCCTGGTCCACTCACTCCACATGATAGCTCTTTTGTCATAAATTTGTCTATAACCCCCAACACATCCTTCCTTCTCTATCTCCATTTCCTCAGTTGGCCATCTGATTTGCTCTGGTACTGTTTATCTCATAATGCAATTTTAAAAATTGATTCTCCCTGTAGGACTCATGCACAAAACCAGAAACTCTTTAGTTTACCAGTGTCTAATATATCCTGGAGTAAACAGCCGAAGGCAGTATTTTTTTTTTCAGTGAGAGATAAACAAGTCAAGACACATAAAAATGAATATAAGTGGTATGGTTCTTATTTCTTCTCTCCCAAAATACATCAGTTCCTAGGTTATACAGGAATGGTTAATATGTTTAATACAGTTAACTTGACAGTATCTGGAATCACCTAGAAGACAAGTCTCTGGGTGTGTCTGTGGTGGAGTTTTTTTGATTGGGTCAATTGGTTGGGAGGATTCACCCTAAATGTGGGTGGCATTACTCTGCGGGCAACCATCATGGACTGAATAAAAAGGAAGCTGAGTAGCAACCTTCACCTTCCTCTGCTTCCTGATTACAGAGGCAATGTGGCTCATGGCTCCCTCCTCCTGTAACCATGCCTTCCCCTCCAAGTCAGACTACACACTCAACCTGTGAGACAAAGAGAGGAATGACTAATACAATTCCTGAACGAATTTACAGATGTCTTGTGGTCTAGAGCCAGAAGTACTTGTCTAGGCTCAACTTGGAGATGTGTTGACATTTTTTTTTCTGACATCTTAGCCTGGCATAGTATGAGCCACCTGATGGCAGACGCTGTGAGGGATGCTTTATTTCCAGGTACATCTCCTGTGTCAACACACAGATCTATAAGAAAAACCTGCAAAGTAACACATACTAGTTTGGGCTGTATGCCAGCAAATGAGCAGCAGCATCTGGTTTATGGAGAAATTAATGGAGATTCCATGCTGAAGAGAGCAGGCTCTAGAATTGGAAAGGCCTCTCTTTGAAATGCGGATTACAAATACAGCTGCTTTTTTAAAAACAATAAAATAAGATTTTTGCAAAGTGCTTATCACAGTACCAAGTACAAAGCCACCCACCATCCCCTTCCCTGTGTCCCCCGCACACGCCCACACTGGACAGCGCATGTGCAGCACAGTTGGCGAATAGCTCGGTATTTGCTCAGCACTTTGTAGAAACGCCGGCTCACTAGGTTTAGTCAGAAGTTGCTCCCTCTTGGCACCGTATCGAGCCTCCTAGGATGCTGCTACACTCTGGATTGGGACAACTCGGGCCAGGTGTCAGCTGAGAGAAAGGGAGCTCTGTTGGCTGCCATGTCATCTAGTTTTCACACAGACTAGCATCTCCCTTGGTTGCCTAAATCATCGTCTTTATTTTCCAGATACTACTTTTTCGCATGTCTGGTATGTGTGTGTGTTTGTGTGTTTGTGTGTGTGTGTGTGTGTGTGTGTGTGTGTGTGTGTGTGTGTGTGTGTGTGTATGTATGTGTGTATGCATGTGCTCAAATTTTCCTGTAGCTGTGTATTAAAGGGGGAGAAGTTTAGAAGTTGCTTTGATTTTTTGCATAGTCTTACATTGATTAGTGCTTGGCTTACACTTTACCCTCCAAAGACCCAAAGGGTTCTAAGGATCAAAGTACGTGAGGATTGCAAGTGTGAGAATGAACTCATTCATTCAAGATCTGCTAACTTCAGGTGTGAGGAAAGTGCCTAGGATGTGCTGAAATAGGTGACAGAAAGCTTTCTTGGGCATATCCATTGCACTACTAAATTTAATTTTAATTCTTACTATTCATATGAAATAATTATAAATGTAACTTTGAATGTAATGTATGTAATGTAATGACGTTATGTATGCACCAACTTTGAAAACACTTGTTTGAATTTCTACTTGTTTCATGCCAAGACAGCATATGAATGATCAAAGGCTACTCCACATCATCAGAAGATTTTACCTACTTGAGTTACTATCTTTCAAAAGGACATGCCCTTTGAGCCACATAGACGTGGCTGACACTGGGTACTCTTGGAAGGGGGGTTACTCTGAGGGCTTAAGAGACCTTGCTGTTGAAATACGAACACTGATTCTTAAATATTTTTGACATAAAATGTCTGATAAACAGATCTTAGAAAAACACGACCTCTCTTCTTATGAGCTATTTTTAATCATTACAAGTCTCAACAAGGGTGGTATTTTTAAACTAGGAAGCTGGAAAAAAACATCTTTATTTTTAAGTTGCCCTTTGTGAGTTTATTTTCCTCACAGCTGCTTCTCTTGGGCATGTCTAAGTTTTGTATATATTTTCTTTTTCGAGGTTGATACAGAAGACTAAGTCTGAGGCAGGGCAAACAATGAAATAGCTAACTGAACACATGTCCATACACAGGCACAGGAGACATGGGGATGGTATGACATTGTCTGTAGATGCAGAACAAAACTTGAGGCTTTTGACACTTGGAAGTGTGACTTACTTCCTGGTAATCTTTTGTATTCATAAGACAGATACAGATTCAAAACTATTTTTAAGTCTAATAATCTATTTCTTACCAGTAAGTTACCTGAGTTTAGAGATTTAAGAGGTTAGAGGTTTTTACCCCCCAAAACAAACAGCCATTAAATGGAGATGTCAGAAAATGCTGTTAGAGTAAACAGAGTAGGGAGCATTAGAAACGAAGTCCATTTCTGTTGTATAAGCTCCTAGCATCTAAATCAGGGGTTCTCAACCTGTGGGTCTTAACCCCTTTTGCAAACCTCTGTCTCCAACAATACATTAGTATTCATAACAATAGCAAGACTACAGTTATGAATTAACAATGCAAATAATTTTATGGGTTGGGGGTAACCACAACATGAGGAACTATATTAAAGAGTCACAGCATTAGAAAGGTTAAGAACCACTGCTCTAAATCTACGTTTCAAATGCTATTCATTCCTTAATACTACAGTATATCAAAAGATGTCCAAATAGTTTCAGTCTAAAATCTGGTTTATAATAACAAAATTCAAACAGCATCACTAATATAAAGAACCATACATGTCGGAAAAAAATGTTTCTCAGCACATGATTAATGATCTATGAAAAGAATGATTCACATCTCGGCGTTTGTTGTGATACTTTTCTGTTACTCATTTTTAACAGCATCAGTTTAGTCAAGGAAGGACAAGAAGAGAATCTTGGCCACTTGCTTTGATTAATTCAACAACTATGAGTTACTCATCTACCAGGGTGCAGCCTTGAGCCAGACACTGCAGATCTGGTAATGAACAGAGGAGAAACGACATCTTGTAGCTTGCCTTCTCACTGCAAGAGCTGGGCAGTCAAACAAAACAAAGCAAGTCAAACAGCACATAGCATGTCAGTATGTTATGAGAGCTATGGAGGCATTGCTAAGTCTATGGCTACCCTCAGAGTGAAACTGACAGCCACTGTACACCATGGACCCCAGCATGTGGCAGACCCCAGAGATGAAATAAAAATAAATTCAGCAGTAGCAGCCATCAGTCATTAAGAATAAAGCAGATATTTCCAAAATAACACCCATGTTTTTGGTGCTGGTGTTTTCTGTCAAGGAAGAGGGCATGTAGGGATCGATATGCACTCAGTGTGGGGAACTGGCATCACATCTGATACAGTAGATGAGGTAGTTTATAAGGGATGGGCACACATTTATCTTATATACTAACATGAGTTCATTACTAATGGGGGCCCAGAATATATACTGAATAGGATCCCTGGAGACTCAACTAGAACCCAGAGGAAAATGCCATCCTCTCCAACATCTCTGTCTGTTATGGTATCCTAAGGAACCTCCTTGTGGGTCTTTATGGCTTCAGGAGTGTGAGTTCTGAACTCCTGAACCTCAAGATGGGATTGTAGTCAGATACAGGCCTCTAAAGAGGTAGGCGTGTGAAAAGTAGCTGAGAGCTAAGGATGGAGGCCTCAAGGGGTGGGGGACTACCTGTTAGCCATGGAGAGCAATCTTGGGAGAACAAAAGACAAAAACAAAAACAAGAAACACAAATGTCTACACTGTCACCTGCGACACTGTGGCCTCTCTTGACAATTTTGAGAAAATAACTACTATTCTTTAAAATACCCAGTATGTGTCGTCTTGTTGTGGAAGCCCTAGCAGATCGATACACTAGAATACTAGACCACTCTTTGCTCCTAAAAAGTAAGAACTGGAACTCTGTACAAAACAAAATGAAAAACAACCACAAGTCTGCAAATTAATAAAGATCAGGAAGATTATCATAAAATAACTAAAGTGTGGGAAATAGAACAGTGGGTTTCCTTTCTTTAACTAATTTTATTGATGATGATGATGATGATGATGATGATATTTGAAATGGCTGTCAGCCTGAGAATGGTCTATAGGTGTTCTACAACATAGAGCAAGGAAATCTGAAATCCAGAATAATTCTGACCTATAGAAATAGAGGTTAGGATTCGGGCAGTTGGACCTGCTGGGAAATGAGGAGAGAATTCCATAGTGAGAGCCAGAGAGAGGAGTTTGTGTGGGATCTTGAATTGTGTGTGTACAGAGCAGAGCCTGCAAATACAAGGCCAAAGAGTGCCCGAGGAATTGAGCTGATGTTTTTATAAATCACCTTCAGTATGGAGAAGAAAAACCAAGATCATTTGAGATGATTGTGAGAGGCAAATTCGGAAGTTCAGGGCAATCTGACTGGAGTGGCTCAAAGAAGGCATTTAGCAGATGAGGATTCTAGAGAACATGAGTAATGAATGTCTTCACAAGGCTCAAGAAAACAAAGGAAAAAAAGTATCATATCAACAAATTCCATCATATACATGAAAACCATACAGGAGACAGGCAGAAAGTTTGGAACTGAAAACTCAAATATTAAAATTTAAGAATATTACTGAATGAGCTTAACAGCACAAATGGGCGTGACAGGGAAGAACAGATCAGTGTGGACACAGGTGGACAGATATTATCCAATCTGAGAAGAAAGAAACATGCTAAACAATTGTAGAACCTCTAGTGTGCATGAGACAATGTCCTAAGACCCAGAAAAAGGAAAGAACTGGGTATGGAGTGCATACCTGTGATCCCAATGATCTCAGCATTCACGGCGGAGGCAGGAGGATCATGGATTCCAGGATAGTTTTAGCTACATTGCAAAACCTTTTCTCAAAACTAAAACAAATAGCAAACAACAAGAAAGACAGAAAGAAGGAAGGAAGGAGGGAGGGGAGGAGTGGAGGGAGGGAGGGAAGGGAGGAAGGAAGGAGAAGGGAAGGAAGGAAGGGGGAAGGAAAATCAGAGAAATAACTAATTTGAATAATGTCTTAAAGTTTTCTAAAATGGTGATACAAAAATCAAAGTTTTAGAAAAATCAAAAGCCTTAAAACAGAAATTATGCCAAGACGGCTGATAATCAAATTTCTGGAAACCAAAGAACAAAGGGAAAATATTGACACCAGCCTGAGAATAATGACATTTCAGAACGACTTCGCAGTGTTCATCAGACTAGTGAGGCCGGAAGGGAACGGCTCCAAGAATCTACAGAAGGCTGAAAATGAAAGGGATAAATACAACCGATTCTATCTTTCTGCGCCCTTCCCACAAATACGCCCACTCACTCCAAAACCTCATTCATATGTCACACCGCACGGTAAAGGAGAAGGAAGCTTGCCAGCCATCTGACCTGAACACGGGATTGCCCTGGGTTCTTTGTAAGTTCATTGTTGTCAGGAGGGGGAGGGGCGCAGAACAGGAGGCTCAGCAGCGCTACTGGTCACTCAGCTTGCTTCCAATGATGTCTAGGCTAGGAAAAGGCCATGGGGACTGGAGCATGGGCACCCTGCAGAAGGCTGGGAAGGCAAGGATGGCCCTGGCCATCCCAAGGATGGTTGCTCCCTAAACATCTCAATTTTCACTCAGTGAACTCATTTCATATTTTGTGCTTAAATGTAAAAAGGAGCCATTTTCTTTTGATTAATCATGAAAGATAAATACCAGAGGTATACCTTGCAGTTGCCGCCGCCTCCCCCCGCCCCCCAGTGCTGGGACAGAACCATAGTCTGGTGCAGCTGAGGCGAGTTCTGTAACATTGAGCTCAGTTCCCAACCCCACATGTCGCAATTCTCATTCTGGAAACGTTCACTAGAACATGATCCAGAGAAACGCACTCCTTGCTGCAGACCCAAGAAGGAGAGGGTAGGAGACATCTTCCCATGTCTAGACATCAAACCTACATCTGCCCTTTAGCTGACAGAGATAAGCAGCGGGGGCTATTTCCCCCCTAAAACTGCATTTTCTACACAGAACTAACTTTCTGAATGGTCTCATGAGTACTTACTTAAATACTATTATGTATTAAAGACTTTTATAAGAAATCTTACCTAAGTAGCCTAAAGTCTGCAAATTTTTAAAGTAAGAATAATTGGTATTTACGCAATGGTGCAAATAAATGTCTATATGCCAACACCCAGATAGTAAGAGACTTACTGAAGTACTGAAATTAATGTTTTATATTTTAACCCAGAAGTGCATTGCTTGCTGTATTTTATTTGAATGCATTTACCATATTGCTAAAGGAAGTTTTACTCAGGTATATTCTTAATATATTCCATTTTCAATCCATTAGTGTCAGGCATTTTCTTTTATGTTTATTTTATTTGTGTTTGAATTTTTGCCTCCATACATGTATGTGCACCAGATGCATGCCTAGTGTTGGTGGGAGTCAGAAGAGGGGATCTGATTTTCCAGAACTGGAGTTACAGATGGTTGTTAACTACTGTGTGGGTGCCGAGAATCAAACCCATGTCCTCTTCAGGAGCAGCAAGTGCTTTTAACCCATGATCCATCTCTCCAGCCCTCAGGGTTAGGTATTTTATACCAGACACAGATGCAGGTCAACTTAATCATTGGTGGAGCCTAATCTTTAAACACATGAACTTGCCTGTGATTTACAAAGAGATACACAGAACAGTGTAAAAAACTGCTGGCCACTACCTGGCAAAATATTTATTGTGAGTATCTGGGAGATTTTGAAGAACGGCCTACTAGAAGAGTCTCCCAAACAAAGAACTGCCATCCTCAACTTCACAGACTAAACACAAAGCTTGCCAAGAGACAGATGGAGAACAGTTTCTCATGATTGAAAACATAGCCTGCACATTCTTGTACCAATAGAGGGGATAGTTACTTATGGCTGAAGAAGACTGGATACCATCTCCAGGATGGCCAAACTTTGACCCCTGTGTTCCTTCTCTGTCCAATGTGACAAAGTGACATGAATGAAAGACTGTTTATTTGGGCTCATTACTTCATCTGTTTCAGTCCATAGCCAGTGTCTGTTGCTCTGAGGCCCCAGATGAGGTGGACCGTTCTCATGGACTTGGAAACGTGGAGGACTTGTCTCCATATGTTCCTCAAAGGCATGCCCTCAGTCACTTCCAATGACGTCCACAGACCCTGCCTCCTCAAGTGTCCAGAAGTCCAATGGTGACACAGGTTGATGGCTGAGGTTTTAGTTCATAAACCTTCATACACACTGAGAAGCTAGACTACAACATTCTCAGGTCTTAAGAAGAATAGAATAGCAAATGCTGTAATGAGCTCACTTTCTTTAATGTTTGAAGAAATGTAACCAGCTGTTAAATGGCATGTCCCTGGTGGGTGCTGTAAAGTGACATTTAGAACACTCCTCAATATTACTGCTGAAAGCAAAGCAAGGGATGCCAGAGAGGAATGCTGAGTGCTTGCACTACATTATTTTTATGTTTTTACAGTTATTTATTGACTTATTTTGTGAGGGTGACTCTTACAGCGTGAGTACGGAGGTCAGAGCTAATTTACCTTTTGGAAATAGAAGTAAATGTTCAGATTGCTCGACTTTATCATGAACAGATTAATTTGTAAATGACTCAGAATAAGGAGTTTTCCAAGTAATTTCATCTGAATGCATTTTATTTTCTCATTCCTTAGTTCATTCTACCAATGTAGTAAAGTAGTTTGCAGGCATTCTAATTCATCATCCTCACCTATCATCCAAAATCCTTTGAAAACAACAGACTTCCTTTTATTTCTGAAATGTTTGATGCATGGTCACCTTACTGAATCCAACTCTATGTTACATGTGGTCTTTTGCCATGTATCAAATATCACGGAATAATACCTTCTTAATATTTTGAAAAGCCTCTTACTGCATTTTGTTTATAATTAAGTTATTCTCTAAACTTTGACCACAGGGTGTTCATTCATTACCTTGTTGATAATTTCCAGTTAAATCAAATTGCTGCTTACATTAACAAACACTCCTATGGGTTTCTTTTAAGGTATCCAGAAAAATCTACATTGTTCAGATTTTTTAAAATATTTATTTACTTACATGTATATAAGTGTTTCACCTGCATGTATGTCTGTGTGCCATGTGCATGCAGTGACCATGGGGGCCAGAAGAGGCATCAGATCCCCTGGAACTGAAGTTACAGCTGGTTGTGAGTTGCCATGTGGGTGCTGGGGACGAAATCTGGATCCTGAGGGAAAGCAGCAAGAGCTCTTAATCACAGAGCCTTCTCTCCAGTCCCTGTTGTATAGATTTACAAAAAGCTAGCCCTTTCTATTACATGGTACCTTAACCATTTGTACACATGCAGATCTACTTTAAATAAAGATAATCTATTATTGAACTCAATTATTTATAATGCCAAAGAAAGGAAACAAATATTTTAAGACGTAGTGTATTCATAACTGAATCTTAGGGTTCTAGAGAATGTTCCCTTTTAGTTCCCCCACCCTTTGATCTGTAGTAATTATTGGACACTTTCATCCAAAATGGATGAGAACGAGCACATGGCTACACAAGGCACGAGCTGAGAGCTGGGGTAAGCAGGACTGAGGCTTTGGCATTTTCAGGAGAGATTCTGCCATCATTCCCTCACATTCTGATAAGCCAAATCAGTATGAATGTGAATGCAGAACAGGACTGTGGAGGTAAGGCTTCCATCCATTCTGAAGTTTTGAGTTAGCCAAGAAAGGCTAACTACATTAGAACTGTTTTGTTTTAGATATATTCTAATACATTCTGACTATGTTCAAGTTCATTGAGATGTACAGACTCTGAGTCTGAACAAGTGCTTGTTTGAGTGGTTATGTTAACCTAACTGCCAATTGTTTATAGTAAAGTGATTTTTATACTTTACTCACTTTTCTTAAGTGAAAAAATATTTTGAGGCTAAAAAGCAATAATATACATGGTAGATTTCCAGCCCCAAATGGCTGCCCACCAAAATATTACATTGTAAGTATTTAAACATCAGCATTTAAAATTCAATTTTTTAGATTATGATTGACACCCCCTTTCAATCTCCTCTTTCTCTAGGATCCATGGACAATAGGCCTGTGTTTGTTTTCATATCCACACCCATAAGCTCCAAAGTAGCTGGCCTCACTAAACCCTCAGTCCATAGATTCACACATGGAAGCGAGGAAACTGGCCTTGCTTCAAAGGCCAGTGCGCTACACAATCTGGATCTTGATTATTCTTTATTAGTGGAAGCAGCTGCCAGGAAGAGAACACTGTCTGTAGTGCCCCAGCGCAGGACAACGATACATAGTCACCAGGGGCCATGAAGACATGGACGGGAGTAAATAAAAGCTGAGTTGTAAAGATAGGCAAGCGTATGGGAGGGAGACACGCAGAGAGGCTTACTCCAATACTTGTTATAATTAAATAGCTCTTGAAGATTCTGGCTCCTAACTTTTAATCACAGGATCAGTTCTCTAGCAATAACAGCCTCAGCTTTATCTGTCTGAATAGATAAAGGCCCAACTATATGATGGATAAAGCTGGGTGCCAACCAATATGACTTATTTTGCTTAACTTTATACACAGTAATTATCTGATTTGTTTTTATTAGAAGAATTTACACTAACATAAAATGACTGTATTTTCATATACTTGCCTAACCAGTGTTTATGGAGTGCCTGACACCAAACCCATGGGACTCATCTGCTCTTGCTGTTGCCTATCCACACATTTATTAATGTTTCTGGGACAATCAAGAAACTGACGCACCAAGTTTGCTGTTTTTTCTCCAGTGGTCCAGTGATAAAACACCTGCGGTGTCTATCATCAGACATTATAAAAATAAATTTTGACTTGAAGAAAGAAGAAAATCACCCAGAAAATGTATTTTGAGCTCATGAATAGTATTGGGGACACTGTAATTGCTAAATATAGCCATATCAAAATTTTAAATTTGGTTATCAGTGGGTCCACATTTTCATGAGGAGGACAGACCTGAAGTATAAAATGTGGTCAGTGCACTTACTCCTGAAATGGAGGAAGGATTACCAAACTAAGTCCCAGAAAGGAAAGGTGGGCTTAAATTACCCGGGCTCCAAAATTTGGTGTCCTAAAACAAAATCCATGGTAGCTCATAATCTTGTTAAGCAGAAATCTGGGCAAGGCTGTTTCTGCTCCACTGGACTTGTACAGAAATGACTGAGCAACAGCCCGACAGAACAGGCACAGGGAGCGTGGGCTTGGCAGAGCTGGGGAGAAGGGTGAAGAGTCAGGTGATGTCATGCAGAGAGCACTGACATTCAGCTAGGAAGAAGGGAGAACCCTGAAGATGGGTGCTGGGGATGGATGCACTGCCTAGCAAACGGACTGGATCGACTGGACCTCGCCCGAAGGAGTTTTTGAGGGCCCTAAGGTGAGAGTGAGAATGGAATGGACAATCTTGAAGGTGTCCCACACACAGAGCTTAAGTGTGCTTCCTTTCCACACCACAGTCTCCTTTCTTTTTTTTCCCCCCGAGACAGGGTTTCTCTGTGTAGCTTTGCGCCTTTCCTGGATCTCGCTCCATAGAGCAGGCTGGCCTCTAACTCACAAAGATCAGCCTGCCTCTGCCTCCCGAGTGCTTGGGATTAAAGGCGTGTGCCACCACCGCCCGGCCACAGTCTCCTTTCTAATGTCTTTCCCACTGAATTGCAACAGAGGCTTCTTCTGGAAGCTTCCCGTAAAAGCTCTAGGCAAAGTTAGGAACCATTTTCCTGGGCTCCAAAGAGGTATCTTCAGGGCACTTCATCGTATAATCTTGTCAAGAATAAGACTCAAGACTCTAGGAAAGTTCTGGAAGAAATTCAAGCTTGGCCCTGTGCCTATTGTCTTGTTTTTCTGTTCCTGGACTTTGGCACAGGACAGACACTTTAAACACCATGAAATGCGTGCACAGAAAGACAGGAGCCATCCCATGACTATCCAGGAGTTCCTAGTCAGAGCTCTAGCTGCTTCCTTGTTTCCACTGGGTTTTCTGCCATAGCAGCTATGGAATGCTTCCTAGCTTCACTTGGGGGGGGGGGGCTGCAAAAGGAGGAGAAAAGAGACTCCATGCTAGGTGTCCCCAGCTCTAACTGGGAAAATCACTGTGCTTTGAGAAAGCCATGGAGAATGGCAACAGAGTCCAGCATCTAACACTGAGCTAAGGCTGCAGGAAATGAAAAGCAGACTTTTGCAAACGCACAGGAGTTGGCATCTGAGAGGAGGCAGGCAGGGTCCTCTGACTGCCATTGCAGAGGATCCGTGCTGTCCTGACTGTTCCCCAGAGTTGACAGGGAAAGAGTGCAATACAAACAACAAAAGCATGTCAATCCCGTTGTGCCTCCGAGGAGCCATCTGTGAATAACAGCTTTGGAGCCTGGGTGTCAGAAAATGACAAGTCACAAAATTATCACATGGGCACTATCAGTCCCAGGGACTTTTACTGGGGAGATAGATGTGCGTCCAATAATTAAAATGTTAAACAACCTCCATTTAGAATGAACTCTCTTAGTGTCCTAGGAAAGGAGGAAAAGGGAGAAGCTGAAAACATTCTCGCCAGCACAACCTGGGAAGAAACTCAAGTGTCCAAGCTACAGAGAATTTATTGGGAATTGTATTTGTGTGTTATTCATTTCCAAAGGAGATCCCTATTTTCTTCTTTTCCAAGGGTCACAGGATATGGTAAATTCACTGTGGGGAAAAAAAGCGAGCCCTTAATTTCACTTAGTGACGAGGGACAATGAAAACACAGGTCACTAAACATGAACTACGGAGAAAACAGTACTGAAATTTCAATGTGCACATGTGTGCAGGAGGAAGAGATGCTATGGTTCACAATCATTGACAGATGAAAGGACTGTGTCTGAATAATAAAAATCCACCTGCTAGCTCTTGCTTGTCAATCATCATGAAGCCAGAAGTACCAGGTTACACAGGGAAGCAATTCACCTGAGGACCAAGAGAAAGCATCCAATATACAATGCAAGTTTTTAAGATCATTGTTATCAGCCCAGTGTTTGCCATGGAAAAATTTTCTTTATACACATATACCTCTTTGGAAATAAACTCCTTAATCATTTTCCTATTTATTTGAGTCGATATTAAATATAAGCCAACTACTGTGCCTAATTTAAAGATAAGATTTGCTTCTTTATGATTTTTTTTGGAGGGGGGTGGAATTGTAATTTCTTAATCAGTGCAGTTGAAAAGGCTAAATCAACATTTATAGAATGTTGTAGATATACACAATCACAAATTTAACTGTGTAAGGAATAGAAAAGTAATTATGTTCAGATAAGGATTAAGAGAAAGTTGTTATCTGTCATTTAATTAGCTGCAGAGAAACCCATAGGGACTGGGCTCCAAGCTCTAAAAATCTAGTGTTAAATTAAATGCCTAATGACCTGTCATAGTCTGTCAGCTGGCTGACAAGTCCTGAGCAGGCATTTGCTTCCTCTATTACTCGGTGGCAGGCACAGAAATATGTGATGCTCAGAAAGAAGCTCAGGAGATGCATCTGGGAGTTTGAGAACCATAGCAACAGCAGGTATGTGCGAGCATGTGGAGCAAGGAAGCAGAGCCCTGGCATTCGGTCCAGGAGTGTCCGCTATAGAGCAGCAGTAGAGAATGTGCAGCTAGAAGAAGGCTGATCCCTTCTACACATTTTACATAACTCAGTGTGGTTTCATGAACAGACATCCTAACAACTGCCTAGTCTATTTCTTCACTCATACTCGGGGGACCAAGCCATCAACTAACTGTTCTTAGAAAACTGCCAAGAAGTGAGGTGATCACCCATTTCTCTATAATTGTATTCTGGGGGTGACATTAGGTAGTAACATATCCTTATGGTAAGATATAGATAGATGATAGATAGATAGATAGATAGATAGATAGATAGATAGATAGATAGATAGATAAGCAGGTAGGTAGGTAGATAGATAGATAGATAGATAGATAGATAGATAGATAGATAGATAGATAGATAGATAGGAAGATAGAAAAACAGACAGACAGACAGACAGGTGGTAATGTCCTCCATTACCTATCAAAAGCACATAGTGTAGATAGCTAGATAGACAGGTAGGTAGTTCGTTAGATGATAGATAGATAGATAGATAGATAGATAGATAGATAGATAGATAGATAGACAGATAGATAGATAGGAAGATAGAAAAACAGAGAGACAGACAGACAGGTGGTAATGTCCTCCACTACCTATACATAGTGGCCTTTTCAGGGATCTTAGCAAAGCAGATCTTTGTTAAAGAACAGAGCAGCATTCGGGGCTTATTTTTAATAAATTCATTCATTTACACTGTAGGAAGTTTGGATTAAACTATCATTAGTAGTAGTAAGGAGTTTATACAATGATAAATGAAGGGCTTGTGCCCAACTCTGGGTGGTTTCTGTTCTGTTTTCAGCGTGTAAAGGTGCATCATCCACCTGTCCGCTGACACACTCGCCTTAGGTGGTCTTAGGGCTAAAGACTTTGATCCTCAGTCCCTCATGCTTCCTTTAATATCAATATTATTTCTTGATCATGAAAGTTTGAATAAATCTAAAAATGTAAAAACATAATTCTTGGATACAAAGGAGCTCTAGAGTCCTGGGATCAGTTCAGTTCCCACACTGTGGACTTGTCTAACTGATACAGATCTTCACATTTTCTCATTCATTTTAATAAGGGCTAGATAAAGGGAAAATGAGAGTTTAGCAGAGGGGCTGATCAAAAGTTGGTTTCTGAAGTGTTTATCTAAATTGTTCTATTATTAATAAAAACTTGGGAGTCAGATATTGGGGTAAAAACCTGATAGAGCAAGAAATCAGCAGAGGGATAACCAGCTGACCCTGCCTCCAGGCTTCTCAGATCACAAGGGCCAGTGGCTCCTTCCAAGCCTCTCCCTGTTACTTCCTGTGCCTCCCTATCATATCCTGGGTCCTCCAAAATCTCTATCGCTAATTCTGGTCAGCTAGTTGTTGACTCCACCCCCAACCCGATTCAAGGTTAACTTCATTAATATTTTTGGCATGTTACAGTGTGATCAAATATCCTACAACAGGTTTCTATCCTTCTCCATTTACCAACTCTATTAACTTATAAGACCAAAACCCCTTCAACAAAACAGTGATACTGACAAACTCCAGTCATGGAAAAGGTAAATTGAATACAGATGCCCATGCCATTTACTCTACAGTAATTATTTTTCAGTTGACTTTGCAAAGTCATCAAGAGGTCAATCTGTGATGTTTTCCCTCAGTAGGATGTACTTCTCTGCTTCTGTTATTCAGTAGCTAGGGTACTCTGCTGCTAGACTAGTTTTTCACAATGCTGTCAATGACGTGTGACTGAACGTAAGGAGGATGTGTGCTGTACAAATACTCAGGGAATCCGTCAGGCTCTCCACACATACTCAGTGATGTTACAAACATGAGGAATGACAGAATAGAGATCATGTTAACCTTCACAAATCCTACAACCTCAAAGATCACACCGGAGACCAAGTGACAAGTTTCCTAAGACATGTCCCTGCCATGCCTGTCTCTCTTACCTAATTCACAGGAGGAGTTCAGTCTGGCCAGGGAGTACATGACTTTGCTCCAGCACTGAGAGACTGCTCAATGACTGGCACTGGGATGTGGGCACTGGGCTCTAGCCCTGCTCAGAGGATACTCTGTCACGGCTGAGTGAGACCAAAAGGATTATGGTTGACACATACAATAGGCAAACATATGTTTTGCCATTGGGATCTGAATTTGAGCCCAAAGCCCAACATTTTATAGGATAACACTTGACACCATTTAATTCTCTAACTGTAAATACATACAATAAGATAAAAAGAAAACCCAAATAGTTCACACTGCTTGTTGATTTCAGGATTTGTGTACAGCAATTACTGTAACAAAGGTACCCATGCCTGGTGCAAAGTAACATTCACTTTACAAAGGCATGATTCCTACAGCTCTGACATCTTTAGTTTAATTCTCAGAAACGGGCAGATTCCTAGCATGCAAGATACTGGAATTTCTTGTGACAACTAGAAAAGCATTTGAACAAATCTTCAATCCACTTCCAGCATAAATGATATTAATGTAAGTGTTGCTCAGTTTTTGTCAAGCTGACACAGGCTGGAGCCATCAGGGAAGAGAGACTCTCAGTTATGAAAATGCCTTGATAGACTGGCCTGTGGGCAAGTCTGATGGGCATTTTCTTGACTAATTATTGATTAATTATTGTGGGAGATCTCAATCCATTGTGGGAGGTAGCACCACTGGGCAGGTGGTCTTGGGTAATATATATATATATATATATTAAGCAGACTGAGCCAAACCAGTAAGCAGCACTCTCCATAGCCTCTGCCTCCAGTTCCTGCCTTCTGTCCTGACTTTCCTCAGGGATGGACGATGACTTGGAAGCGTGAGATGAAATAAGCACTTTCCTACCCATGCTGCTTTTGGTCATTGTTTTATCAGACCAATAGTAAGTAAAGGAAGCCTATGCATGAATTCCTAGAATGACTATTACTGAGATTACTATAAACACTACCATTTAATCAGACAAAATCACCATATAAAGAGACGTGCCCAGAACTGAGAGGTTCTTCACTTCACTTGGATGTACACATTCCTGATCAGCTTCAGAGGCAGGTAAGACTGGTAAGCAAGACAGGAACACTCCTAACACAGCCTAGAGGGGAGGGAGACACAGGAACACAAGGCAGTGTGGGATGTACATAATAATGATGTTTTCAGGGCAGCAAGATAGGTTTTTACAGTAATATATTCCTCATACAATCGCCAACACATTAACTCCCTGAAAGGTTTTTAAATTGATATTTTAGATTAACATTCAGCATAATGACTATCCTAAGATGAAACCCATTACTTTGTATATAGTTAGGATGTTTACCCCAGAGAGAGAATGCATTCTAGGGGAAGTGGGCATTTCATTAATTCTTGAAAATTCAAGAATAAATAAGGACTTAGCTAGCCTGAAGTTTAATGGGAATGTAATGAGACACAGACCTGAGGCAAACCTCAAATTTGTTAAGGCTAAACAAAGGAAAACCTATAATAAAAACAGAGAAGGCAAGGCATTCCACTATAGCTGAGTTTTATTTAAGACATGTGGTCTTGCTCAAAATTTTTAAATCAAATATTTTGAAGTCAATATCTTCTGGATAATATAGAAATATGTTTCATAAAATCCAATTTCTGATTTTGAAGGTATACACAAGAGTAAAATTTTATTATGGATATTTTTATACTGCTATCAGTCAAACAATGTCACCTTGCCTCTCCAAAACAGACAACCCCAGAAGAATCTGCTCTTTGATACTGAATGAAGGATTTCATGAACAATATATATAAGAATTATTGTTGCTTTCCTTCTCCACTGAAATATCTAGAGATGAAAGGAGAAAATGGAAATGTGATGTTTTTAAGGAACATTCCTCTAAAAGGCCATTACTAATTCTTACTTTTTTATTACAGGCTCTATTTGGTCTGTCTTTCATCTAGATGTACTTGTGGGTCCTATTACCTCCAAGATCACAGCTGCATATTAGCAGCGTAAATGGGCATCTACAAAGGGTGTTAGGAATGATCAGCCACCTTGATGCTGACCAGCCTAACAAGGGACTCAAATTGTGACTTTTGTTCCCCAGAGTTTGAAGGCAAGCTCACTTTGTGAAATCGTGAAGCATTCAAAGAACCAACATAAAGAAACAGATACTAAGGAGGGACAAAAATATTTTTAATGGTTCAATTTGTTTACTGTCTTTCCTAATTGACTAAAAGGTGTGTGGAAGAGCTGAGTGGCATCATCACCAGGACCAGTGCCCTGAGTTCTGCCTGGAATTTGTTATGTGAAATGTCTTCAAAAAGTTTAATAAATGAAGAAATGAATGAAAGATTACACTGCACGAAACTGAGTTGTAAGCCAACATGCATAAGGAGATGCATATATAAGAAAGTCACATTAAAATACTTGTCTTGGACATTTTTTTTAAAAACAAGAATTCAGTAGCTTAAGGGATTAAGTCTCATAAATGTGGTCTGTCCTGAGAATACTGTAAAGCAGTTTATCAAAAGTTTGTTCCTGGGCTTTCAAAAAGTCACTGGGGCTGAAGGCAAAGTTAAAACAGGAGGAGCAAAATCAGTGTAGGAAAATGATGATGATGATGATGATGATGATGACTATGACGATGATAAATCTGAGCTGATTCAAGGCTATTAAGATGAACATGCGAGCCAAGCAGACTGCCTTTTTGCCTCTTTGGTTTTTGTCTTGTGGTTTTTGAACATCTGGATGATGTTATGATGCTCACAGTATAAAGAGAAAAATAAACACTGCACAAATGACCCTGACAATCATAAGTCAGTCCTATAACACCCCTGCCCCCTCAACCCTAAAGAAAACCAAAGAAAGGTGATCACGGTGCTGTGGTAACAAGAGATCTTTAAAACCTGACCCAAAATATGACCCCCACACCTTACCACATGCCATAGGCTACAATGTGCACAATGGATTTTCAGATTTCATAATTGTATTTAGAACTTTCAAAATCATGTAAAATTTTCAACACTTCATCTGGCTGCAGCATTTTAAAATTGTTTCAGTTTATTTTAGACATTAGGCCCTTGATTCTTACACATAAGGACCCCAAGACTCAAGTCAGCACCAAGTCAGTGACTTTTGAGTCGGAGGAAATGTGCAGAGCTACTGCTTCCATCTCTCCTGGTGGGGACGTCAGTTAATGTCAGGTGCCGAGAACCAGACAACAGTCAAAGGTCAAGAAAGCCAGTTCAGGAATCCTGAGTCTGGAACACCTAGTAAATAGCAATAGAAAAGCATCGGGGCTGACACAGAACAGGCAGTGCCCAGTAGAAAAGCAACTTTTAAAACAGAGTCATCTCAGGGCTAGAGAGACTGCCCAGCAGTTTAGGAGTCTTGGCTCCTTCTGTAGAGTGCTCAGTTCTCAGCACCCACATGACACAGGGTGGCTCACAACCATCTGTAACTCCAGTTCCAGGGGATCTGACTCCCCCTTCTGGCCTCTGCAGGCACTGCATGAATATGGTGCACACACATTCAGGCAAACACTCATACACATAAAATAAAATAAACCTTAATAAAAAATAAAATAAAATTGAATAGTCTCTTTTCCTCCACCCATCATTTCCACACTATGTAGTTTTCCTATATCTTGTGTAGGAATGGATAATTACTTTCAAGAGTGAAAGAGAACCAATATTTGATGGAGATTTAAAAAATCTTGAGAGGGCTGGAGAGATGGCTCAGAGGTTAAGAGCACTGGCTGCTCTTCCAGAGGTCCTAGGTTCAATTCTCAGCACCCATATGGTGGCTCACAACCATCTATAGTGGGATCTGATGCCCTCTTCTGGTATAAAGTTGTTGTACATGCACATAGAGCACTCATATCAATCAATCAATCAATCAATCAATCAATCAATCAATCAATCTTAGGGCTGGAGAGATGGCTCAGCAGTTAAGAGCACTCACTGTTCTTCCAGAGGTCTGAGTTTAATTCCCAGCAACCACATGGTGGCTTACAGCCATCTGTATGAGATCTGGTGCCTTCTTCTGGCCTGCAGGCATACATGCAGACAGAATACTGAATACATAATAAATAAATAAACCTTTAAAATAAAAATTTTGGGAACTGGATGCAAATAGAAAGTGTGACTGATACAGATATGAGTGGTCTAGGTACAGATGTGAGTGGTCTAGATACAGATGTGAGTGGAAAGTTATTCCCTAAAACTAACTCTCCAGCCTCCTATTACTGACAGATCATGAAGGTAAGCAAACATGAGAACGCTCCAATATATTCATTTACTGTTGAATAAAAGCCTCTTTCTGTATTAATTCCTAATAATACATTCAAGTGCAATAGTTTATAGTTAATCAATAGTCCTCACACCCACCCACGTTAGTCCTCCTATGAAATTATAAGGAAAATATATCAAATATATACATATATGAACAGTATAAAATCAATTTTATTAAGTAAATGAGGAAACTCAAGAAGCTCTATGAGTGACCATCAAGAGTCTAGAGTCTAGACTGACAAGTTATAAATGGTAGAGTCAAAATTCTCCCCCTGATCTGGGGGAATCCAAAATTTGTTAGCTTCCCATCTTATTAAAAGTGAGCATACATGCTTTCTCGCAGATGCCAGAACAACTTCTAATTATTGAACCACTTACCACTATTCTCCAGCGTGGAGATAATTAGGAATCTGGCCAACATGAAATGCCACCTACTTACAAGAGAATAAAAATGCTGTTAAGTGTAACACAACTTCAGCATAGCACTGGGTTGTCAGGGATGAGATTCCATCTCATTGATGGATCATGTCTGGCAACACTCACCTCTTTTTGACGGTACTTAATGGCTAATTTTAGCCTCGCAAGATCATTTCCACTCTGTTCTTCGATCAGACTATTGTCATCGCGGTAATTAAGAATGATTTCCAGCTCTCTGGAACTCCGTGTCTGATCTAGGAGGTCCTTAGCAAATTGTTTGCATTGTCTAGACAGCTCTTCGTATTCCGACTTGAATTCATTCTCCACCTTGCTCAGTTCCTGCAGCTCCCAGCTCAGTTGAAAGGCGGTGAGGAAAGGGTCTTCGCTTGACAGAGCGATGAGTGAGGGACTGGCCAATGCCTTGTAGATGTTGAGCCTGGACCTCGAGTGCCTGAGGCTGTCCACATCTGAGCTGGAGACACACTCGACACAATTACAGCGGACCTCGTGGGGTCTGGGCACCGAGACACCTTTCTGGACCAAAAGTTTGATTATCTCATAATTATTTGTATGTGCGGCCAAGATGATAGGTGTAATGTCTGGAGTGAATTCAGAGAACTGCTTATCAAGGAGAATGGGAGGCACCTGGGGAGAGAACAAAGCAGAGGTGTGGGTGCATGCTCATTTCTTAAAGCTTCTGAATTTCAAGCAGCCCAGGGCAGCTGTGCTGAGCCAGGATCATAAATCATTTGTCATGTTTCCTTTCAGGACAGACTTTTTTACCCAAAAAAGACAAAAAAAAAAAAAAATCAAGAAAAAAACTTAACCCCATTATAATAAAATATCCTCCCTACAAAATAAATTGTGACTTTTTTCTAAAATATTAAAATAGGTGGCCATGGCTAGATGAAAAGCCTTCCTTACTCCTAATTTATTTGTCAACAGATAATCTTTTTTTTTTTCTACAGACACTGACTTGATAATCAAGAAATAAACTTAAAAAAAATTGAGTTGCTTTAAAACCAAGATCCTGGGGCTGGAGAGATGGCTCAGTGGTTAAGAGCACTGGCTGCTCTTCCAGAGGACCCAGGTTCAATTTCCAGCACCCACATGGTGGCTCACAACCATCTGTAACTCCAGTTCCAAGGGATCCAGTGCCTTTTTCTGGCCTCTGTGAGCATGAAACACACATGATGCACATATATGCCTGTAGGTGAACACTCATGCAGAGTTTGAATGTTTCCCTTAGTCTTACTGTAAAGACAATGATGTTTCTAACTGGGTCGTTTTAACATCACACAGCCCTGGAGTTACTTGCACACACAGAGACTGTATTCCCTCAGAGAGCAACTGCTGTTCCCAGAAGTCGTCCATGTTCTTCATGGTGAAGCCATGTGGCTCCAGCCTGAGGCACACAGAACTTTCAAAATCTTTAGTGTAATACTTGACCCAATTTTAGAAATACCTGTCATTAGAATATGTATTTTTGTATACTAATAATGTAATAGACAATTTTAAGAGTGAAATTCATCAAAATGTGACATCTATCCAATCTGTCTTTGTACCTTTGTATGCAGAATTCATTAGAATATGTCATACTTACAGAATAAAAATGTGCACATAGTATTATTTTGTGCATCACAGATGTTAAAAATAACATCCATCTCCTTTGTTTGTCTATTTGTTTTCAAGACAGGATCTCACTATGTAGCTCTGACTATCCTGTAACTCACTATGTAAACTAGGTTGGCTTTGAACTCACCATTCCCAGGTAGTATCCACATTCAATATGGGTATTTTTCTTAACTGGGCAAGTAACATGTGAACAGGTTTCTAACTCTGTTTTGTGTAGAATAGTTTGCCTCATAACATGAAGTTTCCATGACTCAAAAATCTTCTGCATGCTCTAGCAGACAGTACAGGGATGGAAGTTTTGTTAAACAGGCACTTTTTTTCTAATCAAAATTGTTTGGGTTCTGCGATTTCATTTTGTTCTCAATGTAATATACTAATGCATTTTTATAAAAACTCAGAATATAAATACTTTTGCCTCCCATATGTAGAGATTTCTTTGACTTTCTAATTCAAATCAATTTAAAGTTAATTTTAAAATCCAATTAATAGATGTTATATAGAATTTGAAAATTCATACACACACCCAAGTATACACAGGTATATTTCTGCATGAGCTTAGACAAAAACAAGTGGCTTTTATATGAACGAATCAGTTAATGAACCGATGGATGAACAAATGGATGGATGGATAGATGGATGGGTGATGGATGGGTGGGTGGTGGATGGATCACGTAAGTTACACTCTTATCCAATCAAATTCAATGGTATCATTCCAGGGCCAACCTACTGCTCCAAATGAGTAAGAGGTGTGCAGACTGCCAACATGCAGCAATGCAACTCTGGTTTCAGTGTAAGCTGAGGATTTACTTGCACGCCCACAGCCAGTCCATGAAGCAAAGATGGCGGGGCCTTCTGGGCAGCTACAACTGCACTAGCAGTTGGATCAGGCATATGATGAAACCTTGACCTAGGAACAGGATGAAAGGCAGCTGAAAGTGAACTGACCACTTTTACATGCTTATTGCTCTAAATGCAGAGCTCACAAAATTTGTGTGGCATGCACTCACAAAATCTGAGGCTGCTTGTGGAGTCATGCAGAAAGAAGACTATCCCAAACAAGGATTGTTGTGCACTGTATAGGGAAAAATAACAGGTACATGTAATATGTACATGCATATATGTGTACATACACTTCTCTACTAATATCTTCAGTGGAGGTAATGAAAGGTAATTTAACTGATTGTGAATTAGTGATCAGCATATCAAAAATGTGATATAATAATAATGCCATCAAAACTGATTTTTTAAACCTAGATTCATAATTTAAAGGAACTGCATATGTCATTTAGGAGCTAGAAAAATTGAAATATCATATATCTCTTCCTAGTTCATATATGTATTTTTTAATCTATCATATCTTAATTTGAACTATTTACATACAGGCAGCACTTGGTGGGTTTAAAGCAACACATGAAACTGGGAGATACAAGTGGTTGGGGTGGGATGAACCAGAAAGGAGGGAGTGGCTGTGGATTTCATCAAAACACATTATACACATGTAGGAAATTTCCAGACAATAAAAAATACCTTAAGTCCCATTGAACTGAAATCAGAAAACAACTCCATGGAGGGTTTTTATTGCAAAGCACTGATCAACTAGTTCTCATTTTCAATTTCAGGAAACTGAAAAATTAGACTTCCAGAATAGGAAAGTATCACATTTAATTTTTGAAACAATGCAGTTATTTTTACTGAAGGAAAGAATGTTCAACCCTTATGACTATTAGACACCATCGAGTAGAAAAAGTAGACCATAACATATATGCCGGGTTTCTTCATAAAGGAAATATCTGGCAAATGTCTCATATAAGTAAAAGAATTTTAAGGAGAAATCAAAAGCTAAACGAAGCATAAACAGAAAGGAAGATTCCTATTCCTAAGAAATGCTCAGTCTGTAAAGGATCGACCGGACCTCTGATGTGTTGAGACAATGGCACAGGCTTAGACATGTCTGCTAAGATCCCGCGTTCCCAAGGTTTTAAAAACAATGCATTTAAATCATCAGAGTTGCAGACTGGATGAGGAAAGAAGCTACAGTTCTTGCTCACTACAAGGAAATCACAAATGACTCAGGTGCCGGGTCTGCTTAGCGTGCAGACACGTTCCCTAAACTTGAATAATTATACATGTCAAAACTAAATTGTAAGAAGGAAATGAGGCAAATCTGCCTCTGACAGCTCACAAGGTCCTGTGCTCGGTAAAGCTACTAGACCCTGTGTTTGCCGCATTCACAAGGTCCCGTGCAATGTTCATGGAGCAAAAATCAATGAGTTTCTCTAAATTAGCAATATGTAAAACAGAACATATAATACAGAGAGTTTTTAACATGGAAATTATTTAATGATAAAATATATAGCAATGATGGATGTGGTAAAGAAAATTAAAAACTGGAAGAAAAAGTAAAATTGTGTTATCTGGAATAAGATCCGAATATGGAATAAATCTATTGGCAATAGATGATGGTTAGCAGACAGATCCACAACTGGCCACAGCACAGAAAATCAGGCACAGCAGAACGCCCAGCTGTCAATGGGAGTATAGACCTCAGTTCCTCCTCCTCCTCCTCCTAAGGCTCAGAGATCACTGAAGACACAGAAAGGCTGAAGAGCCAGAGGTGGTGTATGAATACAGGAAAGAGTGTCTGCAGGTCACAGCAAGGCAGCTACAACCTGCACAGGACCCATGTAAGCCTGATGAAGAGAGGAGGGAGGAACCAAATCCCGTCCCCAGCCAAGGTGCTATTAGCAGTGCTGAGAGAGGGAGAGCCAGTTTGCTCCAGGAGTGGACCTCTGATAAGCAGACCACAGTCCAGTGGAAGGCTCCACATACAGGAACACTTGGCCAGTACAAATTTATCTTGATAGTTTTTTTTTTTAATTCTTCTCTCATATATTACACCTTGAACATAATTTCCCCTCCCTCTTCCCCTCCCAGTCCCTCTGCCCACCTCACCCCATCCACTCCCCCTCCTTTTCCTATAGAGAAGGGCAGGCTCCTAGGGATCGGTTTCTAAACAAAGGACACAAAGCTGTGTGGATGGTAAAGGGGGCACAGAGAGTGGGAGAGGGGGTTGAAACACATTGCACAAAATTATCAAAAAAATTAATGAAAGATTAGTGAGTTTACCCAATAGAAATGAGGAAAATATAAACATGTCTGATCTATAAAATATGGGGGGGGGGAATCATAAAATCATCATTATGTCAAGTTCCATAAAATATATGTATGTTATACCATTTTGTTGGAATCTTTTTATATTAGAAGTTGATGGAATGATAAACACTAGTTAATATGGAGGAATTATCTAAGAATAACTAAAAATTATGATACAGAATATGCTTCAAGAATACAGCAGAACACACGAATTGCTTGAACAGCTGCTTTACAGGAATGATCCCTGAGGATTATCTGTAATACCTTTGCATGTGAATAGAGGAGCTGTTCTCTTAAGGAAAAGCAGACCATTTATTAAATGACACTAACAGTTTTCCACCCAAACTAAACTAGGTCTCTAATTCAGTTTACAACGTTAAATTTGATATGAAGTAAATATTTAAATATTAAAACCAAAAAGCAACATAACTTTAGAAAAATAAATAAATAGCTATGTAGCCCTGGGGTTCAGGAGAAATCTTTAAGAAAAATGTAAACATGGAATTGAAACCTGAATATTTTATTATTCAGTCCTTGCATGCAAAGTTGAAAAATCCGAAGTATAATCTCAGAAAATGAGCTAATAAACAACGGTAAAGGACACAGGAAACACACTTACTGTACCCATTACCTAGAGTGGCGGCGAACCTGAAAATAGTTCTGCGACAGGGAAGAGACACAGGGATAGCTCTCAACATCTTCCTCACAGGAGAAAAATCAAATCAAATCAAAATGCCAGGCTATTTCTCATTAGCAGCCACACAAAGGAAAACTAAGAGAATACCAAAACATGCTATGCTTCTACCATGTTGCCACATTTGAAATGCTACGGAGACAAGTTCCGTCACCGGCAGAATGAGTTGTTATAGTCTGTTAGAGGGTACCTGCTGCTTATGTGAGTTCTGAAACCCACACTCTTCATGCCTGAGAACATTTCACCCAGACAGCCATGGTGACAATATTTCGCTACACAATGACCCTCTGAGGCACCAGGTTCTGCATCCAGATTCAACAAAGCACACATCAAAAGCTTTTGAAAAAAAAATGTTTCTACTGGGGATGGAGAGATGGCTCAGGGCTTAAGAGCACTTACTCCTCTTGCAGAGGCCCTGGGTACAATTCCCAGTATCCACGTGGTGGTTCATAGCTGTCTGTAACCTCAGTTCCAGGGCATCTGATGCCCTCTTCTAACCTATGTATGCACTGAATACACATGTGCACATACAAATATGCAGGCAAAACATTTATACACATAAAAATAATAAATACATAATGAATGAATGAATGAATGAATGTTTTTGTAATATGCATCTACACTGAATATATACAAACTTTTTTGGTTATTCTTGCTCCCTAAGTAAAAATTCTAACTAATTGTGGATAATTTATACTGCATTAGGTATCATAAATAATCCAGAATTAATTTGAAGGAGCATGTGTAGAGTTAATATGCCAATGCTGTGCCCTTTTATATAAAGAACTGAAGCATCCCAGAGGTCACCCATGCTAGGAGAATCCAGTCTCCCATGGATAACAAAAGGAGACTGTGTCACTGTTTGTCATGATAGAAATTTTGGAATCACTTGCATATTTTTCAAAAGATAAACATTTGAGAAAAGGATAATTTTTGTGCATTAAATATTACATCAGATATTTGAAGTAGAAAATATTGTCTGCATTGCTCTAGGGATGTCCCTGACATCTCATTTTGTAATGCTGGAGAACTGTGATATAGTTGTTTATGCAAAAGCTCCCTTTTTTAGCTTCATTAAACATTAGTTGAACATCTATACTGTACCAGACATGACCATTGTCTTATTCTGTTTTATCACAATATCTCATTTAGTGAGTAAAGACTCCAATCATCAGGGGGACCTGGCATGTCAGCATTTCCTTCATATCACATTTCAGTGGCCAGGTCATTGCAACATTGAATGTCTGTTCATGGTATTAATTATCCATGAGAGAAGAAAAACAAGCACTTTAAAAAACTGGTGAGAACAGAAGTACATACTATACACAATTCCATTTTCTTGTCTCCTTAAAGGCTCTTTATATGCTGTGGACCTCTCAAGTAAGTGATGTACCTAACTTAAACATTAATGACAATATCCATGTGTGTCCATTTTCATCTCTGCAAATAATTTTAATTATTAATCATTAATACATTTATTTTAAATTATATTAAACATACTACTTTATGGTAGGCTTACATAAAGTCCTGCTTCAAACGAAAAATACTGACCAAGAGAAATGCCGTTGACTTGGGGAAGTTCAGGGGGCACGTGGGAAATACAACAGTGTAAGAACTTTGATGGCAGATTTTAGAGATAGGAATACTTGTGCCAAGTGTAATAGGTTATGGACAAATCCATTTCAGCTAGTAGACTGTATCATGTAAATGTGCTTAGAATCTAATGATAATGATATTAGTCACAGCTAACACATACGAAACACCTGTGCTGTGGCTGGTGCTGAGAACTTGTGTGTCACCTTGGTCAATCTTCAGGATTTCAGTTTTGAGATAAATGTTCTGTTTTATACAAATGAGAATGTCAAGTCTTTGTGAAATTAATTAAGTACCTTGTCTATGGTCACACAGAAATCCATAAAGCCTGACTCTAGACTCTAAATTCTTCAATATATTAGACATTCCTTGTAGCCAAAAGGTTTCTCCAGGAAAAAAATAAGATTCTAAAATGGAGCTAAAAATAGCTTCCTAGTTGTGTTTCTCATGCAAGCCATGAGATGCAGTATGATGGGTTCACAGCAGTGTGTGGGCTTGATCTGCATTATGACAGATTCCTGCCGAAGTACACAGTAGCATCTCTAAGCCACACAGCATATTGTGTAGTGGATTCAGCTTTTGCTAATACAGGAAAAAAAAAAGTTTCCGGGCTGTTGGATGGAGGCATGGACCCACTGCTTCACAGAGTCAGCCATGAGCATGATTCCCCCAGAGCTGGCGGTAAATGTAGTTCCACCATGTTGGAAAGCTGAGCTGGGTGGAGCCAGCAGCCAAAGTTGCTATTAAGATAGATTCAGATGGGATAAACCCTAAAGAGTTTACAATGTGTGTAAAAATGTATGTAGGCTTGAAAGAGAGAGGAAAAAGAGTATAGACAGTTATATAAAGAAATAGAAAGTTTTAAAAAATAAAGTCTTTAAAGAGGCAATAAAAGTAATATAAAAAACAAGCCACGTAAAGATGGATATTACACAGAGAATCTGGATTGTGTTGTTTTTGGGATTTTTTTTTTTTTTGATTTTTCGAGACAGGGTTTCTCTGTGTAGCTTTGTGCCTTTCCTGGAACTTACTTGGTAGCCCAGGCTGGCCTTGAACTCACAGAGATCCACCTGGCTCTGCCTCCCGAGTGCTGGGATTAAAGGTGTGCGCCACCACTGCCCGGCTGTTTTGGGGATTTTTAACTGCAGAAAGACATTTGATTGTAAAGGCTGCTGAGTCAAGCCAATATAAGTATTTTAAAGATATCTTGACTTCAAAATTTGTGTCTAAGGATACATTGCTTTGGAAAGGAGGTTCTGCTTTTGTTTCCACAGAAGATGAGAACCTGTGGATTGCTTCCAGGCTAATACAGTTTGATCAACCAAGACCCTCTGAAAGGTCTCCAATGACACCATGGACCAGATGATCCAACATCCAAAACAGCTTCAAAGCAAATGGCTCAGACAATATAGCCTTATAGACTACTATAGCCAAGATTTAGCTACAATTATTAATTTTCTCAGGATCTCAGTGCCAGTGTCCCCATCCAGAAGGAAGCAGTATAAGAAACTATGCCCACATTCCCCCCTAGAATAGATTATGAATGTTTGTCTTTGTTTAGGGGGTTGGTTACAAATTGTTATTCGTCATAGTCAATCTCTTTCTAAAAGAAAAAAGGAGGATATGATATAGAAATGTATGATACAGATATGATAGGATGGAAATGTAAATTATTGAATCTACTTTTAAAGAGCAGCAACTTGCTTAAAATGTTTTACATTGCTATGGATTTTAGTTTATTGATACAAATTTAAAGTTAATTTTGTTATACTGTATATATACTCTTGTTTAAGGTATTTTTATACAACTCATTTAAAATTGTAATATGTAATTAAGAAATACAGATTAATAAAATCATCTCTGATGATCAAACTTATAGTCATGTTAGTTAAGTTTTCTAGGTACACACAGGTATATTTCAGTTAGGTAGGTAATCTTCAAACACTTCAAAGACCTACAGAATATGGCGTTTAAAATGTTTTAAAAACTTAGACTTTCTGGACAGTGAGACACGTCTGCTCCTGGCAGCACCAATTTACTTCAGAGAGGAGGATGGGTATCGAAGACACTCCATATGGAATTTATCTTCTTCTTGGCAGAACTGGCCATTTGGGCAAGAAACTGTTCATGCCTGGACTGCTTGACAAAATGTTGTATCGACTGGACATGCAGGACCCATGGAAAACTGACCACTGAATTTGCCAAAACAAGGCAAAATGGTCCTTCAGGTTCCTGCTTTGCAGAGGAGACTGCCAGACATTCTTCAGGACACAGGGAAAAGCAACTGAGAAATTCAAGGCCTATAGGCTGAAGATGGATGCCCCAGCATTGAAGAGGTACTTTGGGTGACTGTCCAGGCAGCTCTCTCTGTCATTCTAGATTTTTGGAAGTTGCTTACAATGCTCTTCCTGTTTACTTAGGTAATATTATATGCTTCTGAGGTCTTTGATGTAGTTGAAGACTAGATAGTTATAAGTATAATTTTCCTTGGTTATGATAAAAGATAAATTAGATATGAAACTTTAGCCTCACAAATATAGGATAGATGACAGAATAATTTCTTTAACTTTGCCACATACAAATAAACTAGATATTGTAACTGTAATTCTTGCTTGATAACTGTTTTGTTATATGTAATTTTACTAGGTTAAAGTTAAAATCTTCCTTGTGTTTAGACAGAAAAGGGGATGTGATGGGGGAATATCTTTCTGTATGCTGTGAATGTATGCTGCTCTGATTGGTTGATAAATAAAGCCATTTGGCCTTTGGTAAGGCAGCTTAGAGGTAGGTGGAAATCCAAAAAGAAAGACAGGAAGGGAAAGAAGAGGCAAGGCAGACACTGCTAGCCATTGCCAGGAGAAGCAAGATGTAAACATACCAGTAAGCCACAAGCTACATGGCAAAGTATAGATTTATAGAAATGGGTTAATTTAAGATGTGAGAGCTAGCTAGCAAGAAGCCTGCCATGGCCATAGTTTAAAATAATATAAGCCTGTGTGCGTGTTTATTTGTGTCTGAGCAGCTGCAGGGCCAGGCGGGACACAGGAAAACTTCCAGCTACAATTTCTATTTTCAAATTTATTTTTTTATTTGTGTCTATGTGTCTGTATGTGAGTATGTGCATGAGTCCATGTATTGCTGGAGGCCAAAAGAGGGCGCTGTTTCCCTGGGGCTTGAGTTACAGGTAATTGTGAGCTGCTGGGCATGGGTGCTGGGAACCAAACTCTGGTCCTTTAGAAGTACAGTAAGTGCTCCTAACCTCTGAGCCATCTCTCCAGCCCTGAAACTATGTGTCTTCTGGCTAAGGTAACTGTGACAGCCTGAGAATTGCTCCAGCACCAAGATATGATGATACACATTAATTCCTGCCCCAACCACCTTTCGCAGCATGGAAACAGCAAAATCAATCAATATTTTTCATTTCTACTCTTGCATTTTCTAATGCAGACATTTATTTTGAATCTTTCTCATTATAGATTAAGATTTGGAGAAACATACATCAAAGACTTCTTGAAGCTTATTCCCACAGGGCTGTGGTAAAGATGAAAGGTGAAAGCCTGTTGATCTCTGTAAATCACTAAACAGCAGGAGGTATGTATGACAACCCTGGGACTGTTTGGAGAAAGAGCAGAGAACTGTCTTGTTCAGTTTCTCCAGATTCATGTGCCTCTCCTCACATAAACACAGCCCCAATTATAGTGCTGGATGCATCTGCACAGTAGAACAGCCATTTCCTGGCGGGGAGTTTCATAAGCATGCATGTCAAGCTTTAGAAGGCTTTCTGTTACTAGGATTTTAAGCTGTCTCCCCAAAGCATGCAGATCTTTGTGATGAACTGCTATGGCTGTGTTCAAAATAATAAGCTTGAATATCCTCTGTCTATATAGGTACCGTAAGTTACAGTGAAGGAGAATCAATTAAATGACCTTTAACAAGATGTTAACAGGCTGAGTTTAAATGTAACTTCCTAGGAATTATGAATTATACACCAACTCTGGCCCATTATTTGAGTTTCTATTTATCTTGACTACGTTTTGCCATCTCCTTTTTACAACTCCCTGGTCCTTGGACATCCATGACTATTTTTATTTGGAGGGTAGTGTGTGGGCATAGGTACTATTCCACTAATTGCAGATTGCAGAATGCTACCTAACGGAACCACCTGTTAATTTTCAGTTTTCTCATCAGCAAAACGCTGAGTATAGTCTTTCCTTGAGAGTCTTTTAAGGACTAAAGTCAAAATTAGACATAAATGCATTCTGCACATAGTATTTCATAAAGCATAATCTGTTATCATTATTGTAGTTGGCATATCCACCACCACTGTCATTTCTATGGCAGCTCTCTTAGTCTCACTAGGTGACACGAGCCCATTCCACTCTTGCGCGTATTGCTTCTAAGATTCAATAAACCCAATGTCTTTACTTTTCACATGTGTATTCTCTACACAGTGTTAGTTATTCTGCTTGCATTAATTATGGTTTACATATGCAATATTCTATCTTTCCAGTCATTCAATAACTGTTTGCTGCAGCTGGAGCTCTTGCCACTCAGCCTGTCAACTTCCAGGAATATAGCAATGTGATGATGTCTTTGTCTTCATTCAGAGAAATAGTAAAGGCACAGTCCCTGAGTAAGCCAGTGGAGGGATATATTAAAAAATGGAAGAATGTCAAATTACAGGGTTCACACAGAAAACCACCGTAGAGTAAGAAGAAAGGAAGCATAGAAGAGAGAAGATGCTCCTAACCCTTTTTACTGACAAAGGGGAACGAGACTAGAACACTGGAGGATGGGAGGGCCAAGCGAAGCTTGTGACTAAGGGAAGAGCACTCTTGGAAGAGGGGACTGTGGCTATGGAAATGACAAAGCCTGCCTAAAGCTTTAGTCAGCTGAAGAGCAGTACAGTTGGTAGTGGAAGAGTGGAGATGGCAGCATTAGGTAAAAGCAGGAGGTGATGCACACTCGATTTGACCCACTTTCAGGACTGTGGCTGTTACTTCATGGTGAAATGAAAAGGCATTGGGACATTTTGAGCAGAGAGACAACACGACATCGCCACCTTCAGCAGAACCACCCTGGCATTTTCACTGAGAATGTACTGAAGGGATGGAGGAGGATGGCAGGCATCAGTGAAGAGGGAAATTACAGTGGAGACCTTGACAGGTGGAGTAATACTGGAGAGGTTACAAGAGTGAGGAACCCATTGGGTTTTGATAATGGAATATTATGGGATGTGAGATGAAATTTCATGCAGAGTGACCAAGGATGACAGAACACCCAGACCTGAGAAGCGCACAGGCTAACTTCTCGAGAACATTCTCAGAGAAGTGATTTAAAGACACAAACGAGTCCAGGATATAGTCTTTTCATGTTAACCTTGAAATGACGCTAGAAATATGGACCTCCACAGTTGACAGCTATCGACATACAAGTAGGTATTTAAAGCCGTGAGCCTGAATGTCACTTTGCAAGTGAGAAGTGAGTGCAGGGAGAAAATAGTAGTCAGAGATTTGAACTCTCTGACATTTCAAAATTTAGATTTTGAGAAGATGAGCAAGGAGCTGTAAAGGGTATTGAGAAAACAGGCAGCAAGGCAGATGACGATGGTGTGTGTGATGACGGTGTGTGTGATGATGGTGTGTGTGATGATGGTGTGTGTGATGATGGTGTGTGTGATGATGGTGTGTGTGATGATGGTGTTGTGATGATGGTGTGTGTGATGATGGTGTGTGTGATGATGGTGTGTGTGAGATGATGATGGTGTGTGTGATGATGGTGTGTGTGATGATGGTGTGTGTGATGATGGTGTGTGTGATGATGATGGTGTGTGTGATGATGGTGTGTGTGATGATGGTGTGTGTGATGATGGTGTGTGTGATGATGGTGTTGTGATGATGGTGTGTGTGATGATGGTGTGTGTGATGATGGTGTGTGTGAGATGATGATGGTGTGTGTGATGATGGTGTGTGTGATGATGGTGTGTGTGATGATGGTGTGTGTGATGATGATGGTGTGTGTGATGATGGTGTGTGTGATGATGATGGTGTGTGTGATGATGGTGTGTGTGATGATGGTGTGTGTGATGATGGTGTGTGTGATGATGGTATGTGTGATGATGATGGTGTGTGTGATGATGATGATGGTGTGTGTGATGATGGTGTGTGTGATGATGATGGTGTGTGTGATGATGATGATGGTGTGTGTGATGATGGTGTGTGTGATGATGGTGTTGTGATGATGGTGTGTGTGATGATGGTGTGTGTGTGTGATGATGGTGTGTGTGATGATGGTGTGTGTGATGATGATGGTGTGTGTGATGATGGTGTGTGTGATGATGGTGTGTGTGATGATGGTGTGTGTGAGATGATGATGGTGTGTGTGAGATGATGATGGTGTGTGTGATGATGGTGTGTGTGATGATGGTGTGTGTGATGATGATGGTGTGTGTGATGATGGTGTTGTGATGATGGTGTGTGTGATGATGGTGTGTGTGTGTGATGATGGTGTGTGTGATGATGGTGTGTGTGATGATGATGGTGTGTGTGATGATGATGGTGTGTGTGATGATGGTGTGTGTGATGATGGTGTGTGTGATGATGGTGTGTGTGAGATGATGATGGTGTGTGTGAGATGATGATGGTGTGTGTGATGATGGTGTGTGTGATGATGGTGTGTGTGATGATGGTGTGTGTGATGATGATGGTGTGTGTGATGATGGTGTTGTGATGATGGTGTGTGTGATGATGGTGTGTGTGTGTGATGATGGTGTGTGTGATGATGGTGTGTGTGATGATGATGGTGTGTGTGATGATGATGGTGTGTGTGATGATGGTGTGTGTGATGATGGTCTGTGTGATGATGATGGTGTGTGTGATGATGGTGTGTGTGATGATGGTGTGTGTGATGATGGTGTGTGTGAGATGATGATGGTGTGTGTGATGATGGTGTGTGTGATGATGGTGTGTGTGATGATGGTGTGTGTGTGTGATGATGGTGTGTGTGATGGTGGTGTGTGTGATGATGGTGTGTGTGATGATGGTGTGTGTGAGATGATGATGATGTGTGTGATGATGGTGTGTGTGATGATGGTGTGTGTGTGTGATGGTGTGTGTGATGATGATGGTGTGTGTGATGATGGTGTGTGTGATGATGGTGTGTGTGATGATGGTGTGTGTGAGATGATGATGGTGTGTGTGATGATGGTGTGTGTGATGATGGTGTGTGTGTGTGATGATGGTGTGTGTGATGGTGTGTGTGTGTGATGATGGTGTGTGTGATGATGGTGTGTGTGATGATGGTGTGTGTGAAATGATGGGTGCCGAGGGGGGTGGGGTGGAAGAAGGACTTGAACATCCTCTCAACCAGTTCTATCAGTACAAGAAGAAAATGAGAGGTATTACTTCAGGAAGAAGGAAACATGTCTCATGGTCTTGCTGCATGTCTGGGGAAAGAAGGAAAAAGAGCTGAGCATGAAGACACGTGGGAGACACATGTACTCACTGGAAATGAATCGGCATGCCTTCAGAACGAGGCTAGGCCAGATGGCTGCATGCCTTTCTTTAGCCCTCTCTGGGTTCCTGGTTACAAGACAGAGGAGGCGGAGACTCGAATTTTGCCAGATAACATTACAAAAGGAGTGTGTCAATCAACTATCCATTGCTGTATCAAAAACTTAGAGTAATCGGCTTAAAAAGACAAAAGGTTGATTTTGGCTCAGGTTTAGAAGATTCAGTCCACAGCAGATTTCCTGATGCTTGGGTCTGTGGGGCACATCATGATGGTCACAGAGGCACATTAACCTTACGGTATACTACCCATAATATAGTGCCTCTCAGTGACCCCACATATTAAAGATCCTGCATTTTCCACTAGCACCATTAGAGGGTGCCTAAATTTCAAACACATGTTGCAGATACACACTGCAGTAAGGCATTAGGGAAAGCCTGTGTGCAGATGAGAGGCCATCATGATAAACTACTGAATTTGTGAAGCCACAAGCAAGTGGAAAGAGTTGGAATGTGAGCAAAGAGACCAGGAAGAGAAAGCACCTAATGAGTGACAGATGTCTACAAGAGAGGCTCAGACTTCAGATGAGCCACGGCCTTTAGTGTGGTGATACTTTGTTCCCCAATATATCATGTACCCTAATAAACTTATCTGGGGTCAGAGAACAGAACAGCCACTAGACAGACATAGAGGCCAGAAAATGGTGGCACTCACACTTTTAATACTGGCATTCTGGAGGCAGAGATCCATCTGGATCTCTGTGAGTCCAAAGCCACACTGGAAACAGCCAAGCATGGTGACACACACCTTTAATCCCAGGAAGTGATGGCAGGAAGCAGAAAGGTCTATAAGGTCTGAGAACCAGGAACTAGAGCCTGGTTAAGCTTTTAGGCTTTTAGCAGCACAGTTCAGCTGGGATCCATTCGGATGAGGACTCAGAGGCTTCCAGACTGAGGAAACAGGATCAGCTGAGAAGTTGTCGAGGTGAGGTTAGCTGTGGCTTATTCTGCTTCTCTGATCTTCCAGCATTCACACCAATAACTGGCTCCAGGTTTGTTTTGATTAATAAGACCTTTTAAGATTTGTGTCACACTTCAGTAACAGATAAGGAAAGGAAAAAATGACAATATCCAAGAACTCCAGATATGATCCAGGCAATAGGCTAGAAGAAAATGCTGAGATAAACACAAAAGACATAAGAAATTGAGTAAAGCTAGGTTAGAAAGTTACCTGAACTAGAAACAGACATTCAAACACGACAGGAATTTGGAAACTCGAGACAGGACCAGGAAATCTCTTCATGAGGTGTAACAAGAGAAACTTGTGAGGCATTGCAGGTGGAGGGCAAAAGTACAATAAGGAAACCATATTCAAAGCTGCAAGGGCAAGAAGGGCTAGCCCAGCTGTCCTCAGAACTCACATTAACAAAACAAAGGCATGGTGACTTATACTTGCAATCCCAGGACTCGGGAGGTGGAAGAAGCACATCCCTGGGACTCACTGACCAGCAGCAGCCTAGCCTAATTGCAGAACACCAGGCCAATCAAAGAAACCCAAGAGAAAGGTAACTGGGGAATCACAAGAGTGACTTTTTGCATTTGCACATATGGGTACACTGTGCATGGATACCCACGTGCATGTACACACATGAACATACACCTAAAACCAAACATCGTGCATAAAGATACACACATATCTGTACGCATGCATCACACACACACACACACACACACACAACACTAAGGCTGTAAGAGGAAAATATCAATTCACTAACATAGGCACAAGTATCAGTATAGGGTCAGATCTCTGGTTGACAGCCTAAAATTCAAACGCAGAAAGTAAATAACTGTCAGCTAAGATGGGGATATCCAACAAAACTACTTTTTTTTAAAATGGCAGGGAAATTCAAGGGAAACACATGACCACAAAGCAGCATGGTGAAGTTTTAAACGAATATAATATGCAGAGAATAATGATAGTGTCAATCACAAGAGCCTAGGAAGGAAAAATCTAGAACAAATAAAAGGGACAGCAAAGAAGTAATCCATCAGTTCTCACAAGCCAACCAAGTCTCATACTGACAGGAAAGTAAGTCGAGAATAGTAGTCTACACCACCAGAAAAAAAAATTCAACAAGAATTAACAAATAATGTGTCAATAATAAACTTAAGTGTAAATGCCTCAACCCACTAATAGACTCACAATGTCTGACTGGATTATAAAGCTGTATCTAACCATATGGTGTCTCTAAGAAACATACCCACTGGTAAAGACATCCATAAAATGAAAGTCCAAGGCTGGATGCCAAGCTTTCAAATGAGCAGAAACTAAACATAATCTACTCCAGCTATTTTGATAGCTGGTATTGTAGACTTCAAGCCAAAATTATTCTCAAGAGATAGCAAAGACCACTATGTATTAATAAATAGAGCCGTTCATCAGGAGGATATAACAAGTGTGAAAATGTATGCATCAAGCATCAGCACTTCAAAGTTCATAAACAAACAATAATAGACACAAAATATCAAATACACCCTCATACAACAAGAGTGGATGATTTCAGTATCCTGTTCTCAGACCATTCAAAATATACAATCTTCACTGCATCCCATGGAAAAATCTAGAAAAAAGGTTACTTTCCTAGATAAATATGACCTACCAAAATTAAATCAAGAATATATAAATAATATAAATAGTGACAAAGATTAAAATATAATTGAAATTTTCTTTGGGCCACCAACCAGCTCCTAAATAAAGACACAGAGACTTAATTATTTCTGAATGTTTGGCCCTGTCTTAGGCTTGTCCCACTAACTCTTTAACCCAGTTTAACCTGTTTCTATTCATCTATGTTTTGCCTCGGGAATTTTTACCTTTCTTTCATTCTGTATGTCCTACTTTCCTGCTTCCTCCATGTCTGTCTGTCTGGCCCCTGGCATCTCCTTGGTGTCTCTTTTTTCTTTCTTCGCCTTTCTTACTTCCTCAAGCATAATTCCTCCTCCTATTTACTCCCTCTGCCTGGAAGCCATGCCTATTCCTCCTCCCTTGCTATTGGCCATTCAGCTTTTTATTAGACCAATCAGGTGCCTTAAGCAGACAAGGTAAAACAGCAATACATTTTTACATAATTAAACAAATGCAGCACATCTTTACATAGTTAAACCAATATTTCACAACATTAAAGCAGTGATAAAAAGTTTCCCAGTGAAGAAAGATGCAAGACCTGATGCATTCAACACTGAATTGTTGTAAGCATTTAAAGAAGAGCTAATACCAATGCTCCTCAAACTGTCCCATAAAACACAAAGGATTACAAGTGGCATTACTCTGAAATGGAAAATGGAAAACAAAACAAAACAAAACAAAAAACAAGAAATGGAAAAGACCAAACAAAGAAAACTAGAAGTGAATTTCTTTGATGAATATAGATGTAAATTTTCACAATAGAATTCTTCAACTTTAAAGAACACCATTGATAGGTAAGATCACACACCATGACCAATTTGGTTTCATTTGAGAAATGCAAGGTTGGTTCAATCTAAACAAATCAACAAGTGTAATTCAGGACAAAATAGAGGCAAGGACAGAAATCAATAGTCATTTTTATCAATGCTCAACAATTTAAAGATACTCAACAAAATTCAATGCTCCTTAAGGATAAAAATGCCAAAGAAACTAGGAATAGAAAAAAACATACCTCAGCACAATAAAGGCTATAAATACTAAACCCATAGGCAATATTATTCTAAACTATTAAAACCTAAAATCATTTTCTCTATATTTTGTATCTATATATCTCCTTGTATGAGAGAAGAGTAACAACTCTCTACATTCTTATTTGGTATAATGTTCATATCCTTTGCTAGAGCATCAAGAGAATAAAATAAAGTGGATTAAAAGGAGGAAATCAATTTATTCTTATTTGTACATGACATGACCCTGTACATTAAAGAATCTAAACATTCTACCAGGACACTCCTAGACCCAATATGCCATTCAATAGAGTAGCAGGCTACAACATCAACTTATAAAATTAGTACCTTTTCTATGTGTGAATAATAAATCCACATAATGAAATAAATGAAAGGGAAACTCCCATTCACACTAAAAAAAATCAGCAATAGGACTAAGAAGAAAAATAAATTGAAGACACTAGAGCATGTGAAGAATTATCAAGGTCATGGATTTGGATTGGTAAAATGAATATCCTGAAAAGGGCTATGTTGACACAGTTAATCTACAGATTCAATATAACCACCATCAAAGTCCTAATTCTATGCCTCAGAGATCTAGAATGAATAGTTACAAAGTTCAAGTGAAAGCTGAACAGACCCCAGATAGCTGAAGCAACCCTTAGTGTAAGTGCAATGCTTGGGATATCACAACACTTGATAATAAACTAGGTGACAGAACCACAGCAACAGCATAACATGTCACAAAACATGCATACAGACCAAGTGATGAGGACAAAGGACACAGAAATCGAACTATACAGTTAGACTTCACTAATTTTTGACAAATTTGTCAAAAACATACACTGGACAAGCAAAAGCCTCCTTAACAGATGGTTCTGAGGTCAAAGACCTTAGCATAAGACCTGGAAAGTGCTGAAGGGAAGCAACTGAAGATGCAGGCAAGCACACACAAGGCATTTTGACACAGTCTCCGAGATAATTCCATCCCATGAACCAACTAATGGGATGACAAGACATTAAAAAGCTCCTTCTCAGTAAAGGAGACAATCATGACAGTGGAAAGAGCATATAGAACTAGAAAAATAATCTTTGTCAACTACATATCTGACAGAGGATCCATATATAGGATATATAAAGAACTGTAAAAATTTAACAGCAAAAATTGAATCCAATTAATTAATGTGCAATTTACTATATAGGCAGTTTTAAGTAAAAGAAATAGAAATAGTCAATAAAGACTTGAAAAACTGTTCGAAATACCATAGGGTAGATTCAAATTAAAACCACTTTGAGACTGGATCTCATCAAGAAAACAAGTGATTAAAAAATGCCGATGAAGGCATCAGGAATGAGGAAAACTAATTCACCGATGGTGGGAATGGATATTTATGCAGCAACCAAGGAATTCAGTGTGGAAATTCATGAAATGATTGGAAAGAGCTCCCATATCACCCACTATATCATTCTCAGTTATATACCAAAAGGCCTCAGATCAATATACTATAGAAACATCTGCACACACACACACACACACACACACATTGTGAGTTCTCTATTCAAAAGAACTAGGAAATGGAACCAGATTGAATGCCCATCAACATGAATAGATGAAGAAAATGTGGTACATTCACATGAGAGACTTGCATGCAGCTACAGAAAACAACAAAATAAAGATATTTGCAGGAACATGGAAGTAACTGAAGCCACTGTTTATTAAAAAATAAAAATACTCAAATATTACATGTTTTCTTTCAACATGCTAAACCCAATTCAAAATGATATACTTGTGCACATAAAAATGAATGTAAGGATAAGGATAATTTCTTTCACCAAGTATAACTAATTTTCTTCTTTTAAAGATCCATTTCTGAGATAAAGAGTGTTTCTTTCACTGCACTGATGGAGTGCTTCCTCATGAAAAGTACATAATTAGCTAATATGTTTTAATACTTGCCATTCAATGCTAAACAGAATTACTCTGGTCAGTTTTGTCATATGCATTCTAAATATCCTTTTCCAAACATTTCCCATCTTACAATTTTATTATAAATACACAAAGGAACACATTCTATAAACTTAGTGTAGAGTTAGTTCACTTTGAGAAAAAAAAACATTTTAAGACATCTTTTAGGGCTTAGAAATCTTTCTGAATTATTCTTCATTTTTCCATTTCATATTTTCTTCATTATATTTGTGGAAATTGAGTGAATGCATATATACATTCATGAAGGCTGACAGAGTCATGTCAAGTCCTGTTATTTGAGGTTTCAATGAAGGCAACAAAAGTATGGAACAAAAATATAATATACATTAATTTTTAATAGATTTATGAAGTTTCTCTGTCAAAATCAAATAGCCTGAGTCTTGTAAGTTGGTCAAAACTGTCACACTGGGGAGCTGGAGGGATGGCTCGGCAGTTAAGAGCACTGGCTGCTCTTTCAGAGAACTTGGGTTCTCACTACCCACATGGCAGTTCACAACCATCTGTAATTCCAGTTCCAGGGGATCCAATGCCCTCTTCTGGCCTCCATGGACACTGCATGCATGCAATGAACATATATACATGCAGGCAAAATGCCCATACACATAAAATAAATAAATCTAAAAGCAGCATATCACACTGGATTGTGCTCTGCATTGGGGGGGTGTTAGTGGCAAGAAGTTAGGGATAAAATTCACGAATCTTTACACCATTATGCTCCGTGATAGAGGAACTCTCTCATACTGGGTGTAAAGAGAATGAGACCTCCTTGGCGTAATATGGTGATGCTCTATTGCATACTTTTACCAATGGCTTAACTTCTTTGAAGAAATACATGATAAATATAGACAATTCACTAAAAATTTTCTCAACCACAGCTGATATGAAATAGAAGGAATAACAGCAATAAAAATATTATGGACCCTCTGGCAGCAAAAGGTACATCAGTGTCTTCCAAAGATAAAATGCCCTGAATTAAAATGACATCTTCAGAATGGTCCTAGGATTTGCAGCAGAAAAACTGACGGAGGCTCACACAGGACAAGAGCCAAGTACCTGGCTATAAACTTGCTAACCCTGGGTGTGTAGTTGAGACCGTTACTTTGAAATGTACTTGAGGGGTTGAGGGTGGGGTTGTTGCCTGTGTCTGCCCGCTGACTGCCATGAGATAAGCCATGTTCCCTTCAACCCATTCCCATGACTATACGCTGCCTCACCACAGGTCCCAAAGCAAGGGAGTCCGCGGAGCCCACCCGCCGTGGAGAGAAGACTCTCTGAACATGAGGCTGAAGACTTACAAAGAGGAAAAGGTGTGCTTTGCCACAGTGACAGAGGACTGAATAACAGGGTAGGCTGTATTACTCTTCAGGTGAAACACTGAAGAGAACACCTGAAGAAATACACAATTTCATATGGGGCCTTTGCTCACTCTGCTTGCCCACTTTCCGTCGCTGACAAGATGTCTGAGAAAATCAGCTTAAATGGAAGTCTCATCCACAGTATTCTCCTCCTTGCTTAGAGCCTGTATGTAGTGAGGAAGGACGGACGCCATGATAGAAAATGCAGGGTAGGGCAGAACTGCTCATCTCATGATGCCCAGAGGCAGAGAACAAACAATAAAGGGTCAGGGTATATCCGTAGTGACCTAACTTCATTCCAACTGACCTCACCCCCTAAGGACTGCGCCAGCTTTCAACAGAACCAAGAGTGGAGGACCAAGCCTTCCACACACTGGTCCCAGGAGAGCACTTACGATCCAAACCATGGCCTCTCCCGGAACATTTCACCTCCTTATCTCACTGTCTTCAGCTATGTCCCTTCCTGTGGGTCAGCTGTGGCGGAGGTGAAAGGAGAAACAGTGAAATAGGTATGTGCAGTGATAACACACTGCATCAACCTCTAGGATCGGTTCAAAACCCTCTCAACCACCTCCGGTTTTAGGGAAAAGTATTTCCATTTCTGTTAGTTTTATCATGAAGGGATATGTGAGTGGGGTGTGCAGGCGCCTGGTTACTGGGGTCTACTCACAGAGTAGGGAAAGTGATACAGCGGTTCGTGTGTTCATCGAAATCCTTGAGGTGTACAGAACAGGACAGCGGCAAATCCAGGACAGGGCCCTTTAACCCCATCTCCACGAACGCAAACAGGTTAAAGTTCTGTGTCGACCGCAGAATATCCTCCTCCAGCAAGATGGCAGTGTCTGTCCCTGCAGAGTCTCAGCCGTCAAGGATCAGCTCGGAAACAAGCTGCTGGCAGAATCCCTGCCTTCCACCGGAGCGCTGATGTATGCTTGGCCTGACATTCATCTCCCACACTCCTGCTAATGTGCCGTTCTCACCTCCCTCTCCCCAGCAATTTCTCCATGTGCCAGCAGTGTCTCCCTTATTACTGCCAATCTCTTCCTGCAACCATCGAGGAGGCAATCAGGCAAGTTCTGTGAATCCAGTGATTTTAATGCTGTTGAGATATACCAGGAGCCTCTGGCTGAATGGGTTTCAGGATAGTTCCGCGGAGCCACGGTGCTCAAGGACCAGGCTTTATTCCCAGGCCGTGTGGCATGCTCTCAAATGCTGAGGCAGCTTATGAGATGACCAAAGAAGGAGTTTAGTAAAGCCAGTGAAAGCAATCAAACCTACACTCGGCTCTCTCTAGGGGTATTTATTCAGACTCTCTGCACCTCAAAGTCTTATCCCTGACAGTTAAACACTGACCTCCGACCCAGAGTTTCTTCCCTTTAGTGTGTTCAACTCTATTATTTAGCAGAGACTGCCTTAGATAAGTGTTCCGTGAAGTTTGTAAGACTCCTGTAAGAGCCAGTAAAAAACGAACTCTTAATTCAGTGCTGTCATTAAGGAAGCTGGAAAGAGCCAGTTCCGTTCAGTTGGCCTTCTGTGTCAACCACGGAGGACTGAAAACAGTTACAAAAATTAAAAATGGCCTCTGAAGCGAATATAGTTTTTTCTTGATTTTCTCCAGACCATACAAGAATTTATTAGACATTAAAATTACAGTAAGCCTTGTGTTGGTTTTCTGTTTCTGTAGTCCTTGCCTGACATATCAACCTGTCAAGAAAGAAGTCTCTTTAGGCTCACAAGATGGGAGAGCCGGTGGCTGCACTCATCTGGATCTGAGGTGAGATGGCACACCATGATGTCATGATGGGAGTGTGCATGTGCATTGGGGTTGGCCATTCACCTCACACCTCACATTTCCCTAGAGTGGAAGAGGCAGGGCATGTCCTCAGCAACCTGAAGACCTCTCACCGGGCTCCAACTCTCACAGTTCCCTCCACCTCCTGGGAGCTCTACAGGCTGAGGACCACACCTTTAACACACAGGCTGTTGGGGAGTTACAGGAAGTATTGTCTGTAACTAACAGACGATTTCCTGCATGCAGTTTGTACGCAAATATAGACCACTGTCTATAAGGAACATGAGCACCCCCAGGCTGCAATATATGAAAGAATCCTGGGACTAATCCCCTTTAGATAGCCATAATTAGCTACTCATGTTGACTCAGTCATGTTAGCTACTCTGTCAAATGGCCGAAACAAAAGAATTTTCCATGACGCTTGCTCTGAAGTTCTCATGAGGTCACAAATGGTCACAAATGTGTTCCAGATCTGCTGTGGGGCTCCAGTATTATTTTTAAATGTGTTGTGGGGCTCAGGGAATGGCACGGGGGTTAAGAGCACTGGCTGCTGTTGCAGAGGACCTGAATTCAAGTCTTAGCACCCACATGGTGGCTCACGACCAGCCAAAACTCCAGTTCTAGGGGAATCTGTAGCCCTCTTCTGGGCTCTGCAGACATTAGGCACACATGTACATATATGCAGGCAAAACATCCATACACAGAAAATGAAATCCAGAATATAAGATCTAAATTGTTATTCCTATTTCATTTCTTTATTCCTGATGTTATTATGCGTGAGTATAGTTGTGCTAATGTCCCCTACTGATAAAACTTTATCACCATTTCAAACACACCCATGTACATTCTGTCAGAAGCCACGAGGAAATGCTGCAACTAGGTTACACAGGGGACAGGGTGAGAACTGTGCAAAGGAAAAGCCAGCCAGCCACCCACTGTCACTTCTTTTAAGCGAGAAGAGAGTCCACATCAAGTAATACAGTTGCTGCTACCAGCGTTTCTCAGCCTCCAGCATCCATCTACGCTGTGTGTGAGAGTTTGAACCTTCTCTTGGAGAGCTGTGCTCGCCACGCTCTGGCGTGCTCAGAGCTCATAACTGGGCATGTCTGTCCAGTGCTTCTAATAAATGATTCCAACAGCATTGATGTGGAACGTGGACCTTAACTGATTCAGAAAACGAATCCACAAAAGGCAAATGATGACCATGAAAATAAGAACACTTCCTGCAAGCTCAGAAAAGGGATTCTAATTCTCATCCCTCCCCTGCTCGTGGTCCTAATAGTAAAGCAGTAATGTTCGTTTTGCTCATGAAGAGGGAAGGGCAACAGGCCAGTCTGAAGAGCATGTTCAAATCAGTGGCTGCTCATTCTGGCCATAGTATAGACTTCCCTAGTTCCTACTTCTTCTTGTGCTAAATGTATTTGATTACATTCAATGACTCACTTTTAGTTTTATAATTAGTAAATTCTCATAGAAGCATATTTGCAGATTTAATTATGACTTTTAGAATGATTTTATTTTTATTTATGTATTTGTATGCATCTTTGCATGTATGGTACCAATGTATATACGGGTGCCTGGGAAGGCTAGAGGAGGGCTTCAGAACCTGTGAGTTAAGGGTTACAGGTGGTTGTCAGCCATCTGGTATGACTGTTGGGAATGGAATTTGAGTTCTGTTAAGACTAGCAAGTGCTCTTAACCACTGAGCCAGCTCTCCAACCCTAATCACATTTTTTAAAATATGTTGGAGAACCTTAATAATGAATAGCCTCCCCAAAGCTTTTCATCAGAGGCCATGTTTGAAAGGCTATGCACCGGGGACCACTTAGCATCTTTGATGGACATAGACATTTTAATTAAATTAAGTATGGTAAGTTTAAACTGCTTTGAGTGTAAGAATATAGAAAACTTCAAATGATGTCCAAGTGAAGGGGCTTCCATTGTCTGTGTTCTTTGAATATATTGCATTTTAACTTTCAAATCTCTATGGTGATTTGAACAGTAGGACTGTCAACCTCTTCTTCATTATGAGAAAGTTAGGGTTTAAATGACTATATTATTTTCCTGACATTTGCAAAAAGGAGTTATATCCAGGCCTTTCCATTCTGAACTCTTGGGACATGTTCTTACACCTTCTATTCCAAGAGTAACTCAGTTTCTCTGCCAGGACTCAGTTTCTGTGCCAACAAGCAGGTACTGTTTCTCTAGGAAATCTAACACCAGGAGACAGAAGTATCTACACTTGGAGACTTCTTCTTGCTGGAACCTGTGTTGGCTTTTCACCTGATGTTTTCCAAGTGGGGTAAAAATCCTTCACTCTGTGGGCTCCTGACATGTCTGGCGTGTTTTACTTTAATAATATGAGCTGTGTGGTGCTGGCTGACAGGACAGAGCAAGGGAGCCCATGCCCAAGGGCTAATGGGTAACTGCTGGCCTTCCCATGACCAGGGAGGCTGTCTGCATATGAGCAAGCACAGCTAATTAGCTGAAGCTACCTTATTATACTAACAGTGTTTCAGGGGTCTGTGCTTTAACAGGATTCCATTTAGAACTATTTAGTTCTTTCCTGACTGCCATCCACCCGCTGACTAAACGCAGTCTATGCTCTGTGTTGTAACAGCTTTAAAAGTCCCTGCTGTGGAATAACAAAACTCAATCTATTTTTCAGATCTTCGAAGTACTTGTTAATACCGACTACACTGTATTATAAAACAACAACAATGAAATCCAATGTGGAGACAATTTTTAGCTATTTCACTCCAGAGGCAGATTAAGAAAATACTGTGCATCATTTTTATTGATGACCTGGCATGAGAGTTTAAAGAAAGGAGAATTGTGGACTGATGTTACTAGATCTCAAAGTGGGATAAACATTTTGAAGAGGTGAGAAATAGCACTGTTTTGTGTATTTTTGAGACAGGGTCTCACTCTATAGCCCAGGCTAACCCTGAACCCACAGTGATCCTCCTGCCTCGTCGTCCCAAGTGGGGTTACCATAGAATGCCACTGCAATGACTGCCTTGAGAAATGACATCTTTATTCCTCACAGTTTATTTGTCTTAGGTTCTTTCATTCTCCTGCCTGCTGTGAGTGTTGATGGTAGGTGATTATGAGTTCACGGATCTTTAGGCTCATTTACTTTACTGAGAGCAGGCAGATTCACACTGTGTGCCTACTGTTGATATCCCAGACTTGACCTAAGGCAGGATGTCAGGAGAACAAACAGGAGAAGCCACCCTTAGGTGAGCCATGAAGGACAGTCACAGAGTTTTCATTCTACCAGTGAATCCATGCTCTAACTAAACTAGACTTACTACATCTTAGTCTACCTGTAATTTAATAATCCCTGTATGAAAGTTATGAGTGTGGAAGGCAAATGACTTTTGCTGAAGCCTAGTTTTAAAAAAAAAAAAAACTGAATAAACTTTTTCAGAGTGTCTGATTCTTGAAACAGAAGGCATATGGAGGCAACAAAAAATATTGTATTTGTTTAACAAACAGGTCTACTCCAAGTACCCAGGGATTTATTTACTAAGCATCCACAGCCAGTGAGAAGGGTTCTATATTTCTAGTTATTTGTATTTTTGCTTGGACATGTTTTTAAATTAACATGCTAATGCCAGGATTCCATTTCACAGTCTTTGGTTTTTCTGATTTCATAATAGTTAATGTTTCTAAAGCCATAGAATTGTATTAGAGAGACTGCTGAGCCTGTAAACCCATCCCCTGTATGCACTGGCGTGGAAAGGAAAGAGCAAACTGAATTCCTCTGTGCTCACCCTGAACTAGGTTCCGACTGGCAAATATTACATTTTTCAAATGAACAGAGATGCCATGTAGTCTTCGAGGGTAAACTGACGATGCTGAAGTTAGCCTTCAGGACATTCTGGGTTATTAGTCTGTATGTGTCTGCAGGAAGGGAGAGGTAATGGCATGGCCCAGTTATGGCAGTATTATTATGTTGGCATCACGTGTAAATTTATAAAAGTGACTTTGCAAGACATAAGTGTCACTGGGCTTAGAAAAGCTGATGGGGTTAAGCTTAGCAGTCACAGAACCACAGCCCAGGGAGATGCAGGCTTCTCAAATCAGAAGTAAAGAAGAGGGCCAGAGGCCAGCCTTCTATCAATCTATTCCTGCCTTTCCCTAATATTTCACAGCTTCTAATGACTATTACTCAGACACCATGGTGATGGCAAGGAGCATGGAGGGTCACACTATTTATTGAGCAAGCAGACTTAAAATGGCATTGTAATATTTAGGACAAATATACAAACATAAAACCAGAGCATCTCTTTAATGTCTATTTTTACCCTAAATTAGAACAATTAACAATTCAAACATCACCTATTCAAATTGGTGCTGTGGCTAAAGCCAGGCCAAGTGGGTAAACAGTTATTTTCAAGGGCCAAGAAGTTTCAAGGCTGATGATTCTTAGCTTTGACACAGGAAATGTCACTGGAGATATGTCGTCCTTTCATTGCCTCACCTATTAAGAGGGGCTAACAGGAGTGCTTACCTTCATGAGATGGAGTAGATATTTCAAAGGGGCAACAGAAGTAAAACCCTTAATTTAGCTACTAGCATTGTGGCAGGCTACTCTGGCCAATGCCGTCATTAGCGTCTTCACTGCCATCAGTGTGACTGTATCAGTGTTGGTAGGTAGCTAGGGCATTAAAGATGCTTCAGCCAGGCCAAATCCCAGGCACTTTGTGAATCCTCCTTCCCTTTTCATCTTTTTGTAGTAAAAGACTGGACTGTATGCCTTCCCAATCTGTGTGGGATGTAGAGTCCTTGAATGGTTTGTAGTCAGTCCAGCTATAGAATCAATGTGTCTTCAACTGAACTGCTCCAGGATCTCACTGTTGAACTAATTAATAATATCATTCTAACGGGATTTCAAGGGGTTAGCTGGAATCTCCTGAAAACCAGGTTAGCATCATATAGTTTAACATCTGACACAGACAAGTATGTTTGTTCTACCAGTTTCAGCATCCCCTAAGTCATAGCTCTTAATCTTATGTCCAGACAAGCATCAGCCCCTTCTGGGAACTTGCTAGAAGTATAAATTTCAGGGTGTCATTTCAAAGTTGCTGTGTCAGGAACCAGGTGGGGACCAGCATCTATCAGGGCCAGCCTGTGATTCTGAGGATGCTGATGGGAATAAAGACTGGGACGCACATACATACAGATACACTGGGGTAAATGTCGCTGTCGTTCATCTGGCCTCTGAAGATATCTACAAGGAACGTCAGCCGGAAACAGTTCAAAGTCGAGTAACCAATCAACGGATGAGGCTGAGAAATCATCTTTGGCTACTGTCTCTAGGGAAGTGGGGGAACTAAGAAGAGTAGAGAAAAGTTCAGAAAACCAAAACATAACAGAAGACATCAGTGTAAGGATGCTAGCAAGGGAACTGTCCCAGTGAGAATACATGATGTACCACCTTCACACAGCTGTTGAGAATCAGATTTGCTATGTTCTCACTGTACCAAAGAAATCAGCTATTGTTCTTCTCATCATTATATCAATAATTTAAAAAGCCTTGACATGCCAAAACCTGGTTTATGAAGACCTACATTAAGTACAGAATTAGTTTTATGATTATCTTCTATTTAACTGGGAAGAATAAACCTTTTCAGTAAAAGCCACACTGAGAAAAGTTACTTGATATGCTAAAAACCCACAAATACTAAGCTTAAGAGATGAAAAATCACATTAGGAACTACAGAGATGTGGGTGATTTATTTACTTTGCTGTCCTTATGTTTTATTTATTTACTTATCCAAATCCCACTTAGACCTACAATTCTAATTAACTCTGAGGTATCAATATCCATTAAAAACTAAATATATCCAGTCTGGTCCCTTAGGCCTTTTCTCATACAGTCTATTTCAGCCAATGCATTCTCTCATAATTTCCCAAGGTATTAAGCCAAACAACCCTATCTTTCCCCTTTACATCTGTCTCCTGCTCTCTCACACCTTCTCCCCTGTAACACAGTGTGTTCATCAAATCCAGTTATTTTAACTTCACAAAGATTAGAGGATTTTTTTTCCTTTCATCTTTTCTGTCATGACCACCTTTATTCTTAACTCCATGGTGGATTTTTCCCATTCCTTCTTTATAACTAGAGCTTAACACTCTTGAGAATAGGAATGCTGTCTCTTTTTAGGCTCCAGCACAAGGCCTAGCAGGCTAAACCAGAAATTGCTCCCCGGTGAGTGTAATTAAGAAGTACACCAATTCATTGGCAGTCTCTCAGCACTGATGACTTTGGTATACCACCAAACACTGGGTCTTTTCCAGAGGAAAAAGTGTAGTGTGTGGCAAATTTGTAAAATAATATCTATAATGCACAGCATATTTCAGGATCTCACTAATTTGCTAATAATTAGATTTAGTGGCTTTGTATTAGAGCCTTTTTCCTGGCCTTTACTTCAAATTACATTTATCAAACCTTGTAGATTATTACTGTTTTCATGTTTTAATAAACCAATGACCTCAACATTAGTGTGTCAGAATATCTTGGGATGGATATGTATCTATACATCTAGAATGTGGTGTATTACCCACACAAGATCATCTCAATAAATGCAAACCTTACTTAAAAATTCACAGTTCATTTGAGAGGGAAAAACAAGGTCCATTTAAAAATATACTTGTTTCCCATGTCACGTGATGTATGAAAACTGACATTCCAAAAGATGTTGTTTGTGTCTAAAAGACAAAGACGTGCTACCTAAGAAAATAACACACACACAGCCAAACACTAATGGAGAAAAAGCAGCTCTCAACACATCCTTTATGGACTTTTATAGATTAAGTTTGTACATTCATGCTGTCAACGTCCCATTTCCATTGTGCAGCACACCAGGAACTCTAGGTGGCCTAAAGTTGTTCTTCACAAATAATCAAGTTTTAACAATTAAAAAAAAAAAAAGGACAGTGTTTCTTTATTATCCTTCACCAAAGTGGAATTCTAAAATGCACAAATAGAAAAGGAATTCTTGGCCAGAAGACTCATGTGAGAGACATCTTCCAGAAACACATGGCCTGGGAAGCTTCAGAGCCCTGGCAGACTGCAAGCCTTTACTACTTTCTATTAATAATCCGGGTCCAAGTGCCTGTAAGGAGCCAGGACCTACTTGTGAGATGAGGACTTAGCTCAGAAGTTGAACATTTTCCAACAAATACTCTCATAATAGCAGGTACCTTCTCCAGACACCAGATTTCTCTGGTTAGCACAAATGTCATTGTCTAAAGGGACACTGGAGAACCCTCTAGAAAACAGAACTGATGAGTTCCTTCAGTAACACATGAAAAACACATCAGCCAACTATTTTGTTCTAGAGACTTCTGGGCTACTGATGGTCTACATGGAAGACTTAACAACTGGCCTATGGCTACCTAAGCCAAGTTAAAACAAGAGGATATATAATATAGTGTGTTGCTACTAAACATGTAGATGCTTTAGGGTTAGGATTACAGACATAAGTTTAAAGCCAAAAGGTGACTAAGGGTAGCAGCTTGGGCCTTCAATGTTCCCTAGAAGCTCCTGTATGGAAGCCTTGGTCCCAGGGTGGCAGTGTTCAAAGGCAGAGCTTTCAGGAAGTGATGGAGGGCTTTTTCCTTATGAATGCATTGTGTTAGCACTGGATGTCTAGATTAGCGGGCTACTGGGATATGACAGAAACTCTCACAGGTAGGGCCCAGCAGGAGGAAAGAGATCATGGAGGCCATGCCCCTGAAGGGTGTAGGTTTTTTCTAGCCCCTGAGGCTTTTGTCCTTTCTCTTGGCCCTTGTGAGGAGGTGAGCAGTTCTCTCTGTCATATCAACCACCATGCTGTTCTGTCTCACCACAGGCCCATAGTGAGAGAGCTGAGCAACTACAGGTAATTGTGAGAATCTGCCATTGCTCCCCTGAGCTGGTTAATCTCCAAAGCTGTGTCACAGTGATGGAACTCTAACGCTAAGAGACTAGAACCTTAGCTTACACCCATTAAACCAGATTCCTACTTTTTCCATCTGGGTGTTTGAAACGCCTTAGTGGTGAAGGAGAAACACGGGGATACAACAGTAAGCACGTCTCTAGGTGTTACTACACAGCTTGTATGCCCCAATCTAGGCTAGCTCAAGTTTCCGAGGGTCAATGATCCTATCAGCGAAGTGTAACAATGTAACAAGAGATAACCCACAACTGTATACGGAAACAAACAACAACCAAGCTAGCAAAGCAAGAGCAGAGAAGTATGATTCCGTAGAGTGTGAGTTTATCAATGTGTTGGTTCAGAGAAGAAGTGGGAGGGAATGAGGATGGGATTGGAGAACGCATCATGAGACACAAGGGATCTCAGAACTCAAAGAGATGGTCAGCCCCAGTTTTCAACACTAACTGTGAAGACATTGATAAAAGTCCTTCAGAGAAGCAAGACAATTGTAGACATAGCACAGCTTGGCTATGTGACTCCTCGCACTATCACTTTTCAGACACAGAAAACTGTGCGTTGTCCAACACGGCAGAAATTACTAGAACACATCTTAACAAGATTCCACCTTGAAAGGCAGATTTTGGGGGACATGGTAGCATCTGCAATGTCTCTGCAATTAGTCCATGGTTAGCCTTGATGCAAGGAAGGAAAGGGGCCAGTGTCTAGGGAGCAGGATCAAACCAGCCTTTCGGACACAGTGGAGGATAGTGACAAAGGAAAGATCCAGACAGATGAAAACATCCTTGCTTGTTCCCATCCACAGTCCCTCTGTCGCTACAGTGGCCAACACACGGAGTAAGCAGGACACACCGCACTGAACTCACGTTCGCTTCTTTTCACAGCACGAAGGTGCTGCTACACTTCTGCCATTAAGCAATATGTTGCAATCCTCCTACGGATAGAGTTGAGCTTCTTTCTAGCAATTATTTCTGCTTCTTTAAGGATGAATTTACAAGAAGCCTTGAGAGTGTGTTAACAGACAATATCAAAATTAGATGATGATATCCACTTTTTCCAGAAGATGTAAGGACTCGCAACATGCAAGGATGTTAAATAGAAAAATAATCCAACAAAGTACAATTTGGTAGTTCAGAGTGTTGAAATGAAGTGAAAGGCCCAAACACACACACATACACACACACACACACACACACACACACACACACACACACTCACTCAGGGTGTTTACAAATCTAAAAAACCCTCTTCTAGGCAGCATAAACCAAACACAACACTTTCATGCCCACCTGCTTCTCTCCACTTGGCTTTTTGTGGTTCAGCAGCAGCTCCACGGCTCCAACCACCTCTTTTCTGATAGCATGAAGCAGCGCATCGCCAACATAGACGTTGAAACTTAGCAAGAGTTCAATCAGCTCCAGGTTCTCGTTTTCAATGGCGATGAGAAGAGCAGTCCTTCCCAGGGGGTCGATGCAGTTAATGTTGATTTTAAAGTAAATCTCAGCTTCCTCCAGAGATTTCTTGACACTTGCAAAGTCCCCCTTTTCCACTGCGTTCAAGTAGGCTTTTTCTGACGGTGAGAGTTCAGATTCTGCTCTGACAATCCTCAGCGGGATGCGGTCTCTGTAGGGGGCGTTGACATTTCTTTTGTAATAGAACTGAGCCATGCTTCAGGCCATGCTAGTCCATCATCTCTGGAAGCACACACAGAAGGCAGATTGTGAGTATCAGCATGCCTCCAGGGCAGCACACATGCCACCAGACAAGGAATCATTATCGACAAAGATAGTATCCCTATTGATGAGTAAAAGGTGCTTCTCCTTAGGTAAGGGACATAGATACTCAGTTGCCTAGAAAACATAAGTTAAATTTTCTTTTAAAGAATTTTCCTTATGTGTATGTATGTGTGCATCTGTGAGAGTGCACCACACACATACAGGTGTTCACAGGGGACAGAAGAGGGCACTGGATTTTCTGGAACTGGAATTAAGAACTGTTATGAGCTGTCATATGGGTGCTGGGAACTGAACCCAGGTCCTCTGCAAGAGCAGCCAGCACTCCTAACCACTGAGCCGTCTCTCCAGCCCCAACACTAATCTAAGAATAGAAAATTATCTTAAAATTTTAAAGTAACATCAGTTGGAGACGTTGAGAAGTTATTCACAAATATATATCTACATACACATGTATATTTGTGTCTATGTGCATGTATATGCATCTGTATGCCTGTGCCTATACACACACATACAAAGCACTTTAAAAATTAGAAGTCATGCCTTTAGGGTTCCGTCAGGAACGTCCAAATGTACCATTCACTATGAATTTTGCTGATCATGAAGCTGCTGCTATGGTTGTAGAGCAGAAAAGTCAGAAAAAAATCTTCTCATTTGTCATGTAGTCAGTTTTTTAACATTAATTACTAAGTATTCACATCAAAGTTAGTGTAAATTCCTGGAACCACTGTTAATGAAATAACATTGGTTCTAACGAATGCAACTTTATTTCTTCTGTTCATAAGTGAATTCAGTGAGGGGGAAAGAATGAAACTGATGACATTATTATCAAGATGAGACTGTACGACTCAACATGGAAACAAAGACAAAACAGGGAAGGAACACACTAGGAAAAGATAGTTTCCAATTCTGCCACCTCTGTGAGATGGCTGTCCATGCAGTGTAGGGACGGGCTCATTCAAACATTTATTTTTTATTCGGAATTCACAGTAAAGACATAGCTGAAGCTGACAAAGTGAATTTAAAACGGTCGTAAGTGAAAACAGCCACCGGAAGAAGCACTGTGTCAGCATAAACCCGGTGGTGTGAAATCTCAGTAAAATGAATTATATTTTACATATAAATTATTTTTTGTTGTTTTGTTTTTGTTTTTTGAGACAGGGTTTCTCTGGGGAGCCCTGGATGTTCTGGATCTCACTCTGTAGATCAGGCTGGCCTCAAACTCACAGAGATCCACCTGCCTCTGCTCCCGATTGCTAGGATTAAAGGCATGAGTCACCACCGCGCCACTTACATATAAATTCTTTACTGAAGTTTTCTGCATCTCATACCTGTTATTTCATTCTCTGAAACATATGTTTATGTATACAGTATGAAATTAAAATAAGTAGGTCATTTAAACCATTTGCATATTCCTATTAATTGGTATGAGTAAATTAACCTGATTTGAATAATGATTTAACTGTACATTAAACAGACTTTGCACTAATAAATATGACCATATTTTTAAAAAAAATTCAGTCCTACATATATGTGTGTGTCTATTTATAATTATGTGCACAAGAGTAAAGGTACCCACAGAGGTCAAAAAAGGGCACTGGATCTCTTTGTGTGACACCCCACATAGGTGCTAGGAAGTTAAACCTCAGGTCCTCTGAAAGAGCAGGAAGTAATCACTGCTGAGCCATCTCTCCAGCCCCAAATATGAGCACATTTAACAGTTTTCAGATAGAGAAACTAAGTTGTTTGCATATAGCTTCATTCTGTTGGTGATTACAATCATCACATAATTAAGTTTCAACCTTTGGCTCAAGATTATTCATCGTGAGTTCTCTAATATCTAGGCAGAGGATAATACCTAAGACCATTGTTTCATAACCTGTTTAGTATGTTAGAACTGACATTTTCGTCAGGTATTTTCATTGACTATGTAAGACACGAGTATGTCACATTTATTAATATTACACATACAAATTAGTTAAGTAAAGCCTGAGTATAATTTAATTATTCTGAGGATGTTTTGACTCCTTATGAAATTAGAGAGGAATCATTTCTATTACATAAGGGCAAGGAGGCTTCAATATTCTTCTAGCATATTGAAAACATCTACAAATCAAAGTTTTTTTGATTCTATCTCTCTCGCTCTCATTTTTAGGATCTGATCTTGAAATCCCATTCCTGCACTGGTGTCACTATTAAAATCTTTGTCTTTAAAGGAGAGGGTGAACTATTTCCTCAGGGCCTCTTTCACATCCTGAAGTTAGTATCCAAAAAACCTGGGATCAATGCCACAGACTTCACATGCTACTTCTGCCTGGACCACAGCCTGCATGTTTCCTGCTGGTGACATCAGCATTTCTGTTCTATTTTCATGGTATACAAACTTCTGTTATCTCATTTTTCCTTACATACAATACTTAGGAAAATATGCTTTTTTTGTATGTTCTTACCAAATCATATATTTTTGTTAAGAAAGTAAACATGGGTAAAATTAAACTACAAGTAAATTACATACATGTATATCATATGAAAAATCTGTATAAAGAGTAATTCATCAAGATTGGGAACAGGTCAAAAGAATGAAGAACAATTTCATTCCATTTCTTTTTTAAAATACTACTAATAAAAACCGAGGAACTGCATTTTACTTCTCACTTACAAAATACAAATAGGATGCCAGTGTACAGAACATTGGGTATTGGAGAATTGGGAGCAGGGAGGCAGAAGAAGAGAAATGAGCTTTAATTAAAATTTGGTTCATCAAATCCAGCTAACTTCCACAAACAGAACTCATTCAAGTGCATTTTAAAGTAATACTGTCTTGAGAGAAAAATGCTGGTATTTCATAGGTGAAGTGAGTGTATGATATCTAAGAAAACCTGTTTGGATGGCCATAGTAGGAGGAAATCAACACAGAACAAAGAACAAGTAAGAAGATAAGAATCACTGGGCAGTGGTGGTGCATGATTTAATCCCAGCACTTGGGAGGTAGAATCAGGCGTATCTCGATGAGTTCGAAGTTAGCCTGGTCTACAAAGCAAGTTCCAAAAAAAAAAGATTCAAAGTGAGTGCCTAGAAAAGTCTTTTACCTTTCAAGCTCTTGGATTTAGAAAAGTATATATAATAACTTCCATGAAGAGTGCTGGACATATTTGAAATACAATAAAAGTTCATATACTCTAGATAAAGTCCAAATATTTAAGAAGGGATACTGAAACATACACACTGAAGTGAGGCAGGGCTCTGCTGCTGAAACCTTGAAGAACAAAGATGATGTATGTTTGCAGTACTGAAAGTCGGCCTTATTGTTGCTGGAGATGCATTGTGGGGAAGCAGGAGCAGGGAAGGAAGCAGATAAGGCTGATGGGCTCCTGGGAAAACACACTTATCAGCAACTGCAGACCTGCCACTCAACGATGGGAAGCCTGTGAAAGAAGAGGGCACTGAGAGCAGAGAATACCTTGACCAAAAATGATGATAAATGCCTGGGATTCTCAAGATGAGTTTTCTGAAGCAAAATAAAGTTCTCCCCCTCAAAAATTACAGAGCTTCGAGATCCTCTTTGTTTTTTATGTCCCTTTATAAATGAAACAATTCTTCATCATGTCAGGTTTCAAAGAAGTAGGTAACAGATGAGGATTAACAGGTTAAAAACTTAAATCTTGCAATATGACTTTTGACAGAAACTAAAATTTATTTTTCATAAGTTAAGAGATTTAAGGACAAAATAGAGAGAGTTGTGATTTGACATCAATGTGAAAAAAAATTACAACCATAATTAAACAGTATAAATATGCACAAGGAAACAAATTCTAGATATTCATGTCTCTAAATGCATGTTCCCTGGAGGATCTGCATCATTCTGCAGTGGAATGAACAGTGAATGTGAGTTTCAAATAATTCTAAGGAAATGCATAGATATCTCTACTTTTAATAAATGTGGCAAAGGGCAACATACATTCACCATTTAGATACATGTTTACATATGTGATCCCATGCTGTAAAGAGAAGTAAGCCTTGAGTCCATGGGAACGCACTACTACACATACTTAGGAATTTGTTATGAAATAGCAACAGCAATAAAAAAAAAACCACTTTACTAACTAAAATATTATGACACCCCAGGATTTTAAAGAGAGAAAAAAGATTATACTTATTTTTAAACTTAAAGACTCTTAGGGTTTAATAGGGACTAAACTTGAGGCCAAAAATTGAATGCAATTTTATTACATGCACAGAGAAACAGTTGGAGATGATGGCTATTTGCGCTGGCTTCTTAACCTATGGATGTCTTTCAGAAATCTATGTAACAAAGGTTAGATGTCTACCCTGAGTGTTAAAACACATGCATCAATTTCCTTTTATCCTCAAGTTACTAAGATGCTCTCTCTTGTCTTATTCTAGCAATAAATCCTGCTGTTTCTACCCATTTTCATGCTCCCAAATCCTCACCTCACCTCACTCTGCAGCACTGCATTCTGGAACATGCTTCTCTATTGCTCCACCTTCTTTATCAGCACGACCTCTCCCACTGGACCCTCCCTCCGCTATTTGTATAATGTTTATATGTGGATATTGCCGTGGCTATTCTTCCCTCTATCAATCCCCTTATTCTTATCCCATGCCATTCATTTAAAATTTTCCAGGAAATACAAACTTATGCTATAAAATACATTATAAAGTCTACACTGCCACACCACACCTGTCCATTATTTTCTGTGCCCGAGTTACCCAGTGGGTAGCCAGCAGTCAGTCATACGTAGCCATCTGCTTATCAATGACCTCAAGTGGCTTTAAGAGACATTTGTTCTTATCGGCCACATTTCAACTCTCAGTAGCATCCCTTCTCTATAATGTTGGCTTACTTTATTACTTTATCTCCTTGTCACCTTTTAGATGGACTTTATTAATAATTTCACCGATGCCCAAAATACCACAGCCCTACTCTACCTAAGACACCTGTCTGGTTACATCATTCTGCCACTGATAATAGATTTCATTAACAGAAAAAAAACCCTAAATTATTATGGTCGCCCCCTCCTCGACCCAGTTTTGAAGATCACCCAGGGCAAACCCTGTTTTTGCACTAACAAGAACACCACACTACTTGGCTACTGTAACCCATGCTGCTTTTCCCAGTGCGACCATCCTTCTTCCCTCGGAGGCCCTTGCAACTCGTGTCAAGTTAGGAAACATTAACCAGAGAGTACCTCAGCCTCTCAGAATTCTCCTTTTCTCTCTCTCCAAGCAGACAATGTAACCCTTTCTTTGAATGTGTGCTGCACAAACCTTGTGGGTCCTCGAGACTTAGGACTGTCCCTACTGATGAGCATACAGGTTATGACCCACAGCTTTGCACCAGTGCTCAACATTTGCTGAGTCAGTGAAGGGCCCTGTATGCTTTTAAAGCTATCCCTCTGCCATTTGAAATAGTGAAATGCAATTAAAATGTTCAAATGACTTTAATCACTTGCCAACCAACTAGGAAGCAGTCTGCACAAAAGACATTTTTTAAAGTATATTGTTCTTCTCTGTATATTTTTCTCCCAAGCTCTTGTTAGTTATATTCAGAGTCATAATTGTGACACATAAATTAAGATGCATGTAATTCCTCATTCTGGAAGATGCAGCTCATCTCAATGGTCTAAACTCTTGGAATAAGATTTTTGTCATTTGTTGGTCCTTGGAGAGGAATATGAGGATGAGGGAGAAAGGTAAAATATTGCAGGAAACAATGTGAACATCTTATATAGAAGCAGAATTAATGCACAAATAACAAGAAACTAAGACATGTGTGTTAATCTATAAAAAAAGCAATAAAAGAAGATAAGAGGAAAACCTTGGGAATAAGAAATCATTAAGAAACAATTAATTTGAAAAAGAAAGAAAGAAATGACCAATTATACTATAGAGAGTAGAGTGAATCAGGGATTGGGTTTCCGGAGTCTCCCAGTTTGTAAGAGACAGAAGAAGTTAACAGGAGGTAAGATAAGGAGTCAAGTGACACCTTGTACAGAAGGGGATGCAGAAGGAAGGACTGAACTCATGGAGAGCAGATCGTATTTGGGGTACTAATGGCCAATACTTTCGTAATTATTACAAAGGTCGCTCATATTAAAATAAGACCCAAGAGGATAAGAATCCACACACAGTGGACCTAAGTACAACTCTCAGTAACAGAGGAGCTAAAAGGAAAAGCAGGTCCCTGTAAGAACTACAGCCACCTACCTGCTCAAGGAGGAGTAGATGTGTCAATACTAATGAGCTCTTTGTCCAGAGACACACCGCCGGGAAACAAAGACTACAGAACAGTAAGTAATCAGCGCTTCATTGCTCACACAAGTAATTCTTGCATATCTGTGTATCTGAGATGGAATTCTCCTCATCCATGCAAACAGCTGCTCTGCTAAATAACTATTTACTTTTCAAAACTCTTCAATATTTTCATCTTGTTAAATACTCAACCCTAAACCATTATGTCACAAATTTCCCAATCTCCATCACTGCCTGCCGTGGGTAGTTATTTTTTTTATCGATTTGACATTGGAGTTATCTGTGAGGAGGGAACCACAATTGAGAAAATACCTCCATAAGACTGGCCTGTAGGCGAGCCTGTGCAGCATTTTCTTGATTGATGAGAGAGGATCCAGATCATTGTGGGTGGTGCCACCCCTGGGAAGGTAGTCTTGGGTTGTGTAAGAAAGCAGGTTGAGCAGTTTTTTATTAAAACTATTGAAATGTGGAAAGATAAATTTTTTCTCATGCATATGGAGATTGGTCAACTTTTCTACTCAAAGACCAGAGAAAAGAAGCCCATTTCAGGGGAAGGGTGGGTGAGGAAAGGTAAGACACTGTCCTGTTATTTAAATAGTCGGGATATTTTTGTGTAATTTAACCATGGATACAGCCATAATGCTAAGAAGATGATGTCTGCTGTGAGATTGCATCTTCTTCATACAACAGGGAAGCTGCATCCATGAAATCCTAATAATATGGTCACCTAAACAAGACCTGCACAGTAACAACACCAGCTGACCTACCAACATGGATGGGGGAAATTTCACAAAATCCCACCCCTAGATGAAGAGCTACAGACAATCCATGGCTTCTGAGAAAGGGAGACTCAATCTTCTCCAGGGACAAGTGTTTGATAGGTTATTCAATCCCAAATAGTAAACCCTAAATGTATACTAACAGCATTAAATGGGCTCCGTGGGCTGTAGTGTGAGTGGTGTGTGTGTGTGTGTGTGTGTGTGTGTGTGTGTGTGTGTGTGTAATTACAAGAGTTATGAATCTGAGAGGGTGTGTGGGGGGAGACACAGGAGGAGTTGGGGGGCATGTAAATGATATCAATAGAGTACTCATGTATGAAATTCTCAAAAATTACAGAAAAAAAGCACCTGAATGTAATGTTCAATAAATATTTGCTGAAGGAGTGAAATAGAATTGACCATCTGTATGGAAAGATTTGTACATTAGACAATGATAGTACAGAGCGAATGAGAGCAAACTTGCATTCCTAGAGGTTATGGTTCTTGGGATGGATGCACAGAAATGCTAAGCACAGCCATTATAAATTTAGACATGGGCTTTAATGGAAACAATTGGTGAGCTGAAGTGGGAAAATTTGGCACAAGGACAGAGACAGAGAGCGATGTTAGGTGAGGCAGATGGGGTTAGCCTATGTGAAGAGGAGAGATAGCAAGCCTAAGCTGTGTAAGCAAACTGTAGACAACCTTTATTTACATTGAAGGGAAACTGAGGCAGGAGGAACCTCATGCATTCTAAGAAATGGCTGAGGGGCAGATGAGACTGTGGCCTAGACAGTCACCAGAGAATCAGCAAGATGCGGGAACTCCTTCCAAACCTAATAAAAAGCTGCCAAAAGTCTCTGGATGGAGGAATGACATCATTCATCTTCTGATTTTGAAAGTCATTCAACCCACTGATTGATCAGGAACTGTGCATGAATGGAGACAATGGAGACCACATGCCATGCCCCTACTGGGTGCCACTATTGGTCCACAGGAATGTGTAAACATGCACCCCTAAAATGCAGAGTGCAAAGCTCACAGACTCATAGAAAGAACATCAGTCTCAGAAATTTAGATGCCCGCCTCTAGTCTATGACCTTGTTGATGTTTTATCAGCTACATATGAATATTTTAATCAACTTTATCTAAACTTTTGCTTCCTACCCTCCATTAGTTCTCATAATTTTGTAAAATTTGAAAATTTCCAGGTCTGTATCTACAGTTTTAAAGCAAGATGTGCATGATTATCTACTTTTAGTAATAATTTTAGTGCTCTAGAAACTAATTCATAGCCTAACAAGCAACCACTTGCTAGTAATATCAGTAAGGGTTTCCTTACTTATAGTGACAAAGTATAAATAACCTTAAGAGAACATACTGAGAAGAAATGAAGGTGGTAACACATTCTGTAAGTACAAGATCAGTCAGAGACACATAAAATAACTTCTTCCAGGGACGACTTATTCTGTGATGTGGTACAATCAAAATGAATCACCACACTCAGATCCTGTGGGCAATAGCTGATCCCTAGTTTCTGGTGTGTGTGTATGTGTGTGTGTGTGTGTGTGTGTGTGTGTGTGTGATGATGACTCTTTTGTCCAAAATAGAAAAAATAAATAAATTCTTATAGTAAGGGAAGAGTAACATAAAATGTCTGCCTTTTGGATGCACACACATAACTTGTATAAATATATACTTCTGTAAAAGAGCGGCACTTGGGCCATTTGGGAGACACCTGGAGAAGTGAGATGAAGACACCATGTGGCATAACTGTTGCTGGTGACAGAGGTGGTGTGCATCTGAGTTAAAGACTGACACGGAGAGAGGAAACATCAGCCTGGCGACATAAACATAATAGTGAGGTTGGAATAACTGGCCAGCAGTATGGGGAGTTGTTAATCTGTGGCTGCACTGAAAAATGTGTTCTAAATCGGCTTGAAGTTAGATGCTGGAAGGAACAAAGTATAGGATAGGCAAACAGCAGTCTCTCCTGTTGATATGACAGGGCATTCCATAGAAAAGCAAGAGAAAAAAATATGAGAGACTCAGGAGAGGTATGCACCCCACTTAAAAATTCTTAGTACTATATTAAAATGTAACACATAAAGTTAAAATTTAAAATTAAGGAATTATCTAAAACAAATTTAGCAGACAACTTTACTCAATAGAAGTCACCAACTCAAATAGTAAAATTAACAGCTCCCTTGGAGAAAAGGCAATGCAAACAGAAAATGCTATTTAAAAAGTCTGTCAGCTTCACTGATCTCCAATCTGAGAAGTTTATCGATAAGATAAAATATAGTGCACATGGAAATATTCTCAGATTATAGACAAAAGAACACCCAGTGCCAGGAACAATGTGGTGGACACATTCTCTAGTAAACTCTGGCAGGGCTGGCCACTGAAAAAGAAACAGAAATTGGTCTTTTGAAAGGTTCAAGTTGTTTACCAAGAATACTTTTCTTCCACAAATCTGCTCTAGAGTTACATTTTGCAAGGTAGGCAGTGGATGCACTAAAATAAATGGGAATGTTATTTACCGTTGGAAGAAAAACAGAGGCTCAGAAGTACTAAATCACCAGCTCGTCAAGCCGCGTATTGAATACAGATTTAATGAAACGTCTTCACATGGGTCTGGAGAGATGCCCAGTTGGTAAGAATGTGTGTTGCTCTTGCAGAGTTAGATTTTGAGCACCCACATCTAGCGGCTCATAACTGCCTGTCTCAAGAGAACTGATGCTCTCTCCTGAAGGCACCTACAATCCTGTGCATATACCACATGAAGACACATGACCATGCACACAATAAACATAAAAATAAATATTGGAAAAGTATCTTCAGATATTAAAACATTGTATATTGTTTATTTCCACTGTCACAGGAAAAGAATGCTACTATGATGAATGGTAATTGTGGATCAAAATTTAAATACATCTGTGGCAACAGAAAAGCTTGTATTAAGAAGGCTGTACATTAGTAATTAAGAGTGGTTACTTATTTGTGATATTGTGCAATTAGTGATATTGGTTTTCATATTTAAATATTATAATGAGAATACAATAAATTTCAGTAAACACTTTTAAGCCACAAAAGTCTGCTTTGTTAAATGAAACCCTCATCGATGCTTCATATTTGGCAGCACTCTTGTGTGGAAATGGTGTTTGACTTGTTTTTCATGTTAAAAGCTGCAAACCAGACAAATGCATCACAACTGTAAAGCCAAACATTCTTTCCCACAAAACTTGGGGATGCAGCAAAAGGTGAGGCAAAGAAAAATGGCATCTCCCTTAAAAAAAAAAGCCTATCGGAATAGTAGCTATTTGTCCTACCAAAATATTTAAAGCATTAAAGAAAGCACAAAACAAACCAGGTGGTGGTGGTGCACATCCTTAATCATAGCACTTGGGAGGCAAGGCAGGTGGGTCTCTGTGAGTTTGAGGACAGCCAGGGATATTACACCAAGAAACCCTGTCTCAAAAAACAAACCAAATAAACAAACAAAAAAAAAGCATAAGACATTAATGAAAAATTAGAAGACCTACTAACTGATGTTTACCAAGCTCTGAAAGACCTTAACTGTCAATCCAGACTATGATACTCAGCAAAATTATCTATTAAAATTGAAGTAGAAATAAAATTTTCCCAATGTTTTTAAACAGCAATAGAAACCTCAGTAAGTACACAAACTCCTGCTCCTAGAAACTAAACAATACACCACTGAACGGTAACTGGGTTTAAGAAGAAATCAGGAAGGAAATTAAACATTCCCAGAACTGAATGAAAATAAAAACACAATATACCCCAATTGAAGAGGCACAATGAAGGCAAGTCCTAACAGGAGAGGTTACAGCAATATTGCTTACATCAAATTTTTTTTTATTTTGTTTTATTTCTGGGAGGGAGGTTGCAGGGGCCGAGGGTGGATTCAAGGGGATGGGAAATGGGTGGGATCAGAAGGTATGACGTGAAAGACACAAAGAATCAATAAAAACGAAAGTTTAAGAGAGATTAAAATACATAATCAGAATCAGTTCTGGAATTAATGAAATAAAAATGAAAAATTCAAAGAATCCATGGCCTGAGGAGTTGGTTCTTTGAAAGATTAACATGATTAACAAACTTTTACCCAAATTATAAAAGAAAGAAAGAATACTCAACCCAATGAAATAGGAATGAAAATGAGAGTTGACCACAGGGAACAGTGAAATTCAGAAAATCTTAGGAATACATTTTCAAAACTTCTATTTAGCTAACCTGAAAAATCTTAAAGAGGCCAGCCTGTGCTACAGAGTGAGTTCCAGGAAAGGCGCAAAGCTACACTGAGAAACCCTGTCTTGAAAAAAAATAATTTCTAGATGCCTAAAATATACCAAAATAAAACCAAGATAAATTAATAATTTATACCAATCTAGAATCAGCAATGAGATTGATGTTGTACTATCAAGTTTCCCAACCCTAAAAAGCCCAGGACCAGATGGATTCGCTGCAGAATTATACCAAAACTTCAAAGAACCCACAATAATGCTATTTAAATTATTCTAAAAAAATTATAAAGGCTTCCAGCTATTCTCATGAAGCCAGTATTACCCTGACACCAAACCAGATAAAGACACAACAACAGCAAAAAAGAAATTATGCATTGAACTCCCTGATGAATAAAGGTACAAAAATAAATTGCAGACAAACAAAATTCAAGATCATATCAAAAAGATGATTCATCATGACCAAATTGTCTTCATTCTAGAGATGTGGGGATGATTCAGTAAATCAATAAAAGTTACCTGTCACATAAACTGACTCAAAGACAGAAATTACAGAATGATCTCAAATGATGCAAAAACAAAAACAAATCCTTTGATGAAATCCATGGAGTGTTGAGGGATGGAGGAACATAACCCAACACAGGAAAGCTGTGCTTCACTGCTACTGTGACAAGCCTACAAGTAACAGCATGCTAAGGGGAGAAAAACTCAGTGTTCCTACTAAAACTGGGAACAAGTCAAGAGTGTCCATTCTCTCCACTCCTAATCAACATAGTAGTGTTGAGTAGCCAAAGCAATGAAAAGAGATGGAAATAAAACATACACAAATGGGAAAAGAAGTGAAAATGTTTGTAGATGATGTGATTCTACATATAAAAGACACTAAGGACTCCACCAAAAAACTCTTAGAGCTAATAAATACTTGCAGCAAAGTCTGGATACAAAATTAATATGTACAAACCAGTAGTCTTCCTATGTGCCAATGATGAACAAACAGGAAGAAATCAGAGAAACAATTCCCTTTACTATAGACACACACACACACACACACACACACACACACACACACACTCAAACACTCTCTCTCCCACACACAAATCTGGGAGTGAACTAATCAAGGAAGTGAAGGCCCTCTACAATGCAAACTTTAAGACATTGAAGAAATAAACTGAGGAGACACCATAAATAGAACTTCCATGCTCATGGGTCAGAAGAATCAATAATGTGAAGCAATAAAACTATTCAATGCAACCTTTCTTCCCAGACAGAAAAACAATCCAATAATTAAGATGAAACACAAACGTCCATGGGCAGTCAAATCAATCCTGAAAAAAAAAAAAAAGCACACTGTAAAAAGTATCACTATACCTGAATTACAGTTCTACCTCAGAGCTATCATAATCAAAACAGCATAGTACTGGCACAAGAACAGACATGTGGATTAATGAAACAGAGTACAGAACCCAGATACATATATATTCAATTGCATCCATTCAATTGCAACAACCTCAGCTTTGACAAGGGTACCAAAAATACACATTGGGGAAAAGACAGTATCTTCAACAAATGTTGCAGGGAAACCTGGATTTCAACATACGGAAAAATAAAAGTAGATCCTCATCTCCCACCTTACATAAAACTCAACTCCAAATGCATCAAGGGCCTCAACATGGGGCCCGATGCCCCGAAATTTCTAGAGGGAAAATTGTGGAGTAAATTTCAACCTATAGGCACAGGTGAGGACTTTCCAAAAGAGACTTCTCAGGAAATAAGGTCAATAGTCCACAAACGAGACCTCAGGAAACTAAAGCTTCAGTACAACAAAGGACACCATCAATGGTGTGAAGATGCAGTCCATAGAGTGGGGAAAATTTTTTCCAGCTATACATCTGGATTGATTATATGTAGAGGATTAATATCTATAATATACAAAGAACTAAAGAACTACTCCCACACACACACATGCACAAATTAAAAACTAGGGGAGAGCAGGTGGTGATTGAGGTTCAGAGTGTCAGCCCACCAGGAGTCAACCCCTTGGTGGATAATTCTCCCCCATTAGGCAAGCTCCAACCCCCACCCCAAGACTAAAGACCCAAGAATGTCTTTTGCTTCTACTGTGCCTTTGCATTTTGCTGTTGCTATCTTTCTCTGATATCTGGCATGGTTGAACTGGGTATGGAGAAATTCCCCACTGCATGTAAGGTAATGTGTTTGTCTCATGGTAACCTCCTAATGTACTGGGCATTTTTACCTGTGAATTATTATGAAGATGACTTCCTCCCTAAGCTGCACCATCTAAATATAAACAGAGCCTTGATGAAGAAAAGTAAATACAAGGATATGTTTCACAGCTAAGGCCTATGAGTTCTACTTTAGAAGCTGCTTTAGATCACAGATCAGGTTAATGATTAAGGAGAACAATTGAATTCTCCAGGAGCCAGCCAGGCCCTAATTCTCTTAATGTTAAAATGATATAGTCACAAGTCTTAGTGTGCATCATTTGGCTGAAACAAAACCTCTAATAACTTCAGGTTAGATCAGCTGTTTTGACAGTAGCTTTAAGATGAAAAAACACCACAGAAAATAATCTAATATCCACAAGGACACATAGCTGAGGCCAAAAATACAAAGCAGCCCAACTGTTAAGGTTGGTTGATGATCAAAGGTTACAGTGAACTCTTTATACCCATTCCTGCTCTCAGTCTCCTGATAAAAGAAACTATTGATAGATGGCTATACACCCTAAAGATCTAAAGTACAGCTGACCGATTGTCTTTTATATACAAAAGTTAGGTGTGTGATTTCCTTTAAGATTCCTTATAAAATTAACAGTAAAATAATCAGTTCTTTCTTTGTATCCACGGTATGCAGCCTGCCAGCAAAAGAGTTGGCTGTGAGAAAATACTTTCTGTCTGCTCATGCTCTGATAATCTGTAATAAGTTACTTAGATGTAAATGTATATGGGATACTGGGATGACTTTGTTTTTAATCATGTAAGGGAGATGAAAAACATATTACCTGTACTCTGTAGGAATTTAGTAAAATCACTGTATGGGTTAGAGATTAGAATGAACAGATGTTTTTTAGAAGTACCTTGACCTTAAAGAATCCTTGTGGAAAACAATGACTGTTTTGCTGAGGGGGCCTTGTGGCCATCCCATGACCTTGGTCACAGGACACTTCAGGCACACCTGGGGCTCTTGTGTTATTGTGTATGACACACAACACATAATGAAGAGCGAGAGTCATGGAGGCATGTGATGCTCCCCTTCGGCAAGACATGTAAATTAAGATTAGGGACCTTGGTATGAGGAAATACTTTATGTAACAATCTATAAATACACTTTTGTACAGCTGTTCTTTCCCGAAGAGCCCCAAGCCCCCAAGCCAGCCGAATCCAGCCCAGTCAGTCCATCAGAAGAAGCTGATGAATAAAGAAGGGAATGATCAAGAGAATGTGTATCTTTTTCCTAACCCCCCAGATAGAAAAGTCTCTATCGAGAAAAGTCTCTATTGTGCCAACACGGTGGATTCCTTTCTAGCCCTGTGTGCTGCCTGAAGGCTGAACCTCCTAGATAGCAATAGGCTGTGAAATGGAACAGAAAGTTCCCAAAAGAAGAAATATAAAATGTTAGTAAACAGAGTCCATATCCTTAGCCATCAGGGAAATAAAGATTAGAGCTATTTTAAGATTCCATCTAATCCTAGTGAGAAAGATCTATGGATGCGTTCATATCCATAGATTTGTGTTGCTCCCAACCTTGGTCAAAGAAGCTTCTTATTAGGGTGGGGGTAGTAAGCACAGAGACTCAATATTGTTTGAAATATAAATGAAATGCATATATATATGCATATATGTGTGTATACACACACACACACACACACACACATATATATATATATAAAGTTCCCTCTAACCTGTATCAGTGAACACTGAGGAGGAGGGGGACAGAAAGAATGTGATCCAGGGGGTGGGGAGGACTGCTGTAATACCCTGTCCTTTGGACATGACATGGATGCCGCACACACGAATCCATGGCAGCTGTTGTTACCTGCACAAGACCCTCACAAGATCAAGTTAGTTAAGATTTTCAGCATGGCAGGGACGGAGGGGGTCTCAGAAAAGCCTCACCCCTAGCTGAAGAACTGCTGGCAACTGATGGCTGCTTGGGAAGAGTCATTTTGTTCAGTAATGTGTTCACTGATTGGTTCCCCAAATCCTAAACATTAACACCAGAACCGGAGCATACGTGCAGCATTATCTGGACTCAGTAGATTGGAAATAAATACATTAAAAAGGAGGGCATGACGTTTGGAGGAAAATGAGATGGAGGGATCCTGAGGAAAGTTGGAGGGAAGAGTCAGGGGTAGGTGTGATCAATATTTTCCAAAGACAAGCAAAAATAAAATATTAAAATCATAAAATAATTTAATGAAATTGTTAGGTCTCAAACCTGGGACAAACTGAGGTTCCTATTTAACATATCAAAGCAGACGCAGGCCACCAGATTCTCCCTACATCTCTCAGTCCCTACCTGTTACAGGGCCCTCCTGGCTGGCATACCCTGCCCCCATCCTAAACTTCTCCAGCCTAGAGGCTGGGCTGCTCTTCCCTGTATAACCCAGCCATTTGGGCTGTGCCAGTCCATTGGTCAGTTCCTTGGCACAGGTAGCCCCTCTTGGTTGGCAACCCCCACCCTGCTTCTCCCCACAGGTCCAGCTCAGTCTGGTCACGTCTACTCTGGACTCTCCAAGATGTCCCTGCCTCTAACTATGTTCCCCCAGATATCTACAATAAAATTTCTCCTCTACCATGCCTAGGCTCAGTCACGTCCTTTACTTTTTCTTTCCTTCCTTCCTTCCTTCCTTCCTTCCTTCCTTCCTTCCTTCCTTCCTTCCTTCCTTCCTTCCTTCCTTCTCTCTCTCTCTCTCTCTCTCTCTCTCTCTCTCTCTCTCTCTCTCTCTCTCTCTCTTTCTTTCTTTTTTTCATTCATTTGGTGCTAAAACCTGGGACCAGTCATATTCTTTCTTTCCTTCCTTCCTTCCTTCCTTCCTTCCTTCCTTCCTTCCTTCCTTCCTTCTTTCCTTCCATCCCCCTGGTGCTGGAGAACTGGAAGTGGCATAAATGAGTTAGCACCCAAGGAACTCAGTTGCTCTACTGCTGATCTGACTCTCCTTAGGTATGTAGGGATCGTTTGCTTCTGATGGCTTTGCCACCCACCAAATTTGAGCCTAGCATCTGTCCCTTCAGCCACTTCTTCCCTCCACCTTAGCTAACCATCAGTCTCCCCTCACCTACTAAGGAAGTATCCTTCCTCTCTCTGGCTCCTGGAGCCTGCTACACCCTACGGGTGCTCACCCTCAAGTGGACAACTTTCAGCTCTGGCCTCCTACACCCTCGTGGGTCTCTCTATTGAAGAAGCTTACCGACTCTTGTTCCTCTGTTCTCTCCTAGCTTTCCCTCACATTCCCCTAGGAACTGCAGTCTGCCTGCAGTCCCACCAAGTCATATCTCGCTCCAGCCTGCAGTCCCAAAGCTTCTGCTCTCAGCTCCCTCTTGGAACTTATAAGAACACCCACTCGCCTGTGTGATGGTCCATTTTGTGGCTCTCTCTCTCTCTCTCTCTCTCTCTCTCTCTCTCTCTCTCTCTCTCTATCTATCTATCTATCTATCTATCTCTCTGCCTGCACAAATTCAGATTTTATTACTACAGCTTGGCCTCGGTACAAATCAATGGCCAAAAATTAGCACACTTGATTTCCAAATTCTCACAAACTATAAGAACTACCACTGCACAAGCAAATGATTCTCCAAATCCCTTATGTCTAAATTTGCTCTACACTTCCAAAAGTCTCATCTCTGAGGTTCTACTTCCCACTGTTAAAAATCTTTTATCTCAATAAATTGTGGCACATATACACAATGGAATACTACTCAGCAGAGAAAAACAACGACATCACACGGTTTGCAGGCAAATGGATGGATCTAGAAAAAATCATCCTGAGTGAGGTAACCCAGACTCAGAAAGACAAATATGGTATGTACTCACTCATAGGAAGATGCTAGATGTGGAACAAGGATGACTAGACTGCTACTCACATCACCAGTGAGGCTACCTGGAAAACGGGACCCCAAAAAAGACACGGAGAAATGGACAAGATCTACATGAATAGCCTGGTCATGAGTGGGAACAATGAAGGGCGACAGTCGAGGGAAAGAGTGGGAGATCCTAGCTGGATCAAGAAAAGAGAGGGAGAACAAGGAATAGGAGACCATGGTAAATGAAGACCACATGGGAAGGTGAGAAGGGGAGGAAGCAGAGAGCTAGGGAGGCCCACGGAGATCCACAAAGATACCCCCTCAAAAGACTGCTGGCAATGGTCGCGAGACGGCAGGAACTGACCTACTCTGGTGATGGAATGGCCAGACACCCAAATAGTGATGCCATAAACCCCATCCAAGGACTGAGGAATCTGAAGGCAGACATCCACGGCTGGGCCCCTGGTGGAGCACTGGGAGTCTAATTAGTGAGTATGAAGAGGATTTATATGAGCGAGAATTGTTGAAGCCAAGGTTGGATAAAGCACCGGGATAAATAACCAAATGAATGGAAGCACAGGATCTATGAACCAAAGGCTGAGGGGCCCCCAACTGGATCAGGCCACCTGAACGGGTGAGACAGTCAGTTGGCTTGATCTGTTTGGGAGACAGCTGTGCATTGGTGCCAGGTCCTGGGCTCGTTGCATGAGTTGGCTGTTTGAATCCTGGGACTTATGCAGGGACACTTGGCTCGGTCTGGGAGGGGGGAATGGACCTGCCTGGACTGAGTCTACCAGGTCAACCCCGGTCCTCGGGGGAGACCTTGATCTGGAGGAGGTGGGAATGGGGGGTGGGCTGGGGGGAGGGGTGGGCGAGAGGGGGAGAACAGGGGATTCTGTGGCTATTATGTTGAACTGAATGGTGTTGTAAAATAATAATAATAATAATAATAAAAAAACCAAAAAAAAAAAAATCTTTTATCTCTATGATTTCTCTGCACTATGCTCTCAAAAAAAAATTTCTTGAGACTATGCTATAAATTCTATCTCAAGATTTGTAAGGGTATGGGGTATGGTTTAAAACAATCTATAAAGTGAAGCAAAATTTGGTTTAACACTTGTACAAAAGCTTATAGTTAAAACTTATACATAGTTAATTTTAATTTGCTACAACATACTATATATGTGATTCAACTCTGGTTTAGAATATACAGCAAGTATCTAAAATATTTTGGATTGATATGGATTTTTGTGATTAAATATAATTAAGGTTTATAAATTCCTAAGGTTATGAAGGTCAACACCAGGCTTCTAAAAAATTTAGATAAGTAACAATATATGTTTGATATATAAGGTATATTTGATAAATTCCTAAGGTCTACTTGGGTTCACAGTAATATTTGTCTAGCTTCTTTGTCTTTTCTTACTTTGTTAAGCTTTAGCTATTTAAAAAGGTTAAGTCATACAAAAAACTGTGATATTCTATAATGGTACATTATAAAAAGATGAGAAAGTTCCCTATCTCCCTATGGACTGCATTTATGTTTTTATTGCATTTATTATTTATTTCAAAGCTAAAAGATCTTCAATTAAATCTGAAACTCAAATTTTAAGGATCAAACTTAACAGGAATAACGCTGCAAAAATCTTAATTTTATAAAGGCTACTAACTTATCATAAACTGTTAAAGGTAATTAAAACATACAAATTAATGGTAAGTTGCCTTATAAATAATGTGTTCAGAACTATACTTATAGTCATGCTAAGTATTAATGTAATTAATTACAAAAATAACCCTTATTTAGCTTCCTGTATGTGTTTTTGAAGTTAAGCCGAAAACAAGTAAATAAAGTATACTTAGTAAATAGATGGTCCTCAGACTCTTCAGAGACCTTCTGAATATGGCATTTAAAGTGTTTAATAATTATAGAGACAAATGCACCACTCCTAACAGGAACCCAGTGGCCTCTGAAGAAGGGATATGGGGTGTAAGGACTCCACCTGAATTGTGGTAACACTAACCACTAGGAAAAACTGCCCCCGCGCCTCACCTGCCTTCGAGGCTCTGTGCAAAGCGTGGATGGTTTGGGCTTTATTGTCCTACTTTATCTGGTCAAAGTAAGGCCAGTCCCCCAAGTTCCTCTATAGGAATTTCTCTCAGACTTGGGCCTGACAACCAAACGCCAGCTGTCCTGTATGGTAGCTGAAGATTAAATCCTGTCCTATGTGACAGCTGAGCACCTACTGTCTCCGAGAAAGCCACGAATATGGGAGCCTGGGGCAACCATCTAGGTAATGGGAATGTCCCTGTCATTTCAATTGCTATATAGGATATTTGGATTACTCCTCCAGCTACAACTTATCCTTCTCAGAATCTCCCAGCATCCCTCAGTTCCTACCTGTTTCAGGGTTGTCCTGACTGGCATACCTGCCCCCCACCCTGAACTCTCCAGCCCAGGGATTGGGCTGCCCTTCCCCCAGCTGCCCTTCCCTGTATAATCCAGACATTTTGTCTATGCCAGTCTCTGGCCAGGCTGCCCTTCTTGGATGGCAGTTCCTCTCTCCTCTCCCCTCTCCCCTCTCCTGACTTGGTCCAGCTCAGGCTGGTCATGTTCAGTTCTCCCAGATGTCCCTGTCTCTGGCTATACTCTCCTTCTATCTACAGTAAACTTTCTCCTTCACCATACCCAGGAGAAGTCACGTCCTTCCCTTTTTTTAGTCAATTTTTTATGCCCTCAGAATTATTGAACTTAAAGAACAATTATGTCATAAGTCAAAAGCAACTTTTTAAAACCAGAATCTTCTGAATACATATACTTTAAACAGCATCTTACATATCCCAGCGTGGAGGAGAGAAAAAATACTTTTTCCCACAAGGGTAAGTGGTTACCAAACAGGAAAAAGTGAAAAACCTAATATATAGGTGGCATTCAACATTCTATTAGAAGGAAACTGTCTCCAATTATCCAGTCGATGCATGCACACTGAGTAGTTAGCAGCTGTCTTATAAAATTCTGAAAGACTATAGTAAGAGATCAAGCAGACATGTCACCTGCTTTGAGGAAACCTGTGCTTCATAGTATGTGTGTGGGGGGGTAGTAACAAGAAATTTAACAGGACCCCAATGAACCCCATTGCTCTGTAACAGGAGAAAGGCTAACCAGACTGTCATGTAGAAAAAGGGCTCATCCCCCAAAAGGACCACAGCTCAGGCATGGCAAGCAGGTCAAACTAAGGCTCCAGGGCTAGGCATAACCCTGGCAGAAACATCTAAGGATGTGTGAACAGGCACTGTGAAGACCATCCTCACGTTCATCTTATCAGTCTTGGATTTCAACGTGTTCTAGCTGAATGTCACTCCCAAGTAAGTGAACCAAAAGCCAAACATGTCATAACTATGTAGAAAGGTAATTGCAAAGAGTAGCATTTGTGATGGCCCAGATGTTGTAGATACACTTAACATGTGCAGGAATAGGCTTAGTTCTTTTTTTTAAAATTTTGTTTTTTATTTTATGTGTATGACTGTTTTGCCTGCAATGTGTGTCTGTTCAACACAAGCATGCAATGCCATCAGAGTCCCCTGGAGTTATGGATGATTATGGGCCACCATGTGGGTTCTGGGAATTGAACCCAGATCCTGTAAAAGAGCAACCAATGTTCTGAACTACAGAACTATCCTCCTTGTCCCCAACAAGATCAGTGCTTGAGGGAATGGATGAGAAACTTCCAGAGGACCACAACAGTGCATGCAAATCCTTGCTAGAACTTAGCATGTGCTGGGGACGCTGCCAGTTCTTCACATAGATCATCCCGTGTTACTCACTCCACACGTGGCAGAAGTGTTTAAGTACCACACAGATGCAGAGACACACACTGTTAGAGTCAAGTGTTTCCCTGCGGCCACACAAATGGTAAGATGGAGCTGGACTGGAACCGAGGTAGTGTGGCCCCAGACCCTGGGGACTTCACCCTGCTCTCTGCTGCTCTTCAGTGTTCAAAAGACACCACTGCTGTCACGGAGAGTACTTCACACAGTGTGATTCCCATCTGGTCACTCCAGTGTCGCTTCAAACCGCCAAGTAGCTTTACTGCATGGTAGATAAAAGAACGGACACATGTTCTGATGTTTGTCACTGTTCTCCAAAGGTCCTTCCAGGCTTCAAGTCACCGTCATTAATAGAGAAACTCAAATAAGCTGGATGAGGTGGCACAGGGCACCTTAAGCCCAGCAGTCAGGAGGCAGAAGCAAGTGGATCTCTGTAAGTTCAAGGCCTGCCTGGTCTACACGGCAAGTTCTAAGCCAGCCAGGAATATGCAGTGAGACCTCATTTCAAAAAGGGTGGAGAGAAAAGCACAACTCTATACAACAGCAAACATACATTCTAGGGATTTAAGACTCAACAGTTATTAACTCCTTGGGTAACTGAATGACACTAATTTATCTGTGTTAGTTTTCATCACTGTGGCAAAATACCTGGTGCAAACAACCCATAGGATTGATATGTTTGTTTTGACTCTTGGTTTCCATCTGCAGTAGATGGCTCCTGCTGCTCTGGGGCATCTAGAGAAGGCACAGTACCATGGAGATGCATGGCAGAGGAACCGTCTCACCTAGGGCATCCAGGAGGCAGAGAGATGGAAAGTGAGGCTTAAGGTCCGATACGCACTCCAAAGGCGCGCGCGCGCGCGCGCGCGCACACACACACACACACACACACACACACACACACCTCCCATGAGTCCCAACCTCCTAAAAGTTCTGTCTCCTCCAAGCTGTGCCACAGGCCGGGACCAAGCCTTTGACAGGAAGCGTTTGGGGGACATTCAGGATTCGACATCTACCATATCTCAGATGTTCTTCCCCTTACGCCAGCTAGTGCGTGCAGCGACCGTGAAAAGGGAGGAAGCACTTGTGGTCGGGCATACAAAACTGTTAACTTGGGATGAGCTGTCTTCAAAGCAAAGATGAAAGATTAACAGAGTAACTCTAACCACTGTTCTCCTCAAAGGGATCTAAGAAGTGCGGAGAGTGAACATTCTATGAGTAACAAGTATAGAAAGGTCCGGGCTCACATCTGGCACTGTTCCAGGGGCTCTGGCCCTTCTCTATTAGCTTCTCGGGCTCCGAGGCACTTAGTCTGACAAGGCAATGAACACCCTGCTCTTCAAGAGGGCTGAGGTTTGAGGTTCTAGTCTCAGAGAGTTGTCCACTGAATGCCTACAGCAACGCCCACAAACACAGTGGCAGAGCACTTCAAGAACCACAGGCAAAATGACTTCAGGGACATTGTCCTACTCTGTTTCTCTGTCACTGTGATAAAACACTGATGAAAAGCCACTCTGAGAGGGAAGGGTTTGTTTGACTTACAGGTCACAACTGTAGCACAAATCCTAGATAGTCTTATAATAAAAACCCAGAGCCAGATATTGGGGTGAATGCTGAAAGATCAGAGAGACAAAGGAACAAGTCACTGCCACTTCTCATGTCTCCAACTCCTCAGCTGATTCTGTCTCCACGAATCCTCAGCCGAAAGGGCTTTAGTTCCTGTCTCCTCCCGCCTTATTTGCCTTTCTCCACCCAGCCATCTCACTTCCTGTCTCAACCTTCCTTGTGCTGGGACTAATGGTGGGTGTGCTTCCCAAATACTGGGGTTATGGGGTCAAAGGTATGCCACTACTGCCTGGTTCTGTTTCTCTCCTAGACTGGATCAATCTCATGTAGGCCAGTGTGGCCTTGAACTCACAGAGATCCAGATGGATCTCCGCTTCCCAAGTGCTAGGACAAAGGTGTGTGCCACAACTGCCTGACCTCTGTGTTTAATCTAGTGGCTGGCTCTGTCCTCTGACCCTCAGGCAAGCTTTATTGGAGTACAACAAAATATCACCACATACAATCCATCATCAAGCAAGCAAAGCCAAGGTAGAAACTCAAGACAGGGACCCGAGGGCAGAGGCCATGAAGGAGTGTGCTTACTGGCTTGTTCTCAATGGCTTTCTCAGAGTACTTTCTTACAGCATGCAGAACCACCTGCCTAGGGTTACTGCTGTATCTCCAAAGATGATGAAAATTTCATAATCTAAACACCCATCTTGTCTCTCCCCACACCCAAGCCAATAATGTACACCAATTCTGCTTAGGCTTCAAGCCCATTCCTGGTTGCCAACAATGCTCAGAACTAGAGATGTGTCTACAGAGGAGTTACTGATTCCTGTTCAAACATTCCAGATTTAAAGAAAAACAAGAACAAATAGCACCCCTAAATAAGATGTTTAAAGGTATCTCATCTAGAGAGGTTGCTCAGTGGTTAAAAGCACTTGCTTCACAATTATGATGACCTGAGACTGGACCCCAGCACCCACCTAACAAACCCAACTAGTCTACCGTGCCTGTGCCTATACCCCAGCACTGCGGAGAGTGTAATGGAGTCAGGAGTATTGCCGGGGTTCAATGGCTAACAAACCAGCTGAGTAACTCGAACCTCAAGTTCAGGGACAGAACTTGCCTCAAAGGAATACGCTGGGGAAGGATAGAGGAGGAGGAGGAGATGCACAATGTCCTCCTCTGGCTTACAGAGAGAGGGGGAGAGAAAGAGAGAGAGAGAGAGAGAGAGGGAGGGAGGGAGGGAGGGAGGGAGGGAGGGAGGGAGGGAGAGATTCATTTACAGCCTCAATTAAATAATAACAATGAGCTAGGTAATTGAGAAATTAGAACTGGTACCTGAAAACAATCATAAACTTCAGTATCCTTGCTAAGCAAAAATACAGCACTATGAAACCCAGCAAAGCTCTTGAGGACTTGTTCTTCTCCTTCTACCAGGAGCATTTCATTCTGCAAAGGGCTCTGGTTTGTATCTGTCCTAATGCACAAAGGGAGTCCGTTCCCTTAGGCTCGAGCCCAGCAGAGTCTCGGGCACTGCCATATCAAGAGCGAAAGGAATGAAAGCGTTCTCCTTCTGACCAGGATGGGCCACGCGCCCTCGTCGTTTCTGTTTGGGTAAATTCTGTTCCTGAAATAGTGGGAAATTGTTTTACAGGAGGAAAAAACGTGCCTACCACAAGGTGATGGATGAAAAGCTTTAAAAACTCAAACATTGTATTAAGAGAGTGTCAGTTAATTAAGATTTTCAAATTGTTGATTTCAATTTTTTGTATTTTGGCTTATTTTTCAAAAGACACTTTAGACACTCTGGTCCCAGAGCCATTTTCTCCGTCAGGGAAAAACAGCCTTATTTTTCTCACACCTCTCTCCTTTGTTCTCCTCGGATGGATTTCTCTTTCTTCAGAATTGAAAGAAAGCAACAAACACAACTCTGAAGGAAATAATGCTCTACACATTCAAAGCTTGGTTTCCAAATTACAGCCTTAGTGTTTGACTTAACTGATTCGATGAAATGAGAAAAGGCCATGGCCCTTTAAAAAATATCTAATGAAACTGAAAAGAAAAAGAAAGCATTAGCAGATTTGCCTCAGGATGCACAGGTAGATACTGTGTGAATCATGAGGAATGGGAAGTAAGGTACCTATTGCAGTAGCCAATGCACAGAGGCAGACAGTTCATTAACAAATCAATACCCCTGCTGAGCTCAGGGTAAGTAAGTAGCTAACAGTTTGGGGAAGACATTTTGGTGGACTTCCCATGCACACAGATCTTGTTCAATGAAAGCTTGACTGCTTTAGTTCTGGGCTAGAGACAGCCTTGAGCTGTCAGCTCCTCCAGGCATTGCCTCAGCGGTGTGGAACCATCCCCACAGTAGCTGGTTCCCACCAGAGCTTCAAGTCCAGTTATCACGTTCTGAGTCACGGGACCCTGATTACGGTCACGGGTTACACTGCAATCAGCTCCACGGCTGAGCAAATGGCTTCTGCCACTCTGCTCCCTGTCTTCTCCCCTTTCCTCACATGTAGACATCAGAGCCCCCCCCCCCAGCAATGCCTCACTCTAGCCTCCTGCTCAGTACCTCACCAAGAACTCTGCCTGCAAGCGCCATCCTGGTGATGTAAGAATCAGGAAATCATGTGGACATTTTTAAAAGTTGACATAACATTTTGCAATTTATATAATTTTCTGTTACCAGAAAACAGGTTTGGGGAAAACTTAAGCATTTACAACAGTTAGTCTTGGTATGGATTTAATGTTTGAATACTGATATTCCTGAAACTTGAAATGATGAACTGATCGAATCATGCCAGCAGTGTAGAGAGTGAGGAGAAAGGGTCAACATTGGAAGGGTTGTTAGTCCTTAAAAGACTTGGAGTAAGCCCTTATCACCCCAAGTAAATACCAATGTCAGAGTAATTGAAATGTGATAACACTGAATAACTTAGCTAAAAGAAAAAAGATCTTTCCTTAATTTATTCTAATATTAAAGTATTTACTGGTCTTTCTGTTTTAATATTTTTGCAACAAATCTTTTAGATATCATATCTGAGTATGAGGAAATAACAAAAAACTTATCCGTGATAAAGTTCTTAAGATTTCTTTGTAACTGAATTATATGCTATAAAAATACTGCCATAATAATTTCCGACATTCCCCCACCATGCAGACATACCACCCCAGGAAATGTGACATTATCTCAAGGCAGCAGAGACACAGTACACACCACCCAGATTACACCTTGCTCCAGTCATATAGGATCCCTTTAGAAGTCCATAGAAACGAACATTAAGAACCATCTCTTCCTAAGGCTTAGTCAATGAGAATGACAGTGAGAATTTGGGGAGAACCAGCAACAGGCTGGAGATCACAGATCTATTGCACCGGGAGGGAGACAGACATACAGAGGGAAAAGAGACTCCAGTCCTGCTGTTCAGCACAGCCCTCACCAGTGCAGCGACAACCAACACATGACTATGAGGAATGACCTGAGGCCGGGAGTGGAACTGTCTAAGAGTATTTGAAGGAGCAGTATTCAGCATTCACACAGGGCCAGGGATGGTGTGTGCTCCTTCTTATAAGGGTGGAAAAACCCAGTAATCCATTGGGTTGAAGGCAAAGTACAAAGAAGATGCTGATGTGGTAGTGGCATGTAGTTAGCCCTTGCCCCCAGTGATATGCCAAATCAAAGTCAAATCATCAAATCAAGACCCAGCGAGATCGAGTTTGCTCTTTGTAATTTAAGTACATCGCAGAACAAAATTCAAAATTACTTACAAGGACATAAAAATGTGGAGCATTCAACAAAATGAAATTTATCATGATTATCATTTCATCAAAATCAGAAATGACAAAAAGATCAAAAAATTGTTACAGCTTTATCCAAGACAGTGGAAATGAATGAACAGGAAAGCAGAATCACAGAAGGGTTCAGAAAGGATGAAACTGAAATCCTGGGCATGGAAAAATACATATATGAGAAGCAACATAGATGGGATGGGATTCGTGTGGGAGATGGGTGCTTACCTAAATCCAGAGCAACAGAATTTATGCCAATCAGGGAGCAGGAGAGGTTGCTCAGCATTTAGGTCACACACTGTCTTCCAGGGAACCCAAGTCCATACCTACCACCCACATTAAGTGACTCATAACTCCAGCTCCAGGGGGTCCAATGCCTCTGGCCTCTATGGGCACCAAACACACACACACACACACACACACACACACACACACACACACACACACACACACTTTGTGCACAACACAAATCAGCATAGACAATAAAAAACCACTAGTGAGCTAGGGGACACATTCAATCACACAAATATATTTTTAATTAAAGTCTCTAAAAGGAAGAGGAAGAAAGCTAGAAATATTTTTTTAAAAAGAAATGTTTTGTCTCATTTTGATAGCTTTTTTGCTAGTTTTTTTTTGGGGGGGGGTGGTTCGAGACAGGGTTTCTCTGTGTAGCTTTGCACCTTTCCTGGAACTCACCCTGTAGCCCAGGAGGGTCTCGAACTCACAGAGATCTGCCTGCCTCTGCCTCCTGAGTGCTGGGATTAAAGGCGTGTGCCACCACCACGTGGCTTTTTGTTAGGTTTATTCTATGACGATTTCACATGTGTTTATAATGCATTCTGATTCCACTTTTCCTACCCTCTTGTGTCCTTTCCTGACAAAAATTCTTTAATTTTTTTCTTAATATTTATAGTTTATGTGTATGGGTATTTTGTCTGCATGTATGTCTGTGTACCACATGCATGGAGTGCCCTGTGGAGGCCTGAAGAGGGCATTAGATCTGAGGGTACATTCCGTCACAGTGGGGAGATGTGACAGAGTCCGTGGTGAAGGGAGGTCAGGTGAGCAAACAGCTGGGCCTCCTCACATCTCAATGAATCAAGGAGCTGAGAGCTAGCAATCATTAGGTCCTTTCCTTTTAACATAGTCTAGAATCCCAGCCCATGGAGTGACACCAACCTCATTCAGGATGGGTCTTCTCTCAATGAAGCCCTCCTGGAAACTTCCTCACCAACAGACCCAGAAGTGTGCTAACCAGGTGGTTCTAACTTCAATCAAATTAACGGTGAGGAGCAACCCTTGAGGTGTGTGAGGATGCTACCACACCTCTCAGCTGTTGCTAACCATCAAATTCTACCAATCACGATCTCGCATCCTCCCAAGGAAACATGTACTGCAAAGCAGTTACATTTGAGTCTAAAATATTGTATTTTTATTAGTGAAGTCTAAATGATGACTTTTCAGAGACACATTTTACCTTACACGGAATTTCTACAACCAGAAAATAAAATGCATCTTCCTGTGTTTTGATGTTTGTGTTTTCTTCTGCAACTCTGTTGGTGGGTTATGTCAGGGGAAACTCCGACATCTGAATTGAATTGAATGAAATATAGGCTGTTTCTAGAAGAAGTCCATCAATTATTTAATCCTGCTTCATCATTACTGTCAGGTACCTGGTACTACATTACATATGTGTGCGTGCTCACGCACGTGTGTGTGTGTGTGTGTGTGTGTGTGTGTGTGTGTGTGTGTAGTAAACATATACAGTACCTGGTACTACAAGGATATGTGAACACATGCATACAGTAAATGTATACTGTAAAATTAAATATATATGGATAGTATTATAATATATATGTGTGTACATGTATTATAATATATAATATATATTATATACATATAATTTTATGACAAACCTGAATGTCAACAGAAGTAAATGTATCTCAGTGGCAAAATGCTTGCCTCACCTAGTGTATCCAGGGTTTAACATTCAATCCCAAAAACTGAAGAAAAGGGGGAAAGAAATAGAAAGAAAAAGAAGAAAAGCTGATATGGGTGGGAAAAGTGGTAAGTTGGATTTCACCAAAACTAATGCATTTCCTAGGATCTTAAGATGAAAAATGGAAATTACATACTTGAAAATATTTCTCAGATGCATCTGGTAGATAACTAGTACATGAGATTTATGAAGAATTTAGAAAAAGGAGACACTGAACTGAAGATGGAATCCAATATGGCAAAAAGGTATATAGAGCGGTGTTTAACATCAGTAGCCATTGGAGAAATGCAAATTAATACCACACTGAAGGACTACTGGTTGAATATTTGTAATTAAAAATAATTTAAAATCCCCAAGGCTGTGGTAAGAAGTGGGAATCCCAGATCCTTCAGGTGTGGATAGTGGGACTCTAAAGTAGAGTGACACTCAGAGAAATAGCACTTTATTAAGGACATAAACATGATGAGTCAATATTTACACGCTGGGCAGGTAGCCCAGATAAACAAAGATATCCCACACACAGATGGTTACACCAACTTTATTGGTGACAGGAGAAAAAAATAAAACCTGGAGGTAAGCCAATATCCTCCAGTGGGTGAGTGGTTAAAGCTCATCTATCTAATCAATACTAGTCATAAGATAGACACCAACCTTTGATACCCACAATGCCCTAAGGTGAATCTCGCAAGCACTATGTTGAGGGAGGGAAACAAGCCTGAAAAGGACACATGTAATATGATTTTCTTCATACGATAATCACTAACTGAAAAAAAAAATATAAGCATGGATAACTGATTAGTGATTTCTCACTGTTGGGTCTGGTGCCAAAGCAAAATTTAAATAAGAAAGCAAACCTTAAAGGAATCAAGTTTAAAACATCTGAAAATGAAAGGAGACAAAGATTTGATTATTGGTCCAATATTAAGTAGATGGTTTGTAAGCCACAGAAATCCGTTCCTCGGGTTTCTTATTTGTCTATAACAGAGGCTGGGAAGTTCTGAAGGCTGAGGAGAAAGTGTTTGCTAATTTGGTGCCTCATGAAGGCAGGCTTCCTAGATCATAGAAGGTGCCCCACCATCTCTTGGGAAATGTGCTTGTCTTCCTCCAAATATACCAAGAAGCTGGTTGAGATGTCACCTCGGACCATTGCCAGAACCTAGATGAAACTTGTAAGTTCCCTGGAAGCTGTGCATATAGCCATGAGATTTGGGATGCTAAGAGGAGAGAAACTCACGAGGAAAGTGAGATTCTTTGATGATTGTGGCTTCCAACTTGCCAGTGTTGTGCCACAGCTGTTATGGAAACTATGGCTTTTCCACACCATGGAATACTACTGAACAATAATCTGTTGGGGACCAGGATCATCCAAGGCTCTCTCAGAGTCCCTGAGGAAAGGACAAAGAGGATGCTCATCCTGTGTCTTTGCCCAGTGGCAGACTTGGCAAGGTCCAGTCTGAGGTTGAGGTCAGGTCTTTGAAGAAGCTAAATTTTCAACTCCTGGGAACCTGACATTTCCTCACTGAAGAGACTAGAGTTACTAGTCCCAATGCCACTCTATGCTTGCTCTGTGAAGCACCTGAGATACCCTGTGTTCTTTTTAGCATGATACCATTTGATTAGCTTAGTACTGACTTCATCCCATTGTCCCGTTTTCCCCCTGAAAACGGCATATAAGATGCTGTAGTTCTTAATACACTTGTTTGCATGAGCCATCAGCTTGTGCAAGACCTCCTGATTCCAAACTTTCCTATCTTCTTTCCTTTGTTATCCCCAGTCTTCTCTTGCTTTCTCGGGAACCAGTCACTGAAGAATGACTTGCAAGTCCAGGTCAATCAGCAATTGCTCCACTTGGATGAATCTCTGAGCTGACAGCCAGGATGTCCCTCTGGAAAGGAAGCCTGTATCTGTCCTGGAGTCTCCAAGGTTTATGCTGCTGACATGCAATCAGCTCCTTTGTGTGGTGGCACCCATTGTTCCAAATGATTAAAGCTCAATCAAGACATCACGTTGTGGGCTGATGACAAGTTAAGAGCATTATAGATGTGATCAACCAGCAATGAGTCTAAGATCTAACTCCAAACAGACCATCTCGAAAAGCTTCATTGAATTTGTCATATACTAAATTGGAAGGAGCATGGAGTGGTGGTGGTATCCCTTAGTACACCCAGGTCTAGAATATTGAGACTCCCAACCAAACTCTAACTGCATCGACACTGAGCTGAGGCCATGAAGTGTAAACCCTAATTGCATCAGCTTTGAGCTGAGGCCATGCAGTGCAAAATGTAATCATGGTAAAGTGTGTTTTAGGAAGACAGTATCCCCTTTACATAATATTATATCTCTTTGTCACAGATTGCAACTACACTTTATATTTAAAACCAATAACCAATGAACAAACATGTCAATGACAATCCACACTGCACACAATATAAACAGGATGGCATTCATTCATGTCATATTTAATATACATAGTACATATATTATTCATATGTTTTAATAAAAATATTGTAGGTAGAAACAGGGTGGATATCTGATAGGCAGGTTTGGAAAGTCTCTTTTAATCTGCCTTTGATATAGTGTTTGGTCTATCTGTAGAAACACTTTCAAGAAATACATTGCATCAAGCCTTAACCAAGGCACCACAAAGAGCAGTGATTCCTAGCACTTTCCCATGCTTTTGTATTTATTTCAAAGGAAGATTACTTGCAATGTAACAGGCCTCTAAAATCTTGACTCAGTAACAAAGAAATGTAATTGCTACGTCTCTATTGCCTCTACGTTTTGCTCAGTCAGTGATGTGCTTACTTTCCATAAGAGAGCTATTACTTAGAACTTATTTGTGCTCCATTAATATGGCTGCACTCAGGAATTATCTAATTCAAAATAGGTACAAATGGTTGTTAAGTTTTCAATGCCAAAGAGTTGGTGACTTTTTATATAGGGCATTACTTTCAGTGACAATTAAACCAAGATGGCAGATTAATGATCCTAAATTATCAATATTGTTGCAGTAGTTATCTCTATGGGTTAAATTATGAACTATTATTTTATCATATGAATATATTTTTTTCTTTTAGATATTTTAACTTAATGTTTTAAAATAAGTATCAAAGTTTGTTTTTTTAAAAAAACAAACAACAACAGCAACACAAAATGATGCTTCTGACTGTGCTGGGGTGATGGAATAACTTTTTTCTGAAAACATTATGAAAAACAACATAACTAAAAGCAGAGTGAGTTCCTGATTTACCTGGGGCTTTCAGGTCCAACATCTTAGATGGAGGAAAACCTCACAGCGGGAAGGACCTTCTACAAAAATGCCCCCATGTCTTGGTGAGACGCTAGATAAACAGGAGTAAGTGTGACGCTCGGTGGGTTTTGATTAAAACGCTTATTTAAATTTTTAAGCTTTTCAGCAAAAGAAGGAAGACAGAAAACTACAAGAACTTAGGAGAGTGGTCAGTGATCAATTTGATAATGAGAAGAGACCGAATTTATCATCCTAGCCTCTTCTAAGAGCCTCTGTGTTAAAGGTTTGGCCCCCAGTCCCAGGTATTATTGGCTGAGAGTAAAATCTTTAAGAGATGACACCTAATGAGGGGCCCTGAGTCACTGGGGCCTTCCCTTGAAGGGCTGTGTGGGGACCCAGTCTCTTGCTGTTTCTATTCCTGAACACGAGCATTGCAGTTGGCCCTGCTGCAAAGTTCCCGCTGTGGTGTTCCGGCACAGACCCAAATCCCAGCACAATCAGTAATGGATTGAAACCACTTTAAAACTGTGCCCCAACACAACTCTTCTTTCTGCATTTATCACCCCAGGCAGCCGCTAAAATAAGAGAAAGCTACTTACACAAACCTGCACTGAAGACCTGGCTTCACGAAACTATAACAAAATGCTCAGGCAAACTGCATTCTAGAAAATGGTAACTAAGTCAAACCAGGACTAAAAAGTCCAAACATGAGCCTCCAGCCACCCAAATTCATGCATTACAATGACTCACTCTCACAGTAGGTCCATTACAGAAGATGAACCGTCCTCTCTAGAGGACGATGAAAAAGCTTTGCAATTTTTCCAATGCCCATTGTCTTGGCGGGGGTTTCTATCGCTGAGATGGAACACCGTGACCAAAAGCAACTTGGGGAGGCAAGGGTTTGTTTCATCCTACAGCTCAGGGAAATAAGGACAGGAACTCAAGGCAGGAATGAAAGCAGAGGCCAAAGAAGAATGCTGCTTAGTGGATTGTTACCGTGACTTGCTCAACCTGGTTTCTTATAACATCTAGGTTCACCAGCACAGGGGTAGCACCACCTACAGTGATCTAGGCCTCCCACATCTATCATCAATGAAGAAAATGCACATTGGCTTGCTCACAAGCTAGGCTAGTGGGGGCATTTTCACAAATGAGGTTCCTTCTTCCAAAATGACTTACAGTTTGTACCAAGTTGACCTATAACTAGCCAGCACAGTATGCCTATGTTCCATGTGCATGCAGCGCTCATGGAGGCCAGAAGAGGGCATTGGGTCCCCTGGAATTGGAGTTACAGATGGCTGTGAGCCTCCATATGGGTTCTGGGAACTGAACCCAAGTCCTCTACAAAAGCAGTAAGTGTTCTTAATCACTAAATCATCTCTCCAGCCCCCTACCATATCCATTTATCTTAAAATTAAAAAGAAAGAAACATTCTACGAAAATACACCTACATATCAGGTGAGGTTCAAGAATAGTCATAAGACGAGAGGAAACTTATGAAGACTGCAAAATATGAGGGGATGCTTATGAAGGCTGCAAAGTATGAGTAACCAAATGAAAACCATGAAATTAAAACTCAGCAATGAACTGAGAGATGCATGGAATGAGTTTAACTGATGGTGGAACAGAGTGTAAGGGAAATGTCCTTTGGGAAAACAGGGCTATAAAAGCGCTTAGAGAAAGACACGAGGGGCAGAAATGCTTAGGAAATACATTAAAAAAAGAATTAAAGGATATTAGCAACATGTCATGGAGTACAAAAATTTGGACATGAACATTTTGTTACTTTAATGGAGAAATAAATGATGATACAAAATTATATATGAAGACATAATAGCCTTGAGTTTTCAAAAACCATTGAAATATATCAAATCACACTATATAATGTTCTATGAACTAAGTAGAAGAAATACAAGGCATATTATTTTATAACTAATAGAAATAAAATGCTAGTGGCTGGAGAGAGTGCTCAGCAGTTAAAGGGACAGGCTGTTCTTGCAAAGACGTGGGTTCAGTCCCAACACCAGCATGATGCATTGCTCTCAGCCCTTTGTAATTCCAGATCCAGGGGCATCCGATGCCCTCTTCTGGCCTCTGAGGGTACTGCATGCATGTGGTGCACAGACATACATGCAGCTAACACTCATACACATAAAATCTTTTTAAAAACGAAGTAAAATTAGGCTGGGTATGGTGGCTGAAGCCTTTAATTCCAGCACTTGGGAGGCAGAGGCAAGCAGATCTCTGTGAGTTGGAGGCCAGCCTGGTCTACATGGTAAGTTCCAGAACAGTCAGAACTATGTAGTGAGACCATAGTGAGAAAACACGTAAAACAACTAAAGTAAAGATAAAAACACATAAAAATAAATAATTCAAAACTACAGCTGGCTTCTCTACAGAAATGACTGAATTAAGTATGCACTGAATTCCATAAAAGTGTGGAAAGGAAATGAGTTTCCAGTCCATGACATTATAACCAATTGAAATAATTTTTTAACATGAGAGAAAATATTTTAAAAAGTCAATAATCAAAACCAGAAAGTTCATTGCCAGTACATACTAAAAGATACACAAAAGAGAACTCTAAAACCCTCGGCAGAACCAGACAAGGCAGGGTATCTGGAAGGAGTTCATACCCACCAAAAATAAAAGCACAACAGGAAGCAGATACACTAATAATTGTTTTTCTTTTAAATATTCATTTATTCATTTTAAGTGTGTGTATAGGCCTGAGTGTGTCTGTGCACAGTATGCATGCAGGAACCTATAGAGGTCAGAAGAGGGCACCAGAGCCCCTGAGTCTGCAGTTACAGGCTAATGTGTGTGGTGGTATTTTATTTGTGCTGAAATGTGATATTTTATTTGTATGTTAATAAACAATGTTTGTCTGTAGATCAGAGGTCATAGTCAGCTAAAAACAGAAGTCAGAAAGTGGTGGCACACGCCCTTAATCCGATCACATGGCAGGCAGAGTCTCTGTGTGGTCAAGGACACAGCCAAGCGTGGTGACACACGCCTTTAATCCCAGTACCAACCATAGAGACCTGGAGGTCTGTACAGACAGGCAGTGATGAGGAAATGATATGGCTGGGCTTAGAGCCTATGAGAAGGCAGAACAGGAAGACAATAAAGGCGCAGGTTAGACAGGAAGAAGCTTTCTTGGGAAGCTATGATGAGGTGGTGAGCTAAGGTTAGTTGGCAGCTATTGCTCTGATCTCTACAGCTTATACCTCTGTATTTGGCTCTGTGTTTCTTATTTAATAAGACTGTTTAGAAATTGGCCTACAGTTGGCACGGGATTCTGACTTAGAGGCGTTCAGTCATAATCCCACAGATGGTAGCTTCACCCCATTGGCTCCTCAGCCCAGCACATACACCAAATGTCTGAACCTGTGGTTCCTCTTGTACTGAGCAGGATTACCATGGCAAATGTGGGTGCAGGGAACTGAACCTGGATCCTCTGCAAGAGCAGCCAGCGCTCTAACCACTGAGCTACCTTTCTGGCACCAATAATTGTTTTTTAAAAACTAGAACAAACCTGTCAAGCTCGGACTTCTTCCACCATATAAAATACATTTGGATGCTCAACATAGAAAATGTATTTTTCAAAAGATGAACATGATATTCTAGTTTATTTTATCTATTCTGGAGTAATGGTAAAGAGATATATTTCTATATTGGTTAATCTTACATTTACACTTCAAATAATTACCAAACACTCAAAATGTTGTTAAAGGTGTCAAGGAAATAACTTGAATGCATTTATTGTATATGTAGAAATTAAAAATTTAAACTTGTAAAAATAAAGTATCTCCAGTACTTTAATATCAGCAGTACGTCAACATCAGTAATCTGTCAGGATGACCTTACAACAATTTTCTAAGAGTTCATAAACATAAAGCTTCGTCACATCACATATATGGAAAGGCCTGGCATGGTTAAGGCTGAGGAGAGCATGCAGTTATGCTGGCAGCTCTGTGTTCTGCTCTCTAAGTATCTGAATCCCAGGACCAGCTACAAAACTGAAAATCCCCATCCACAGGCAGAGGGCACACAGAGCATATGCAACAGATGGTATCAAACGTTACAGATGAGTTAAGAGTACATGGAATCCTTCGGACAGCACTGTCTCTGATTCAGTTGTCTACTTACTTCACTAGGATTAAAATTATCCAACCAAATTCCACAAGTCCCAAGAGCACTGATACAAGGAAAAGAGACAGAATCTGCTTTACAAATAAAATTCATTAACCACTTTCAATATTTGACACATAATCCTAGCATATATATATATATATATATATATATATATATATATATATATATATATATATATATACACACACGGTTGGAGGATCTTAGCTTGCCTCTAGATCTATATAAGAAAATAACTCATACAGTGAAAAACTTCCTTTAAAGACACTGAAACAAGTCCTGCTTTGGCTCTCTATTTATCTATGTTACCCAAAAATGGATCATTTCAAACACTCAGTCTGTTTTTCTCAATGGGTTATACATTTTCTTTGCAGATATTCTTTTTTTTTTAAATCAGAGACTAAGACACTATTATTTGAAATGAGTCTTCTGTATTTTGTGAATAATTATGACCATTATGCTAAAAGGGAGTAACTTTCTCCATATAATTGTACAAAATTTTCAACGATAACAATGCAAACCCCGAAATGAAAGCACTTGAGGATTTTATCCAGTTAGGTTTTGAGTTCTGGTTCAGTGTTTCACTGCAAAGTCCACGCAGAATGCAAGGCAGCTCTTACTTTTCAGGTTGAAGCTATTGATGTTTTCACACGATGGAAAGATATTTATCCTAAGTACCATTATAATGAAATATTTTTTCATTAAAGCGTCTTTTATTCATGAAAGGGCAAAATCATTTGCTGGCTCACTTTGTTCCAGGAACGTGCTGGAGTGCTAAATGAAAACGCAGCTCAGCTCTCCAAGTGCCAGCACGCCGCAAATCAAAACGTTAAGCTGTGAGGTTAAAATGAACCAGATAAACAAATAAACCCGTCCTCTCTGCCAACATTTCCATTTTGCATAGCACATACAGAGAGGTCTAGCTGTAAATGTTCCCTCTCCTTAATTTTAGAGGCCATAAGAGCCTTCCTTACAGGTGGCACTCTGATTGCTCTGCATAGATCACAGAAAAGAAAAATTCTGACAAGGTATAAGAGTAGGCTCCTACTCTTCATTACTTAAAAAAAAAATCCATTCTTTATAGGCCTTTCAATTTATTTATTAAATGTATTTATTCTGTGTGTTTATGTGTATTTCTTAGTGCACACATCACAACATGTATGTAGAAGTCAGAGGACAGCTACTAGAGTCATGTAGGTGCCAGGGGGACAATTCAGGTCATTGGTGACAAGTGCCTTTATCTTCAGAGCCTGTCTCTCCTGCATTACTTCTTATTTAATGCATACACATGTGTGCGTGTACATACAAATACATAAACGCATGATGTGTGTATGTGTACATACATTTCTGTATGTGTTGGGTGATAGGTGAAATTCAATATGACCCAGATGTACTTGTCCAACTACAGTGGCTACAGAGGAGCGTCCAATGTGGGGCTTTCAGTGTGGTCTTTGGGGCATCATCTTTCCTTCTTTTCAGCACGAGCAACACTTTTGCCTAACAGGCTGCTCACCGTGGTGACAGTAGGGAACCCGCAATGAGTTCTCTACCCTGTGGCCCCTGTGCACACACTAAGCCTCCTGGCTCATCTTTCCATTGCAGTTTGAGAATTCACACTGCTCTGTGACCAGTTACTACAGACAAAGGCTTTAAAAGAAAGACGCTGAGTGGAACAGAGAAAACACAGAAATCAATCCTTACATATTGATTTGACTCATTCAAAAAAAATGAATATTGAGCAGCCTAGCCCAATGATTCTGGAGGAACTAACCTTTGATTTGTAGTTTCCAAAGTTCAAGTAAAAAGACCAAATGGCAAACTCATACCGCCTACAATGGTTCATCATGTTCTGTCAAATTTAGGACATGAACTTTCAACTTAATTTGCTAAATATAATCATGGATGGAAGCTATGGCTTCTTTCGGTTCAGCGTGCATTCCTGGGAACAGCTGTGTCTGGGCTCTCTCATTTCTGACTTCTCCCCTCATAGCACAGTGGACGGAAAACTTCAGGAATTCTAGCATAGCAGAATTTGAATCGAAGCAACTGACGATCAGCTGTAGGAATCCCGTGATGATGGGCCCTCCACAACAACTAGGTGACTGAATGCTATCTCTGTTGAATGACAACTGGAAAATTATTTTTTAATGTAAAAAACTGTGTGGCATTCACCACACATGTATATAAGGGGAATATTATTATAAGTTGGCTTCATTAAGTAAGTATGCGAAAAGTCATCTGTCACAAGTATGACATAATGAAAATGTAAAAAATGAACTCTGCTCAACTACAAAAGCACAATATCTATAGAAATCTAATTCTGTGAAAAATTCACATATTCTGAAACATCATTTTCACTTTTAAAGGTGTTTACTGTCTAGTTCCACAGGCAGACAGGCCTTTATGCACCTGCAAGGCACATCTAACGAGCTTTGCCTGTGTTTATACTTGAGACATCGGGACAAAACTTCTAGAGTCAATGATAAGGGCTCTGGGGGTAAAGAAGGCTTCAGTGATGGGAGAAAAGTCTTCCAGGAAACAAAAGGAAAAGTTATTCTAGACATAGGAAACTCTGCCCGAAAATTCAGGAACCCACATGCAACTCATCTGCTTATTCACTTATCCATCTACAAGTAGGCAGTAAATATGTGGGTAGGTGGGTAGTATTTCAGGGTTGAGTGTCATATTAATATGATGTCCATTCCAAGATGTCCTCTTTCAGTGCCATGCCAATTGGATTTTGTATATAATATTTCAAATGCATGTATCCACTTAAAAACACCATGTCATATGTACTAAAATGTCTTACCAACTGTTAAGTATCTTCTGGGATGTCAAATACCAAGGGTCATGAAATAATTAGTTAAAATTTCAAAAACAAAATAAATATAAAGTCTTAACACTTTATATAAGATTGATAAATGGAATATAAATCTAACATGTCTTGCCTGGACTGTTTTTCCACAAAGGAATGCTATCAATCGCTAAAGATGTGGTGGGTTTTGGAGGAAAACTCATGTAAGAAGCTCTCCTCATTGCTTTGAAAAATGTGTAACCTAGAATTTTATTCATGTACGTGAACTTCCTTCCCCGTGTGTATTACATATATGTTCAGGAATACGACTGGAATCAGGGTGCCTGAGCAGCGTCCGTGGTTGGGCTGAGTGTGTGTGTAACACGGGGTTAGAGCACAGCCCCGGGGTCGAGGTGCAGCAGTCGGGACACAGAAAGGCAGCCTGTGCGATCCCAGCAGCTCAGCTCCCGCTCTGCTTCAGGGATGCTGTGTCTAATTCTGTCCCGGTGAAAGGAACAGACGTTTGATTCCCATGTTATAGTACGTGAAACTTGAAAGAAATAACTAGTTGGGAAAATACAATTCAACTTTAGGAACTAAGTAAAAATGTAATTCTTATTTTTCAGGGGTGTTTTGCTGTTCTTTGTGTGTTTCCTTTGGGTTGTTTTCTATTTTATTTTGGTTGTTGTCTTGTTTCGTTTTTCACACGCTGTCCCTCTGTGGTCCCGGCTGCTCTTGAACGCAGAACCCTTCTACCTCAGCCTCCAGTGTGCTTAGGTGGCAGGTATACGTAGGTTTTTTTTTTTTCCAACACACTGATTCACCACAGAGTTAGACTATGATGTTTGAGCAGTTCACCTTTTCCAAGTTGCTAAAAAGTGACCACACTTCAAATTCTAAGCGGAAGGGAAGGTAATGAGTGACTGGCCCAGGCTGGTGCCCAGAACTACTGGCTCCTCCCTTCTCTGTCTCTCCTGTCCTCTGTCGGAAATAAGCACCCACTCTTCTTCTTACTGGCTCAAAGGAGTTAATTAGGGTAACTTCTTCAACACACTTTGAAAAGATAAGAGCAGACTATGGGCAATATTTAATTAATATTTATTATTAATTTTACTGCAATTACTATTTCTCAAAGAGAATGCCTTGTGCTAGATAAAGGTATATTTTTATATTACTATCTAAATTAATGTTAAATTTATTCCAGTTTGGAGCATAAGACTATGCCCAGGTTATTATGTCATATCTTAGGAAGCCATCATTCTGTGACACTGTTGTGTTGTACAGAAAACTAATGTCGGAAGGAATACTGTGTAACATTCCACTACAATAATAGATCAAGTAGTTGGATTGCCATCCTTCCTACCCTACTTAAGCTGAACAGTCAGACACATCACAGGGATATTTAAAAGGTTTAAACACTTCATTGCTTTTACCAAATAGTTCATGGACTGCGATCATTTTAAGGTAAACATACTGCCAATAGAAGTATCTTTACCTTTCAGTTTTCTAGATGACTCTTCCTAAATGTCTGTCTCTGTCCCTAGGTTATTTTGTGGTTGTCATAACTGTTGTAGGAAAGTTCTCCATGGTCAGGTCTGAATCTGTGTTCATTTAAGAAGCACAGCCGTGTTGTGTTTGTCTCTGACTTACAAAGAATACCTCTACTCTCCTGAAATACTGAAGCTGTGCATGAGGAAGGGTGAGAAACCAAAAGCTTCGGAAGGAGAACGTAAGTCATCACTGTAACGAGAGGGAAATAAACATCCAAGTGAGTGTTTACAGGGGCGGGGGATGGACAGAACACAAGCGGGGTTTTCACAGCTGCCGTTTTCATAAGAGTCATTTTAATAAAAGCGCATGGTATTGGAAGGGAATTAAATAAGTCACTGACACCAGTTTCTAGTTAGCTCAGGCAACACAGTTTAGGACAAGATGTACGTTGGAATCTGAGCTCCTGACTGTCTGGCACTGATGATTTTAGAAGGAAATGTAACAGCCTGTTACTCCCCATTCACCCAGCTTGTTAAAAAAAATCTAAGTGACATTTTCAAACGAAAGCGTTCAGCGGTAGTTTATGTTCCTAGTGACTACTCTGGTTCGCTCGTGTGTCCATCTTCATTTTACAAAATCTCTGGTTTCTCAGAGCACTGTTATTTAAAAGTTTATTATTGAGCATATGTATGCCTATCTTTATCTTTGCCATAGTATATCCACTATGTAGAAATGGGACCTCATTTTAATCTTTGGTTGATAAATAGAACGTTAATTTATTAAATTGATACAAGTTATTCTGGAGATTAAACGTGAGGGAATGAAAATAGAGTACTTTCAAAAACATAGAGGTTTTATTTTAATTCAGAGAGGTAACAAGCACACTCTTCCAGGGACTGTAGCTCTTCAGACACGGATCTGGTTTAAAATATAGTAAGTTGATATAGTATTTGCCTGGATGACCAGAAACGTTTACTATTTTTGTATCATAAAAAATTAATGATTGTGCCCAAAATAGAATGACTGTCTATAGTTTCTGCTTCTCCCCTTCAGTTCAGGAACAGTGGTGTTTAAGGCTAATTCCTTCAAGTAAAGTTTTAATGTCATGTGCTTCACCACACCTATCTGTAGACACAGCCACTGAGAACTGAAAAACAGCCATCTGCCTTTTACATCCACTATAAACAGTAGTTCATACGCCATGAGTTGCTGCTGGAAGCTTACTGTGCTCTGTCTTCTGGATGAGGGTGTTGGACCAGGTAGGTGTTTAGCTGTTTGGATGGATATGGCTCTCCGAGTTTGAAGTATGTACACTAAATAAGAACGCCCTTCAAAGGTTCCCTGAACAGAAGGGGTAAGCAGACAGCTTGCCAATCTCCATAAAGTACAAACTGACTCAGACTCTGTCCTGTGGAAAGCTATTTGGCCTGTTACTATTTTGATAATTAAAGCAGCCACTTTACACATTTCGATCTTGGCCTTCTAGAAATAAATGCAACACAAGAATAAACAATATAAGATTGTAAATCTAGTCCCTCTCTTTTCTTTGAGAATAGGTATAAAGAGGAAAATTGAAATGTACTTCATTTCTTAAGATCAGAGATTTGCACAAAGGCCATCCATGCTTGGCACATCTAGCCAAAAAGCTGTTTGCTTTCTGTCTAGTCTAAATAGATAGACTGCGAATAGAATGTGAATGTTCTTTTCAGATCTAACTGATAAACTTCTCAAAGTTCAGACTTGCAAATCTTTTCATCATACTACATCCACTCAGAGGAATACGAGGCAACTCGGATGTATCCCTCTCATCAACCTGTTAGTTTTCTAACTCTGCCTTTCTTGGCCTAAGTCTATCTTTCCTCAGGCCTGTCAGTGTAGAGATTCTGATCAACATTCAGGCAGGGCAGAGCTGCGCACTACAATCTTACTCAGAAACCATACCAGAGCACTCTCCCTCCACCTGTCCTACCCTTCATTAGTCCAAGACAACCACAAATCCCTTGATGAATGCCCATTTACCTTGCCCTCTCAAGACTGACTGACACCCCCCCCCCCCGTAAACAATCGCACTATTCGCAGAGATTGTAAAAGAGCTCCATTCACGTCAATCATGTCAACCCCAATTTTGATCCTGGTTCTGAATTTCGGACAGAATTACCCCTATGTCTTACTACTCTGTTTCTCTTAAATACTTGATGTTTCCTGATTTACTGTCCAGAGGAACAGAAGTAGGCGTCACAAATATAACTTTAAATAGTAAATCGTAACACGGTTAACATCGCCACCAACTCCTACTCTCAGTATCTGAATCTTAAAAAAAAAAAAAATCCTCTGCTAAATCTTTTATTCTCCTTAAAGAATTTTTAAGAGCTTTGCGTTGTGATAACTACGATAGAAAAGCCAGCAATTCTATGTGGTTTATTTTATTCTGTTTTACAAGTCTGTTCTAAATTTCATTTTAAAGGCACAGCGCAAGCTTCTCCCCGTTCCCACTCCCTTGGCTTGGTTTCTTACTCCGTAAGTAACTCGCTAGCATTTTATAGCAGCGGAATTTAACGGGTAGGGCTCCCCTGAGAAACCGTGTCTACAACAGGGACACGCCACAGTGCCTGGAGAACACTGGACACAGTGACGAGGTCGTCAGTCCCTCTGTCCAGCTCTCTCCAATCCGCACCCCCCCCCCAACCCCCCGCCCTGGAGTCACAAAAGGCAGCTGAGTTCGCAGCTGGAAACAACAAGTTGCGCCATGGATCCAACCTATCTCCTTAGGTAGCAAGCAGGGTCCCTGGTTCAGATGGAATCTCGGTTGCCAGGTGAAGTAGGAACCACCATCCCTGGTCCCACCACATGCGTAAAAGTGCTTTTGCTGCCTGACACAGAAGGAAAATGACGCAGAGGGGAATGGACCCACAGAACAGCGATCGCTGTACTCCCTTCGTGCCCTCAGCCTCGGCGCCTGCTGGAGAGACGTAGGGCTCACAGTGTGTGCCTAAGGACCGTGCCATTTCCATCCTCTCCTAAAGCTTGGGAGGCTGAACGTAACCACCTAGCTCCCAGCACCGCGGGTGTAGAGGCTGATCCTTTGGTGTAGAGGCTGATCCTTTGTTTACCATGTAAGTCACACCAGGGGTTCGCTCCTCGCCCTCACCCCTGCCTTACAATGCGAGGCAGAGAGAGCCTGGGAGCACCCCCCAAAACTCCCCCTCAACCGGTCATCCAAAAGAAAGCTTCGCAAAAGCCTTTCCCCGAACCTTAAAAAGCAACCAAGCTGCTGCACCCTGGTGACTCGTAACCCCTAAGGGATGCCCGCCTCCCGAGAGGGAGCCTGCTTCCCAGGAGGCTCGGGAAACTTAACCAGTATCCCAGTTGCGAGGCCAGCGTTTGGAGCGCGGAGGCTGCACCCTCTCTTACCTGCAAAGTTGCAATCCGGTGGTTGAAGTGACTGCGGTGGGCTCGGTTGGCGCGCGGCACCAGTGCTGCGCCCCGTGCTAGCGCAGCCGGTCAGTTCCGATGGGGTTTCCGTAGTCGCTGCCGAGTTTTGGAGCATTCCAAGGGGAAAAAAACCCGCACGAAGCCGGAGCCCACGCAGCTGGCACGGAACTGGGCGGAGTGAGGATGCTGGAGAGCCAGAGCAGGGGCGCGGGGGAGGGGCGGCCCGGGAGGGGGCGGGGTGCCCAAGACTACAGCCTCACCCGCCCAGCTCTGATGCTCTCCTCCTACCCTACACCCTGGCAAAGTTGCGTTCCCAAGGTGGCCACAGAGAAGCCTGGAGGACCGCCCCCACCCACCCTGGGTCGGCCCGACAGCCGCGGATGCGCATCCCACGCACCTCCCCAAGAGCGGGTGGAAAGGACCCACATACACAGCGACGCGCCACCCGGGGAGCATCGCTACAGGTCAGCCAGTGGGCAGGGTGACTCGCCACACTCTGTCGCTGTCACACATCTAAGTCTGTGACCAGGACCGACCCCTAGGTCTAGGATGCCTGGCAGACACATATCTGGGCTTTGGTGGGGCCCCGCAGGGGTGCAGAACTTCACTTAGCAAAAGGACCCAACACTGGAAAGAAAGCTCTGTTCTTACCATAGTAAGCAAACACCCATGCCGCAGGTCAACCGATGGGACGAATTCTCTCTCCGCCCCGTCCCCCAACCCAGCCCCTGCAACTCCGTTTGCTGCCCTGGGCTCCTGGCACCCCCTCTCCTGTCCTCAAGGTGTCACACTTCCCTTGCTAGTAAGTGCAGGGACGTGGCTTGCCACTACTGTCAACAATCCAGACAGTGGCAATAAATAAATGACAAGCCACAGGGTCCTATCCACTCCTACCCAGCTCTCTCTAAACAGCTGGAACAGGAAACCAGCAAGTTTTCCATATACTTAATCCCAAATCACGTAGCAGCCTGGGAGCAGGAGGTCCTGGTGGCTGCTTGTGAGTATGCTGGTGCGCAGGTCACTGGACTCAGCATGTCTAACACTTACCTGGAGATTTCAAGATACAGCTTATCTCCGGGTCAGTCTGTGTAGCATTCACACACAAAAATAAGATCACAGTACAGCGGTCGGAAACTGCTCGTAGCTTGCCGCATTCAGGACCCTTGAGTGGTCATGATTTCAAGATTCAGGAGAAAACTTGACAATGCATTTGCCGACCAACCGCAGCCTCCTCCCAACCTTCTGCTGCTTCTGGGTTTCTTTCTTTTAGACGCACTTTGTGAGCTCCTCCCTTGCCTGTCGGCATCCCAGCAGCAAGCATTTCCTTTAAAGTTTCTCCAGTGTTCCATGTTTCTGAAGTTCAGATGAGTCGAGGGTTTTTTGTTTTCTTTTGTTTGTTTGTTTTTTGTTTTTGTTTTGTTTTGTTTTGTAAAGGGCAATAACAGAGTGAGGAGCATTTGTTGGCTTATTCACTGGAATGAAGGGCCGGATGTTTTGTTTTGTTTTTCTTTTCAAAATGCTGTTCGTAATTGTCAATTTTTTTTCTCTCTAGCTAACTGCTCTTCTCATGGGTCAGCGTGACCCCTATTCTCATTAGGAGGGAGCATAGACCTCCCTCTCGAAAAATACTAAGGTCTTTACAACACACTAAACAAACCTGCTCCAGAAAACCGGATGAATAACAGAGTAATTAATTCCCTTCCTTCCCTGAATGTCTTTTACAGTTCCTCACAAATATGTGTCAACATTTTCAAGGTAGTTTTCTTTTCTTGGCATTAAACACTGGGTTTTATAAAATATGCAAAACACATGTATCTGTAGATACATGTAGGTTTATGTCAATGAACTTTAGAATAAATCTAAACCCACTTTGTTCCAAACAAGAAAAGGAACACCCACACACACACACACACACACACACACACACACACAGAGAGAGACAGAGACAGAGACACAGAGAGAGACAGAGATCTGCTTTATGTGATACATCTGAAATTATCTTTTTTAATTCTTCACGAAACCTGTCTTCTCAATGATCAGTGAATGTATAAAAATCGAAAGTGGAGCTAACTGACAATGATTGGGGAACGTTTCAGTTAAAAACTAAGTCCTACAGGCTGTGATGAGTGTAGGTCCTTAAGACACCTTTAAAGATGCTTGGGATGGGGGGGACACCACCAATCAAGGAAAACACTTTCAATCACCCCCACACCCCTCTCTTAGTGTTCTTCTTCATAGCAGATATCATTTTTATCATGATGTCAGAGGTAGATATTTTACTAGTCCCCCCTAATTTGTAATTTTTCCCTGAAGAAAGGTGGCTATGAGTCCACAATAAAAACAAAATAGAAAAAAAAAAGTAAAGAAAAGAAAAAGAAAAACCATTGAGAATCACAGAATGCATGTCAGTGCTTGCTCTTTTTGGCTGTGTTTCCTTGGAAGGAAGGGCCATTGATCACAAACCCACCTCTTCTGCAGTGTGTGCGAGTATTGATTGCTGAGCTCGTGACACACAAAATGATCAGCAATTATAATAAAAAAAATCCACAAACTGAAGTCTATCTAAACGAATACCATTAGCAGTCTATTGAGGTTGTTCAGTTACAAATAGAGTGACATCATTCGAGCAAACTGTAAGTCCTTAAAGAGCAGGTCAGTGAGGCCAAAGGAATTTACACTCAAATGGATTTGCTCATTTGGACTTTAGTTTTCCTGCTCCGTTCAAGAAGACAAGAAAGTACTCTTCTTTTGAAATTAGCATCAGAAAGTACACCAAGGAATGATGATAGTGTTAAGACAACTGTCCACAGTGCTATTCACAGTTCAAAGAGATCAGGAAATTGGGATTGCCATTGTTTGAGGAACTGAATTTTTAACCGCTAAAGCCCACGTTTTCCCTTTAGGAGCTCGAAGGCAGCATGTGTGAAGTTCTTTCTTGCAAAAAGTGGAAGGAGGCAAAGTCACCACATTGGTTTGGGGAAATTTTACTTCCGCCAAGGACCATTCTCATGATTTCCCCTGATGGTCAGTCATTCATGAAGAATGCCATCATCATGCATGTTAAGGTGCCAAATTTTCTTCCAGAAATGATTTATAAAAATCATTACACAATTCTATGAAGTAATACTGTTGGAGTCATGCAAATGCAAACTGTTTTGATACTTGTCTTCCTCATGAGTTGTCAAAAGATGGGACAATTCATTTTTTTTAAATTAGCTTTGATGTTTGCCTATGTGTATGTAGGTATGTATACCACATGAGGACTTGGTGCCTGAGAAAGTCAGAAAAGGGCATTGGATCCCATGGAACTGGAGTTACAGACACTTGTGAGTCACCACATGAGTGCTGGGAACAGAACTTGGGTCCTCTGGAAGAGCAGCCAGTGCTCTTACCCCTGAGTCACCTCTCCAGGCCCTGACAACACATGTGTTTGCTTGTGCCTGGGACTATAGTTTTTCAGGTGTGTTCTACTAAGGGAGCCAAGGGTCAGCATGCAGGAAACCACCCAGAAAGCTTGTTTTGGGAGACGTAAGGAGCCCTAACCCACAGAACATGTAATTGCTATTGGGTTCTCTGTTGTCTTTTATTGACTTTCGTAGGTTTCTGATTTGGGGGAAAGAAGGCATTTCTATTTAATGCATTGACTATCAAAAAAAGAGACTTATATTTTAATATTTTATGCTTTGTTTCTGTTTGTGAATCTATACTCATTTTAAATAGTGAATTTTACTGCTATTCAAATACTCAACGGTGATGAGTCTTAATTCATTAAAGTATTTATGCTTTCCTATATTTATTTTAGTGGGGTTCTGCAGACCTACAGAGGGAATAATTGTTTACCATCCCATCCCAGCTTCCTGATTCATCTCTTGTGGTACATTCAGGAATTCTATCTCCAATGCAAATCAGGCCTGTTCTCCACTCTCCCCTAGAGATAACTGATGACCTTTATTACCTATTTTCTCCACAAACTCCTGCTTGTTTATGATCTAGAGATTGCAATATCTGCCTAGACCTAGAATGGAAGTATGTATTAGACTATGGAAGGACCAGAGGGAGATATTTCCTGAGAATGTTATGTTGTAGAGTATTATTTTAAGGTGTGTTACTTTTATTTATGTTTCATTTGTTTAACTTTGTGAAGTTCTGTTCCTTTGTCTGTCTAAAATACCTGATGGTCTAATAAAGAGCTGAATGGCCAATAGTGAGGCAGGATAGAGAAATAGGTGGGGCTGGCTGGCAGAGAGGAGAAATAGAAGGAGAAATCTGGGAGGAAAAAAGAAGGAGCGAGAGGAGGACACAAGGGGCCAGCCACCCAGCCACCCAGCCACCCAGCCACCCAGCCACCCAGCCACCCAGCCACCCAGCCACCCAGCCACTCAGCCAGTCACGGAGTAAGAGTGACAGAAGTAAGAGAAGGTAAAAGCCCAGAGGGAAAAGACAGATAGAGTAACTTGTTAAGAAAAGCTGGCTAGCAACAAGCCAAACTATAGCTGGCATTCATAGTTAATAATAAGCCTCCGTGTGTGACTTGTTTGGGAGCCGGGTGGCGGGCCCGCCAGAAGAACAAAAGCAAACAACAATGTTGGCTATATACTAGTAGAGATGAAGTGTACTGTTTTAAATAAGGAATCGGGACTTGTCCACGGCAGCAGGAGTGCTCACTTCCACAGTCCCTATGTTGATGCACTGGTGTGGGTTAACTCTGTTGTACAAACCATCTTGCATTCTCTGACAGTACAATGGTAAAAACCTGTGTAAGTTACATAGTTAAATAAGTAGTAACACTGAAGAAACATCTCTCTGATGTGGATTTGTAGAAATTGAAGAGAAACTCTAAAAAAGCTATTAAGTTAGATGATGTTTTAGGTTGGGGCATTTTATCTGAATTAATTATGAGACCATAATTGATTTTTTAAGAAAAAAATCTATTATAGTTTAAAGGATGTTATTCCCTTTATCAATTTTATACATTATTCTGTACTCATGTCTTTGTTGAAGGGGTTCTGGGAATAAAAACCAGGGCTTCTGGCATGCTAAATAACTGCTTAGCTCCCAGGTTTATATCCCCATCAATGAGTTTCAGTTTTTAAAATAAAATTATGAGTTAATTTTTTCAGAGGTGAAAGGTTAATTTTGGTCCATAATTTAAGAGTACAGTTCATCATGGAGGAGAGCATGGTGGCAAGAGCAGCTTTCTGCTGTGATGATCACAGTATGTCCACAGTCAGGAAGTGGAGAGAGAGGATGCTCACAGTGTGTCCACAGTCAGGAAGTGGAGAGAGATGATCACAGTGTGTCCACAGTCAGAAAGTAGAGAGAGAGATGATCACAGTGTGTCCACAGTCAGGAAGCAGAGAGAAAGGATCATCACAGTGTGTCCACAGTCAGGAAGTGGAGAGAGATGCTCACAGTGTGTCCACAGTCAGGAAGTGGAGAGAGATGATCACAGTGTGTCCACAGTCAGGAAATGGAGATATAGGATGATCACAGTGTGTCCACAGTCAGGAAGCAGAGAGAAAGGATCATCACAGTGTGTCCACATACAAAAATGAATGCTGGTACTCAGCTCCCATTCTTTTCATTTAAAAATTGATTTACTTTTTGATGATTTCATATATGTATGTGTTTTAGTTTGTTTCCTATTGCTGTAATAAACAGCATGACCAAAAGCAACTTGGGAAAGAAAGGGTTTATTGGGCATACTCATCCTGAACATTGCCCATCACTGAGGGAAGTCAGAGCAGGAACTGAAGGCAGGAACCTGGAGGCAGGATCTGAAGCAGAGGCCACAAGTGATGATGCTTACTTGGTTTCTCTCCATGCCTTCCTCAGCTTGCTTTCTTATGCAACCTTGAACCACCTGCCCAGGGGATACACACCCATGGTGAACTGGATTCTTCCACATCAATCATTAATCAAGGAAATTCCCCCACAGAGTTGCCTACATGCAAATCTGGCAGAAGTATTTTCTCAATTGGGGTTCCTGTTCCCAGATAATTCTAGCTTATGTCAAGTTGGCAGAAACCAACCAGGATGGTATATAATACATACAGATTGTACTCTCCCTCCAGATTATACTCTCCCTCATCTTATATCTGCCTCCTACTCCTGCTCGTTCTTACCTGATCACCATGTTTTTCTTTTGTCATCTATCAAGTTTCATGAGTGTTGCTTACATGAATGTGGGTGGGAGGTTATTTACTGGAACATGGACAACATACCAGTGGCTACACAGTTGATCCAGCAGCTGTTGACAGCCAGTAACTCCTCAAAGGGGGCTAGAGCTACCTGGGCACCTCCCACCCTTACAGAGCATTAATAGACCCAATGTGCAGGTCTCATGCAGATAACCATAGCTACTGTGAGTTCATGTGTACAATGGCTGAGTCAGGTCCAGAAGAGAGCATTCCACATCTCTCCTCTACATCATCTGGCTCTTACATTCTTTCTGCCCCTGTTATCTGATGCTCTGCTGCTGGTGGTGGTGTGATGGTGGTAGCCCTGGTGGTGGTGGTGGTACTATGGTGGTGGTAGTGTTGTTGTTGTTGTTGGTTATGGTATTGGTGGTAGTGGCAGTGATAGTGGTGATGGTGCTACTGGTGGTGGTGGTGGTGGTGGCGGCGGCGGCGGCGGTGGCGGCGGTGGCGGTGGTGGTAGTAGAGGGTGATATAGATGTTTGGGGCCGAGTACTCAACAGCTGATTATTCTCAGCACTCTTTGATCAGTTATGAGCCTCTGAGTTAATCACTGCTAATAGACACTTCTCTGGACCAGGTTGAGAGCTGCACAGATCTGTGGGTCTAAACATATTTAGACTGCAGCTTGACTTTGTTCTAAAACCTCTGACATGCCCAATCATGCAGACTGTATGTTTCTGAGGAATGATAATGGGCATGGGTCTTTGTTGTTAAACAGTAATCAAACACTGGTGTTTCAGGAAATAAAAATGATAAACAAGTCATACATAACAGACTTTAAAATAAAGCTGATTGGTTAGTGTTCTGTTTCATGAAGTGATCAAATGGCTTTTTAAATATTTATATTTATTATTTTTAATTATGTGTATCTATTTATGAGTATGTGCACATGATTGCAATTTCCAGAAGAGGCTTTCAGAGGAGAGAGGGACCTGGGAGCCCTGAGGTTGGTGTTGTGAGCTGCCTCGGTGGGTGCTGAGAATCCAACTCAGGCCCACTGGAAGAAGAGTATGTGCTTCTATCCACTGAGGCATCTTTCTATCCCATATCACATGACTTTTCATTGGTTGAATAGGCAGTAGAGTACAGAGGTAAAGGCAGCCATTCTACAGGTAGATCGGGTTGGAATTACATTCTTGCTGGGATGTATGAGTTTAGACATAATACATAAGCTTTCTACCTCAGTGTATTCATTTCTTGTTTAGAAACATAAGAAGACCTCCTTAATAGGATTGTTATAGAAATTGTACAAATAAATGCAAATTGGTGAGTGTACATAGCTGTAGTCTCAGTCAGCCTGAGTATAACATGCAGCTTTTTAAATTCTCGTGTCAGTATGGACTTAGTTTCCAGTTTTTCAGAGGGTGAAGATGTTCCTAAAAATGTTATCAAAAAATCGGTGTGGACGATTCAAAAAATTTAAGGCTTGTTTTGATTGAGTCTTTGCAATATGTCAGTGCAGAACAGCGGAGTGAGGATTTCCATTGTCCGCCCCCCCCCCACCATGAATTTAAGTGGAGAGATGAAGAAATTGGAAGAGCCCCAGCTGCCGGAGCAGTTCAGCCCTGTGCCATATTCTCCTAACTGTGCTGCCGAGAGAGCGAGCTCACACTGTGCAATCCTCAGGGTCAAATCAGGGGAAGTCCTGGAAGAATGGAGGACGAACTCTCCATTCTTAACGCACCTGAAACTAGCATCCTAGCATCGGAGCTTCACCATTTGCATACACATTTGTCCCGAGAATAAAGAAACCCGGGTCTTATCTTCCGTGAGCTCTTGGTCCTGCAAGGACTTTTCATTTCATTTTCAGGTTTTTGATATTCTGCAGTGTTCACCGGCTTGTGCTGTAGAAATAGAAGAGCGGCTTCAAAGTTTGACTTTGCCCCTTTCTGTAAAGGTGACCTTGGACTCGAACTGTTCTGTGACTGGCAGGTTTCATTTTTCGCAAATGGCTATGTAAACTTACCTGGAAAAAAAAAAAACTCAAAAAGAAACAAGACACTGGCTGTAATTTATACACCTAAATGCTATATTTTTCACATGAGCGGAGTTGGTTTTTCAATGAGGAAACCAAATGAAAATTAATCACCTCTATTTACAAAAAGAGGTGTGTACATATTTCTCTATGGTTTGAGGTAAAAAATACAGAGGTAACTGTTGACAGTGTCACTGAAGTCCTCCTTGGTGTCATGTGACTACGTGCATGGAGCAAACCTGCTCTCCATAATGGAATCAGATGTCTCCATCTATTTCTGGTCTCAAAACTACAGAATTCCTCCTTAACAATAAGCATGCTTTCAAAGGAGAACAGCATGAATCTTAAAGGTACTTATTAATAAAATCAAACCTGAGGCCAGTTATTGGGGTGAACGCTGGAAGATCAGAGAAGCAGAACAAACCACAGCTTCCTCACCTCGAAATTCCTCAGCTGATCCTGTTTCCTCAGACTGGAAACTTCTGAGTCCTCATCCAAATGGATCTCAGCTGAACTGCTGCTCAAAAGCCTACAAGGTTAACCAGCCAAAAGCTTCTAGTTTCTGGTCTTCACGTCTTATATAACTTTCTGCTTTCTGCCATCACTCCCTGAGCTTAAAGGTTCACTTTTTGGGATTAAAGGCGTGTGTCACCATGCTGGGCTGTTTCCAATGTGGCCTTGAACTCACAGAGATCCAGAGGGATTTCTGCCTCTGGAATGCTAGGATTAAAGGTGTGAGTGCCCGCATTTTCTAGCCTCTGTATCTAGTGGCTGTTCTGTTCTTGAACCCCAGGTAAGTTTATTAGGGTGCACAATATTTTGGGGAACACAATACCGCCACATGAATGTGTCACACACCTCCTGGCCTTCTCGCCTTAAAGGGACTTCTACTTCTCCTTGAATTGGTCAGGATGCTCCTTGATGACCCCATCTGGGATGAGCCCATCTGAGCTTCCCAACCATTTCCTGAGTTTAAAGCTCAGAATTTTGTAGCCCTTGGGCTGGAGAGATGGCTCAGCAATGCCTAAGAGCATCTACTGCTCTCCTAAAGGACCTGAGGTCTATTCCCAGTACCCATGGCAGGCAGCTCACAATTGCCTGTAACTCCAGCTCCAGGGTATCCAACACCTTCTTCAGGCTTCTGCAAGCATCCACACAGGAAGCTTCTTGGTCCTCAACAAATGAGAATAACTGGGCACCTTGCTTCCTTGTCAAGAACCCCATCCTAAATGCTTCTCTTGAGCTTCTGTTCAATTCCTTTTAAGTATCTTTAATTACAGCAGCTTGAGAATCTTTAACTCTTGCTGGAATATAAGGCCTTCAAGTCATAAAAGAATGGAGCAGCAGGTACATTCTTAGTCTACAACTCAGTCAAGAAAAGAAAGATATTTCATGGCAAAAATACCATAGTAAAAAAAAAAAAAAAAAAACCTCATGGCAACCCCACATACAATGTAAAAACCCAGCTTTTCTTCATATTAAATCAGAAAAAAAAACTGCTTTGATCAACTAAAATATGAAAAATGCAGATTTGGCAGGCAAGATGGATCAGGGGGGTAAAATTGCTTGCTGCCTAATCTTGACAACTTGGGTTTCATCATAGGATCCCATGGTGAAAGAGAACAGAATCCTACATGTTTTCCTCTGCCCTGCACATGTGAGTAAGCCATGGAGCTAGTGCTCGTTCCTGTGTGTGTGTGTGTGTGTGTGTGTGTGTGTGTGTGTGTGTGTGTGTGTGCACATACACAGTAATGTTCTTAAAAGTAAAAGTAAGATTTTAAAAATTCAGACAAAATTGAAAGCTATCTACTTGGAATATTTAATTTATGCACTTCCCTAGCAATATGTTAATGGATAATATAATCTATTTAGAAATACAATTTTTCTGCTCTCATATCTCATGAAAGAATTTAATTCAGATTCTTCACCTGCAATTTCAAAATCCATTTCTTAGCATCATTAGAATCCTTACTTGAGTCACATAACCAAGCTTTCTTTGCAAAGACGCCTATTTCCATTCCCAATAATATAAAACTATCCCACAATATTATCAGACACTTATGAGCACATTATTAAAAATAATTACTCATTTCTGTTGAGTTTATTTTCCTGTATTTTTTTTTCCTGATGAACCTTTCACAGATGGTCTGTAGAGCATTCATCACCTGAATTTACTGAGATCATTTGAGATGGATTTACACTCTCTAGATATTGCCTTTACTAATTAGTGCAAATGAGGTCCTTGAAAGACTTCTGAACTGCCTGCCTGAGTTCTTGGGTTTGTGCTGCTCTGACAGATCATCCAGATTTAACTAGTTCTCTCTTTTCCCAAGGCTGGGACATCAATTATCAAGGTGTTTGCATATTAGGACCTAGTCCCTCTGCTTCCAAAAAGACTCCTTAAATGTTTTGTCTTCCAGAGGAGTGGGCAGTCATGCCCTGCCCTGGCAGAAGAGAAGACCAAGAAGCTATTTCACAAGCACTTTCCACAGCAACACTCATCCATTCACAACACTCATCCACTCAAAATACTCATCCATTCACAACCTTCATCCATTCACAACTCTCATCCATTCTCAACACTCTAACAACCCTCCCTTCCCCACCCCATAGGCTCTACTTTCTAACACTGTTGCATTGGAGTGTTGAATCTCTGACCCATGGACTTAAACAGCAGACCATTCACCACTACTGAACAATAGGAAAATATACATATGGCCTCCTACTGAGAGGGGTTAGCATACCTTTTACAAGTTATAATTTAAGGATAGAATTATAAGTAAGATAAAACTGTATTTTGATTATATGTGGCCATGCTGAAAACAATAGTCAAAGTCAAAATAGCTTCTTTTATTTATTTTTTTCTGGAGACAGTGTAAGTTGTTTTGACTGCACCAGTCTTCATATTTATTTGGGAGAAAACACATTGGTGATGAGTTACTGGTCATAAGTAGAAGAAAATGTGGAGGAAGAGGGGGAAGGGAGGAGGGAGCAAGGGGGAGAGGAAGAGGGAAGAGGAAGGGGCAGGAGGTGGGGAGACTTGCTGTGTAGAATCCTAGAATTACCCTCCACCCCCACTCCCCTCACCCCCCACTCCTCCCACCCCCACCCCTGCAGATGATAGGAATCCCCAAAACTCTTCAAAAACATGAACGTCTATTCTCACTTGTCACTGAATCCATGAATACTTTTTTATTTTTTTTGTAAAAGTGGTTACAGTCTGGGATGCTTCTTGTTGACGAGGGGCCTTGAGTGAAATTCAAGTTTGCTGTAGGAGAGATAGCCTCAGCCACTCTGGTCACATTTTGCTTCCAGCAGCAGAGAGTTTGTTGCCAAAATCCAAGAATCTGCACCTGAGAAATAGGAATGTTACATGGGGAAGTGTTGGAATTTTCTTTGGGCTGCCAACCAGCTCCCAATTAAAGACACAGAGACTTATTAATTATAAATGGTCAGCCTTATCTTAGGCTTGTCCCACTAGCTCTTTTAACTTATTTTAACCTTTTTCTCTTCATCTATGTTTTTACTAAGGGCTTTTTACCTTTCTTTCATTCTGTATGTCCTACGTTCCTGTTTCCTCTGTGTCTGACTGGCTGGCCCCTGGCATCTCCCTGGTATCTCTTTTTCATCCTCCCCTCCAACCCCAGGCTAAATTCCCCCTCCTACTTCTCTGCCTGGAAGTCCTGCCTATAGCCCCTCCCTCACTATTGGCCATTCAGCTTTTTATTAGACCAATCAGATGCCTTAGTCAGGCAGAGTAAAACAACAATACATCTTTACATAGTTAAACAAACGCAACACATCTTTGCATAGTTAAACAAATATTCTGCAACAGGAAGATTTGGATTATCTGCATCCAAGAAAGAGGAATGTTACGTCATTTTGCTTCAGCTTTACTTTGGAACATATTTTCCTTTAGTGAGAAAACAGAAACTTGATTCTGTTCAAAACTGTGTGTGGCTTGTTTGATTTGAAGAGAATGGAGTATCCATGTTAATATACAAAACACTTCGTCTTCTCAGAAAGAGAAGTTGAGCCCTTCCTAAGGAGAGTTTAATCTGTACACAGATTCTGCCTCGGGGCACCAAGACAACAATTATTGCTGGAATATTCTGAATTTCAAAGGAAAGCAGATTCTTTTCTAGTGGGTGCTCTTCCTGCAAGTAAATTTTGGAATCCTTGTTTTTAATAAGGTTTCATTTCTACAAGCCTGTTGACAGACAACGCCTGTAAACGTGGGTTCTAATCCTGCTTATTAGGCTAGAAACCTTAAGATTTTTCAACTTCAAAACAATAGCATAATACAGTCACAGATTGTTTTATATATGTTAGTGATATAGTCTTGTGACACACAGAAATAATTCACACCTTATTTCCTATCAATCTATCTTACGTTGAAATAAAATTACATTTCCTTTAAACATACAAGATTTCCATGCCCATTTTTATTTTTACATTTTCACCATGTGTTGTTGCTTCAAAATACTTTTAGCACATTGTCTACATGTAATAAAACACTTACTTTTAGATGGGGTACCTTGTATGGTGTTACCACTTAATTCTTATTCACGATGGAAGAGGGAAGCATATGGTTTGTATTTAAGACTCTACAGTAGTAAATAAAGATTTGTAAACATTCCTTTAAATGAATTCTTAGTAAACATAGTGTTTGCCATAACACTTCAAAGATCTAGAGCTGGAAGATAAGAGGAATCTTTTAAACCTTGTTTGTTTTTCTAAACTAGAGTACAGTTGTTGTTGTTTTTTTTTTTTCCAAGAAGGTTAAATTTCTAACCTGGAAGACTGAGCACAGCATCCCTTGGCAGTCCAGACTAGAGCTATCTGCTGCAAACATGACATTAGTATCTAGCCCCTGCAGGATGGTGGGATCCAGGGGTGCTGCTGACTTCATACAGAGCTTGTCACGTCTATGCTATCAAGTCCCAGAATCCCTTTCTCCTGACTTTCAGCACCTCTTCCCACAGGATCTAAACCTTTCTTTCTTGGCTCTGAGCTCTTCATAGATAAAAACTAAGCTTTGGGAAGAAGCACAGCAAAGGTGCTCAGTGTTTGCCTTCATAAAATGTCCTATACAATCCTTTCTGTTGTCTTTTCTCAAGTAGAACTGTGAAGTCTGAGGAGGCCATGGGAAGTGCTGCACATATTTATGCTTCAGGCAACACAATTTCTAACAATGTTACTGAGTTGAGTTATTGAATAAGAAAACCTTTTAAATTTCCCAACAAATGTTAATATGCTCTTAACAAGTAGAAACCGGTAAATTATAATTGTGTAAATGGAGGACAATGCCAAAAAAGGGGAAGTCACCATCTAATTATGTGACACAAAATTACTTCTGAAAGGCAGAAAAATGAAAAATGATAAACAGCATGTGAACTCATCTTTGAGAAATAAGGTTCTGAGGACTGGAGAGATGTCCCAGTGGTTAGAGCACTCACTACTCAAAAAGGGGAAGGGGGCTCAGTTCCCATCACCCACATGGTGGCTCACAACCATCTGTAACTCCAGCTCCAAGGGATCCAACACCTGATTTTCTCAGGAGCTGCACACATGGTAAACAGACATACATGTAGACAAACACTCATACGCATAAAATAAATCTCTTTTAAAAAGTGTTAGAGTTATTGTAATTCTAGAACTGTATGGTTTTACTTTAAAATTATTTGGCATTGTTTATAAAGGGGTTGTTGGGAGTAAGCACATTTTTTTTTTTTGACACAAGGTTTCTCTGTGTAGCCCTGGCTATCCTGGAACTCACTCTGTAGACCAGGCTGGCCTCAAACTCACAGAGATCCACCTGCCTCTGCCTTCCGAGTGCTGGGATTAAAGGCGTGCACCGCCACTGCCTCAGCGAGGCACACTGTTTTTATAATTGGCTCTCTTACCAGAGTTATTAGGTAATGGTCTCAGTTTTATAACTTGAGAATTAGATTGATGTAATTAATATTGAGGACACGTGCTTACTAATTTCAGAATATAAAATTAAGAAATGCTAATGATAAGCACCAAGATTCCTTGTAGTTCACTAATACCGTAAGGAAGCAATGGGTGGGATGCCACAGGAAGGCTCATGGGGCTAGAGATGATGCTGTGGAGAAAAGGTAGCGCTTTTCAGTTTTGTATTTAGACAAAACATTTATACAGAAAGAGAGAGGTACAGAGGAACAGACAGACAGACAGGGGGTGGAGACAGAGAGACAGACAGACGGACAGAGAGGGAGAATGAGAGAGGGACAGAGACGGGGCGGGGAGTAGGGATTAATGACACAAAATAATTCATCACAGGGTAAAGACTGACACTGTTTAACTCCTTGTCTAGACAGCACGGAGGATAAACCGAAAAGAAACAGCTCAGCCATGATCATATCATAACACCTCTTGGCTCAGACTCCAACCTTCCACAATGAAGGAGAGAAGAATAAAGCTGGCCACTCTGATCTGGAAAACACAAACACGTGACATATGAAACAACCTAAGTCCCTTGGTGACTAGGGGAGAACACCCAGTCAGGAAACTGGTGGGAACTCTGTGATATTCAGAACCACTCTAAAGGCTAGGTGGCTTTTCATGAATTTGTAAACAAGAGCTTATTTTGAATTAGAATGAGAAAAACAAATGGAGAGCAATGCACTCATCAAGTCCATGTGAGCTGTGGCTACCACGCTGCTCAGCCTCCTGCCTCCTGTGTTCCTTCCGTTGACTTTGGGGATGGATTTGGAAGAGAAGTTGACTTCATGGAACAAAACGTGCTACTGGTAAATTTTTCAACAATACTGTGTTTACTTGCAAAATAACATTTTTGTTACTCCACAGTTTACTGTTGCCTGGCATGTTGAAATGTAATCTGACAGTCCTATTAGCTTGGTGCTTTCTGAAAAGTACACCAAGCTGTCCTGGGAAAGACAGAGCTCACGACTTCTGTTCATTTTAAAAATATTTGGGGGGAATGAGACAATAAGATTACACATTATACAACATGATCTCAGGACCAGCCTGGACAGCATAATGGGAACTTAAGTAACTCAGTGGTGTCCTGGGAGCTTAGCACATGCAAGAGTTCAAGCCTTTCCTCTCCTTTTGTTACTAGAATTTGGGAGAATTCCATCATGATACCAAGAAAATCAGGGTCCCCCTTTGGGATTCTTAGGTTCGTCCATTAAAGAATTTAAGAGTAGTCTCAAAGGGAAGCTCAAGAACAATTTTATTATTTTTAAAAGTAAACTAACCCAGAGCAGGCAAGCTGCAAATCTCAACTGTTGCCTGGGAGAGGAGATTGGAAGAGAGAAGAAGCCATGCTGTTTGAGTTACCTGCAGCAGGCAGCCACGTGGTTTGGAGGGAGGATTTAGAGAAAAAGTAAGGAAGCTCGAGGAAACAGAAAGGTGCACGGAGACAACAAACCTCCTGCAAACTCATGGCATCATGGGGCAGGAATTCTGGAAAGGAAAAATACAGTATCTCATTAAAGGAATAATTATTCCACCTGCCTCTTTACCATAGCTTAAGGTGAGTCCACCTTAAGGAATAGTCCCTCCTTCCTGAGGGGGATTGACCTGCTCACCTGGAAAGTAAAGTCTCTACTCAGGCCAGGAGGGCTTTCCTTAACAGGCTTTTACTGTTATTCCCAGGCTTTTATCTCCTATGGTCTACTGACTTTAGTCCTGATTGCATACCCAGGCATCTTGTTTCCTTTAGCAGAAAGAGCACAGGAGACCCACAGTTAACCCTCTTAAGAAGCTTGGCTTTTTAAATCATTCTCATTTGTACCTGGTCCACACAAACGGTTCATATTTAATATAGAACATAAATCTTCTCATTATTTCAACTTTTAATTACTTATTGATGTATTGTTTGTGATTTTATTGATTTTTAGTGGTTCCCATTAGCTTTAGTATCTAACATGGATAGTTATTTGTCATGTATCTCTGTGGATATATGCAATAATTCAAGTATTAGTGTATTTTATGAGCCTAGAGTACATGACAGCTATGACATTTAGGAATGAAATTTTATCTGTCATACCGATGCCACTGTTAACAGCTTAATAACTGTAATAAAGCAGCATGCGGGTGGTCACATGTTTTCTCTGCAGAGCCTCTGCCTGGCTCCTGTAGCCTATTTATTTATCTGTTCTAACTCTTTGGAGAACAGGACACTGTTTTTCTTTCTAATTTGACTCTCTTGGGAAGACAAACACATGTGGGGGGAAACGGACTCAGAGAAGCATCCTAACAGCTCTTTCCCATGGCACATCACTTATTCCAGAAACCATTGTTTTTTCTTGTTTTTAGCACTCCCCTTTCTGCCCATCATGCATTGTATTCTGAGATTGTGGAGTATCTATAGGAATGAGGTGTGTGTGTGGGGGGGTGTCCTTGAGGAAGTCCATTACTGAGACCCTGAAAGTCATCATTTCAGATGAGTTCTCAGATAAAGTATCCCACACGACCTCACAGTTTTCAGGTCTTCCTTGTCAATCAGGAAAACAGAAAACCATTCAAAGATAGACAGTTGGAATTTTGGTAAGTAAGAAAATGTCTACACTGGATAATAGCAAATGGATTTCTATAGTCTAATATTGAGATACTGTTACCATTGGGCCAGAGGTCTGGGTTTGCTATCTAGAATAAGTGATTTAGGGACCTACCCACATGTAAGTGAGGGTACAGTAAAGAACCCATCATAATGGCCACTCCATAATTTTGGGGAAGGTTTTTGTTGTAGGTAAGTAAGTGTCTTAGTTAGAATTTCTATTGCTGTGAAGAGACACCATGACCACAGCAACTATAATAAAGGAAAACATTTAATTGGGGTGCCTTGCTTACAGTTCAGAAGTTTAGTTCATTATCATCATGGCAGGAAGCATGGTGGCATGCGGGCAGACATCATGCTGGAGAAGGAGCTGCAAATTCTTACATCTTGATTTGTAGGCAACAGTAAGTGGTCTGAGATACTGGGTGTGGCTTGATCATATATGAGATCTCAAAGCTCACCTCCACAGTGACACACTTCCTCCAATAAGACCACACCTACTTCACAAGGCCACACCCCCTAATAACTCCACTCCCTTTGGGACCCATTTTTTTTTCCAACCACCATATTCCACTCCCTGAGTCCCAAAGACTTGTAGCCATATCATGATGCTAAAATGTTTGCAGTCCAATTTCAAAAGTCCCCATAATCTATACTAGTCTCAAGCACACTGAGAGAGAGAGAGAGAGAGAGAGAGAGAGAGAGAGAGAGAGAGAGAGAGAGAGAGAGAGAGAGCAAGCAGACTGGACATGGCCAGAGCTATCTGTAAGAGAAGCAAGAATAGTGGGAGGGGGCACTTTGCCATGTAAGAGAGAATGGACAGATATCTGGAGGAGGGTAACCTGTGAACTGCAAAAGCCTGGGAGCTTGAATAGTGGAAGAGGAGCTGGGGAGGTGACAAGGGTCAGGAGGCTAGTGTGGACTTTGAGATGCATAACAGTTCGTGTGAATAGGGCCTGAAGGAGCCTGGAAACCAGCATGGGTTTAGATGTGCAACCACACATAAATACCAAGGGAAGCAGCCCTTTCTGGCAGGCAGACACCCACCTAGCAGGTTCTTGAGAAATTCTGGCTGTAGGCTTCTAGAATCCTTCTGTAGTCCAGCTTGAGCTGAGCCAAGGCTGTGACTTCTGGACACATGCTCTAACTTTTGGAGTTTGGGAAATTAGGGTTTCCTTTGGACCTGACACCACATACATCAGGAGTAAGAGAAAATGATAAACTGTATATGAAATGGGAAAATGGATTTGTTTACCTATGAGGGAAACTGAGGACTGAAGTGTTACTTTTTGGGTGGAGCAAGGACTATTTCATCTCAGTGGTAGGCAGAGAGAGGGGCGACAGTCCAGTGGAGGTTCTGAAGGGAGTTTGTGCCCACCCTCAGAAACGGGCAGCACGAAGGTCTGTGAAGAGAATCAGATCCATGTGGCAGAGGTAGAAGCCTCTTCTTTCTAGGATGGGGAGTTTAAAGCATGTCTTCAGCCAAGCTCTCAGATTCCCAGGCAGGAGGGCAGAGGATGAGGGCACAGAGCAAGCAGAATGTGTGTGGCGCTAATACCTTGACATCAACACCCTTGGGTGGTCAATCACTCTGAAGTCAATCACTCTGTCCCCAGTGTCCCAGCAGGGTGCCTGTCACTGTAAAAGGGAGAGAGATGGGGCAAAACAGAGTCAGATTGTAACATTTCTTCTCACAGGGAGAAGCCATTCCCTCCCTGTCTGCATTGCTCCCCACAGCAGCGTCGCAGTCTATGGAACAGCCTGATTCTGAGGAACCTGCCCGACTCCATTTTGAAGGCTGGAGCCATTATAGTGCTGTATTGTTAAAAATAGGTTTCCATTTACTGCAAGAGCTGAGTGGCTGTTTTTAAGTCTGCTTCCTGGAGCTTGACTTGCCCCAGCCCATGATCTTGACTTGTTTTTTGAGAATACCCTAACACTCCCTAACCCCTCTAAGCCTCCCTAATCACATGGTGACCACATGGTGGTGGTTTTGTTTGTTTGCTTGTTTTGTTTTTGGTTTGTTTGTTTGTTTGTTTTGGTACTTCCTTATGACTCCATTGTACCTCCTCCGTAAACTTGCTTTTACTTCTTTTTTTTTTCCTCTATTTTTTTTTATTTATTTTACAACACCATTCAGTTCAACATAATAGCCACAGATTCCCCTGTTCTCCCCCTCTCGCCCCCCTCCCCCTCCCCCCAGCCCACCCCCCATTCCCACCTCCTCCAGATCAAGGTCTCCACCGAGGACTGGGATTGACCTGGTAGACTCAGTCCAGGCAGGTCCAGTCCCCCCTTCCCAGACCGAGCCAAACGTCCCTGCATAAGTCCCAGGATTCAAACAGCCAACTCATGCAACAAGCCCAGGACCCGGCACCAACGCACAGCTGCCTCCCAAACAGATCAAGCCAAATGACTTTCTCACCCATTCAGGGGACCTGATCCAGTTGGGGGCCCCTCAGCCTTTGTTTCATAGATCCTGTGCTTCCATTCATTTGGTTATTTGTCCCTGTGCTTTATCCAACCTTGGCTTCAACAATTCTCGCTCATATAAACCCTCTTCTTTCTCACTAATTAGACTCCCAGTGCTCCACCAGGGGCCCAGCTGTGGATGTCTGCATCCAGATTCCTCAGTCCTTGGATGGGGTTTCTGGCACAACTATCAGGGTGTCTGGCCATCGCATCACCAGAGTAGGTCAGTTCCTGCCATCTCTCGACCATTGCCAGCAGTCTTTTGTGGGGGTATCTTTGTGGATCTCCGTGGGCCTCCCTAGCTCTCTGCTTCCTCCCCTTCTCATGTGGTCTTCATTTACCATGGTCTCCTATTCCTTGTTCTCCCTCTCTTTTCTTGATCCAGCTAGGATCTCCCACTCTCTTTCTCTCGACCATCGCCCTTCATTGTTCCCACTCATGACCAGGCTGTTCATGTAGATCTCATCCATTTCTCCGTGTCTTTTTTGGGGTCCCGTTTTCCAGGTAGCCTCACTGGTGATGTGAGTAGCAGTCCAGTCATCCTTGTTCCACATCTAGCATCTTCCTATGAGTTAGTACATACCATATTTGTCTTTCTGAGTCTGGGTTACCTCACTCAGGATGATTTTTTCTAGACCCATCCATTTGCCTACAAACTGTATGATGTCATTGTATTTCTCTGCTGAGTAGTATTCCATTGTGTATATGTGTCACACACAATTTATTTATCCATTCTTCAGTTGAGGGGCATCTAGGTTGTTTCCAGGTTTTGACTATTACAAATAATGCTGATATGAACATAGCTGAGCAAGTGCTCTTGTGGTATGATTGAGCATTTCTTGGGTATATGCCCAGGAGTGGTATAGCTGGATCTTGGGGGAGATTGATTCCCAATTTTCTAAGAAAGCGCCATATTGATTTCCAAAGTGGTTGTACAAGCTTGCATTCCCATCAACAGTGGAGGAGAGTTCCCCTAGTTCCACATCCTCTCCAGCATAAAGTGTCTTCAGTGTTTTTGATCTTAGCCACTCTGACAGGCGTAAGGTGGTATCTCAGAGTTGTTTTGATTTGCATTTCCCTGATGATTAGGGATGTTGAGCAATTCCTTAAATGTCTTTCAGCCATTTGGGTTTCCTCTGTTGAGAATTCTCTGTTTAGTTCTAAAGCCCATTTCTCAATGGGACTGTTGGTCGTTTTGATGTCTAATTTCTTGAGTTCCTTATATATTCTGGATATCAGTCCTCTGTCACATGTGGGGTTGGTGAAGATCTTTTCCCATTCTGTAGGGTGTCGCTTTGCCTTGTTGACCGTATCCTTTGCTCTACAAAAGCTTCTCAGTTTCAAGAGGTCCCATTGATTGATTGTTTGTCTCAGTGTCTGCACTACTGGTGTTATATTTAGGAAGTGATCTCCTATGCCAATGCGTTCAAGACTACTTCCTACTTTCTGTTCTAGCAGGTTCAGAGTAGCTGGATTTATGTTGAGGTCTTTGATCCACTTGGACTTAAGTTTTGTGCACGGTGACAGATATGGATCTATTTGCAGCCTTCTACATGTTGATATCCAATTATGCCAGCACCATTTGTTGAAGATGCTTTCTTTTTTCCATTGTACACTTTTGGCTTCTTTGTCAAAAATTATATGTCCATAGGTGTGTGGGTTAATGTCAGGGTCTTCAATTCGATTCCATTGGTCCACATGTCAGTTTTTATGCCAATACCAAGCTGTTTTTATTACTGTAGCTCTATAGTAGAGCTTGAAGTCAGGGATTGTGATGCCTCCAGAAGTTGTTTTATTGTACAGGTTTCTTTTAGCTATCCTGGGCTTTTTGTTTTTCCATATGAAGTTGAGTATTATTCTTTCCAGGTCTGTGAAGAATTGTGTTGGTATTTTGATGGGGATTGCATTGAATCTGTAAATTGCTTTTGGTAAGATTGCCATTTTTACTATGTTAACCCTGCCTATCCATGAGCATGGGAGATCTTTCCATTTTCTGACATCTTCTTCAATTTCTTTTCTCAGGGACTTAAAGTTCTTGTCATATAGGTCCTTCACTTGCTTGGTTAGTGTTACCCCAAGGTATTTTATGTCATTTTTGGCTATTGTAAAGGGTGATGTATCTCTAATTGCCTTCTCAGCTTCTTTGTCCATTGTATATAGGAGGGCTACTGATTTTTTTGAGTTGATCTTGTATCCTGCTATGTTGCTGAAGGTGTTTATAAGCTTTATCAATTCCTGGGTGGAATCTTTGGGGTCACTCAAGTATACTATCATGTCATCTGCAAATAGGGAAAGCTTGACTTCTTCCTTTCCAATTTGTATCCCCTTAATCTCCTTATGTTGTCTTATTGCTCTGGCTAGAACTTCAAGTACTATATTGAATAAGTATGGGGAGAGTGGACAGCCTTGCCTCATTCCTGATTTTAGTGGAATTGCTTTGAGTTTCTCTCCATTTAATTTGATGTTGGCTGTTGGTTTGCTATATATTGCCTTTATTATGTTTAGGTATGTTCCCTGTATTCCTGATCGCTCCAAGACTTTTATCATGAAGGGCTGTTGGATTTTGTCAAATGCCTTTTCTGCATCTAGTGAGATGATCATGTGGTTTTTTTCTTTGAGTTTGTTTATATGGTATATTACATTGATGGACTTTCATATGTTGAACCACCCTTGCATCCCTGGGATAAAGCCTACTGGATCATGGTGGATAATTGTTCTGATGTGTTCTTGGAGTCTGTTTGCCAGTATTTTATTGAGTATTTTTGCATCAATGTTCATGAGGGAGATCGGTCTGTAGTTCTCTTTCTCTGTTGCATCCTTGTTTGGTTTAGGAATCAGGGTAATTGTAGCCTCATAGAAGGAGTTTGGTAATGTTCCTTCTGTTTCTATTATGTGGAACAATTTAGAGAGTATTGGTATTAACTCTTCTTTGAAGATCTGGTAGAATTCTGCGCTGAAACCATCTGGTCCTGGGCTTTTTTTGGTTGGGAGACTTTTAATGACTGTTTCTATTTCCTTAGGGGTTATTGGACTATTTAAATAGTTTATCTGGTCTTGATTTAACTTAGGTATGTGGTACCTATCCAGAAAAATGTCCATTTCTTTTAGGTTTTCCAGTTTTGTGGAGTAGAGGTTTTTGAAATATGACCTTATAATTCTTTGGATTTCCTCAATGTCTGTTGTTATGTCCCCCTTTTCATTTCTGATTTTGTTGATTTGGATTCTCTCTCTCTCTGTCTTTTGGTTAGTTTGGATAAGGGCTTGTCTATCTTGTTGATTTTCTCAAAGAACCAACTCTTTGTTTCATTAATTTTTTGTATTATTCTCTTAGTTTCTAATTTATTAATTTCACCTCTCACTTTGATAATTTCCTGGCGTCTATTCTTCCTGGGAGACTTTCCTTCTTCTTGTTCTAGAGCTTTCAGGTGTGCTGTTAAGTCACTAGTGTGGGATTTCTCCAACTTCTTTATGTGGGCATTTAGTGCTATGAATTTCCCTCTTAGCACTGCTTTCATAGTGTCCCATAAGTTTGGGTATGTGGTGTCTTCATTTTCATTGATCTCTAGGAAGTCTTTAATTTCTTTCTTTATTTCTTCCTTAACCCATTGGTGATTCAGTTGAGCATTATTCAGTTTCCATGAGATTCTAGGTTTTCTGTAGTTTTTGTTGTTGTTGAAATCTAACTTTAAACCATGGTGGTCTGATAGAACACAGGAGGTTATTCTGATTGTTTTGTATCTGTTGAGATTTGCTTTGTGGCCAAGTATGTGGTCGATTTTAGAGAAAGTTTCATGGGGTGCTGAGAAGAAGGTATATTCTTTCTTGTTAGGATGGAATGTTCTGTAGATATCTATTAGGTCCAATTGGGTCATGACATCAGTTAAGTCCTTTATTTCTCTGTTAAGTTTCGATTTGGGAGATCTGTCCAGTGGTGAAAGTGGGGTGTTGAGATCTCCCACTATTAATGTGTGGGGTTTTATATGTGGTTTAAGCTTTAGTAATGTTTCTTTTACATATGTGGGTGCCCTTGTGTTTGGGGCATAAATGTTCAGAATTGAAACTTCATCTTGGTGGATCTTTCCTGTGATGAGAAGGTAATGTCCTTCTTGATCTCTTTTGATTGATTTTAGTTTGAAGTCTATTTTGTTGGATATCAGGATGGCTACCCCTGCTTGTTTCTTAAGACCATTTGATTGGAAAGTCTTTTCCCAGCCTTTTATTCTTAGGTAGTATCTGTCTTTGAATTTGAGATGTGTTTCTTGTATGCAGCAGAAAGATGGGTCCTGCTTTCGTATCCATTCTGTAAGTCTATGTCTTTTTATAGGTGAATCAAGTCCGTTGATATTAAGGGATATTAATGACCAGTGATTCTTCATCCCTGTTATTTTTGGTGGTAGTGTGTGTGTACTTCTCTTCTTTGGGGTTTACTGTTGTGGCTTTATCTATTGCCTGTGTTTTCAGGTGTGTATCTGACTTCCTTCGGTTGGAATTTTTCTTCTAGTGCTTTCTGTAGGGATGGGTTTGTGGATAGGTATTGTTTAAATCTGGCTTTGCCTTCGAATGTCTTGTTCCTTCCGTCTATGATGATTGAAACTTTTGCTGGGTATATTAGTCTGGGCTGACATCCATGGTCTCTTAGTGTCTGCATTACATCTGTCCAGGTCCTTCTGGCTTTCAAAGTCTCCATTGAGAAATCGGGTGTTATTCTGATTGGTTTACCTTTATAGGTCACTTGGCCTTTTTCCTTGGCTGCTCTTAATATTCTTTCTTGATTCTGTACATTTAGTTGTTTAATTATTATGTGTCGAGGGGACTTTTTTGGGGGGTCTAGTCTGTTTGGTGTTCTATAGGCTTCTTGTATCTTCATAGGCACTTCCTTCTTTAAGTTGGGAAAGTTTTCTTCTATAATTTTGTTGAATATATTTTCTGTGCCTTTGAGTTGGTATTCTTCACCTTCTTCTATCCCTATAATTCGTAGGTTTGGTCTTTTCATGGTGTCCCAAATTTCTTGGACATATTGGTTCATGACTTTGTTGGCTTTAGTGTTTCCTTCGACTGATGAAACTATTTCTTCTACTGTATCTTCAATGCCAGAAATCCTCTCTTCCATCTCTTGCATTCTGTTGGTTATACTTGCATCTGAAGTTCCCGATCTTTTACTCAGGTTTTCTATTTCCAGCATTCCCTCTGTTTGTGTCTTCTTTATTTTTTCAATTTCCCTTTTCAGTTCTTGGACTATTTCCTTTGTTTGTTTCATTGCTTTTTCATGATTTTCTTTCAGTGCTTTATTGTTTTCTTCCACGGCTTTATTGTTTTCTTCTAATTTGTTTGCCCTTTCCTCTAGTTGTTTACAGCGTTCTTCCAATTTTCTTGTCTTTTCCTCTACACAAGCCTCTACCTTCTTCATGAAGTTACTCGTAAGGCTACTTTCTTCTGCTTCTTCCAATTTTTGGTGCTCAGGTCTAGATGTTGGAGGCGGGCTAGGTTCTGGTGATGCTGTATTGCTCTTCATTTTGTTGTATGTACTTCTGCCTTGACGTCTGCCCATCTCCTTGTGGTTCCTTCTTGGTCTTATCAGTGTACTTGTTTGAGAAAGAGCTGACAGATTCAGGAAGACTCTTTCTCTTGTCCAAAAGGGAGTTCTCTTGTCCAACTCTGGTCCAGAAGGGAAGTCGGGGGCAGGATGGGAGCTGGTGGCCGGTCTCTAAGTCTCAGGAAGTGGCTGGGGTCTCGGGCAGATGGGCGTGGGGGCAGGGCGCAGAGATTGCAGGGGCTGCCGGGGGGGCTTGGAAAAGGGGATCCCTCCCGGTGGGGCTAGAAGGGGACCTGCCCGGTGGCCAGAACCTGGTGCCAAGTTGGGCAGGTCTTCCCCGAGTGGCTGGTGCCCAGGGATGGGGTCCGGGTTGGACCTGGATACTCACCTCTGGTCCAGAAGGGAAGTCGGGGGCAGGATGCTTTTACTTCTTAAAAGGGGTCCAAGAAATGGACTCAGGGCTACTCTCCTTAACCAGACTTAGGAGATAGTCGCTGGATAGCTCTTGGGTATACCCAAATAAAAATTGATCTTGCTTCAAATTAGGCTCAAAATTGTAGTAATGGTTTTATTCTCATAAGGTGGGATTAACAGTTTGAAGGTGATTCCAGCTTTCATTCCAGGCTGCAATGGAGGAATAGCATAATGGGCAGGTTAGCAGAAAATTTTGAATAATTTAAATTCTTAATTTTCAGCCACCCAAGCCCCCAATTATCTTAGTCTAATACTCTGTTTGCTGAGGTAAGGTTTTGACTGGCAATAAAGAACCCTCAGTAATATGTTGAAATAATTGGGAGTTGAAACTGAAAACCCATCAATAGGTAGTGAACATGGACTTGTCTGTTACTTGATTTTCAGACCATCTTTATGTTATTACTCTTCCAGAATACACTTATATTCCTACCATTGCCACAGGCTTCCCTGGTGCCATAATCACTTAAATCATCTTTAAGTTCTCTGTCTGCAGAGGTATGGCAGGGCTTTGGCTTGGCTTTGTTTTTTGTTTGGTTGGTTGGTTGGTTTGCTTTTGTTTTTTGTTTTTGCCTTTTGTGATAAAGCAAAAGCAACTTTAGAGGAACCAGCTTGTTTTGGCTCACTGTTTGAGGGTGCAGTCCATTGTGGTGGAGGAATCACAGTGGCTGGAGCTTGCAGTAGTTGGTCACATCATATCCACAATTAGGAAAAAGAAAAAGATGACCCCATGACATTGCTCAGCTCACTCTCTCCACTCTAAGCCATCCAGGACCACCTTCACAGGGAACATCTCTACCCACAATTAAGACAGATCTTCCCACATCAATTAACGTAATCAAGAAAAAAAACCCACTAGCATCCCCAGAGGCCCATCTTCCTGGCAGTTCTAAATTCTGCCAAGTTCACAATTACACAAATTGTCACAAGAGAGTAGTGTGTTGTATTTTCCTCTTAGTATATAGCAATGAATACACACACAAACTTAAATATAACTCTAGAAAAGAAAAAATAGGCATTATACTTCATCTTTGATGAAGAAAATAAAGTATTTAGATGTCTCAAAAGTACACTATTTGTTGATAATGAAGTTTGGACCTCCTAACATCTAATTAAATGAATGTTTCATAATTTGTTAATAAGTAATCCTAGTATAAATTGACTTTTACATATGGAAAAACAACTTCTTCCTCTGCCTTCCTGAATAAACAAGAAATCAGATGATACAAGTTTGCTTTCCAGTTTTAGACTATCAGACAAAGTTATTGCATGCAAAAAGATACCTGTAGGTTAGAAACATGATTCACACTCTAGAAGTAATTTCTTGATCCACAATTTTATTTCTTCTCCACCTCAGGCCAGAAGGGCCGAGTAGGAAATTTGGATGTTTCCACAGCATGCATTTGTGGTATTGAGTCACAACTAAAAACAGCTCTGCAGTGTAGAAGCTCTTTCCCACTTTGCATACAACTGATTCAGGCAACAGAGGCTCAGAGAATCCAGGGAACCATGCGAAACCAGACAGTGGGGCATAAAACCTCTCAGTATCCGGTGAAAACTGATTAACGTAGCTGTTGTCCATCCCGGTGAAAGACTTTTGTACAGAACAGATTTCAGTCTATAGCGTGCTTTAGACTCTCATGGAAAGCTTAAATTTAAAAGAAAGGAAAGAGAAACCAGAAGGAGGGGCAAGGAAGAGAGGAGGAGGAGGAGGAGGAGGAGGAGGAGGAGGAAGAGGAGAGTGAAGAGGAAATAGAGAAGAAGAGGCAGGTAAATTTGTCAGTTTAACTGACTGCCAGTTAAACTAGAGCTTGTTACTGTGACTAGGTGTGCAGTCAGACTTGGCGACCCTTGGTCTAGAAGATACTTAGTGGGAGAATTTGCTGGTGGAAGGAAGGAGTCACAGACCATCCTCCTTGCCATGGAATTCTTAAGGTGACCCTCTGATCTCTCAGCAAACCTACAACTAGAGACAGCATAGGGAGGTCTTACCTAAAGAAGAGAGCCAGTGAACACAACCCAGTGAACCTGAGTGAACAAGTCAGTGTTTCATGCTGGTACAACTCCAAACCAACGTCCAGTTTGAGTCTTAAGCCTGTCTACAAGGCTGTCTGGAGCAAGGAGAGAGATACGCGTGGTTACTATAACAGAAATTATATTTTATTGCACTGAGGATCACCGCACTAGGTTCACACTCTATTCCTAACTATGGTCCTAAGCCTATCTCCCCAGTGCTGTTCACCTGTGTGATGTATCTTAGCTGAAGGTCAGGTCCAGTCTCTAGGTTTTGAGGGTCAGGATCCTGAGGGAGACTCTCCAGCCACAGGGCAGAGCCAGGTGGCATCTCTCCAGATGTGCAGAGCAGAGCATTGCTCTTGGTCTCTGCTTATGTACTGTGCAGTGGCGTCACGGGGTCTTAGGATATGTCGGGTTATCTTGAGTGAGTGATGTCACTGAGTTCTGGTTATTGGGTGTAGCCTTGGGTGTAGTGGACTTCCTGACTAAGCTGTTTTTACATGTCTAAAAGGCATGTTTTACTCTGCTCATTACAGAGGCCTACTTTATTTAACAGTGTCCCTCCCAAACCTGCGTACTTTCTGCCAAATGAATTCATTCAGGGTCATTCCTTCTTCTCTACTTCAGAGATTCATCATTATTTTCTCATTCCAGGTAATTGCTGAAGTTCTATAAGATGAACAAAAAGAAAACACCAAACAGAGAAACCAAAAAGTTATCTTCTTCGGCTTGCAAACCATCTTTCTGAATACGGAGCAGCCGTAGGTCCCATCCACCTGTTCCATTCAATGGAACATATTCTCCATTCTGTTGATGCTCAGAATAATCCCCCTGTGTATTTTATAGGTGTGGGGTGGGCACTGAAATAAATAAATCTTCAAATACTCTTCATAGGTCTTAATAGCAACAAACTTCTTTTGTATTCAAAAGAGAGAAGAGTGATTTGTAAAGAATACAATTCCAGACAAAGTAAATAGGAAATTAGAAGAAGATTCTTTTGTTGGATAATTGCAATGAGCCCTGTCTCTGGGCTCTAAATGGCAACTCAGAGCAACACAGAGACAGTTAATATGCTCAGTGTAAATGTCTTGGGATCACCACATCACCATAAGCAAGCTTCTCAACTATAGATGCACAGCCAGCCAGGGCCCTTTAAACTCTTCCAGCCTATAATTTAGCAGACTAAATTAACGCTGCCCTTCAATACCACTCAGGATAACATCACAGAGGCCTTCCAGAGTGTCTATCATTCTGAATAGCCCCTGAAAGACATTTTTAAGTCATCTTCTTCCAACAGTAAGAGCTAATTAACCCACAATGGAAACCACAATTGTATACAAAGCAGCACCAAGCAAATGGTATTGTGTTCAGCTCAATCTGAGACTTTCTGCCCAGGTTTATCAAACAATACAATCACAGCAGCCCCTTTTTTCTAAGAAATTCTTTTATGCAGTTCTGTGTTAGCAAAGATTCTGGAACACATTAGAGAATGATCATATGATAAACTAAATGTTTAAAAGAGGAAAATAGAGAAAGGTAAATAATTAGTATCTAGTCTAAATTAAGAGCAGAAACCAAGGAATTTGGGTCCTTTGTTCATTTCTGTTTTGGTTGACATTGCTTCTTCCTGATGCTCCCGCACTTTCAGAAGGCTCAGCCCTCACAGCTCTTCACTAGAGGGCAGAAGGCAGGCTCCATCCATCACAAGCAGATGCCTCCCAAATCTGTGTTTCATCTCTCTTCTTGCTGCAGTTTCGACCCTGAACTGCAATTTCCTATTCTCAGATGAAACTCCCACTGGTGTCCCCTTGCTGATATCCGACACTGATCCTATAAACGGGTCCATCATGTAAGCCAGCAAGAGGCACACGGGTCCTCAGCGGTCCTGTCCTGGATCCTCCGTGGTACCCAATCCCTCTCCAAAGCACTGATAAACTTAGCTGGTCATTCATCATCTGCTTCATCCTCTGTATTAGGCACAGACTACTGCACCTCCCAGCATTAATTTTTTATGCTGTTTTTCTTACTCGTGCACCTTGGAAACATGCCGCGGAGCTCGGGAACAGCGCAGAGGCTGCTCTAGGATGGCAGCTTTCATTCCCCCGGTGGTAATGTAACCTCTATTACAGCTGCTGTCTGCTGTTTCTCTACCGGGGAATACAACAACAACAATGGTGACGCAAACATGCTTGCCTTTACCCTTGTTCCAAAATTTAACATGGACCAAGTACCAAAAATTAAGTTAAGGCTGTTTGGGGGAGTGTGCTGGAACTGGAAATGAAGGTAGCATGTGTGCCTTCTCCTCCCTGCTTCTAGTTATCACGGGGAAAGGCGTCAACAAAATGTTAGTTCTTGGGGAAAAAAAGTGTGGGGGAGGAGCTTTTCCATTCCTATTAGATCTAAATGCACTTTATATGTGTGTGATGTGTACATGTATCTGTATGGAGTGGTAGGCTTGCCCATGTGTGCATATGGAGGCCAGAGGTCTATATCGATGTCTTCCTCTGTTATTCGCCATCGTATGTTTGGCAACAGAGTCTACCCCTGACAGTGGAATTTGCTCTCTTGGCTAGGCCAGCGAACCCTAGGATCTACCCGCCTCTGCCCTCTCATCCCTGGGTGTGCAGATGCGTGTGCGTCCTGGAAATCCAAACTCAGTTCCTCACGCCCGCCGAGAAAGCACTTGACTAGCTAAGCTGTCTCCCTAGCGGTGGCATTCCGTTTTAAAGTCGTTTTGATCTTATTCATTTGAGCGATCTAATAAAAAGAAAGAAATCTAGACTCAGCCAAATCCTCATGAGAATGAAATGGAAAAAGAAAGCAGAGCATGCAGCCACCCACTGTGAAGACAAAACCCAGGACTTTGTGAGGATGTTCAATCTTAAGGTTTTATGGAGAGCCCAGTGTGCTGTTAGTAAGATGTAGAAGGAGTCCACAAGACAAAATATAAGTTACACTACTGAGTACTCTGTGTGTCAATAGTGTCCAATGTCATGTGTTTAGGTTAAATAGTAAAACCCTATTGGCTCCCATAATATGCCATGAGGGAAGTAGTAATTCTTTTTTCTTTCTTTCTTTTTTTTTTTTAAGATTTATTTATTATATATACAGTGTTCTGCCTACATGCATGCTTGCAAGCCAGAAGAAGGCACCAGATCTCATTACAGATGTTTGTGAGCCACTATGTGGTTGCTGGGAATTGAACTCAGGACCTCTGGAAGAACAGCCAGTGCTCTTAACCGCTGAGCCATCTCTCCAGCCCCCAGAAGTAGCGATTCTTGCATGGGTGGAAAGCTGTGACCTGACCTGAAAGTTGTGCTTCTCCCAAACCAAGGGCAGTTTGTGTAGATTTATTATACAGACTCATTATTATTAGAGATAGTTGAGGAACTGGAGCAACAAGGGTCTGATGATGAAAGAGATGAACCCACAGGGCTTGGGTAAGAGGGCTCAGTGGATAAAGCGTTTGCACATTAGTACGAGGATCAGAGTTTGGATCAGCAGCATGCATGTAAGTGCCAGGTGCGTAGGACATCCTTGCCTGTAATGCCAGTGCTTGGGGAACTGAGGCAGGAGAGTTCCTGGAACAAGTTGGCCAGCTAGACTAGCTGAATTGCTGAGGTTTGAGGTTAGAGCCTGGCTCGGTCCAGGGGGACACCAGTGCTCTGGCTGGCGTTTCTTCAACTCAACAGACACAAGCTAGGGCCATTTGAAGAGGAAAGTGAATTGAGAAAATTCGCCCGTAAGATGGTCCTATAGGCAACATTATGGGACATTTTCTTGATTCATGACTGAGTGATGTGGAAGACCCAGCCTGCTGGGGTAGTGTAGTTGGAAAGCCATTAGAAGAGTTATATAGGGAACAGTTTATCTGTTAAGTTTACTGTCTATGTACAACTTTAAGAAAATATACTAACCTAACAAGGTATGCTGTGCTTTACCATGGCCATAAACTATGAAGCATAAGTTCCAGAAACTATTCAATTTTATCTAGTTGAACCTTCCTAAGACTGCCTCTGGGTTTTAGGAAAAAACATGTTTTCTTTTTAATATATGTAGGCTTAAGCTCAAAAAGGAAGCTCTAAGTCAGCCTTAATTGGTGTTAATGTGTTAATTAATGTGTTTCTAAATTCCCCTGCTTCCGTCCTTCAAGACTGTTCCATACACCAATCTAGAAAGCTTAGCCCTGTCCTACAAACAAATGACTCACCTGGGGTGTGTGTGTGTGGGAAATGCCACATGAAAGACAGCTTAATGTGTTAGAACAGAGGCACCATGGAAGTCTCTAGGACTACTATGGTGGCAACTTGTGACCGTGAGTGGAAATAGACTTCACCTAGGAGACGCTCTTTCACATGTGTTTTGGAATAATCTTAAGATGCAGACAGACATGATGAGGCTGTGTAGCAGCAAACTCACATTCGTGGCTGAAGGGTATTGAAGCCCTGAGAGCCATGTTTTCTTAATCAAGTGGAAAAAGACAGAAACTATTGTTAGTAAGTGAACAAATTTCTTATTGAAAGATGTGATATAAGGTTGGCTCATTATCAGGTCTAAAAGACACATTTTTCCCCATTAAAATTGCACCTTCTAGATGAAATTAGCATGGAATGTAGAAGACCCATGGTCAAATAGAATTAAGAGAGCAATGAGATCGTTATACATATTTTCTTCAAAACTTAAAAACTTTGAAAACTTTCACCAAGTTTGTACACAATTAAAATACAGTGTATTGGGGCTGCAGATGCTGCCCTGAGGTTAAGAGTCTGTATTTCTTTTGCAGAGGAACAGAATGTAGTTCCCAGTATTCTCATCAGCTGGCTTACACTTGCCTGTAATGCCAGCTCCAGGGGATCTGATATCTCTGACCTTCTTGGGGACCCGCATTCACATGTACACACATACACACACACACACACACACACACACACACACACACACACACACACAATTTTACAATAATAAAAATACATCTTAATAATCTTTTAAAAAATAAATTAATGTGTATGAAATGTGGGCCTAAGCTGACTAGAAAATGGAGGGTTACAATGTCTCATGAGTTGAAAGATATGGTTTTGAAAATTTGGACTGTTGGATATCTTTTCAAATTACTCTATTTAAATCACTCCTCCTCAAGTTTATAACATTAAGTACCTACATTAAAAAATTAGAGAGCTTATACTAACAACTCAATACGAAGAATCAATGAAATGAGGAACTGGTTCTTTGAGAAAATCAAAGACTGACAAATCCTATCTAAATTAACTAAAAGGCAGAAAAAGAACATCCAAATTAACAAAACTAGAGATGAAAAGTTGTACATAACAACAGACACTGGAACCCCCAAACAACCCAGTCTGTTTCCAAGACTATATAGGTTGCTCTCCACAAACTGACAGCAAGGCCCCATGGCTGAAGACAACACCCACACAAATCACATGGCTAAGTGGAGTTGGTGCCTACATGGAGCCTTTACTCCATGTGCTAGTATCTTTGGTACAGGAAGATACTCTGCAGGCTACCAAAAGAGGAGCATAAACACCAAGCCAACCACAAACCCTTGGAATAATATTGGTGTCTCGTCTCTAAGATATGGTAGTTCAATGGTGGGCCAAAACTTGTGGGAGTAACCAACCAATTTAAGATACCAGGTGATGGAACCCACACCTGACACTGCTCGGTTGACAAAGAACCTGAGACTAAATAGCCCAGGGATCTAGGGTACAACCAAGCACTGCTATTCTAAGCAAAGAAACAAACAATAAACAAAGTGAACCAATAAAATGATTTCTAATAGCATCCTGCTCAGAGGTTTCCTCCTGAAGCAGATGGGAACAAATACAGAGACCCACAGCCAAATGCAGAGAGTGAAAGAGCTTAGAACACTCAGCCCTAAATGGGATGTCTCCATCCAGTCCTCCCCTCAGAACTCAGGGATCCCCACAGAAGAGGAGGCAGGAAGAGTGTAAGAGCCAGAGGGGACAGAAGACACCAAGAAAACAAGGCCCTCTGAATCAATATGATCAAAGTTCATATGATCTCACAGAGACTGAAGCAGCAAGCACAGAGCCTGTGAAGGCTTGTACCAGGTCCCCTGCATGTGTATTATGACTTCCAAGTTAATATTTTTATAGGATTTCTGAGTGTGTCTCTGATTCTTGTGCCTTCTCTTGGGTCTTTTCCTTCTTCTTCTTCTTCTTCTTCTTCTTCTTCTTCTTCTTCTTCTTCTTCTTCTTCTTCTTCTTCTTCTTCTTCTTCTCCTCCTCCTCCTCCTCCTCCTCCTCCTCCTCCTCCTCCTCCTCCTCCTCCTCCTTCTTCTTTTTTTTCTCCTCCTCCTCCTCCTTCTTCTTGTCTGATTCCAATGTGTTAGTTTTTCTTTTATCTTATTATAGTGTACTTTATTTTATTATTATTCCTTAGAAGCCTGTTTGATTTCTAATATAGTTCCCCATTTTGTAGAATCCTGCTTTTTCTGAATTGCAGTGTCCTTTGCCATGAAGAACCTTCTCAGTTTCATGAGGACCCATTTATTTATTTATTTATTTATTTATTTATTTATTTATTTATTTATTTATTTATTTATTTTACGTCCTTTATATTTCTTTTTTTCCCAATTCATTTTACATACTGACCTGAGTTACCCCTCCCATTCCCTCCTCCCCTACCTCCCTTCCACCCCTCCCCATTCGCTCCTCCTCAGTCTCCACTTGGAAAGGGCAGGCTTCTCATGGTAGTCAACAAAGCATGGCACATCAAGTTGAGGCAAGACCAAGCTCCTCGCCCTGCACCAAGTTTGGATGAGGAATGGGTTCCCAAACCCAGCATGAACAATGGGTTCCCAAAAGACAGCTCAAGTGCCAGGGACAGGTCCTGGTCCCACTGCTAGGAGTCACACAGACAAGCAAAGCTACACAACTATCACACACATGCAGATGGCCTAGTTTGGTCCATGTTGGCTCCCTAGCTGTTGGTCTACTGTCAGTGAGCTCCCAGGAGCTCAGGTCCGCAGTCTCTGTGGGTTCTTTTGTCATGACCTTGACTCCACTGGCTTATACAATTCTTCTCTTCAACAGGAACCCTGAAGCTCAGCCCAGTGCTTAGCTGTGGATCTCTGAATCTGTTTCCATCAGTTACTGAATGAATGCTCTTTGATGACAATTAGGATAGTCACCATTTTGATTACAGAAGGCCAGTACAGGCACCCTCTCCACTATTGCTAGGAGTCTTAGCTGGTGCTGTTCTTGTGGATTCCTGGGAGTTTCCCTGGCATCAAGTTTCTCCCTAACCCCAAAATGCTCCCCCATCAAGATATCTCTTTCGTTATTCTCCCTGTCCATCCTGCCCCCAACCTGCTGAGCCCTATCCCTCATGTTCCCATATCCCCCCTCCCTTGCCCCCATTTTACCCAGATCTCTTCTATTTCCCTTTCCCAGTTAAATCCATGCAACTCTCTTTGGGCCATCCTTGTAAGCTAGCTTCTCTGTAGCCTGGTTATCCTTTATTTTACTGCTAATATCCACTTATGAGTGAGTACATACCATGTTTGTCTTTCTGAGTCTGGAATACCTCACTCAGGATGATTTTTTTTCTAGTTCTATCCATTTGCCTGCAAATTTCATGATGCCATTATTTTTTACAACTGAGCAATACTCTGTTGTGTATATGTACCACATTTTCTTTGGTTGAGGGGCATCTAGGTTGTTTCCAGGTTCTGGTTATTACAAATAACACTGCTATGAACATAGCTGAGCAACTGTCCTTGTAGTATGATTGAACATCCTTTGGGTATAAACCCAAGATTGGTATAGCTGGGTCTTGAGGTAGATTGATCCTCAATTTTCTGAGAAACCACCATACCAATTTCCAGAATGGCTGTTCATGTACAAGTTTGCACTCCCACCAGCAGTGGAGGAGTGTTCCCCTTACTCCACATCATTTTCAACATAACCTGTCATCAGTGGTTTTGATCTTAGCCATTTGGACAGGTGTAAGATGGTATCTCAGAGTCATTTTGATTTGCATTTCCCTGCTGACTAAAGATGTTGAACAATTCTTTAAATGTATTTCAGCCATTTGAAATTCTTCTGTTGAGAATTCTCTGTTTAGATCTGTACCCCATTTTTAAATTGGATTATTTGGTATTTTGATTCCTAGTTTCCTGAATTCTTTATATATTTTGGAGATCAGCCCTCTGTCAGATGTGGGGTTGTTGAAGATCTTTTCCCATTGTGTAGGCTGCCATTTTTGTCTTATTGACAAAATGTCCTTTGCCTAACAGACATTTTTCAGTTTCAGCAGGTCCTGTTTATTAATTGTTGATCTTGGTGTCTGTGCTACTGGTGTTATATTCAGGAAGTTTTCTCCTGTGCCATCAAGTTCAAGACTATTCCTCATTTTCTGTTCTGTCAAGTTTAGTGTATCTGATTTTATGTTGAGGTCTTTGATCCATTTGGACTTGAGTTTTTTGCAAGGCAATAGGTATGGATCTATTTGCATTCTTCCATATGCAGCCATCCAGCTTGACCAGAACAATTTTCAGAAAATGTCTTCTTTATCCAGTGTGTATTTTTGGTTTCTTTATCAAAAATCAGGTGTGCATTTATGTCTGTGGATTTATGTCTGGGTCTTTGATTTGATTCAGTTGGTACACCTGTATGTTTTTATGGCAATAACATGTGGATTTTATTACTATAGCTCTGTAGTATAACTTGAAATCAGGAATGGTAATATCTCCAGAATTTCTTTTATTATTCAGTATTGTTTCAGCTATCCTTTTTTTTTTAATTTTCATATGAAGCTGAAAATTGTATTTTAAGGTCTGTGAAGAATTGTCTTGGAATTTTGATTGGGATTGCATTTAATCTGTAGATTGCTTTTGATAGGATGCCATTTTTACTGTGTTAATCTTAGCAATCCATGTGCATGGGAAATCTTTACATCTTCTGAGTCTATGGGGGGTGGGAAGCAAAGTGTTCTACTAGGATCTGTTTAGTCCCCTGGGAATGGGGGCAGAGAGTGAGAAAAGGTCACAGCAGGTCTGCTACAAAGCTGGGAATGAGAATTGGGATTGGAATTAGCAGAATGGAGGAGAGATGATCTACAATTATCCTGCCTGCTTCCCTGACAGGAGAGGCCTGGGGGTCCCCAGAGAATGCCTGCTAGTGTTGGGAACTCAGATAAAGCAATGAGTGGAAAGGGAAGTTTGGAGGGGATGGTCTCTGAGACCCACGGAGTTGGGGGTGCAGGGTGGGAGACCGCAGCAGGTGACCTGCTACAGAGCTGGGATGAGACTGGGGTACTGAATTTGGAGAGGAGGGAGAGGTGAAGATCTGAGTTCAGCCTACCTGTTTCTCTGGCTGAGGTGGCCTGCAGGTTCCCAGAGTGCGGGGAAACTACGTTTAAGGGTAGCTGTGTGCCCAGCAATAGATGGTCAACAGAAAGCTAACACAGTAGCATCTTTGGATGTCATGTTAGGGCTTTTCCTTTTATTTTCAAAAGTTGTTTCTTATTTTTGTATTTTAAATTATTATTTTCCTCTCTCTCCTCTTGCCCTACAGATTCCTTGCATATATATTATGGCTTCCAATTTAGTGTTTATATGGGATTCCTGAGTGTGTGAATGAGTGGATCTCAGCATCTGTATTTGTTTCTTGTGCTTTTCTCTGGCTCTTTCCTTCTGTTTGTTCTTATGACCCTATTCTAATGTGATAAGTTTTGTTTTATCTTAATATATTATATTTTATTATCATCCCCTAGAAACCTGTTTGTTTTCTAATGAGGGACAGAATGGGTGGGTCCTGATTGGGGGGGGGCGCTGGGAGGAGTCAAGGGAGAGGAAATAGTAATCACGATATGTGAGAAAAATACTCTATTTTTCAATAAAATGAAAAACATCATTCCTCTTATTTATTAGAAAGCTGTAAAACATTCCAAGAAGCCACAGAATAGTATCTACTTTAACAACAGAGTCACGGGCTCTAGGCTTTAGGCCCAGGGACACAGCCTGTCACCACCACCATACCCACAGCCAGCCCCAGGTACAGGCCAGCAGCCAGGACTCCTGCAGGCAGGTCTGACAAACATCATGCCACACCCTGTAACCTACAAGTCCCACTCCATTCCCCCCAAACCTACTCATCCTCCAAGACCTCAGCTGCTCCCTGAGACAGACTCCACCAGCCCTGATTGAACCAAGAGGTGAGTCTTTGTTCTCCTAGCCAATCACCCCAGCCTCTAAGCTTTAGGCTCAGGGGTACAACCTGCCACTGCCCCCAAGTCCCCACCCATTGCAGCTCCAGTTGCAGAGTGGTAAGCAGGATTACTACAGGCAGGCCTGACTACCATCATCCCCCACCGGAACCTGTAACTTGCAAGACCCACTCCACCTCCGCCCAAACCCACCCATCCTCGGAGACCACAGCGGCTCTGTGAGAAACAGACTCTGCCAGCTTTGATTGGACCAAGAGTGCCGATCCGACCAAGAATGCCTGCCTGAGACACAGACACCATTTGCACTGATTGGAGAAAGAGATGGTTACATGTCAGTGCAAGAATACATTCAACAACATAAAGAGCAACGTGGCACCACCAGAACCTAGTGGTTCTACATCAGAACCACTGAACACCGCAACGCAGAAGAAGCCAAAGAAAACAACCTTAAAACATGATTTTAAGAAGATGTTAGAGGCCTTTAAAGAGGAAATGAAAAATTCTGTTAAAGAAATCAAGGAAAAGACAAACAAACAAACAAAAAAACTGGAAGAAATCAATAAATCCCTTAAAGAAAGCCAGGAAAAAACAGTCAAACCATGAAGGAAACAGTTCAATACTTGAAAACTGAAATAGAGGCAATAAAAAAAGACACAAACTGAGGGAATGGTGGAAATGGAAAATCTGACTAAATGAACGTGAACTACAGATGCAAGCATAATCAACAGAATGCGAGAGATGCAAGAGAGAATCTCTAGCACTGAAGATATGATAGAGGAAATAGATTTGTCAGTCAAAGAAAACATTAAATCCAGAAACAGAGCCACAGTTATGAGCAGGGACTGTCAGTCGGCAGCCTGGGCATAAGTCCCAGCTCTATCACCTGCCGGGTGAGTTCATTCAAGCTGCCAAACTTGCTCTGTGTACAACTTTCCCCATAGAGAAATGAAAACTATGACCAGATCATGGCCATGAATTGTTTCACTAAATGGCTGTTTTTATTAAGAAGTGATCATCAGAGCCAGTAGATGACTCATCAGGTAAAGGCTTTTTTTTTTTTTTTTTTTTTTTTTTTTTTTTGTGCAAACCTGGCTACCGGAACCTAAGTCAAAAGCCTAGGGTGGCTCCTCTCTGCAATCTCAGCACTCCTCTGGTGAGATGGGGAGCAGAGAGCAGATGAAAGAATCCTTGGAAGTCCTGCAGGCCAGCTAACCCACAAGAATCAGACACAGTAGCAGAAATGACAGAATACAGTCTCCCTCAAAATAAGGTGGAAGGAGAGAACCATCTCCTAAAACTTGTCCTCTGATCTCTATACCTGCTCCTTATCATGTTTATGTGTGTATGCAATGAATAATTAATTAAAAGTGATTATTTTCTCAAATAGTCATGTTATTTTTTAGCAATTCTAAAACACAATCATACAAAGAAGGTTCTGGATATAATTTATCACAGGAAATTGGACAGGCAGCTGAGTCCTAGGACTCTAATCAAGACATGTTTGTGTTTGAATTGGGTTCCTTTGCTTAATACATGAACGATTTCTGGCAATTGTCTTACCTTCCAATGGCTTGTTTTCTACAGCTGTACAGTGAAGCTATAGTATTCACCTTGTGCTCCCAAAAGAATTAATAATTGTTCATGAATGAATTATGTATAAAAATGGACTAAGAAAATATTGATAATTATTCTCTTTTTTACCTGTCTTAGGGTTACTATTGCTTTGATGAAACACCATGACCAAAAGCAACTTGGGGAGGAAAGCGTTTAATTGGCTTACACGCCCAAGCCATAGTCTATCACTGAAGAAAATCAGGACAGGAACTTAAGCAGGGCAGGAACCTGGAGGCTGGAAATGATGCAGAGGACATGGAGGGATGCTGCTTACTGCTTGCTCAGCCTGCTTTCTTACAGAACCCAGGGCCACAAACCCAGGGATGACATTACCCACTGAGGGCTGGGACCTATACCATCAATCATTAATAAAAAAATTATCTGTAGCTGGATCTTATGGAGGCATTTTCTCAACTAAAGTCCCCTCATTTCAGATAACTCTAGTTTGTGTCAAGTTGACATAAAACTATCCAGTACAACCCCTGTATGTTTAGTCATCTAGTTAGACATCTTTTCTTAACCTAAAATATAAATGTAAAGAGTAATTCTTTCATGTGTCAGAAAAACTTGAAAATATTTTCATTTCAATTTGTGAGAACTCATTAATATTATATATTTGCCAATTGTGTAGATCATCATCCTGAGATCATGAACTAAGAAGCTAATTAATTCATATAATATAGACAGGAAAATAAGAAAATGGGAGTCTCAAATTGTTTCAGTTGATATTTTAGTTTTGCTACATATTGATAAGACAACTTAATTAGAATGTTGTCAACTTTAAACAGAGTTTCAATGATTATTATCATCAATTCCTACTTGGTCTAAGGTGTCTCATAAAATACAAAGGCTTGAGAAGCAAAGTTTAAACATTGTACAAGATCATTCAAAAATATCCTACCAGGATTGTTGAATTGGGCTTAGAAACTGTTTAATCTGAGTGTGAATAATTATCTTACAAAGAATTTCTAATTTTTATTATTGTCCAAATGAGAGCTATGCAGGGAGATAATATGGGTTCAAATCATTTGACCAATTGATTCCAGGAAAATTATATTCAAGTAGTTTACATGAACAATCTTCATTTTTTTTTTAGTTCTGTGAGATAGATATTAGTGTATATACCAATACTCTATACAATAGTCTAATAGACTAACACATTTTGTGAATGTTTTATGATCTTTTAACATTTTGGTCAAAACACTAAAAAAATTTTTCTCATTATTGATTATAAATGCATAGAGAAATAAAAATATGAATGCTTTGATTTTATAGTATCCTTCAAAAATCTAGCAACATGGTAAGTTAAAGTATTTTATTTATTTCTAAAATATCTTATTTGTTTAGGTCTGAGAACTGCACAAATCTATGGGTGGTGAGATGAGAATTTAGAGAACAGTTTGAAACCAAGTACTTTTAGCAAAATAACAGTAGTAAGTTCAGTCCTTGGGCATGTGGGGTCTCCAGCCATGAGATCTTGGCTAAATTTACAGGCATGCATTTCCTCCTGTGGAATGGGTCTTAAATCCAAGCAGAAGGTGGTTGGTAATTTCCATATTTGTGCCGCCACTGTTGCTCCCATGGGCATATCTTGCCTCACCAGTCATTATTGTAGCTCACAAGTTCAAAGCTGCTAATTTTTCTCACTCATCAGCCTCACTCATCATAGCATCGCCCAGTACAGCTAACCAGCGGTAAAGTCATGGTAAGTACTGACTTCATTTCTTCATGTCCTTTGACCAAAGTGGGCGGTGTCTTCAGCAGTAGGATCTTAAAATCAATTCTTGTGGGCAACCAAGAGCAGTAGCCCTATCTGTATTTGGGAGGGGGATCTCTGGGACATCCCTGACCAACAACTGGAGGAGAGGCACCCCACATCTGACACTGGAGTTTTCATTTCAAAATCTATGACTTCTGGAAGAAGCATTATTCCCTGTGTAGGGTAACTTCAGTTGAACTCGTCTCTCTGTCTGTCTGTCTCTGTCTCTGTCTCTGTCTCTGTCTCTGTCTCTGTCTCTGTCTCTCTCTCTCTCTCTCTCTCTCTCTCTCTCTCTGTGTGTGTGTGTGTGTGTGTGTGTGTGTGTGTGTGTGTGTGTAGGATGTTTATAGAATAGTAGACTTCATCTGGCTTTTCAGCCATCATTAGCATCATTATCTCTCTCCCTGCCTGTCTTCTACTATACTCTTTCATCCCTCTCACCACCTAACCTCCCCTTCCTCAGTTCTCCCTTTCTGCTTCTCGTCTCCCATGTTCTGCTCTCCCTCACCCCTTGAGATCCTTATTCCCTCTCCCTGCTGATGATCCCTTTCTAGTTTCTTAGACTGTTCAGGAATCTAAGGATTCTGTGTTTGTTTCTAAAATCTTATCAGGAAACTCTTCTTCTGGGGATTATCTCTACTTTGCCCACTGAGAACAAAGTAAAGGGCAGATAATATATTTAAACAAATGGACAGAAACTGATTTGGAGAGAAGACTCCAGATAGTCCACAGAAAGACTTCAAAGACGCCAGGTTGCGGGGAACAATGTGGTTCTACACCCCAGGGCCTTTATTTATGGCTAACATATTCTGGCTTCAGAGATGGAGACAAACAAAGAGGCATTAAAAAAAAAAACGCATCATAAAATGCCTGCTATTTCCAAATACAGGTCCAGTAAAAAGTCATCCCAGCAACACATAAAACTGTAGGCAGTCACTTTCTGCTTCAGATTTTTTTTTTTTTTTTTTTTTTGGTTTTTCGATTTTTTTTTTTTTTGGTTTTTCGAGACAGGGTTTCTCTGTGTAGCTTTGCGCCTTTTCCTGGAACTCACTTGGTAGCCCAGGCTGGCCTCGAACTCACAGAGATCTGCCGGGCTCTGCCTCCCGAGTGCTGGGATTAAAGGCGTGCGCCACCACCGCCCAGCTCTGCTTCAGATTTTAACCACTGGGAAAACCCTGCTCCTCTCTGCTGCTGCAACAGCCCAGTCTGAGCAGGTGTCTGTCCTGTGCCTGTAACATGGCACTCTGTACTTCTCCTCTCACCATAAGGGAGTTAGAGCATGAATCCCTCCCAGGTGGAAACAGGAGCTCCCAAGCCTGTGTGACATCAGTAGAGGCCACAGAGGCTTAGACCTTCACCAGCACTCATTGCACTCTTGTAGCTGAAGTTTTCCTGTGTCCCACCTGGCCCATGGTCAGGACAAATCTCTCTCACCTGCCAGTCCTTCAGCCACTTTTCTCAGTTCTGTCTCCACATCTTACTTCCTCTGTGTCTGGCTGGCGACCCCTGACTCAGCCTTCCTCTTCTAGCTCAGTAGGTGGAGCATGAGACTCTTAATCCCAGGGTCATGGGTTCATGCCCCATGTTGGGTGCCAGATATGGGTGGAAGTATTAAGGCAACTCTGTAGCTAGAGTTTTCCTGCCTTGCCCACAGTCAGGACAAATCTTTGTCACCTGCCAGTCCCACAGCCGCTCGGACACAACCAAGTAAACACAGAGACTTATATTGGTTACAAACTGTATGGCCGTGGCAGGCTTCTTGCTAACTGTTCTTATATCTTAAATTAACCCATTTCTATAAATCTATACCTTGCCACATGGCTGGTAGCTTACCGGCATCTTCACATGTTGCTGGTCATGGCGGTGGCTGCAGTCTCTCTCCCCATTCTTCCTGTTTCCCCAATTCTCCTCTCTCCTTGTCTCGCCTATACTTCCTGCCTGGTCACTGGACATCAGTGTTTTATTTATATAGAGTGATATCCACAGCACTTCCCCTTTTCTTCTTTTTTTAAAAAGGAAGGTTTTAACTTTAACATAGTAAAATTACATATAACAAAACAATTATCGAGCAAGAATTACAGCTACAATATTAAAGAAGATGTCCTATCTATCTTATATTTGTGAGTTTAAGGTTTTATATCTAACTTATCTTTTATCATAACTGAGGAAATTACAACTATCTAGTCTTCAACCACATCAAAGACCTGAGAAGGAACATAATGGTACCTGAGAAATGGTAGATGAATGCAAGCAACTTTCGGGAATCTTGCAAGAGTAGACTAAGACAGCTGGCAGCCTGGGCAGTCACCTAATGTTTCTCAGCATTGTTGGTGCATTCAAACTGGCTACAGGCCTAGAGTATATGACAGACCATTTTTATCAGCAGGAATTCTGAAAGACCATCTTACCCTGTCTTGGCAGAGTACAGTGGTCGCTTTCCTTGTGTCCCGCTTGTCCAGAAAGGACAGCATTGCATTTGTACTGTCAGCCATCAAGGCAAGGGCAGTTCTTTGCCCAGTAGGCCATTTTGTGCCAAGAAGACAAACTTCCAAATGGAAATGTCTTAGAAGCCCAACATTCTTCTGGGATCAAATTGGTGCAGCCAGGAGCAATTGTGTCTCACATCGTGGGATTGAAGACTAGCAGTTATAGTTACAACTTAGTATATATAATATCTTAGATAGAACATATTAAGTATTAGATTCAGGTTCTTTAGGATAGGACACCTTTGAATGAGCTTTATAACATGCCATTTACCTATGCTCTATACTTCTCTGGATTTTCGTATGTGTTTCTTGCTTGATATTGTTTGCATTGGTTGTAGTTACATCTTATCTCGGTCATTATCCCTCATTATTTCTGGACAATATTTGATAACCATTCCTTTGTATATAGTCTTGTATTAGTTTAGAACCTTTTTATTTAGACAAAAAGGGGGAGATGTAGTGGGTAGCCATTCCAGCTTGGATCTGGAAGTTCCAACCCCCATTGAGACTCTGGCAATTGTCACGCCTACGAGGCAGGGTGAGGGGAGGCGCCTGGAGACCCAAGAGCTGGATGGGCCAGCGCTCTCTCTGTACGCTCTCTCTGTGCCGGGACGCTGAATGGTGAAGGAGGACTGTGCAGAGCTCCGGAGAACACCGCTGGACTGCAATACACCTTCCCCAAACCCTGCGACCTACCTTTCACTTAATTTGTGAGTTACACCATTAAATAAATATCCTTTTAACTACGTGGAGTGGCCAAAATAATTTCTCCAATACAACTCCACATAGTTAAAAGGGAGATTATTTTGTGGGATAACTTACAAATAAAGGGATAGGTTACAGAGTCTGGGAGAGGTAAAGTACAGTTCAGTGGTGTTCTCTGGAGAACTCTGCTTGGTCTACCTCCAGCATCCAGGATCCAGGAACCAAGAGAGCCAGCACATCTGGAACTCAGGCCTTAAGGGCTCCTGTCTCGGCCCTGCCTCAGAGGCATGGCAGTTATTGGAAGCCTCAATGGGGATAGTACTTCCAGGTCAAAGCTGGAACAGCTACCCACTACACACTCTCACTGGAAAGCAACAGAGCAAAGATGGAGGCCTTTCCCCAATGCTTAAAGAACTTACTGACTTCATTACTGGGCAAGTTGATGGAGAGTAATGTCTTCATTTCTTGGAAGGAACATGCTGTGTTAACCAGAAAGAAAGCAACATGACACAAAAAAAAAAAACAAGTGCTTTTCTGCAGGCTAATGTATGGGCAAGAAATTAATGGTAGCTAACAATTTTATATGGAAGATCCTTGGAATTATGCATGGTCTTATGCATCCAGGTGGCTATAAATTCTTTCTATCAATGTTTACAAAGTTGCTGCCTGAGTACTAGGTGTGATTTTAGCACTGAGGTCACAGTGTTGGGCAAGCAAGATGACATCTGGGCCTTCACTTGATTGACCTTCTGTATTAGTCAATGTTGCTGTGACAAAACACTTAGGGAAATCAATTTAATAAAGAAGGAAGTTTTGGGGGGGGGGCTTGGGACTTGACCCTGCTGCTTTGTGCCTGCAGTGGCCCCATACTTTATGGTGGATGTGTATGGTAGAGGTGGCCTGTTCACCTCATGGTAGCCATTAAGCAAAGAGTGTGATCCTAATATCCTAATATCCCTTTCACAGCTCACCTAACTTCCTCTGAGGAGATTCTGCCTGCTAATGGTTCTACTATCTCCCACCAGTGTAACACGGATCTCTAAAAGGTCTTATTAATAAAAAAAATGCAGAGCCAGGAATTGGGGTGAATTCTGAAAGGTCAGAGAAGCAAAACAAGCCACATCCAACCTCACCTTCCCACCAACTTCTCAGCTGATCCTGTTTCCTCAGACTGAAAGCCTCTGAGTCCTCATCCGAATGGATCTCAGCTATACTGCTGCAAAAAGCTAAAAGCCTACAAAGGCTTCTAGTTCCTGGTCCTCATGGCTTATACACCTTTCTGTTTCCTGCCATTACTTCCTGGGATTAAAGGTGTGTGTCACCATGCCTGGCTGTTTCCAGTGTGGCTTTGAACTCACGGAGATCCAGACAGATCTCTGCCTCCTGAATGCTAGGATTAAACCCGGGTGCTACCACTGCCTAAACCTATGTTTAATATAGTGGCTGTTCTGTTCTCTGACCCCCAGATAAATTTATTGGGGTGCACAATATATCAACCACACACCAGTGTCAAAGGTTGTGGATCAAGCCTTTATTTCATGGACTTTGGGGGAGGTTCTAGATCCACATTCCAGCCATTACTAAGTCCAACATTCTGTTGGATGATCAGACTGTACCTGAAGGTGTTTTAAGTGCTGCATTTGGCATTAGCTTATGAGGATGTGTAAAGTCAGTCAGTAAAAGTTGCTTTCATTTGTATGTGGAGAAAAGCAAAGAAGGAACTAGACAGGTGAAGACATTTGCATGGGTTATGCAAACTAGTACAATCTATGGGAATCGGCTTCGATTTTTTCCAACATTGTTCTTGAAGGAACTGATTTTCAAACTGTGTATGTCAGGATAAATCCAGTTATTTAAGCATTATGACATTATGAATAAATTCCTATTTGGAAAATGATTCCCAATGTCACCTGCTTTGCAAATGTTTAAGAAAATAGGAACCCAAATGATTCTCCCCCAGATCAATTATAGCGAATTCACAGAGGACTTTGAAGTAAATTCTACCAAGCAATGAGGTGGGAAGCAAGAGACTGAAAAATGACATACAGGAAGAACGTTTTTCAGGATGGATGATCTTATCAACCCATTAGCTGTTACCATCATTGGCCCATGCATTTCAGGATATCAGCCACATTGTATGTCCTCATTCCTTGAACAGTAAAGATGCTTAGCGTTGTGTTGTTAGTCTGTGGGGCACCTTCTGGCAGTCATAGTTCCTGACAGATTGTCACTAGGAGTAAAGAATTTCATCATGGGTGCCGGCAGCCAAACAATGTCTCCCAAAGATGACCAGCCTGAATCCATAGGATCTATGCATCTTACCTTATATAGCTAAGGGTTTTTGTTTTCTAGCTGCAATCAAATGAGGAATCTTGAGATGGAGGGATAATCCTGGCTTATCCAGATGGGCCCACAATAATCACAAATCTCCTCCTGAGAAGAAAATGCAGAGGGTCAGAGTGAAGGGAATTGGATTTGGTAGGAACAGAAACTAGCATGCTGTGTTGTAAGGTGGGACTAGCTGAGGGCAAGCCGAAACAAGCAAAACACCTTGACTTTGGCTGAGTGAAACTGATTTAAGGTCTGACCTCAGGAAAATTAGAGTGAATGCATAATATTTAAAGCTACTGAATTTATGGTGAGATTTTTTCACAGTAGAAGCAAAAGACAAATAAGGTCAACATAATCTATGTTATATATAATCCATATATGTGAAATACATATGGAAATGCATGTATTTCAAAATGTGAGCATTTATGAACTTTTTGCTGCTGAGACAATTCAAGTCTACTTATATTTTATGAAAACTTGCACAATGAATTTGTAAGATAGCGTTTATTGCCATGGAAGTCTTAGAACAAAGGCAGTGTTGGGGCCAATGTTTTTCTCATCCTAGATTCTGATTGGTAAAATGTTCCATTGCTTTGCTTCTCATCTTGATGCTCTGTCTATTGTTTACATAGCTTCTTTACTACAGTCATTATCTGAACAGCTGTCTATCTCTTTAAATACACTGCTACTGTGTATTTGTGACAGTGTCTTTATGTTATCATGCATGCAGGAGGAATATGAAAAGTTTGAGGTCAACCTAGGATACGTGTGAGTCCTAGGACAGCTGTAGCTATATCTTGTGATTCTATCTTTAAACACACACACACACACACACACACACACACACACACACACACACACACACACATCCACGCATGCACGCAAAAACACACATACATACACTCAGCCTCACACACATACACAAAAAATGTAATAATAAAATACATTTTTAAAAAGAAAAAGAAAAAAGGCGAAGGTGTTACTGAGATGATTCTCGTATCCTCAAATTACAGTTTTTACAGTATGCAATGTCTTGCCTGGGGGTTTGTCCTAGTTTGGGTTTTCAAGTGCTGCGAAAACACACCATGACCACAGCAACTCTCATAAAGAAAATATTTAATTGGGATGGCTCACTTACAGTTTCAGAGGTTTAGTCCATTATCATCATGGCAGGGAGCATGGTGGCGTGCAGGCAGACATGGTGCTGGCTACATCTTGATCAGAAGGCAACAAGAAGTCATCTGACAGTTACACTGAGGGAAGCTTGAGCAAAAGAGACAGTGACCCACAGTGACACACTTCCTCCAACGAGGGCACACCTCTTAGTAGTGCCACTCCCTTTGGGGGCCATTTTCTTTCAAACCACCACAGGACCTTTCATAATAAGAGGGTGTGCCTTTCCTGATTCTTCCTCAAATTACTATGAAGGTTTCTGGGTTGAATCTTATAATCAGTCTTATATTAGGCAGGGTTCTCTAGAGTCACAGAACTTAGGGAATGTATCTCTCTATATATAAATATATGAGAATTGATTGGAATAATTTACAGGCTGTAGTCCAACAATGGTTAGTTGTGAATGGAAAGTCCAAGAATCTAGCAGCTTTTCAGTCCCACAAGGTTGAGTGTCCCAGCTGGTCTTTCTGTATATGCTGGGATCCTGAAGAAGTTGGTTCAGATGCAAGTGAAGGAAAGGAGGTGCTGAGAAGATGAGGACAAGCAGACAAAGAACAAACCTTTCCTTCTTCTGCTGTCTTTATATAGGCTTCCAGCAGAAGGTGTGGCCCAGATTAAAGGTGTGTCTTCCAGACTCCAGATCTGGATTAAAGGCACGTATCTTCCTGCCTCACTGTCTGGATCAAAGGTATGTTGTCTTCTTGCCTCAAGATCTGGATCACAAGTGTGCCCTCCATTTCTGGATTATAGTTCATTCCAGATATATCCAAGTTGACAATCAAGAATAGCCATCACAGGTCTTAATGCCTTTTCCCATATTCTAAATTTTATTATACTTTGGTGTATTGCACACCATTAGTGCCCTCATGGGAAAACTGGTAGTTGTAAGAGCTTTGGCAGATGTTCCTAGGTCAACACCATTTCTTCTAGAAACTGTTCCCTTGGCTTATTCCCAGAGTCTATAAAAATGATCTTCCCATTGCTTTTCACAATTCAGTAGCAACAACTTCAAATGTCTTAAGATGGATCTTCTGAATTCTATACATCACTCTAAAAACAAGTCATTCTGAAATATTCTGTGCTGTATATTTTTCTTCTTCACCTTTTTAATTGTACAAGAAAAACAATCACTCTGAGATGTCTTAGCTCAAACAGTAACTTTTCCTTGGTGCTGTAGTTGGTCATGCTTACAATTAGAGAATAATATGATCAGGTTTCTTAAATCATTATTCTGATCCATCCTGTGAGACTTTCTTGCTCCTGTAAGAACCTAATAATAGAAATGTTAAAAATTAACTCAACAGGACATAATGAGGTACTCACCGCATGTTGGAATACAGCTTACATAGGGGTGATACAGCTAAGAGAAAGCCCCCTAGAGTCTCATGAGTTAAAGATTTGGTGCCCAAAGTATTGCTATTGGGAGAAGTCATGGACCACCAGTAGGAGGGGTCTTGCAGGAGGTCCTTAGGTCATTGGAGGTATGCCCAAAAGGCTTGTGGGGTCCTGGCATGTCCTTTTCTATTTTTTCTTTCTGACCATGAAATACGTGTTCCTATTGTGTTTCACTGTCACCAGCATCTGCATGCCCATTAGATGTCTGAAGCGATAGGACTACCCTCAGTCCAGAATGCCCAAGACTGGGAGCCAAAATAATCCCTTTCTTTTTCTAAATCGTTATCTCGGGTTTTCTGTATGGTAATGGAAAGCTGAAACACGATGGAGCTTTGGCTCTGGGCCCCTTGGTTCCTCCAATCCAAGAGGGATGTTGAAGTAAGAGAACCTGACAGGGAGGGAAGAGCCAATGTCATCAAAGTCCACCTATGAAAAAAACAGCAGCAGAGGAAGAAAGAAAGGAAAGGCCACCATCTCCTAATGTGAGCAAGAAAGTCTCACGGGATGGATCCGAATAATGATTTAAGAAACCTGATAATATTATTCTCTAGTTGTAAGCATGACCAAGGCTGCTGTGTCAGTGACCTGTGATGCTCATCACCCTGGCTGGGGGCCTCTCCTACTTTGTTCTCTACTGCTGTTATAAACACCATGACCAAAAACATTCTGGAAAGAAAAGGACTTACGTTATCACTTCCTGGTCCATCATGGAGGGAAGCAGAAACCTGGAGGCGGGAATTGGAACAGAGACCCTGAAGAGACACTGATTACTGGTTTAATCCCTCTGGTTTGTTTCAGGACCACCTGACCAGTGATGGCACCCCCCACAGTGGGCTGAGCCCTCCCAGGTCAATAATCAATCAAGAATATTCCCCACAGATATGCCCGCAAGCCAGTCTGGTGGAGGCAATTCCTCAGTAGATGTTCTCTCTCCCCATGTGTCATTAACAACCAAGATTAGCCCCAACGGGGTCATTAAAGCCTCTCAGGTCTCCAGGTCTCTGGCCCACCCCCACCCTCAATAACGCCTCTCTCTTTCTTAGTAATTGGTCCCCGGTCCAGTTCTTTGTTCCGGGACACCGGAACTTGATCGTCTACCTCTGTGTGTGTCTTCTGTACTCCAACCCACAACTATACTAGCTAATTAAGTCAAATTAATTTGTCTTGAGCTGATATGTGAAATAATTTAGAAGGATAAGAACAAGTTCAAAACAGTTACAATAAAAGTTACTTAAATAATTGTTTAAAGAATGTGATGTGGGAAACAAACCTGAATCTAAATGAAAACAAGTAGTGCCAGATATCATCGTATCATTTATTGATCCACACTCCCGCAGTTCAAGATGATTAAATTATTTTGTTGAGGCGGAACAGTTCAAGTGATAAGCCTAGATGAGAGCATTTTATTTTCAGTTATTTTCTGCTGTGGTCTCATGTGTTCTCCTCAAGTTCATACACTGATTAATAGTCCATGCACAGTATGTCCTGAAGGTGTAGCCTCATGGGGGAGATTAGGGTCAGTTTAAAAGCTTGAACGAGTTGGTTTGCTCTCATCCATCTCTGCAGTACATACATGGCTGCTCTTGCGTCTTCCCAGTTCCTGCAGAACGGTCCATCTGTCCTGTCGATGTGCTTTGCTTTAAGCCCATGAGTCTCCTCTCTCTCTGTATCCTCTACTGTGCTGGCAAGCACCCCTGGGTTGAGCAGACTGTTTGCAAATGAAGTAACATCCTTCGGGGAAAAGATTAGAAGCTGTCTGGGTTTTGGGCTGCTTATTTCTAAAAGAAAAATCTCTAAACACAGTTCTGAGGCTGGGAGTGAGGATGATGGCGACAAGCTTTATTCTGAGTGACATTTCTGCTCGTAGTGGGAAGACAGGCTGCTGGGGTACTCAGTTGTCTTCCTGGCATGGAAACCAGCCCATCCCAAGCTGGGCAATGGTTCTCCAGCTGCCACATTCCCAGCATGCACCACCCAGCCCCCATGTCACTAACAGTGCTAGACGGAAAAGAATCCAAGCTCTCCACGTGCTCCCTGGACAATGTGGCCAAGTGAGACGCCGCGCCTCTTCCTCGGGGACAGAAGGCCCTCTGGGTAGATAAAACAGAGCAGGGTGCACACAGAGCCTGCATTTGGCTGAGTTTTTCGTGTGGAACCTCTCCTGCTTCACTGGGGTGCTTTTAATCCAAATACCACAGTCTTTTGCCTCCCTCAGATACTTGTTATAGGTTTTCTGGAAGTTTCTTTATTTGCTGTTTGCCCTTAGGAGCATTTCCAGAGCTGTTAAGTAGCTGTTTTCAAATCCATTTTTAACTGTTTCACCAGGGAATGCATCAGGGGGCTCCTCCTGCTGAAAATTAATCATAGATGTATTATGTTTTACGATTGTGCTTGAATCTGCAATTATCTCAAAATAGAAGTTTTCCTTAAAAAATCATAAAGCCATAACATAAGTGGCCTTGGAGAATATCTATTCTTTTTTTTTTTTCTTTCTAGCTCCTAGAAAGTGTTAAGTATATTGGCAAGTTCATTTCTTATTTTGTTTTGTGAATCTGAATCCCCAAAGATGCCGCAATGAGCAGGTTGCTTCCGGTAATGTGAGTAGAGTTTGTACAATGAAATTGATTGATAGTGAATTCGAGGTGAAGATCGGCCCTGAACACCCAAGTAAGAGGCAAGATAGGTTGTCAGTGTCAATGGTGTCAGACTGTCAGTGTTCTTCGCCCCTGTTATCCCAACCCCTCTCCACCGCTGTTTAACATTTATGGAGGAGTTGAAGACCACAGCTTGTCCCAAGGTCACTGGGAGATGCTGGAAAGGCTGCCCCAGGCTATTTTATAAAGCCCTGCAAGGTGGGGAGGATAGGGCCGCCACTCCAGGTTTTTATCCAGTGTCTCTGAGATCCGAGCAGTCTGGTTTTTGGTTTGGTTTTGTTTGTTATTGTTTTGCTTTTTGTTTGTTTCTTTGTTTGGTTGGTTTTCAAGCCTCTTCCACAGTTTACCCTCTTTGGTTTGAGGGACCAGGGTGAAGATGTAAAAGGAGGAGCACATTGGAGCAGCTCGGCACCTTCAGTGTATCTGAGGCGACACTGGAGCAGGCAGAAGAGCCAGTGCTGACCAGAGCTGGGGAGGTGGGGTGACCAGAGCTGGGGAGGTGGGGGTGACGGGAACTGGGGAGGTGGGGGTGACCGGAGCTGGGGAGGTGGGGTGACCGGAGCTGGGGAGGTGGGGGTGACGGGAGCTGGGGAGGTGGGGTGACTGGAGCTGGGGAGGTGGGGTGACCGGAGCTGGGGAGGTGGGGGTGACCGGAGCTGGGGAGGTGGGGGTGACCGGAGCTGGGGAGGTGGGGGTGACCGGAGCTGGGGAGGTGGGGTGACCGGAGCTGGGGAGGTGGGGTGACCGGAGCTGGGGAGGAGAACACTCACCTGCTTTCTTCCATTAATCTGTTTTTTTTGAGAAATACAGCCCTGATATGTCTAGAACATTCTCCTGACACACTCACATGTGGATTGCAGAGGTTGAAAGCAGGCAGATTCAGTGACTGTACCATTTCTAACCCAGAACAGAAGGCTTGCTTGGAAAAGCTGGCCTCAGCACTGAATACTTTCATTTTCCTCGCCCTAGAAACACCACGTTGGCTGGGAAGGAAAACCAGCCGAGCAACAGACCCTTCTGTGCATTTGCTTTGCCTCTCATTTGTGAAATGGATCTTTTGACTGCAGTAAATGGTGAATTCAGTGAGTTACTTACTGCATCGGCATGCTTAAACAATGGCTTGCTTGTTTTATTTATTCAGAAATAAGGTTGGAGAATACAGGCAATGCCACAGTTCTGTCTTAGAACATTGGCTATCTACACCAAGCCAACTACCCCTCAAATCTGCATTCAGGTTCTTGTAGACAAAGCATGAATGCATAGGCATAATTAAAAACAGTGGAGGAACACACCTTCTGCCTAGAGACACATGTGCCTCTCTCTCTCTCTCTCTCTCTCTCTCTCTCTCTCTCTCTCTCTCTGTGTGTGTGTGTGTGTGTGTGTGTATGAGAAACAGATAGACAGACAGACCAACAGACTCTCATGGCTGGCTTTGAACTTTGAACTTTGATCTTCTTGTCTCAACCTCTCTAGAGTCAGGGTTCCAGGAACGTGACACCACACCTGCCTCTAGAGAGGCTGGTTAAGACGTGCCTGCTTACAAAGTGGAAATGAAGAAAAAAATGAATATTTTAATGCATGAAGAGGCCCTCACGTTTGCTGTCACAGCCTGCTGAACCACAGATATAATGTAAAGTCTTTAAATGATTGGACTCCCACAGCTGCCCGCGAGCAATTAGAAATAAGAAGCCAGACTAGGCACTGTCAGGGCAGAAATGCTGGGAGCAACGTGGTGACCACTGGGCCAGGCTCTCCTCTCTCACAAAATGAGGTTCGTCTCATCTTATTTTGAACCTCATTCACTCTTAGCCACATTTTAACAGCATCATTGAAATAAATAAATGGTATGAATAATAGTTTTTTTTCAATGAAGAGTTTTAGGGGTGGGCGGTGAAATGGCTCAGAGGGATAGCCCAGTGAGTAGTGCTTGCTGTCTAGACCGACTCACTAAATTCCATCCCTGGGACCCACATTGAGAAAGAGAACTGATTCCTTCAAATTGTCCTCTGACTTCCAAATGTGGGCTGTGACACAGACTCATCTGTGACACGCACGCTCCACTCCCCACCTCAAGACACATAGAAATAAGTAGATAAATCAAGAAATACAATTTAAAATTTTTAAATATAATTTTGAGTGTGTCGGTGAAGCCACAGCTCTTATTTATTTTACTGGGGTCAAGGAATCCCATGGATCCCTGGCCCTCCTGTGTCAGGATGTTGGCAGCCCCAATCTTGTGTAGATCTTGCACAGACAATTACGGCTGCTGTAATTTCAAGAGTGCCACAGCCATGTCCAGTCCACAAGCCAGTGCTCCACACTGCCTCCACCTCCTGCTTCCTGTCCACACCTTCTTCTGTGATGTTCCTTGAGACTTGGAAGGGGTGTTATTGATGTCCCATTAGGACCAGGCATTCAGTAGGCACTTCTCTGTACTTGGGCCAATTACGAGTCTCTGAAGTCACCACTGACCAACTTCTAAAGAAGCTCCTCTGACTTTGTACACCGATAACAGTCGATGGAGGAGGGAGCGATATGGTGCGCAGTGGTACTTATGAGTGGTTACTTACAGTGAAGCTTTCAGTGGCCAATGTGTAGTCATGGTAAGGTGCCCATACTCCTGCAAGCAACTGTAATGGGACTCTCTGGATCAGAGAGAGAGAGACAGAGACAGAGAGAGACAAAGACAGAGACAGGGAATAGAAGGGTGTAGTTGGGAAAAGGAAGCAGATTAGCAGGAATAGGAAGAAGACAACAAAGAGGGTGATCAATACAATAAAAATACTATGTAAATGTATGAAAATGTCATATTGAGATATTGTGTATAATTAATATTTGCTAATATAAACATTATTACAAAGCGTACTAAGGAAAGGAATGTTGGAATCTACATGGGGCCAGGTTTTAAATACCCTGCATGTTCATGGCTGGCAATGGAAGAGGCTAATGCGCCAAGTCTCCACGTTGGTTGTGACTTGATTTTGCCAAAATATAAACAGAAATGCCCTGCTCTGCCTTAAAGAGCCTGTGCATAGCTTGTACATTTCTTATCATGGTTATTCTGGAGCCATGGATACACTGGGAGTCTCTACCAAGGTCCCTGATTGACTTGGAAGGGGGTAGTCTTGTTGCCTCGGTAATGAGCGCTTAATAAAGACTTTTTAAAAGTTCTTGCTTGCTTTTAATTCTGCAGTTGAAAACACACTTTTCCTTTATTTTTCAAAATGAAGAAATGAATAGAAAAATCAATTAAACTGTAAAGAAAGCCAACAAAATATATATATTGTATATCTTGGACTCAGTCTGGTAACAAAATCACCCTGGAAAATAGCAGGGTTTATTTGGCAATTTGTATGGTTGATTAGATTGTCAGAGAGAAATACCGACTTTCTGGAGTGATTCCCATTTTATGTCCACTTTCACAGCTCACTTAAAAAAATAATTATTGTCACGCTGGTCTTGGGAAACTCTCTGGAGAAGTGTCTACAACTACTTTGTATAAGAAACACTTCTATACAAAGCACTCTGAGAATAAAAATGTAATATAACAGCAGATTCCTGTAGAACGGGAGGGGATATTGATTAAGCATTGTTCTTACTCTTTAATTAGATCATGCTGCAACATTGAGAGATAGAGATGTCTGTATATATAAATATAAATTACATACACATATATGTAATTACAAAAACCTTATTAAATATCTGTAGTCATAAGAGTGTAATTTAATGGCTTATTCTTCAACATGAATAGTTTGATCCATCATACAGTTAGCCTTTCATGGCTGTAGATTCCACATCTGGATATTAAAAATATTTATAAGCAAAATTTTGCATCTGAACATGTCTAGACAGATTTCCTCACTGCTATTTCCTAAATGACATGGTGGAAAAACAATTTGCTAAAATTTACATGTTATTAGGAAATACAGGTAATTCAGAAATGCTTTAACTATAGAAGAGGATTTGCAAGATGTGTGAAAATACTGCTGTGGTCCTTGTATGAGGCTTGAACATGTGGGCGTTAGCATCCATGAAGAGCTCAGAGGCCAATCCCACTGATGGCAAAAGATGACTGCCTCTGACCTGACTATGTGCCTCTGATAGGACTATGAAGAGTGAGCAGGTTTAATAGCTTTTGTCTTCAAAGGACATGATTTGGAAGAAGTACGTCTGTTTATACACTCACACTACACATACACACATATCTATATCTACTTATCTATATATTTCTTGTACATACATATATAAGTATATATATAATATACTATTATATTATATAAGTATATATAATATACTATTATATTATACATATTTAAATATAAATCACTTGATTGTATTGAACTTATAAAAGTAAAAATATCACACAGCTAGGTTCATATGGCCACTCAAACACTTCCCCAGTCCCAAAGCCTATATATCTATATATCTCAGTTTGAACAGCCTTCTTAAGCTTGTGGAGCTTTGCTTGTGGTTTTACATTGTTAAAATCAATTACATTTTTATATACTTATGTATCACAAAAAAAGGAGAAAAATAAACAAAGCAATAACAAACTTGGAACTAGGAAAGCAGTTAGCCTTCTATCCTTTGGGACAACCATGTGTCCCTTTGGCTGTGTTCCATCTGTTCTCAGCACTTAATATGATTATCTTTTTTGGTCTCCTTTCAACATGTGAAACTATACCACACTCACAACTAAACAGTTGTGAGTTATAGACTAGAATCCACACGTGAGAGAGAACTTGTGTTTGTGTGTATTAATTTGAATGTGTTTGGCCCCCACAAACTCATAGGGAATAGGACTATTAGGAGGTGTGGCCTTGTTGGAGGAGGCTGGATGACATACGCCTTTAATCCAGAGCCTGAGGCTGGAGGGCACACCTTAAATCTGAGCCACATCTTCTGTTAGAAGTGTGTTACTGTGGGGGTGGACTTTGAAGTCTTTTTTTTCAAGTTTCACTCAGTATGACAGTCAGTTGACTTCCTGTTACCTGCAAGATGTAGCACTCTCAGCTCCAGCACCACCTCTGCCTGCATGCCGCCATGCTTCCTGCCATGATGATAATTGACGGAACCTCTGAAACTGTAAGAGAGCCCCTCAATTAAATGTTTTCTTCATAAGAGTTGCTGTGATCGTAGTGTCTCTTCATAGCAATAGTAAACCCAAGCTAAGACAGTGTGTGTGTGTGTGTGTGTGTGTGTGTGTGTGTGTGAGAGAGAGAGAGAGAGAGAGAGAGAGAGAGAGAGAGAGAGAGAGAGAGAGACAGACAGACAGACAGACAGACAGAGAGACAGGGACAGAGAGATTTTTTTCCTTCTGATTTGGGTGACCTCATTTTATATTTTTCAGGTCCATCAATTTCCCTTCAAATTTCATGATTTTGCTTTTCTTTAAAGATGAATTAATATTCAATTGTGTATATGTACCTGATTTTCATTATCCATTTATCTATTATAGCATCTATGTTGAACCCATCTATTCTACTCCAGGGCTTATACAAAGAGAACTGTATACTCCAACATACAGATGATTACACATCCATTCTTATTGGTGATTTATTTTCCAAAAGAAGGAGAAGGAACCATCCTAAATGACTTTCTTGTGTGTGTGTGTGTGTGTGTGTGTGTGTGTGTTTCTGAAAGTAATACAAGAAATGTATTGCCTACATACTTAGAAGCAAGAATCAATAAAAATGTATATATACCTGTAGTGACCATGTCAATAAAAGTACTGCTTTTTATTCTTTTTTACTTGTAAAGATTTAGGGATGCTCCATAACTACCTGATGAAGGAGGGGTTATTGGCATTCATTTTTTGGCAAGTGAGAGACTGGTTTATATTGAGTGTCCCTTGGAGAAACACGTTCATTCTCCCCCTTCTTCTGATTTCCTTCTACAGGAACTCCAGAAAACCTGTCCCACCACAGAAAACAAAGAAAGAAAAAAGAGGCCTAGTATTTGGTTCCAATAGCATGCATTATACTTCTCTGTGTACAGACCTGCTGTCCTTATTCTAGCTCAGGGAAAGTAGGAATATAGTTAAGAACTGGTAAAGATTCAAAGAACTAATATAGGTTAAGCTTTTAGCTCAGTACTTGCTTTGCAGCAAATTCTCAATAAGTGGCATTTAATGTGATCACGTCTTGCTTCTACGTCACCAAGAGTATTCTGAGTATGATGAACCCGTGCTATTGCCCAGACTAGAGACTTTTGATATGCCATTGCCATACCTTTGAGTTCACTTCGGTGTGGAATGAGTGATGTGGAAAAGTACTATTTCACACCTGATTTACCTCGAAGCCCACAAGCTTTAGTTTGCTTTCTTTAGCTGCAATGAACACCACAGCCCAAAGCAACTTGGAGAACAAAGGATTTATTTCATCTTCCATGCCACAGCCCATTGCTGAGAGAAGTCAGGATATGGACTCAAGGCAGAAACTCAAGGCAGCATGAAGGAATGCAGCTTACTATATCTTGCTCCTAGATTTAGGTTCAGCTCCCTTTCTTATACAGCCCAGGCCTACCAACCTAGAGATATTAACAACCACAGTAGACCCTCATAATATCAATCACAATTAAAAAAACTACACAGAAGATTGCTACAAGCCAATCTAATTGAGGCTCTTCTCCAGTTGGCATTCTTTTCTGAGGTATGTTAAGTTGACCTCTGAGGTTGGCCATCATACCACATGAGGGTCACTCATGTCTTAACACAGAATTCTGAAACTCATTCACACAACATGTTTCCCCCATCTATAACTGCTCTCCACCTCAGCCCATTCTTTCACTCACTTTCCAAGAAGGCAATATGGGATAGAGTTTAGGAATGTAACATTTGCTATTCTAACTGTCTCTACCTCACTTTTCTCATACCTCTGCCTTCTTGTATCTAAAATAAAGATTCCGGTAACTTTTAGTTAATAGCTTATATTAAATCTTGAATGCAGTATCACATGTAAAATGCATTGAACATCATCTGACAGATGGTCACCACTCATTTTGCAAATATTTGTCATTCATAGCTTAGACATTGACTGTGTGCTGATATAGTCATGCTTAGGATTCAAAGAAACAAGGTTGCAATCCACACAGAACATGTTTTCCAGGAACAGGGTCTTCTAGGGCTCCCACCTGTCAGCATGCAGATAAAAGAGGATACATAGAATGACACAAGGAGGCAGTAGATGGTAAACCACTGACAGAAAAGTTAGAGTGAGTATCAGTACTACTTCTCATTATAAGAGAGAGATCTGGTTCTAGAAGATATTTTAGTTATACCGCTAGTGGAACATTTGAACCCAAGTTTCTGGCTGTGGACCTCAATCTTTTTACTATGTTATTTTATTCTAGATTAATTTTTTCTGCATTAACCTGGTTTTGATGAGTTCCTTTGTGTAAAATATCAGAAATAAGAGACTCTTACAGAAGAGCAACTGGTCTAATTTGTAGCCCCATATCCAGGATGCAATACTCACCCTGCAAGAACAGCAGAACCTCATGTTACCCCAATTTTTCCAGACCTTCACGTACTTTGTTTCCAAGCTCCCCCTGCATTAGTGCTGTCTTCTTTTAGGATTGTTCTTGTCACCATATGAACATGCTGGAAATCACATTCCCTCTGGTTTCTGCCCTATTTTTCAGCTTCAATTTATAGCAAAGCGTCTGGAAATAGTTCACAGTGGCTGCTCCCATTTCCTTACTGTTGACTCTCTTTTGAGCCCATTAAACTGAAGTATTTTCCCAGTCCTCAATGAAGCCGCTTGTCAAGGTCACTTACAAAACCTCTGTGGCCACATCAACAGGCATCTCTCATGCTTTATGTCACAGATGGGGTTAATATGTGAATATATGGCTGAGGAGTTCAAACCTCGGGAGTGCCCAGAGACCTGTTGGCCTGCGGATCTTCTGTGAAAGTATGGCATCACCCAATGAAGTCAGAGCATCTAAGAGCAGGGAGCTAGAGAAGGCACCTCCTGATTTGGGAGGGTTAGGTTGGATACAGAGCTTTTGCAGAACAGGAATTAGGAAGTTCCATCCATGTCAGAAAGGCAGAGTTTGTAAACAAAACACTTGCTGGAGGTTATGTGGTCTTCTCTTCAAACCACAAGCATCCATTTTCTGGGTTTGTCTCTGGTCTTCCCTCAGGTAAACAGAAATGCCAAAAGAACACTGGCAAACCCACGTGAGTCTACATAGTGTGCTATAGAGTGGTTATATGATGGCCTATTTTTGAGAAGCATTGTACAGTTGGTTTTGGAAATGAGTGCTTTCTATTTAACTTTCAGAAGGATTCTTGTCTCTATCCTAAGAAGTGTCTTACTTAGGATTTTTTTTTCTTTTTTTGCTGTGAAACATTCTGATAAGTAACTTGGGGATAGTTTTGGTTAATTTTGTGTTAACTTGACACAAGCTAAAGTCATCTGAGAGGAAGGAACCTCAATTGAGAAAATGTTTCCATAAGATTGGGCTGTAGGCAAAGCTTGTAGGGCATTTTCTTCATTAGTAATTGATGTGGAGGGCCCAGCTATCGTGTGTGGGGCCACTCCTGGGCTGGTGGTCCTGGGTTCTATAAGAAAGCAAGCATCACTCCTCTATGGCCTCTGCATCAGCTCCTGCCTCCAGGGTACTGCTCTGTTAGAGTTTCTGTTCTGACTTCCTTCCATGATGAACAGTAATAGAAATCCGGAGACAGGAGGAAAGAGTTTATTTGTCTTACATTTCCATGTCATAGTCTGTCACTGAGAAAAGTAAGGGAAGGAATTCAAGACCAAAACCTGGAGATTGGGTCTGAAGCAGATGCCATGGCAGAACAATGCTTCCTGGCTTGCTTTCCATGGCTTTCTCAATTTACTTTCTTGTGCAACCTTGGACCACCTGCTCAAGGGTGATACCACTTACAGAAGGCTGGGCTCTTCCACATCAATTGTAACTCAAGAAAATGCGCCCACAGACTTGCCTCCAGGCATTCTGATTGGAGAAATGTCCTCAGTTGAGGGTCTTCTTCCAAGATGACCCTAGCTGTTGTCAAGTTGACAAAAAAACCTAGCCAGGAAGGAATCTAAGACAATTGGTCTGGTCATTCAAATACTTTTGTCTTTAAGAATCCTGACAAAAACCACAATTGGGCATTTTTTTTTATTTTGAATAATCAGTTAGTTTAGTTGTATGGTCAAATATCCTTCCTTGCCTGGCCAGTTGTCTTTGTGAATGGCATAGCTTCTAAATGGAAGCACCAAGACCTGAATTTGCAACAGTGAGTCTTGCTGTGGCTCTTGCCTCTGGAACATTCCCAAACGTAGCAAAAAGATCCCTAGTGGTGGAAATAAAGTAAATGTTCTGTTTGTCACAGAAGAAAGGACTTTTAGTCCCACCATTGATTAGATCACTTTAGTTATGTTATTATATTTGATAGAAGATAGAAGCAGAAGATTAGAAATGATGGAGGGTTCACTGAGTCTGGAGACTTTTTAGCAGGCAGTACTGACCACCTTCCAGTAGAGAAAATCAAATCAATAAATCTGAAAGGCTGATAAAAGCACACTTACTTTCTACTCTGTATTGAATGTTGTGTGGATCCTTACAGGGCTGCATAGGAGTAATCAAACAATTCTTGGATATTTAAATTTTTCATTTAATTAGCCATTGTAGCATTTTGCAAAATACAGCAGCCTTAATGATTTGACTGTAATGGTTTTATTTTACCCAGAATGAGTAGCTTCCAAAAATTTGGATATACTGTGCTAGTCCATAATATAAACAAAAAATTTAAAAACCGTGGAATGTATTTTAAAAAAGATTTTAATAAACATGAATGTAACTTGAAAACACAAAAACTTCAGGGCTGCAAAAATTACATAACAGGTGTCTGGAAATTTTTCTTGACATGAAGACTTTATTTGCCACTCAAGCCAGAGAGATGATTTTTGTTCTGTCTGAGGACTTGAATATGTAATGCAAGAAAACAAAATCCCTCCAAGGATCTCGTGTTGAGTTATCAGCATGTGCTGTGATCTGTCTTGGTCAGGAGCCAGGAGGGCTTTTATTATCTTCCAGCTTGGACATCATTACAGTTCCTTCAAATACAAAGCTATTATTTCAAGGCTTCTCTAATTATGCCATTATAAGATATGTCGCCTAAAAATACTGTCAGCAAAAGCGCACACTGGATGGCTGTGGTAGACACTGAATTTTAAGATTCTTTTCAACTGCCCTATAGTTTAAGAAACTCGTGCCTGGCACTGGGTATCTTTACCAAGCTAAGCTGTGTTTTCTGAAGAGTAGTTAGAGATACAAGGAAAGAAGGAACTATACAGCATTGTGGGTTTTAAAATATATATATATATATATATATATATATACAATTGTGTTTTGCTTCTAGTTTACACACTGATGAAGAGGTTCATGGTGTTTGTTCCCTCTGTCCCTGATGGAAATATTGGTTTTTCACATTAAATGAGATGTCCTGATTTCCTTCTCAACATTTAATTGCAATTTTCTGTGAGCACTAACTGTGCATACTCTGTACTTTGCTCTTTATGGCTCAGCCTGAGTATAAGTTCCACAGATAAAATACATATGGTCCCCAACATACACTTGTTCTGACTTAAAAATTTTTGACTGTATGATGTACAAAAATAATGTTCAGTAAAGACCATGTGTGATGGCTCGTGTGGGTTCTCAACTTGACACACCTGGGAAGAGGAAGGCTTAGTTGAGAATCTGCCTTCATGGATTAGCCTCTGGGCATGTATGAAAGGGAATTTTCTTTATTTCTAATTGATGTAGGAGAGACCAACATACTGTTTCCACTGTTGTGCCTGAGCAGATGGTCCTGGAGTGTACAAGAAAGGTAGCTAGGCAAATCAGGGGAACAAACCAGTAAGCGGTGTTCCCCTGTGGTCTCCACTTCAGTTCCTGCCTCAAGGTTCCTGCCTTGAGTTCCTCTCACGGCTTCCTTTGATTATGAACTATAAAGTATAATCCAAATAAACCCTTCCCGCCCCTAGTTGCTTTTGGCCAGAGTTTCATCACAGCCACAGAAACCAAAGTAGGACGCTATATTTGAGTTTTTAAAACTTTGTTTCCCAGGTAAGTGAATCTATAAAATATGGTACTCGTTGGTAATATTGGACAGATGTAGTGAGCTATACCTCTCAGCCAGGCACGTGATTACAGGGGAGACAACTCACACTTTGCTGTGGGTATGACCAAGCTAGGGAATCAAGCTAGTTAGGTATATTCAGTCTATTCCCAGTCTCAACTTACGTATGGTGGGTCTTTTGGGTCACACCCTGTCATAAGTTAGTCTACTGAATTCATATGATTTTGCAGTAAATTTCTGCTCTTGTATACAAATTCTTTAACTGGACTTTATTTTTATGCCTCACATGAGTGCTACTTGTCAAATTGTCCCCAGCTGTGATTAGAACACAATAAATTTCTACCCTGTCAAACAATAAAGTAGTTTCAGGCATTTGCCCTGGCCTCCTTTACCGATAACTCTTCAAAAGTATGAACCTGGACAGAAGAGCACTGATTCTAAATTATAAACGTCCTTGTGAATTTTAGACTTCACAGGGATAAAAATGACTTGGCAATCCAATCTTTAGAAGTAAGTTAGTCACTTTAAGGGAAATATTATATAATCTGGCAACGAAAGGAATAATTTAGTCACGCTCTGTGTATTAGAGCAATGGTTTATTTAAAAGAATTTGGTGACAGGAAAAAAAGTCACAGCTGAAAATAAAATCTATAGTTCTGTTTATAAGCAATTACAAAGCTGAATATTTTGAATCTGCTTTCTTTCTAAACAAAATTTACATACATTCTCTGCATAATCAATTAGACAACTGTACAGTATGTTCAGCTCAGCATTTAGGAAGATATGCCAATGATCTGCATTCAAGCTCGGCTATTGGGTAAAGCATGTTGTATAAGATGGATCTCCGTTAGGGAGCCTGAGTAGTGCCTAAAATTAGGTTTTGTCTGAATATTTTGACACATTAACAAATATCAAATACTTTGTCTTTGAATACACATCACACATAGATCAAGAAGGACACACATTCAGCCAAAAGTAAACACTGGGAAGCACACTAAAGCCTAAATGGTATCAGGAGTGGAAATGAAACCAGACAGACAGCAGATCTGTGCAGTCCAGCACACAGTGGCTCTTTTTGATTTATCTTTATGGACAATTATACCAGCTTCACCCGGAAGGCATTGCTCAGACCTCACACCTAGTGTTTGGCATCTGGCTTGAGACCTGGTGGATGCAACCGTCGCTCAGTATCTCTCAACTCCTACCTCTCCTGTTTCAGGGACCCCAGTATAAAACTCTGTGAAAACAACTGGAGTGACTGAATACTATGTCATGCAAAGAGCTCTTGATCCAGCCACCACTCTCCACTCATTCTTGCATCCCTCTAAAGTCTTCATTTACTGGGCCTGTTAACCAGGAGCCCCTCCTGCAAACTAATGCCTGGAATGTCTATGAGGCAATACACATATGTAAAGAATTTTTAGACTAATTGAAAGACACTATTTTTATAAAATAACATTAAATAGTAATGTAAAACAATAATTTTCAGTCTTTTACTTCATTGTAGGTACCTTTTTATTTTTGTTTTATTTCCTTATTTTGTTTATCTATCTATCTATCTATCTATCTATCTATCTATCTATCTCTATCTATCTATCTATCTATCTATCTATCTATCTATCTATCTATTTAATTTGAGACAGAGTCTTTCTGTGTAGCCCTGGCTATCCTGAAACTTGTGCTATAGACAAGGGCTGGCCCCAAGTTCAAAGATCAGGCTGTCTCTATCTCCCAAGTGTTAGAGTTAAGGGTATGTACCAACACACCTGACTGGCACCTCCTCTTTTCAAAAAAGTCTAAACAGAATCTCAATGCATGAAGCAGTTAACAGCAGATGTTCCACACAGGAGCAAGGATGTTGGGTTTTGAACACCTAGCAAAAGCTGCAGGGCTCCTGAACTGTGTCAAAGCCATTTGGTATCAAATGAGGAGAGTATCGGGTTCTCTGGAATGACACAATTTATTTTGCATTTCAACTCTACCGTTCTCTTGCCATAATTACTCTCACGTCACTAAACAGTCCCACAAGTTGGTTTCTTCATCTCTAATATGGAATCATTATGAGCTGACATCTCTAAAACATTTCAACGAATAGCCACATCCAAGTGTTCATTAAAACAAATGGTTTCAGGGGCTGGAGAGGTGGTTCAGTGTTAAGAATGCTGGCCACTCTTGTGGAGGGACCCGGGTTCAGTTCCCAGCACCCACACTGAGTGGGTCACAACCCCTGCAACTCCAGTTTCAGGGGATCTGGTGCCCTCTTGGGTGTTATGAATTGTTACAGCATTCTAGGGGATCTGATGCCCTCTTCTGGCCTCCATAGACACCTGCACATTTGTGGCATACATTCACATACACATAAACAAAAGAAAAGTCTTTCTTAATTCACTCATTTTGTTGTCCTTTGAACCAAGTAGTATGAACAGTGTACTGGTTTTATTTTGTTTCAAAAAGACTTGTTTATTTTTGTTTTATGTGTATGGGTATTTGTCTCCATGTATGGATGTGCACCATGTGCATGAGGCACCTGTAGAGGCCAGAAGAGGATGTAGGGTCCCCTAGAATCCTTACAGACAGTGGTGAGCTGCCATGTAGATGTTGGGAATTGAATCAGCAAGTGCCCTTAACGGCTGAGACATCTCTCTAGCCTCAACATCCTGGTTTTATTGCCTAGAATGTTCATTACTTTCTAACTAGAGAGTTGTTCCTGAGTCTACTATACATTGCTGGTTGTCACAGGAAGATCACACTCACTTCAGGAGTTCCAAGCCTGGAATTTTGTGTGCCATGAATATGAATGTGGGTGATCTTTTTGTAGGGTGGACTTTTCAGTGATCTAAGTCATCATCTCTAACATATGATTCGTTTCCCAATCTGCTCTTTTGACTTCCTCTACATGTTAACTCAACTCCCAGACTAACAACAACGCAATTTCCACAGCTTATTTATTTTTATTCTCCTTCTCTTCCCCTCTCCCCTCCTCCTCCCCTCCCCCTCCCTCTCGCTCCCTCTGTGTGTACCCATGGAGGCCAGAAGAGAGCATTGGATCCCCCGGAGCTGGACATATAGATGCTTGTGTGCCAGCATGTGGGTACTAGGCACTGAACTTAAGTCCGCTACCATCTCTCCAGCTCGTTTACAGTTTCAAATAGTCCTTGTGAGGGTTAACTTTGCTTCCCAATAGGACAGCATTGAAAATCATCTTGAAGACTAACCTTGGACATGTTTGTGAGATTTTTCTTGATTGGGTTAATTGAGGGAGGAAGACTCATCCTAAATGTAAGCAGCAATATTCAGAGAGAGAGAGAGAGAGAGAGAGAGAGAGAGAGAGAGAGAGAGAGAGAGAGAGAGAGAGATGTGTAGGGGATGGGGGTGGATCCTGGACTGGCTACCGTGGGCAGTCCAGAATGAGCGTTTCCTTTTCTCTGCTTCCTGGTTATGGGCACAATGAGAACAGATGCCTCAGCTTCTGCTGCCCTGTCTTCCCCTCTGTGATGGACCGCAACCTCACACTGCGAGCCAAAACAAACCCTTTCTTCCTTAAATTTGCTTTGTGAAGTATCTTGCCTTCAAGAAACAGGTCAAGAAAACTAGCTAAGGTGGTGTTTTACCAAGAAAGCTGAAATTTTCTACTTCCTTATGAGAAGCCAGAATAAACCATCATAAACAAATCAGGATCAAAATTTAGGAAGCGAGCGTGAAACCAGTTCTCATTAGCTTGTTCTGTTGTGATTTGGAACATTTATACAGATGTAAAATTGAGCAGCCAGGCGTGACAGCAGAGATGGAAGGCAGTGGCACCTGGATTGAGGAGATGCAGGTTTCTCATTTTTAATTGATGTGCTGAATGCTCCAAGTCCTTTTCCTAGCTGACAACGTTAGCTGTTTGGAGGTCAGTCTCCAATTTAGATTGTAGCTTTTTTTAACAATTTCGATAAAAATATAACATATGGTAGAGAGTAATATTTCTGACATATGGCAAAGAAATGGGACACTTAATAGCATTCATTGCTAAGGAAAATTACAAGGGTTTGTAATGAATTGGAGAAAATGAGTGTGAACAGGAAAGCACACAGTGGTTGAGAGGGGAAAAAAGCATGTTCCGTTCTTCAGTGCTCATGATCTGCTGTGCTCAAACAGAACACAGTCTTCTTCCCAGCACCTCCCTGAGTGACGTTTTAAACGGTGGCCAGCCTAGTGGAACACAGAGCTGAGTGGGAAAACTGCTGGTTGGTAGAGCACAGACTTTAAGACATGCCGTGGGTCTGCAGTGTACATAGGACTTCATTACCTTTGACTGTTAGAACAGGTCACTTGATTTCTGAGACCTTTCCAAAAAAAAAAAAAACAAAACAAAAACCACACAACTAGAAAGAGAAGGTGGTTAAATTGCTGAAATCATGTGGGTAATTGTTGTGAAGTGCATGGGGTTTTTTGTTGTTGTTTTTATTACAATATAAGGGACATTTCACATTTTATACCACTTAAACTATTCCATGTTAGGAGATGAAGAAGAAAACACACAATGCTTTAGAATGATGCTAGGTTTTATTTCTTATTTAGCAAAACAAAGTTTTTCTAAGTACACAGTGGTGTTAACTCATTCAAAAAAAAATAGATGACAAAGTAATGAAAACTCCTTAATCTATAGCTAACTTATAAAGAGAACTTTCCTTTTTTGTGTTTATGTATGCACGCATGTACATGTGTGTCTGCACAGGCATAGCAGAGGCCATGTGAGAAATGATATTTCCATGTATTGTATGATATTTCAATCATATAAAAATTTACTTATATATACAATCATATGTATGCCCTCCTGACATTTCACTTAATGTTATTCTGTTCTCTTCTACTTATGAATATATTTTTAACATTCCTTTCCTGATTATTCCTATTTACCTTAAACATCTAAACATTTATGACAAGTATTGATTCATAACTACCTTGTATATGATCTATTTCTCCAAGATAAATTTATAGGACTGATATCATACACTCAAAGTTAACGAGCATTTCCACGCCCCTCAGGAACTTTACAGCGACTTCCAGACATGTGGTCAGTTGCAGTTTCCACCAACAACCTATGCCAACAGTTTCTTTATGGCAGCCAAGTATCTGTAAGTGTGTATGCATGTACACATATGAGAAATACATATTCACGGATGAGAATCACTCAAGCAAGTGCAGCCTCCTTTTACTCACACTTGATTTGTTTTCGTGCCTATCTCTCAGGCTTTGATGACATACAGATTAGAAGAGCCACACCTTGCTAAGGAAGCCTTCATTGGCACTTTGGGAACCAATAATGACCATGATACAAAGCTGCTGGCCCAGGGGTTGATTTTACATGCTGGTGACATTGCATGGAGTCCTTGAGGTAGACAGAGCCCAACTGAATATGTTTTCATGTGAACTGCATCCTGAAAACTTATGGAGAACCTATGTTTGAGTCATATTTCACACTTCACGTATCTTCATGTAGCATCTAAAGGAGATGAGCTTAGAAATTAATATTTTAAAAAATCATTTCAGGGAATCCAGGACTTAACCTTTATGACTCACACAAACTGTCTGAAAGTGAGTCTTACTCACACAATACAACTGATCTTTTGAGGATGATATTTTATTAATTGCTGCATATTATGGGGAAACTTAGTCACAAAGCAAATTCATAAGATACCAAGGAAGCTGCCATAGTCAGGGCAGGATGCTTATAACAAAAATACCGAATACGTACTTTGTAAATGACAGAAATGTTTTATAATTGTTTAGGATGGACGTCCACAGTGAAGGGAGCAGGGCTTGGTTGTCTGATGGGGCCGGCTCTCTGCTTCCTGGGCAGGGCTCTTTCTTCCTGAGTCCTAATATGGCAGAAGAGGAAAAGAACCTCCCTCCTACCTCCTCTAGGAATATGCTGATTTTATTCCTTGGCTTAGTCCTCCTGATCTAGTGACTCCTGGTAGGTCTCCACTCTAATTCTATTGCACTGTGGGTCAGATTTTAATATATGAATTTCAGAAGGACAGAAGCCTACAGACCATACCAAAAATACTTTGTGTACAGTTGGCTTGTTCCAAATCACAGTGGCTCCTAGTTAAGAATGCCTCTCCTTATCTCTTGCTCTCTCACTATTTCTCCATTTCTGTTTCTCTATGACCACACAGACATATATGTATATATTAAAAGCATATGTACATCTATGCATGCACTTACAGATTAGCTCAGAGAAAGCATACAAATATACATATATATTGGAAGTCAGCATTTAATGAGTCCAAATGTGTGTCTGTTAATAGTTTATATTTGTGCATAATTTTATGATAAATGATCTTTAAAAGCTTTGGGAATGTGTCTGTCAATTACCAAACCTTGATATTATAAAGAAACTGCATTGGATTTTTATCTTGGCCTGATGTTTTATCTGTGACTCACTCACCGTGAAGGTGAATTCTCTTGCCCTTCATTAACTGTAGGATAAAGATGTTCAAATCAGGCATGGGCTGACATGAGCCTTCTCGAGTGTGGGAGGGAATGCTGGGCGGATGTTTATCTCGGGGCTCTGTCTGCTCTCCATAGTTTCAGCTAATTCTATCTGAATAATTAACTGTTTCAACAGCCTGTAAAGCCTCTGGAGAAGAGATTAGCGGGAGAGAGGTAGTGGCCATCCAAGGATTACTTCTGCATGCCCCATCACTTGAGCGTGTAGCTTCTGTTCTCTCTGAGTTCAGTTGCTGACCCAGAGTCTGACAGCCCAAATGAGATCTAAGTGCGGGAGAGTCAGGCCAGGCTAAGTGGGTAAAAATGGGTCTCATGTGAACTGTGAGTCAAACAGGTGAGGGTTTGAATCGAAATGTATAATAGATATGTATTAAGTGCCCAATTTCAGGAAACTGCTTGACAGGTAGGCTTGGTAAGGAAGAAAGCATCAGGGTCTGATCTAAATGCTATCCTTGCCGCTGTTATCAAAAGGGCCTTTACCGTAAAAACTCACTCACATCTGTTCCTCCAAAGCCCTGTTTCCCCCAACTTCTCCCTCTTCATTTTATTAGCGATAGCTAGCAAACGTGTTCACTCTTCACCAAATCACTACATCAGTAGAAGGAATGCTTCCATGTCTTGAGGTTGTGAAATCACTCGCATTCTCTTATAATCTGTCACCCCATTGGAGAGCTAAATGAAATCACAACCATTAAGTTAAAGGGAGAGTCAACCTATTGATTACATAAATGACAACATCTGCTACATTCTGTTTAGAAATTGAGTAAGCAAGTGACAATATTTACTACATAGTACTTGGAATTTTTATTAATAGTATTTTATATAGGCTGTTTTGTAATTATTCTCCCTGGGGAGTCAATAGTTACTTTCAGTCTAAAATTATATATTTATCAGTTTTGGATATTTTTTTTTCTATAGTCAGTATCCCATAATTTTCTTTTCCACTCACCACCCAAACTTATTTAATTGAGTCTTTGCCTTTTGTTTCTTAGGTTTTTTAAATCTCTATTTTGAACCAGGATGTAAGGGGACTCTAAACTTTTCTTTCTTCTTCTCTGTTGTTGTTGAATGACAGAGATTAATTTCAGTTCCACAAAGCTTCGTCATTGCTCCTTCCTTGAGATTAAGTTGTTCTTACATAAGACCTTTACTCTGTCTTAAAATACCATGTAAGGCCTAGGCAAATGGCCCTCTCTTCCTTCTGCACGCTCAGTTGGCTCCAGAGCCACATGCCTTAGTTCACTCGGCCACACTCTTTCATGGTCATGATAATCAACTCCATGGATAATTGCATGGATTGTTTTGATAGTTGAAGGTTCTCGTATTTTGTCCTACTTTTCCTGGCCTCTGCCATGAAGACGACAATACAAGTTCCACAAGCACTAAGACAGCAAGCAGACATGGAGGTCCTCACTCCCACGTCTCCTGCAGTACCACAAGGAGGGCTGGGCAGGAAGACACTGCTGTGCTCAGGAATCCCACTCTGCTCTCTCCGAGTTCCCACCACTTTAGACTGTTATCAAAAGCTGCTGTGCGTGATGTGTCATAACAGATTTGTTGGTTGGGAGAAGAGCTTGAAAGCTGTAACAAACAGTGGTTCAAGAGACCTGGTCACCTCTTAGTGTAAGGAGACGTTGTCAAGTATGGCTGTCACCTCCTCGTGACCTGCTCTGTTCACGGTGGCTTTGATTCTCCACCGAAGCGATTCACACCTCAGATCACACTGGTCTTCCATCTCTCCGAAATCCTTCACAATCTTCATTCACTCATGGCCTCTGTTCTTGTTTACATTTAGAAGAATGAAAGCACATGGTTCTTTTGTTTCTTTTTTTTTTTTTTTTTTTTTTTTTTTTGGTTTTTCGAGACAGGGTTTCTCTGTGTAGCTTTGCGCCTTTCCTGGAACTCACTTGGTAGCCCAGGCTGGCCTCGAACTCACAGAGATCCGCCTGCCTCTGCCTCCCAAGTGCTGGGATTAAAGGCGTGCGCCGCCACCACCGCCCAGTGCACATGGTTCTTATACTTCCTGGTTGACATTCTGATGCGTATTTGGAAAATGCTGAGAACAAACTCTAGTGAAGTTTTTGCCGAAGTAAAAGGAATGGCGTGTCAAATATAACTGCTGAGTTATTGAGTGCATAGATCATGCAGGATTCCACATCACTGCTTCCTGCTCACCTATCAAGTTTACCTAAGTTCTGACCTTGCCATGCCTCATAATATGGCTTGATTTCCACATGTAATTGTCTTTAACTTTCCACGCATTCCCACCTGCGTCCTTTCAGTCACTCATGCACCCCACATGCACTTCACTAGGTTTTTCATTAGATGTGTTTGATTTTGCCATATGTGATATGAATAATGCTCTAGCAGGGTTATGAACGAAGTATAGTGAGAAGGGTTTTCTCCCAAACGTCTTTGCTCCTATATAAAAAGGTCATACTAATGAGGACATTAGTAGCCTTTTAGTATCTAAACGTTCCCATATGCCATACAGTATCAGCTTCTTGAAAAATTCTATTCTCAGAAATGAATCTTTTCTGACTATTTATAGGGAAAAACATGTCAGACAATGGGACCAAGAGGAACAATCTCTAAATAGTCGATTCTCAAACTTGAACAATTTGCTTTATGGTACTGGATAATTCAATTAAGGTCTTTGGTCCTCTGTTTTCTGGTTTGTTAAATAAAGGCTTAGCTAAATAATCTCTGACATCCTTTCTGCCTTCACAATTCTTATCCAGCCACATTTGTGACATCTGCCCTCCCAGATGCCCAGGAAAGAATATTTAATATCCATTCCAAACAGAGATACAGTATTTGGCCTCCTCAGGTCACAGCAACGTCGAAGCACACTAGACTAGACTTGTTGAACTACCACAATCAGAAATCATCAGAGGACCTGTAACAAACTGCCTCGGACATCTTTCTTTGTTGAGATCTGGGCACTAGAGGAAGCAGCAAGAGCATCAGGGAACAGCTAGTCTCTGAAAAGCATTCCTCTTCATAGCTGGAAAGGCACTGGTCAGGTACAGACACAACCATTATTGCTGGTGGAATTCTTAAAAGTGGGTGATCAACCAGAATTGGACCAAGCTGGCTTTGCCCTGGGCTTAAGGCAAGATACTTCCCTGCAGAGATTCTACATTCAGCTGGGTCTGACCTTTTTGTTATTTTTTTTCATTCCTTATCCCCTTGAAACGTGCTTTGTTTTGTACATTTCACTCATCAAAAGTAGTTTCTACAGGCAACTTAAATTTCCTTACAAATGTTTGAAATGAGGACAACATGGTTAGACAGATCTTGTACCATAACGTTTCTGTTATTATAAATGAAAGCCTGACCTTTCTCTTACAAATGGACAATTAATCATTTAGGAAAACAATTGAATCAGATCCCCATCTTTGCTGCCAGGATGCCAGGAGTTCCTCTGTCTGACGTGAGAACTGAGATGCAGGCCGGACATGCAGGCACACTGACTCCATTTTTTTTTCTATTGAAGACTCTATGGTACATTAGTGAACAAATAACTCATTACTAAGATGGGAAAAATAGATTTTCTAATATTTTACACATAGAGAGAAGGGATTTATTTTTCTCTATACATTTTTGTAAAATCTGCTCAATGAAATGGACTTGAATCATCGAGGGTCTTGATTCAGTGATGGTGACTGACACTTTGAGGTATGATTTTCCCAATATTCTGGTAGTCAAGTGGTTAGTCCTCCAGCTAAAACTTATCAGAAACCCTTAGAGCAGTGGTTCTCAACCTTCCTAACACTGCAACCCTTTAGTACAGTTCCTCACATTGTGGTGACCCCCACCCATAAAACTATTTTCATTGCTACTTCATAATTATAATTTTGCTACTGTTATGAATAGTAATATAAATATCTGTGTTTTCTGATGTGCCTTGGTGATCCCTGTGAAAGAGTCATTCAACACTCCCCACAAAGGGGTCACAACCCACAGGTTGAGAACCATTGCCTTAGACTGTTACTACCCCAAAGATGACAGTGTTCAGACCATATTGGCCTTATTTCAGATTAGGACCAAAAAGGCCATGGCTGGTCCCATTGGTTTCATGTAATTTGGGTGAAAAATGTCTTCTAAATGTAACTGGGTATGAAACTGAGATGAAACAGAGGAAGTTCACAAATACTCAGATAGCTCTGGAGACGGAACAGATTGACCAAAACCTGGGACCTAGGAAAAGACTCAGAGCCAGAGAGGCAGCATAAACTGCCAGCCATCAAGGATCTGGGACAAAGTAAACAGAGCCTGGGTGCAGAAATAGAAGTGTGGGGAGCGAAGGGCAAACCAAGCAGTCGAGCTGACCTAAGTCTGAGAGCTAGATCTGTCCTCTTTCCCAAAGGCTTGTTCCTCTGGTCTCTCAGGGTATCTATTTAAAGGGCCAGGACAGGTGTTTACAGTAGTGTTGCTAGGTACTACTTTGGGATGCCTGGACACTAGGGAGGGCCATGTTCATCAGCAGAAATGCAGTTGGAGTCTGAGTGACAGAAAGGTCTAATCAAGAACATGGTTTTATGAGGCACAATGTGAATCCCTCCCCCCAAGGGACAGAGTGGCTGTAAAGATAAAATACAATGCATACGTTAGAGCAATAGCTATAAAAAGCAGAACACAGAAGTAGTTAAAGCAAACAATAAAAGTCAAAGAAATGTTAATGATCCACACAGGGTCCAACTGATTGAACAGAGAGTGAGTGAAGCTATACACGTATCTTATCAACAGTGAAGTTTTCCTCTTTATACTTTAAACAATGTCTAGGATGATGAGCTCATGTGTGCAGCTACAGTCTCACAGGAAGTTGGAAGTGGTGCCACAAACCTGTACTCCTAGAGCTTGGGAGACTGAGAGGCAATGGATTTGCAAATTCAAGGCTAGTGTATACATTGAGCAACCATTGTACTATTGATGGAATATTGTCTTACATCTCTCAGAATGTGACAGTGAGTGACACTTCTGTAAGCCCTGGTCCTCCTGCTCACACACTTTGACCTGTGAGGACAAAGATGATGCTTCATATTGAGTTGCAGTCACAGGAGTTTGATGATGTGAATGATACATTTCCGGTTGAGTAGATGAGGGTAGTAAGTGGGATTAAGAAGCTAGAGTCTGGATGGGACTACAAGGAAGTAAGGGGTTTGGGGCTCAACAAGGAAGACGGGGCAGAACAAGGGAGAAGGCAGAGATGGAATGAAGGGGAAGGAGCTGAGAAATAACCCAGCAAACACAATCCTGCAGGCTACTTCTTGTGCAAGGAGACTTTCAGAACAAGGTGACCAAACTTGCAAAGACTCTGACCAGCACAGAGCCTCAGGTGCGACCTATAGATTCTCCGGGACTTAGAGCGGGAAGAAGAATCAAGGCTGAAGAGAGAACGGGAGATTAGCAATGGAGGGCCAAAGCATGTCCTCCGCTTCATCAAAACAGTCCCTGAAAGCAGGGGTAGTCATTGGAGCTGTTGCAGGGCCCTCACAGATGTTAAAATTTCATCTCACCTTTACTTTTCAAATGAGAGGATTCAGATTGGAGGCCAATGGAAAGAAGAAGTGGAGAGTAAATGAGGCTAAAGCCAAACATGAGAACCCAGAAGTAAGGTCACAAACCACAGAGGCGGAGGAAATGTCGAACATGAGAACCCAGAAGTAAGATCACAAACCACAGAGGCGGAGGAAATGTTGAACATGAGAACCCTGAAGAAAGGTCACAAACCACAGAGGCGAAGGAAACGTGAACAATGGCTCAGGGAGACTAGATTCACTCTGGAAAGGAGTGTGGAGTGAGAGGGGAAATGGAAGGTAAGAGAACTTCACTATGCCTGAAGGAAAGCTTGGGAGCATTGCATCACATAAGAAATGTCATAGTTAGTGCCATTAGACGGCGATGAAGGTCAGTCTCCCATGTGTGTTGGAGAGACGCCAGTTAGGGACGAGCAGAGAGTCTTCCAGTGATGTAACAGGGTTAATGGTACAGGTCCCCATGACATTTAAAAAATCTTTTCAGACACCCAGAGCACCCCTTTTGAGTTTTTTATTATCTTCATATTTTAATATTATAATTACCGTGTGTTGATGCTCTATTTAAAATGTTAATTATTGAAGCTCAGAGGAAACTGATTCCCATGCATCCGTACTTTCATGCAAAGTAATTTTAGAACTTGAACTATTTTTATATTATCTCGTTAGTCATGGAAACACAGCTGAGAGTCTATGGACTGGTAGTTTTCATTTTTCAATAGGCTTTTAGAGATAATCTTCATTTTTAAAGCAGCCTTGTCACTGAATATGCATTTATCTGAAATAAATCAAATTGCTTCTGGTGGGGTGAGATGGTTCAGACAGTTTTCACAAGCATATTTTAACAGCTAAAGTGTCTCTTACAAAGTAAAGGTTTTTATCAAATTCTTTCATGAAGGTCATTCCCCCATAACCACAAGAATTAGAACGTTTTAAGTCTTGGAGGTTCTTTTGATTTCTCTTGATCTGCTTCAATGCCATCCCACAGTCTACCCAGCCGTCCCAGGTAAAGTTGCCTCACTGCAAAGTAGATGCCCTGGCTAGTTATGCCGTGGTCTGGTCCCCAAGCATCCCCACAGCCCAGCCGAGGTTCCATCAGGAGAGCCGACAGCTGTTCTTGGAATACACAACATGTACTTGGTGTAGTAGGTATCTTGGTAGATTCATGGTAGAGTTTAGTATCCTTTAAAGTTGCTAAGTATTTTATACAATCATTTGGAAAAGGAAGACATTCTGTGAAGAGTGTAATCTATTCTCTCTCTCTCTCTCTCTCTCCCCCCTCTCTCTGTGTGTTGGTATACATACATGTGTATGTTCACATGTGCCAAGGCCAGAGAAGGACATCAGGTGTCCTGCCCTATCACTCTATGCCCTATTCCCTTGAGACAGGGTCTCTCCCTGAAGCTGGGCTGTCAGTCAGCAAGCCCCAGCTGTCCTCCTGTCTCTACCTTCACCCCCACCATGCTGTGGTTGTAGGTACCCCGGGCCCTGTGTGGCTCTTTTCAGGGCTGCTGGGGACACAGGCTCTTATACTTGCTCAGGAAGCAATCTTACTCACTGAGTCATCCATCTCTCCAGCCCTTACTTCATTTGATTGACACAGGACTCTGAATAGATCCCTGGCTTGTCTTTCTATACAATTTTTTTAAATGAATTTTTAAAATACCATGTGGGATGGGGAGTTTATCATGGCCTGAATGTGCAGGTCAGAGACTAGTCTGGACAACTTGGGCAGTTGCAACGGAGTAGAGATTGGAGCCTAGGTTCAGTGCTGTCCAAACCTTTGTTCCCATGAGAAGACAAAAAGAACAGTTGTGAGCCACCGGCACTGGACAGGTTCTAAACAAGACCGTGGACTGATCTCTCTCTCTCTCCAGCTTGCTAATGAAGACAGTGATTGTGACTCAGGTGTCATGGGCTCTCGGGCTTCTCTTTGGTTTAAGGTATAGTTAATGACGTCAAAGGAGAAGGCTGATGCATTTTTTATGAGAAAGGCCATCACATAAACACTAGGAAAACCCCGAGGCTTGAACACGGGGAAGGATGGTGGCGGGCTGTTTTAGAAAACCCTGACAAAGAGAATGGAGAGCTGTGGGTAAGCGGCATCCTCAGGGGTCAATGCTAAGCATATGCTTTACGTGCTGAATGTTGGTGAGTGTAATTCTCCTCTCGTCTACCTCCTCGGCTGCTTATTTAAGATAGTGCAGGAAATAACTTCCCTAATTAATTTTCAAGGCTTTCAGAGAAGGATGCTTCTATGAGCTGCCCCTCCTTCTCTGAAGCTTGCCCAAATGATGCTTCATTTATTCTGCACATTACTAACTAATCAGGACAAAGGCAAAGCAGGATTGTGAGCGTTTAGTCAGGGGAAGGAGAGATGCCAGGCAGTTCTGGGACGTCATGCTTTTTCTTAATAATAAGCATTGTTATGAGTGGTTTTCAGTCATGACATTACAAACCTAAAAGAAAGACTTCAGAACCATAGGACTCTGTCAACTGGAGTTCTGAATTTAATGTACAATTCACATGTAAAACATGCACAGCCTCCTTCCTGGAATGACAGCAGCATTTTTTTTTTCAGTTCAGAAAAACAAGGTAAAGCCATGTATTGTTCTAGTCTGCCAATGGTATGTTTTATTTAACTGTTTTTTCCCCTGCTCATTAGTGCTAGAGTATATTAAATTGTTTATTGATCAGAAATTCTGGCAGTCAGGAAAAGGGATTCCAGCCAAGCTACCTCAAACATTACAGTTTATAGCTCGAGTATGTTAGATGCTGTCTCTGATGGACGACAGCCTCTGTGAGGCCAATTCTTCTGTTTTATTTATACCATTGTGCATGGTAATTTTTTATTTGCATGGTCATTTTTTTTAAAGAAACTAGTTTAAAAATATGTTAATCATCTCTCAAACATCTTGTTACAGTTCACAGACATTTTAAAATGTAAATAGAGCGTTGAACTTACAGAGCTCTTGATGTGTCCAAGAACCAATATGAAGGAGCATGTATTATATCTGTCATTTCTACCTCCAGACACACATGCATCCTTTCAGCTGCCACCCAGAGACTATTCTAGAAGTCTCACACATTGGAGCCAACATAGGGTCCCCTCTCAGGTGCCTGTCCACCTGTGTTACTGTCAGCATTTTGGTTTATATTACCCAAATTTTCATGCACTGAACTCACTAAATACAAGATAGTGGCTCCAAATAAACTCTGCTTTTCTCTCTGTCTGCTGCTTCTCTGTACACAGGAAGGATCATCACAGTTCACTGGACATGCTGGCCATAAGGGTGAAGGCGTCTGGTTAGTGTTTCCTCCTCATGCCTCTCAAAGGAATGCCTGCCTGGCCGCTCATTGTGGTGTGCACTCACCGCCAGCCTGTGGTGGGGGTACCAAGTGAGAATATGTTGGAGGGTGTGTCAGGAAGAAATCGTGAGACATTTGGAAACCTAATAATAAAACTGAAAATGGGAAATTTTGAAGAGCAAAACAAATAAAACTTGAGGTTTATTTTCAGAAATTTCTTTTAAGTCTCAGAATTTTATCTTGGGGCAGCTAGACTTTATGTGAAGAAAAAAGTTTAGGTATGCATTTTCCAATGTTGTAAGAGGTTTGATTTTAGCCCACAAAAATTATATCGTCCATACAAGAGCCTTTTCTTTAATCATAACTTTATATAAAATATGGAAGTTTTGCCTTGAGTAAGGCTATCAGCTTGCATGGCATTGCCCTTTGCCTAGGCTCAGTGCTATCATATAGTTCTTGTTAATTTCTATTTACAAGGCTTCTGCGTCAAGCTTTGTATCCTGCTTTTCTTTTAATAGTTATTAAAATGAAATAAATGAAGTGTTTATGCCAAAGTCATGCTGGATATTTTTTTTTATCATATTCCTATGCATGATTTAAAGACAAACAGCCCACATAATATCCATTATACATTGGTGGGGAACAAGTAAATAGCTTCCATGGTAAATGGGAGATGAACAGGGATCATAGATGAAGCCCAGTTGATTGTCAGATGTCTTAGTTAGGGTTTCTGTTGCTGTGAAGGGACACCATGACCATGGCAACTCCTATAAAGGAAAAATATTGAATTGGGATAGCTTATGTTTTCAGAGGTGTAATCTGTTATCATGGTTCAACGTGGTGGCATTCAGGCAGATGTGGTGCTGGAGAAGGAGCTGAGAGTTCTACATCTTGCAGGCAACAAAAAGTGAACTAAGATGCTGGGCATAGCTTGAGCATTTATGAGACCTCAAAGTCCGCCTCCACAGTGACACACTTCCTCCAACAAAGCCACACCTGCTCCAACAAAACCACGCCTCCCAATAGTGCCACTCCCTTTGGGGGCCATTTTCTTTCAAACTGACATATCAGGTTTGCAATAACCACATGCCATTATTTTCATACAACCACCAGGCCAATGACAAGATACAATATCAAAAAGTTGGAATCTATGCTGTGTGTTATCCTGTCTATTACAAGCCTCAAGTAGATATGAAACACATGACCTCAAGAAAGACAGATGCAGGCAACTCTGGAAAGCCAAGGAGAGCAAGTGTTAGAAACTTAATACTAATCATAATGAGAAGCACCATAAAGGAAGAAGCATGTTTTCTAATTTATATTTTTAAAGTATTGCTCTTATCAAGCTCAATAATAGACTCTAGAGGAACAGGGGTGAGAACAAAGGGGACACTGGAATGTTCTATGCTTTGACCACTGATCTGGGATTTCACAGTATCAGTAAAGGGTGGTTAGATTCAAAATGCATCTTAAGACCAATCTGAAAGCTGGATGTTGTGGTGGTAATCTAATTGTATTGAAATATTATTTTGATTTGTACTGAAATATTAATTTGATTGTATGTTAATAAATAAAGTTGTCTGGGGGTCAGAGCTATTAGAGCCATAGCAAGAGTGTGGCGGTGGTGGCACACGCCTTTAATCCCATAGATATCTGTGTGTTCAGGGTCAGAGCTATTAGAGCCATAGCAAGAGTGTGGTGGTGGTGGCACACGCCTTTAATCCCATAGATATCTGTGTGCTCAGGGTCAGAGCTATTAGAGCCATAGCAAGAGTGTGGCGGTGGTGGCATACGCCTTTAATCCCATAAGATCTCTGTGTGTTCAGGGATACAGTCAGCATTGGAGACATATGCCTTTAAGACCTAGGGGGCTGTACATTCAGACAGTGACGAGGCAGTCATGTGTTTGGGTTTACAACCAATGAGAAGGCAGAACAACATACTTTAAAAAAACGAACCGACAGGAGGTAGGTCTCTTTTCGCGAAGCTGGGACAGCAGGAGGAAGGGTGAGATTTTAGCTCTGAGCTCTGACCTCTTGGCTTTCTCTTTTACATTGTTTCTGTGTTTCTTATTTAATAAGACGGTTGGTTACATCTACAGGATGTGGTGGTGTGTGCCTGTAATTCCCGTACTGGGAGGCAGAGGCAGGAGGATCAGTGAGTGGGCAAGGTCATCTTCAGGCACATAGCAAATTTGATACCAACCTATGCAATATGGAACCCTGACACAAAGTAAGACAAAGTGAAACTAGGGAGCAGGGGGCTGGCTCTGTGGGTAAAGTGTTTGCTGGGAGAGCATGAGGACCGGACTTCCTTTTTCTAGCATCATAAAAAACGGGATGAGGTGGCATCGGCCTGGATTCCTAGTACTGGAGAGGCAGAGGCAGGCTGATCACGGAGTTCACTGTCTAGCTAGCCATGAAAAATAGGTAAGCTTCATGTTCAGGGAGGGACTTAGGAAAAGGGCTGAAAGGAGGGAGAGCATATTATAATTATATTTTAATTAAAACATAGAAAAAATAAAAAAGAAAAGATCCTTGTCTCAAATAGAGGGTAGAGATCATAGAAGAAAACAGTAGACATTGACTCCTAGAACATGCACATTTGCACACACATGCTCATACACACACACACACACACACACACATGAAACAACAACACAAACATCTTAGGCTCCATTTACAATGTTATTCCTCTGCCCTGTGGTTTCTGGAGGCCCCAGAAGAGTTCCATGTACACTCACAAAGACATCAGCTCCTACCTAGCAGGTGTTCCCATTGCTCTTGGCTTCCCTCTTCCTTTCCTTTGTTTTTGTGGTGTTTGTAGAAAGAGTTTTCACTCACCCAGATCCTGAATACCACACCCCACTTCAGAGCTGGTCTCAAGAACCCCAAATTACAGTCAGTTAAGAAAAGGTGATGCAAAAGTTGGACATCGTGATAGTGAGACATGAGTGGTCATGGCCTCTTAGAAAGCAGGCTGGGATGACCTAGTATCTCTCATTCATCCCAGATGTTTTCTCAAACTGTTCATCCATAGCTTTTTTGCATCTTTTCATTACTCAAACAAACACAAGCTAACAAATCAAATTAACAATACAAAAACCATAGAATAGAACAATTAAAAGAAAACTTTTTCTTACTCTTTCCAGCATATCTTTTCTTCAATGCAGCTGTTAAAAATAATAAGAAGGTGCTTGTGTTGTGAACAAAGGTTTTAGGTCTAAGTTTTCCTAAACAGGGTACCTCACTTTGCTATTGTTACTTATCCCTTTGTGTATGTGATATTTTGTTTCATTTTTACTCTGTTATTGCATTAGAACTTTCCTTAAGTGCAGTTGATAGCCCAGCAGGGGCTCTGCCTCCTGCCCAGGTCTCCACTAGAAAGCTCAGGCAGGATCTTTGCCTGCCCTTGTCACAGTGTCGCAGCTCAGAGAGTTTCAACTGTCACTTTAGGTTCCTAATGGAACCTAGGCTCCAGTACAGTCTTTTTCTCCTCAGCTATGGAACAGTTCTTCAGCAGAGTCTTGCTTCTTCCCCCCAACCTCACCCTGCCTCCAAAATGCAAACACGGATACACTTGGCTACTGCGCCCCACAATGTCTTCCTACCATGAGCAATCACTGTCTGCCTTGACCTTGTGCTGTAGTTAAAAGATTAAACTTGAAGCAGGGAATTCTGAGGTCACCCACATTTGGTTCAGAATGAAGATGGAAGAAGAGTTTAAAATGCATTTCTCTTTTATCCAGATGGAATCTTCATTCTTTCTTTCTTTTCCAATCCTGGAAGATTATACTTAGAATGTGTTCTTATCTCAACTGCCTGCTAGTACAGGCAGGAGACCAGGCCTATCAGTCAATCGGTAAGATGACCTGTCAATCCGATGTCTGCACGCTAACAGTCCCCAGAGGTTTCTAATTAGGCAACAGTCTGTCTTGCCAAGCTTTAGTACCTGGGTTTAGATCCCTCGCACCCAGGTAAAGCTGGGCTTGGCAGCTTGCCCCTGTAATCCCAGTGCTAGAGCTAGAGGCAGGTGCCCCTGGGGCTCATTGGCCAGCCACTAGAGCCAAAAACGAAAGTTTCAGGTTTAGTGAGAGAACTCACTGACAGAATCAAGAGTAGAACAGTTGAGGAACACCCAACATCAACCTTTGCCCTCTACACATGTCCACACAGGGGAACAGGCACACACACACACACACACACACACCACATACACACACAAAACACACACACCACAAACCACACCCCCATACTCAGAGAGAGAGAGAGAGAGAGAGAGAGAGAGAGAGAGAGAGAGAGCGCTCACTTAAAACTGACATCACCTCCAAGTCCATGTTCTGGAACTTTTCAAAGACTCAGAATAAATTCCAAACTTAGAACATGTAAATGTAAAAGGTTTCTGGAAAGTATAATTATTTTTAATATATGAGACTTGGAAAGACATTTAGATAAAAGATATTCACTCTTTTAAAGACTTGGAAAAATGACTATGATAAATGAAAATCCATTTTCACGCATTTAAGCCCCCAAATAAGGTATTTATAAAAGTCTTAATCCCTGCGGCACTCAGCACCCATGTGCCACCTTCTCCGTTCTTCTTCGCAGCATCCCAGTTAAAGCGCATGGATCTCAAACTGATTGTGACTTAGAATGTTCTGACTGAGATCTACAGTATAAATCGGATGGGTTTTCTGATTTTGCGTTCTTCAAAGTCAATTTCAATTCTCTTCTGACCCTTCCTATTGATGGGAGGGCATATTGTGAGTTCCGATTAGAGGCTTGTGACTTCCTTCATGACACACACAGGGAAAGTGAATGCTCCTGACGTGCCCCAATCCGCCCATTATAATAATTGTAAGTACACTCCATCATTAAGGAACAAATCCAGAGTTTTCAGTTTCTGTTCGGCTTGTGGATTTCTTTAAGATGGTCCCACATAACGTGTCTCTCTTCACTGACTTTAAGTAACAGTACCGAATTTACGTGTTTAAGTAGCCAGTGTGTCCGGGAATGTCAGGATAGTAAAGGTCACATTCCCAGGAAAAGAATGGGTTTGCTGACATGAGGATGCCAAAGTTTCTACACATTTAAGAGCGAAATCATTTCGTGAGCTTCTCAGGGTGGCTTAGCTGAGAATGAAAGGAACCCCAATAAAGAAAAATGATTGAATGGACCAGAGGCCAAGGATTGAAAGCAGAAAGCCCTTTATGTAATGGCTTATCTTCAATTTCATTCTTTCTCCACGAGTTTATAGCCCTTTCCTAATTTGAAAAAGCTAATTCCTCTTAGACTCTTGAATGCAATGAATTGTTAACTTAGTGACTGATAATTACAACTACTTGGCCTTACTTGTATTTTAATTAAATTATTGCTACTTTTAGTCTGTTTGATGCATTTTGTATTTCAATTAAAAATGATTTTCTTTTTGATAAAAGGTGACATTAACACCACATGACTCCTAAGGGCTTGTCAACCTTGACACTATCCATTCCTCTCCTCTGTCCACCTGCAAAAGCTACAAGCATGTGTAAGATCAAATGAGGTGAGTGAGTGATCTTCACACTGAAGTGGGTGAGAACAAGTCAGGTTTCACTGAGTGTCACCAGATGTTGGTCATAGTGCTAAGAAATTCTTACTTAGAAGAAATATTACTTCCCCGTGTCATAAATACCAATTTTCCTGTAGTAGTCTGCATCAGACAGGGTTCTCTAGAGGAATATATACATATATTACATATAGATAGAGAGATAGATATGTGTGTGTATATATACACATATATATTTTATTAGTTCTATTTATATAGAACTATATATAGTTCTATATGTAATATATGTATAATAATTATATATTACTATACATATATTTTATATATATATTATAGAAGGGGATTTCTTGGGTTAGCTTACAAGAGAGGGTTGCACCATCCAGTAATGACTACCTGCTCACTGGAGAAGCAGAAAACCACTCAGTACCCAGTTGGGGAAGAAGATGACTCAGCCCTCCCAGTAAAGCACTGAAAGCTAAAGTCAGTGGCGTCGATCTGTGTGGACAGACCGAAGAAGGCAAAATCTCACGAGAGTGGGATAGACTTGCTTGGAAAGGAGGTCTTGTAGGTATTCATGCTGCCTTCCCCCAACTTCCCACTTCTGGGGTCCCAGCCTGCTGTGAGATGCTGCCATATTTAGAGCAGGCCTGCTTCACCATCACTGTTCCATGTATCACCATTTTCTACAAAAGTACTGACCCCTCCATACATCTCTTTGTTAAGTCAGGTTGATGGTCAAACTAGCCATCAGTTCCCATTTTAAAGGTATGGTAATTGAAACTCACAGTGGCTAAGTAACCCATTGTTCTTCTCTCCTTTTTAGTTTTTAATTATTTTAGAAATTCATACACTGTATTTTGATCACATTCACTTTCAACTCCTGCCCTTTAACTCCTTCCAGATCAGTCCCACCTCCCTACCCTGCAACTTTTGCCCTCTTTAAAAAATTAATAGTCCGATGGATCGAAGGAGAGATCCAAGATGGCGGAGACAAGCAGACGCAGGTAGGCCTGTGGCAGCGGCCCGCAGAGGTGGATGGGTCCGGCGGCAGCGGCCGACAGGGACATTTAGGCCGGCGGTAGCCGGCGGAGACATTCAGGCCCAGCGGCGGCCCACAGAGGTGGACAGGCCCTGCTGCAGAGATAAGCAGACAGAGGTGGACGGGCCCGGCGGTGGCGGCCGACAGAGACATTCAGGCCCAGCGGCGGCGACCCACAGAAGTAGACAGGCCACTGGGCAGAAACGGGCGGACGCAGGTGGGTCCGCAGCGGCGACTCGCGAAGGTGGAAGGGCCCGGTGGCAGCGGCCGACAGGGACATACAGGCCCAGCGGCAACCGGGAGACACATACACGCCTGGTGGCAGTTCGCAGAGGTGGATGGGCCCGGCAGCAGTGACGGGCAGGGGTAGGTAGGCCCGCGGTGGCAGCCGGCAGAGACATACAGGCCCATTGGCCGCCCGCAGAGGCAGACAGACCCAGGGACATACAGGCCCTGCGGCGGAGACAAGTGGACCCAGGTGGGCCTGTGGCGGCGGGCCACAGGGGTGGACAGGCCCAGGGACGGAGAGGGGCGGACGCAGCTTGGAACGGGGACGCCCCTAGCCCCAACACCTGGGGAAGAGGTTATCTCCGTGGGTCAGAACCAGGGCGAGTCTGGGCACTCCGTTTGGGGACAACCCAGGGCCCAACTGCTGATCCTGTGAAACCCAACAACTTGGAGGAGTTGGTGAGACTACCCTGCTCAGCTGAAACCCATCTGGGAGAGGATTCAGATGCCTACAGTTTGAAGTCTGAAGAAACAAGATCAGCTGAGGAGTTGACAAATGAACAAAACGTGACCTGGGAACACAGAAGAAGGTGCTACCCAGCCACTAAACCAGATCACCAGAATCATAAGTATATAATTCATCGACTGAAATCAGCTGTCCCTGAAGAAACAGCCCAATAGCACCAATTTAACCAAGAACCCCTACTAAACCAAGACTAAAAATTAGAACAAGAGAGGCACTCTCAGACACAGACACCACCTGCACCGCACAGAGGAAAATATGAGTAGACGCCAGTGCAAAAATACAGGCAACAACATAAAGACCTATATGGCAACATCAGAACCTAGTGATTCTATACCTGCAAGACCTAAACATACCATGACAGAAGAAACAGAAGAGATCAACCCTAAAAATGACTTTAAGAAGATGATAGAGGCCCTTAAAGAAGAAATAAAACATTCCCTCAATGAGGAAATAAAAACTTTCCTTAAAGAGGAAATGAAAAACTACCTTAAAGAGGAAATAAAAACTTTCCTTAAACAGGAAATGAAACACTCTCTTAAAGAGGAAATAAGAACTTCCCTTAAAGAGGAAATGAAAAACTCCATTAAAGAGGAAATTAAAAACTCCCTTAAAGAAATGGAAGAAAAAATGAACAAAAAATGGGAAGAAATCAAATCAAGCCAAGAAAAAGCAATTAAACAGATGAAAGAAACATTCCAAGATCTGAAAAATGAATTTGAGACATTAAAGAAAACACATGCTGAGGGAATGCTGGAAATAGAAATCCTGACAAAACGAACAGGAACTATAGAAACAAGCATAACCAACCGATTGCAAGAGATGGAACAGAGAATCTCTGACACTGAAGACATGATAGAGAAAATAGATTCATCAGTCAAAGAAAATACTAAAGACAAAAAAGTTGTAACACAAAACGTCCAGGAAATTTGGGACACCATGAAAAGACCAAACCTAAGAATAATAGGGATAGAAGAAGGAGAAGAATACCAACTCAAAGGCACAGAAAATATATTCAACAAAATCATAGAAGAAAACTTTCCTAACCTAAAGAAAGAAATACCTATGAAGATACAAGAAGCTTACAGAACACCAAATAGGCTGGATCCAAAAAAAAAGTCCCCTCGCCACATAATAATCAAAACACTAAACACACAGAACAAAGAAAAAATATTAAGAGCCGCAAAGGAAAAAGACCAAGTAACATATAAAGGTAAACCCATCAGAATAACACCAGACTACTCAATAGAGACTATGAAAGCGAGAAGATCATGGACAAATCTCATGCAGACACTAAGAGACCACGGATGCCAACCCAGACTATTATACCCAGCAAAACTCTTAATCACCATAGGCGGAATAAACAAAATATTCCAGGATAAAACCAGATTTAATCAATACCTGTCTACAAACCCAGCCCTACAGAAAGCATTAGAAGGGAAAATTCAACCTAAAGAAGCTAAACACATCCATGAAAAATCAAGCAATAGATAATCCCACACCAACATACACCACAGAAGAAACAAGCTGACATAGCTATCCTAATATCTAGAGAAAAAGGATGTTTCAAAAGAGAAGAAGTCTTGTGGCAATGCCTCAGTGGTTCAGGTAACTACCAGAACTCGGAAAAGTTGGTTGAACTTAGGATTGACTGGGAGGCCAAAGATTTAAAAAGCAGAAGATTCTCTCAAGACATAAGTTGTGTGATAATAGTGTGGCTTGTGTGTGTGAATGAGAATTTGTAAATGTTGAATTCTAGGCTTCGACAATCATTGTCAGTGCAGATTAAGCTGCAAGTATTTATGTTCTAAAACTTAAATTATAAAGCTAGTTACGTCTTTCTAACAACTAGTTTTAATGTTCATGAGCATATTTTACCTACATTACTTTTTCAGGATGTTGAGAAAGCACAGGCTGGAGGCTGGGGGCTAGATGGTTTTGAGGAAGAGGTCTTGGTGGACTCTTTCATAGAGCAAAGGGAAGCAATGCCTTCTGGGAAATGAGCTAAGTTTTAATCTAGTCTTTAAGATTAGAAGTCAAAAACAAAAATATTAAGGAAAGGAAAACTTAATTGATCTTTGAAGTATTGTTATGTGGAATTGAGTGGGACTTTTGAGGCCTTTCTTCCAGAAAACAAGGACTTGGTTGTCAGGCTATATTAGGCCTAAACCTTGGTGCCATGTAGTTGTACTTAAATCATTTCAATGGAAAGTGTCTTAGTGATTGGATCTTCTAGTGCAGTTTGGAGTTCTTCCATTTGAAAAATGTGATATTTACATGGGATTGTTTGAATCTTGTTTTCTAGTCCCTCCCCATCACCACCCTCATAATCTGAAGGTAGATTTTTCTCTTGATAAAGGAACAAAAAAGGTGAACATCTTGTTTGTAAATAGGTATCTAGTAACTAGTGGTAAACTTGAAATGGTAGAATTCTTTAAAGCCTAATTCTAGGTAGCTTTAAGAAAATGTATCTTAATTATTTTTGAACCTGTATTCACCTTGTTTTTTTCAAATATCTTAAGTTATATTTTCTTTTTCAGAGCTGCTTCTTATTTGGGGCTACTTTTTTTTTTTTTTTAAATTGGGGCGTAATTCATAAAAGGGTATATTGTTTTGATGAGACTTTTTACAACTATGGCTGGATGTCTTTCTTTAGTCTTCCAAGAAGGGCCATTTTACATTTTTAGAGTTACTTTTTAAAGTCATGAGGTCAACAACTTGGACTACTATGCATGTAAGCGCTAATGCAAATTAAAGCCCAAGTTGACCTCCAGCAGCAGTTCATTCTATGTTGACAGTGAGAGAACACTTTGCCTGTTAGGATACTGTTACTCGTGGACTGAAATGCTGAAAAAAACCCTCCCCCTATTTTGTTTTTTGCAAAAATCAAGGTATATTCTAGGGTTTCCTGGTTGACCTCAACAGATAAACTGAGATGATAGTCTTAGATCAGAAATGATCTGAATGTAGATTTACAGTCTACGTGTACAGCTGGCTAAGTGAGATCGCTTTCACAGTTCTGCATGTATCCCATCGGCTCCCCATTAGTCACTGAACTCTTAAAACTGGTATTGTAACATTATCACAATGTTTTGCGCCAATTTTATAGACTTTACAGTACAATATGTGTTCCTTTTCTGAGGCAAACCAAAGGTATATTTCTCAAGGTTCTGCTGCTATCAGCTGCGTTGATGGAGGATTTTTTATACATTTGTAATAGATAGGAATAAACCAGAAAAAAAGAAGAAAAAAAAGTGGTGGAGGAAAAGGTGAACACTGCAAGAATACTCAAAAGGGCTGAGAGTTGCAAACGCCAAGAATGGCTTTGCATAGTAAATGGAATAGAACAGCTCTGAACTATAGCTTACTTTTCCTGGTTTGGTCTGACAGAATGATTGAATGCTTTTGTACAAAAATCAGAGCCTTAAAAACAAGGATTTGGTGAGATTGTAAAATGGTGTGCCACTTTGGCAAAACAGTTTGGTGGTTGGTCAAAATGCAAAACATTGTTACTCTGTTACTCAACAATTCTACCCTTAGGAATATATCCTCAAACTACTGAAAATGTGCACCTATGAAACATGTACATGAAGGTTTACAGCAGTGTGTTGCTAATAGTAAAAAAGTTAAAACAACTCAAATAGCTATCAAATACTGGAGAGAAATAAAATGTGGCTTATTCATACAATAGAATATTATTAAGACATAAAAATGAATGAGAAACTGACAGATTAAATGACTTTGGTGAACCTTCATAATTTCATTTGTAGATCTTTCCATTTCTAACTTATAAATACATTTGGGGTTATAAATTATAAATGTACTGCCTCCTGTCAACATTGTATACTTCTATTTGATGATTTCTGTGTCAAACATTATTTGGAAATGTTTCCAAGTATTTTCTGTATTAACTGTGAATGAATAGAACAAAATAAATTGCCTGTGATGGAAAAAAAAAAAAAAAAATTAATAGTCCATCAACTTCAGTTTGTGCTATTCATACATTCCCAGGTGTGGGACTATCCACTGGATCATGGCTGGTCTAATGGGAACCACACCCTTAAAGAAAATTGAATCTCCCTATCCCAGAAGCTATCGACTTTCTAAAGTTTCTCGGTTGGATGTAGGGGCTCATGGGCCCCTTCTTGGTTTGTGCTGGAATGTTGACTGGCTTGATCTTGTGCAGGTCTTGTGCAGGCAACCACAGCTGCTGTGAGCTCAAGAGTGCAGCAGTCCTACAATGTCCAGAGTAGCAGTTCATTCTCATCGTTGGCATCCATGCTTATGAATGATGGGATCTGAATTTGAGCATAGTGTACCTGGCCCCAAAGCAATGGTGCCATATCACATTAAACAGCCTTGCATTGAGCATACAACAATAACCACACAACTGCCCCTCATCAGGGTCTAGAGAATCACTGGACCGTTAATTGTTGAAGTAACTCACCAACATACAAGGCATAGTTTCTGATCTCACTATTGGTGCATCCTTTCTGATCTCATGCCTCATCTTCAGCATTTTGCTGGACTAGCCACATGTATTCTTTCAGAATAAAGTCACAGTCTATATTAGAGGGCACACCCATTGTCAATCCAGGTTGGTACTCATGACTTTATCTGAGATCCTATGCCTGTGGACTCTGCAGAAATCAGGATTTAAAAGAATGTTCTGGAAAAGAGATGAGTAGTTGCTCTGTGAGCACAAAGATTCCAAAATAGCAACATACAGGGATGCACCCTTGGTACCGTGAGGATCTAATTTACTAGAGGAAAAAAATTCTGAAAGAGGGTGACACATCCATTAGGAGAAATGTCATGAGACCCTCTGGGGTTCTCTTCAGATGCCATGTGCATTATTCTCACCTAGTACCTATCATGTCTCTCCTACACAGAGTCCCTATCATGGAGAATCCAGCCAGCCTGTGTGGAGCATTTTCCTCAGCAGGAAATCATGTCACCTGTCAGGGAGTGTTTCCAGTGGAAAGACTTGTCAGGTAAAAGAAGTAAACACTAAGCTATTATTGAGAATTGCTCTGCAAATAGACTGTGGAGCAAAGGCACCGAACTATTAAAATGCTCAGGAGATGATATTGCAGCTGAGAACACAGGTTTCCGATTGACTTGGGTAAGTCCCAACCTCGGTAAGTCTGTTTCTTTATCCAGAAAAAGATGATTATAACCATATAAATCTCATGAACACACTGTGAAGCTTAAAATTGGTACATTATAAAGAGCTTTTAATATGGCATTTGGCATGCAGCAAATACTCAAGGAACAGCACTCACCACTGTAGGGAACAGTATCAGAGCAAAGGGGAAACATGTAAGGCCTGTCTTCCCACCTACACAACATGGCGATTGTGAGCATGTGGTGGTGGAGGATTTAAACCACAGTAAACATGTCACCTGGACATTTGACTGGCCGTTATAATGCTCTGGATTCTACTCTGTTCTGTTGTTCTACTGAGCTGAAAGCAGAACCAGATAAACAGGAAGGCGGGTGCTGACGCTACCGCACTCAACCCAGTCTTTCCTCCAGCCTGTCCACCAGGACCATGTTTATCTGTTTTAACATCTTTGGTCATTGATTCTTCAGGGGCCTCTTCTTTGGTTCACTCATCATCGATCTATTTTTCTTCTCAGTCTGGGTTTTATTTTGCTGCTTGCTTGAAAAGCTATTCACTGGAGCCAGAGAGATGGCTCAACTGTTAAGAGCACTTACTGCTCTCACAGAGGACCCCAGTTCAGTTCCCAGCACCCATAGGATGGCTCACAACTACCAGTAGCCCCAGTTTCAGGCGATCTGATGGCCTTTTCTGGCCTCTGTGGACACTAGGCACGCACAGGGTGTACATACTTATAGGCATTCATAGATACGCATAAAATAAAAGTAAGCCTTTTTTAGAAAATAAAACTATTTGTCTCTGATTTGATGCCAGAATCTGAACTTTTCCTCTTATTGCTTCCTGCCTGTTTGAACCCCTATATCCCTGTGCTTTGGGACAGCATGTGTAAGCTCCTTAGAAGCAGTGTGCTCCTTGCTGTTCTCACCATTGGTCATTTTTTTTTGGGAGGGGCGAGGGGCAGAATTTGACACTTAGCCAGTGGTTAAAATTTGCCCAGTACCAAGCCAGACTCTCCAGTACATCATGACCATTTTGTCCACATTCCTGAGAGTACATTGTCCATTGATTTTCTCATGAGAGTTGGGTAATTCTCTGACCATAACTATTCAGATCAGTTCTCTGAATGCTTGAGTACTTGAGGAGGGTTTACATGGATGTCTTCATGTGCAGCTCGCTTTTTTTTCTTCTTCTGGTCATTCATCATGAAAACATGACCTTGCTCTTCCAGGAGCCCCTATTTGCCCATTCCATTTGGAGAAACTTCTGAAGTTGTCTTCAAGGTTTCCTCTCAGTGTTGCTTCTGTGCTCTGTGCTGGAATTTGTTCCCAGGTAGTGAGCTCACACATCAAAGCCTTTCCTCAGTCATTTCACTTCTGTCACATGTCACAAGCCATCTTCACCCCTGTTCAGTGTCTGGAGGGCCATTATTTTTTCATCGTATGTCTATCAAGTGGGAGAACAGGCATTTCTCCTTTCTCTGCCTTTAGCAGAAATTCGAGTTTGTCCTTAAGTGTGGAATAGATCTTCATCCTGTGCCTTTTGGACCCTGGCTTTTTGATGCATTTGGTCCAGTTATTTTGAAGGGTCTGTGTGGTGTTTCCTTGGGGATATTACTGTGGCCTCCCTGGATCTCAGGTACACAGAGAATGACTTCTTCCATTATTCCATATTCACTTTGAGCAGTTGTTAAAGGGGTGCCTGACAAGCTTCTCCACAGTAGAGATTCTAGATTTTTCTCTTTGGAATGAAAGAATATTTTGTATGGATATCATCAGAGATGATAGCATCACTAGAGTTTCAATAACTATTAACAGCCACTCATTATTGCCTCAATCAATGACTCAAACAGTGCTTCTAATATTAGTGTTTCTTCTTCATTTGTTGGTTGACAAGTGGGTCTGACTTCATTCATTCATTTCTTTACTCATTAATTTATTCATTCATTCTGGTACTTGGGATAAAGCACAGATCCACATGCATGCTAGGCAAGTGATCTACCAGTGAGTTACTGCCTGAGTCCATGGTGCATTTATTTATGAAGTTTCTGCTTCATGTCTAACTGTGTTTGTCTCAATGATTCTTTGCAAGTTGTTATAATTCTAGTTATGATTTATATATCATTCCATAGTTGACAGGAGTACCTTGCAGCTTGCCACCATTTATTTCCTTCCTCCTCAGCACTTTAAATCATTCATTTGCTTTTCTAACCAGCAAGATTTTCAGGTTTATCTTAAATTTATTTTCCTGTCCCCAATACTGGAATAAATATTTTCCCCAAGGAAGTCTTGTTTTATTTAGTGAAGTGCAATATCTAGAAAAATTACCTGTGCCCCGATTCTTCCCAGTGCCAGCTCCTCTCAGCACATACAGTTAGAAATGATGGATGAGTATATGTAGCTATAAACGTGCAGACATGTCATCTTGATTCTCTTCAAGTGTTTTCTCCATTTGTTTGCAGCAGACTCTCCTCTTTGGAAAGATTTTCAAAGATTTAATGGAGTCTGCATTGTGAAAACAAGTTTCTTGTTGTCCCAGGTTTCTTTGCTCCTGAACAATTCCCTCTAGCCTAATAGTGACTAAGCTGGCTCATCATTTTCTTATATAATCTTTATTATTTTCTTTCTATTTTAATTTGCTGTATAATGCATCTTGAAACTCAGTCCTCCTGCCTGTCTAAAACTTTGGTTCACAACTATCACCTTTTCCTTCTGCTCCCTAATAACCACCATTCCCCTTCTACTTTCAGGAGTTCAGCTGGTTTAGATTCCACATCTGTGTGAGAATGGGTGCAATTTATCTTTCTGTGCCTGGATTATTTCACTAAACATCTTTTTCCTCAGATTCATCATGCTGTCACCAATGACATATTTCTCCTCTTTTAAACACTAGATATTATGCACATATAAATTTTCTTTATCAATGTATCTGTTGGGACATAAATCAAATACCTAAATACACAATTTTGCAGTTTATATGGGAGTCAGGATATCCTTCTGAATACATAGCCACAAAGAGATTGCTGGATCCTATGGAAGGTTCATCTTTAATCTTTTAAGCACCTCAATTCTTTTTTCTAAAATGTCTAGAATAATTTACACTCTCAACAAAAATGTATGATTGTTCCCCTTTCTCCAGGCCCTCAACAATGCTCATTGTCTTTTGTCTTCTTGTGATTTTTTTCAATGTCTAGCAATTTCATTTAGCATATGCTAGAATATAAATATGTATAAGCATGCCCTTTTCTTGTCAAAAGTAGTTTTTTACATAACAAAATCATAACACATTTTATATAACAGAAGAAAAATTGGATCTCTAAATTTTCAGGAGGATACTAAGGATATGTGAAACAATGCATTTCACATAAAGCATTTGTTTGTTTGTTTGTTTTAAGATAGGGTTTCTTTGGGTAGCCCTGGCTGCTATAGAACTCTCACTATAGACCAGGACCAGGCTGGTCTTGAACTCACAGAGATCAGCCTGCCTCTGCCTCCCAAGTGCTGGGATTAAAGGCATGTGCCACCACTGCCTGGAATTTTTTTTCTGATGGATTTTTATCACTATTCAGCCTCTAAAAGTATACTGGAATTTATTCTCTATGTATTGAGACATTGTCTCCCTAATATAAAATCAGGCTGACCTTCTGACTCAAGGTCTTCTTGCTTCTGTCTCCTAAACGCTGAGATTACAGGTATGTGTCACTACCACACTGGGCCCATTTGGGCAGCTTTTGGTCTTTGTGCTATTATTGGCACCACATAAAGGACATCTTTATTCTTGGACCTATGTCTGTATATATTTGATAGGTTAAGAAACACAAATGAAGCTCCTCATCTGGTTATGTGTTCCTTGAAAATAGGATTAGGGCTGGGGTGCAGTTGAGTGATAGAATCCTTGCCTGGCATGCTGGAGATTCTAGGTTTGATCTTTAGCACCATTAATTAATCACACAGGATTGGGGTTGTAGTTCAATAGTAGAGTACTTAGGAAGGCTTAGGGCTTGATTCCTGTTTTTTTGTTTGTTTTTGAGGCAAGATTTCTCTGTGTTGCTTTGGCTATCCTGGAACATGCTACTCACTCTGTAGATCAGGCTGGCCTCAAACTCAGAATTTGCCTGCCTCTGCCTCTTGGGTGTTAAGATTAAAGGCATGTGCGACCACCACTCAGCTTCATGTAAAACATGTATCTCCTTAATTAAATTTTATGAAATAAAGACAATATGTGTTTTGTCTAATTGGCTAAAATTTTAAATGTTTTAGATTTTTTTTTGCTTGTTTGTCTGGTGTTTCAAAATATTTTTGTTATTTATTTAGAATACATTTTCAGGTAATATATTTTGATATTCTTTCCCATTCCTAATTCTTCCTTAAGAGAACAAGCATAAGATGTAAATTTGACATTATACATTGTTCTTAGCTCCTAAATGGGGTTAGTATACATTTCACTGTCTTCTTTTGGTGCCAAGATTTCCCATGACATCCAGCTGTGGTGTCTGGGACAGTGGTCACTCAGTCTGCTTCTGAAGGCAGTCTCCATCTGAGATCCCTGGTCTTCATAGACGGCTACAAAAGGAGATCACAACAATCCCCAGTGGCATACCTGCACATCAATATGACTTCTCTGTCTAGACCTGCTGTTGACTTCATGACATTTTTGTCTCCTACTGTTATGGTTTAGCAATAACAGTCAACTGCAAACATGGTATTGGAGATGATGACCATGGGTTTGTGTTCTTCATATTCAGGGTTAAGGGTAATAATGCCCAGGGACCATGCACGATAAAGTCCTGTTAGGCTACCTTTTCCCTTGGCCATCTGCTAGGCCTCCATAGTAAGTTGGCTTCAGGCTAGGACACCATCCTAGCGAGGGTGTTTGCATCTCTAAACTCACTTTGAAAAACATATAACAGCTTTATGAACAGTCTGCACATTCTCCAACACTCTCATTTTATAGATGAGGGACTAGAAGCTTCCTGATGTTCATGAAGTTCATACAATTCATTCCTGGGGCGGCAGCATTCTGATGCCAGCTTTCTCTTCTGTGTTAGTTGGAAGATATCTGGGAATGCCTTGCCATTCTAGGTGGTGTCACTCCTTTTGTTGTTGCTACTGTTTGTTTTTTGTTTTTCGAGACAGGGTTTCTCTGTGTATTTTTGTGCCTGTCCTGGATCTCACTCTGTAGACCAGGCTGGCCTCGACCTCACAGAGATCCGCCTGGCTCTGCCTCCCGAGTGCTGCGATTAAAGGCGTGTGCCACCGCTGCCCAGCAGTGGTGTCATTCTTTTGAATCTCCTCTCTACCATCCTGTGACCCAGGTCTTATCTTTTGTCTTCTTGATAGTAACTTTTCTAGCAGGTGTGCAATGGTAGACGTTTGTAGTTTTAGGCTATTTCCCTATTGATTAGTGACAGCGAACCCTCTCCGTGTACCCCCTGGGCACTTGTGTGTCTTTTCTGAAACATCTTTCAGATCTTACCTAGTTTTACGAACAGATTGTTTGTTTTCTTACCACCAAGTTGTTTGTATTCTTGACACATTTAATATTAATCCCTTATCTGATGTACATTTTGCTAATATATTCAGTCTTATTAAATAAACTGCTTAGCATACAGAAGCTTGTTGACTTGACAGTGTTGTTGCTCAAGCTCACAGGGTGGCACCAAAGATGTTATTCCCTAGACTGCTCTCTGCTGGAAGCGAATGAGACCCCGATGTGCATTTCCCTTCCTTCACTATCATGCAGCTGGAAACTTAACCTTTATTAGAGGGGTTCTCAACCTTCCTAATGCTGCAACCCTTTAATACAGTTCCTCATGTTGTGGTGACCCCCCACACACACTATAAGGTTATTTTTGCTGCTACTTCATAACTGTAATTTTGCAAGGTTATGAACGATAATGTAAATATTTGACACGCAGTCCATCTGGGGCCACAACCCACAGGTTGATAACCAATGCTTCAGAATCTTTCATTTTCGTTGAGAAAGCTATTAGGTTCTCTCTCACTACTTCTACAGTCTATTGTCACCTACTTCCAGGGGTAATAACCTTTCCTGAGTGAATTTTATATCCATCTAAGCAGAAAGAAATGTATTTGTTCATAAAGAGACATATAATCAAATCCTTAGAATTTATATACCAGGTTCAATAAAAGCTATTTGTCTCTAACACATAGTGCATAAAAAAGATGACAGTGACATGGAGACAAACAGAAGGACTTGTGTCATGATAAAAGTTTATTCACATAAGCAAGCAGTGGGTCTGAATTGGTCTGTAGGCTCTACATTATTCATTGAGCCCTCATTTAAAGCTTCTTGACAGTTTTCTTTCTTGAGAACATAATTTTTGTGCAAGCATAGTTTCTCAAATTAAGTCTTAATTAGTAAAGTACAATCTTTCTGTAATTGTATTTTGGATCATTTTGTAGTCATTAGTTTCATTAAGGTCTCTTTCTGCCATGTAACCAAAGGGGGGCTTCATCTCCTCATTTAGTTAGGGTATGCTAACATTTGTTGTAGAACATTATTTTAAAGTGTGTTGCTTTTGTTTATGTTGTATTTGTTTAGCTCTGTGAAGCTGTGTTGCTGTGCCTGTCTAAAACACCTGATGGTCTAATAAAAAGCTGAATGGCCAATAGCAAGGCAGGAGACAGGATGGGTGGGGCTGGCAGGCAGAGAGAATACATAGAAGGAGAAATCTAAGGAAAGAGATAGAGGAACAAGAGGGAGGATATCAGGGGCCAGACACACAGACACACAGCAAGCCACAGAGTAAGACTGACAGAAGTAAGCGAATGGAAAAGTTCAGAGCCTAAAGGTAGGCAGGATAATTTAGAGTTAAGAAAAACTACCTGGAAACTAAGCCAAGTTAAGGCCGGGCATTCATAAGTAAGAATAAGCCTCCATGTGTGAATTTTTTTGGGAGCTGGGTGGCAGGCCCACAAAAGAGTAAAAGAAAAAACAACAACAAATATTTTATAACACCACCTGAAAATGTGAGAGCCTTTCTATTAAAAAGTGGTTGGTTTAGCCGGGCGTTGGTGGCACACGCCTTTAATCCTAGCACTCAGGAGGCAGAGCTAGGCGGATCTCTGTGAGTTCAAGGCCAGCCTGGGCTACCAAGTGAGCTCCAGGAAAGGCGCAAAGCTACACAGAGAAACCCTGTCTCGAAAAACAAAACAAAACATAAAGTGGTTGGTGGGGGTTTGGCAAGGAGGAAGGTACACAGTTATTTACAGAGCTGTGCTAATTCTAGGCTTAAAACTTCTTCCAATGCTTCTAAGTAGACAGTGGTCTCACATTCTGATCAGGAGGTTACTAGGCCATGTACAATCAGTTCAGGTCCATCAGGAACACTGGTCCTCACTGTTTGCTGTCGAGCGCCGTCTACGGCTCCTCCTGGCTGAGGCCGAGGCGGCCCTTCTGCACCTCTAGCTCCTCCGCACTGACCACTGACGGGTCGATGGTGGCGTATTTGGTTCCCTGGAACTGCTACCAAGTTCATGACATGTTATTATTGCATTTTTATTCTGATTAGCACCGAAAAGCAGTTCATTTTCTTCCTTCTTTTACTTCTTAAAATATTACAGAGGGCTCTGGATCAGCAGTTAAGAGTACTGGTTACTCTTCCAGAGGACTCAGGTTCAATTTTTAGCATCCACATGGCAGCTCACAACAACCTGTAACTCCAGTTCCAGGGGATCCAATGCCTGTTTCTGGCATCACTTGGCATCAGGCGTGTAAGTGATATGTATAGATTATACATACAGGCAAAATGTTCATGCATATAAAAAAGAAAATGAGAAATCATGGTGGCCATATAGATCTATTCCTGAGAATCTAATGCTTATAGGCTAAGAATGGCCCAGGCCTCACATTGGTGAAATCGTGTTAGCAGGCAAAGGTTCCTGACTACATATATCATCTAACAGATTACCACAATACCTTCAATATTTTATCCTGGTGAATGATCCATCCTCCTTATCAATTTTATCCTATGGAAAGTATCAAACTATAGGCTCTTTAAGTTATACCAGAACAAAACTCAAGCAAGTCAAATAAAGCATAAAGCATTTAGAAAATCCTATTGGAAATAATTTAATGGAGACATCGATTTCTGATAAACTCTGATGCAGCTATTTAAAATATACGCACTCTGTAACTCAAGAAATAAACCATTAACGAAAAACTTGAAAGAAAGAAAGAAAGAAAGAAAGAAAGAAAGAAAGAAAGAAAGAAAGGAAGGAAGGAAGGAAGGAAGGAAGGAAGGAAGGAAGGAAGGAAGGAAGGAAGGAAGGAAGGAAGGAAGGAAGGAAGGAAGAAAAGCTGGCTAGAAACAAGCCAAGTTAAAGGTCAAGCATTTTTAATTAAGAATAACCCTTCATGTGTGATTTATTTGGGAGTTGAGTGGCGGGTCCTTCAAAGAGCCAAAGAGTTAAAGCAATCAACAGCAAGGCCACTTTTCCCTTGCTACAGAAGAAGCATCCTCTCCTGTGTTCTTATCCTTTGTGGACTGCCTGGCTACATGTCCATAGTGAATTGTGGGTGTGTTGAGAGATACAATGGAGTCACACTTCCAGCTATTAATTTATTGGTATGAAAAATGTAGAGAATGGATTTTAATGAACTGTAGCATCTCAATATCACTGGGTATGGGTCCAAAGAACAGAAGGACGACTTCACCTGCTAGCAAGTGGATAGTCAATAGGAAGGAATTGCCATAGAGTAACTAGTTCTGTAGAATTGACATAAAATACATTGAACAAACATATCCACTTAAATGCACAAGTCAGACTCATCCTGACCCTGAAGCTAATGGCATACAGATGTTGTCCTCAAATACTCTGTAAATTTACTTCGTAGATTGTACCTTTCATTGCTATGATAAAAGCAAGGAGGAAGGATTTATTTTGGTTTGTGTTTCCAGTCGTCTGTTCATGGTCCTTACCCCTACTGACTCAAGACCCCTAGGGAGACTGAACATGATGATGGCAGAAATATGTGGTGTAAGACAGGAAGTAGAGACAGGGTGGGGTGATTTCAGGGACTAAGAATAATATTCAAGGACAACACACAAGTGACATATAACTTCTAGCTAGGCCCACCTTCTAAGTTTTCTACCATTTCTTAAAATATTGTCACCATAAAATGGCACCACCATCTCGGGACTAAGCTTCCTTGGTTCATGAAGTTCATAATAGCTCTTAATGAGATGTTGATAACCATGAATAGACAACAGGGCCAGTGGCTAGAAAAGTAGGCTGATATGAAGTAAAAGAGAAATGTCCACATGTGAGAAACCACAAAAACTCCGACCCTATCTGTCTGCCTCTGCATCTAGCCCAGACAATGCAGAGAATGTCTGTTGCTTTGACTATTCTCATCCATTCTTTAGGGTCAATTCTGATACAGAACCCTAGAGATGGCAAGGTCTCTCTCTCTCTCTTTCTCTCTCTCTCTCTCTCTCTCTCTCTCTCTCTCTCTCTCTCTCTCTCTCTCTCCCTCCCTCCCTCCCTCCCTCCCTCCCTCCCTCCCTCCCTCCCTCCCTCCCTCCCTCCCTCTCTCTCTCTCTCTCTCTCTCTCTCTCTCTCTCTCTCTCTCTCTCTCTCTCTCTCCTCCTTTTCTCTCCCTCCCTCCTCTTCTCTCCTCTCATTTTTTTTTGAGATAGGCTCTCATGTAGACAGGACTGGCCTAGAAGTCACTCTTGTAGCTCATGCTGTCCTCAAACTCACAGCAATCCTCCTGCCTCACCCTCCTGGAGTGCTGGGATTACAAATGTGAACTACCACATCCTGCTTAGGGTTCTTTGTTTATTTAATGGCAATAAGCAAATTTCAGCCAAGCCAAGCTGACAGTGTCCAAAAATCACACAGATGGAAAAAAGCCAAACATGTTTATAATGTAAAAAGTAAACACTGAAAAATCCCCCTTGTTTTGTGTTTTTTCCCAAGCAGGAATTTTGTGGGCTTTAGGAAGGCATCCCTGGGGGTTATTCTGTCCCCAGTGGGGTTAGGATCTGCAGATCCAAAGAGAAGGCCTTGCTTATCCGACACTACTTACTTACAATATGACAGTACTGCAGTGGACGCTTTCTGAGATTCCCGTTTTGATCTTTAATAGTGTGTGGGAAATGGTGATTTTCTTTTCTCTTTTCAATATGAGTTTCATGAATTCACTTCTAAATCACAGAATCTGTGCTCTTCCTTCCAAACACCATTCCATTTAGACAGTCTCTCCCACCATCAACAAGATGATTCTACACCAAGTGTAGAAGGTCCTTGTTCAAACACAGCTTTGATCTGTCTTCACGTTAGATCTGCATGTTAGAGTAATTGGGGGAAAAGATGGGAATATACACATTATCAAGCTTCAATTACATTTCAGAGCTGGAATTTGTATACAAGGAAGTAGTCAGCCATAGTGTAATGAAGTTAAAATTGCAGATCAAATTAGCCTGTTCATTTGCATGGGGCCATCTCGTGACACTGGCTTTTAACAACCCACTTCAGGCTCATTTGTATTCAGAATAAAATACAAGCCATTACTTAAACGAGTACATGGCTGTTGGTTTGTGGTCTCGGGATCGACATAAATATATCAATATATCCTCCTCGGTCCACTTTAATGACTCAAATCCATACTATTTTTTACTCCAGTCAACATGTTGATGGCTTTGACAATTTTTTTTCTAGAATCAATGAATCATAATGACATTTCTCATTTCCAAATGCAAGAATTTTCATAAATACAGAAGAAGCTGCAAATAGGGTTTTTCTTCAGTGGTCCCCCTCCAGTCATTTGCTTGTTTGTTTTGTGCTTGTTTATCTGAGTTAATCAAACAATGGCACATCTTCAAGCTAGGGGTGTTGTGTTCCTGTGGGTTTTTTTCTAAGTAATCTAGACATTTGTTGTCACTAAGAACATATAGTTTTCCCCTGGCTCTTCCTTCCACTTCCTATATGATGCTCTGCTAGATCAGAAACTAGAATTGTGAGTTGTCCCCAGATGGTTCTGACTTGAACCCCACATGAGGAATCATGGTGTGCTTGGCCATGATGAGGAGGCTGGCTTTAATGAAACGTCTCCTAACCTTCAGAAGCTTGATGCCTATCTGCCTGTGCCCTTCCATTGACAAAGTCTTGTCTCCTTTTTCTTCTACGAAGGTCACCCTTCCTATTGCTAGTAGGACACCTGTGTGCTGCCCGTAAACCACCTGTAAGGGCCTGAGTTGGTTCCCATTATAACTGACACTGATTTCCATTAACTAAGACTTTAAAAAAAAAAAAACACCAAGCCAGCCCTCATTGTCCCGGCCTTATCCTCTCATCCAGACTTTAAGATATGCACACTCTATTAAATGTCACCAAAGTTTCTTTGCCAAGTAATGATCAGTGTCACCTTTTCCTACCATGCCTGTTTTCCCTTTCACTCCCGGTTTTACTCTTTGCCCTCTAAAAATAATCCCATCATGTTAGTTTTTCATTTATAGAAAAATTGCCAAAATAATGCACAGCCAGATTTTTCTCTTACTTACGTCTCAAACTGGCATGCCATTTTGGTCACAACTACTGTACAAATGATATATTACTAAGGTCCATGTTTTGTTCTTATTTCTTCTGTTCTTGCCTAGTGTTCTTTCCCGATAATAAACCCTCAATACTTTTGTAGTGGGTGAGAGTGTTAGTCAGCTACTGAAAGAAAATACCTGAGCCAGGCATGGTAGAACACTCCTCTAATCCCAGCACTCAGAAGGCAGAGGCAGGTGGATCTCCAAGTTCAAGTGCAACCTGGTCTACAGAGCTAGTTCCAGGACAGCCAGGGCTACGCAGAGAAACTCTTTCTTCAAAAACCAAAAAGAAAAAAAAAAAAGGAAAGAAAATGCCTGACAAAGCCAACTTAAATTAGAAAGGGTTTATGTGGCTCATGGTTTCAGATCATGGTTGGTAGATCATAGCTGCTCTGAGGCTTACAGCCAAGTACCATGGAACCGAGTCACAGCAGGAGGGCATAATGGGACAAGATGCTCACTTAGAGTAGCTAGGAAGGAAATTATAAAAAAAATAAAGGTGAGAGCCTGGTCTTGTGGAAAAGAATATTTGTTTAACTATGTAAAGATATGTTGTATTTGTTTGTGTTGCAGAATAATTTTTTAACTATGTACAACAGATGTGTTATTTTTGTTTGTGCTGCATTTGTTTAGCTACATAAAGATGTGTTGCTGTTTTACCTAGTCTGCCTAAGACACCTGTTTGGTCTAATAAAAAGCTGAATGGCCAATAGCCAGGCAGAGGAGGAACAGGCAGGGCTGGTGGCAGAGAGAATAAGTAGGAAGAGGAATCTAGGATCCAGGGAGAACAAGGGAGATGCCAGAGGCTGGCCAGACAGACAGACAGACACCAGGCAGCCAGACAAACACCAGGCAGCCAGACATGGAGGAAGCAGGAAAGTAGGACATGCAGAATGAAAGAAAGGTAAAAATCCCCGAGGCAAAGTGTAGATGAAGAGAAACAGGTTAAAAAATAAGTTATAAGAACTAGTGGGACAAATCTAAACTAACGCCGAGCATTAATAATTAATAATAAGTCTCCATGTCATGATTTGAGGGCTGGCAGTCCAAGAAAGCCTGATACAGTCGGAAGTCCAAATATCTCTCTTCAAGGGTTGCAGTGACCTATGACCTCCAACAGGTCCCACCTTTTAAAGATACTACGTCAAAATTGCAGCAGCATGGAGACCAAGCCTGTATGAGACATAGGATGCAGGGAGATGTTTAAAAGCCCAGTGCTACAGCTGCTGAGGAATTCCGTAGATGTCCCTCAATGAGGATGTGCCTCATGTCCTTCCCATGGTTAGACATTGGTTGAGTTTGGTGTAGTAGGATCTCAGCAAGTTAAATGTATTATTACCACATTATGCCAATGATGCATAGAGTCAGCCTGACTCACACAGGGAAACTCTCCTTCCCAGCCTGCACTTCTCATATGAATCCTGGAAGGAAGCTCTCTAATCCTGCACTTGAGTAAGGCACAATCCTTCAGTCTCTTTGAGGGTGAAATTTGACATGAATTATTTTCAATTCTGTTTCCTGGGAGATTTTTTTTCTTCTATTTTCTTCACTTATTTAATCATTTATCATTCACATGGGCTCAAGCATCTCTAACATTTTACATTGTAAGTTAATATTTCATTTTCTTACTCTTCAAGACATTCCACTTTTGGCCCCAGGAGCTCTTTTGGTTGACTTTACCATGGTCCCGTTGCCACAGTTCTAGTTTTCCATTACAACATTACCTTTCTCTGGTGCAAAAAAAGCATTCAGGCACATTTTGTGTATTTTCTGACACCCCCACTGCTGTGGAATAATCCTGTATGCTGTGAAAATGTGTTGCTCTCATTGTTCCTCAAAAGCTGATTGGCCAGTAGCCAAGCAGGAAGTATAGGGGAAACAACCAAACAAGGAAGGAGAAGGAGGGCGGAGTCAATGAAGTTTCCAGGAGACACAGAGGAAGCAAGACATGCGGGAGGACAGGTAAAGCCACGAGCCACATGGCAATACATAGGTTAATAGAAATGGATAAATTTAAGTTGTAAGAGCTAGTTAATAATAAGCCTGAGCTATCGGTGAGCATTTGTAATTACTGTTAAGCCTCTTTGTGGTAATTTGGGAGTGGGCTGGTGGGACAGGAAAACTCTGCCTACACCCCACCCCTAGAATTGAGTAACTCTTTCAGTGAATTCTCTTTTTCTTGAAAACTGTTCCTAAGCTATGCCCTGGCTTTAGGCACGTTCATCATGAGTAGGATGGAGTGATTACTAGGCTGTAGGTTCTATATTAATCCCCTGTAGCTGCTGTCTTGAGACCACATTAATTTCCTTTTTCTCTGCACTACCAGTCAAACACTGAACTCGGTTTTGATGGGCTAGTGCCTGGCTCTGGAAGATAAACCATGTTCTTCTTCCCTGCCAGCTCTGGAGTTGGTCCTCACGGCTTGGCTAGTGAGGTTTCTTCATGTATTGGGGGATTCTAAGATGGAACACAGAAGGATGGACAACCCAGATGTGTGTGTAGTTGTACATTTTAAATCATACATCATTTAAATTTTTTGCTTAAGGTAAACACCTTGCACTTTATGGAATCTGCTTGTTTTGTTTTCATGTTTTCACTTTTTTTTCCCTCCACAGATGGTATCCTTGCTTTTGGTAGCTCCATGTCAGATGACCACAGTTTTTATGTACTTGTTTTTCTTTTGAGCTGGTGTCCTTCTCTCAATATCCATCAATAGCTCTTCAGCTAGGAATGGAGCTCTGTGCCCATCTCCCCTGACACCCAAGAGTATATGAGCAGCACAGATTGTATTTTTCCAAAGAGGACACAAGTTTGGGTGTGTAGAGAGAAAGGGGTGAATCTGTCGAGGGGATGAGCATGATCAAAATACATTGCATAAAATTCTCAAAGAATGAATCCAAGTATTTTTTAAACTAATAAATGTTATGTCCTTGCCTGGTAGAATCCTGAAACATGAGATCTTTGTGCTCTTTGTCACCAGAGGATATGACTTGTTCTGTGAATTCAGTATGCAGCATGTGGATTTTTGAAATTAAACAGGCAATAATTAACTAACAGTTTTTGAAAAAGGCCACGGAATCCTTAAAGAAAGTTGATTTCAAATAAATTAAAGGACTTTATCATAATTTTGAGATAAGCTTTTGTTAATTAATAAGCCTAGCCGGCAAATTCGCCAAGAGCCTACTTTAAGGGGTTAACAGCAGCTATCAGAGGAGAGCAATTACAAAAAAAAAAAAAGTGGGTCTGACGCAGACACCTCGTTTCTGAAGGTTTGTTCATCTAGCTGTGCTTCAAAGCCGCCTTGAAGGAGCCCGTGTCAGAGTTTGGCAGGAAGAGATGATTGATGTATCTGATGAGAATAAGGTAGTCCTTGCACGTAGCTCTCTGGAAATGCAAATCCTGGAAGCTATTAGAGTCACATAAATGGATTTTAATGGGGGGAAAATAAACACCAGGAGGATAGCAATTTCACATTTCATAACTCTGGTGCATTATCTGGGAAATAGGGTTTATTTAAATTCTCACACATATTTTAATTGTTTTTGTAGTTCCCTACCTTTCCACATTTGACAGTTTCATGTCCCTAATTGTTCATAGTTTAGGGTGGCATTCATAGATTTACCAACTTCCCAGGACAGAAACTTGATGAAAACTCTCCATCTGGCTGACACAGGTTGCGTGTGATCAGGGTTTTATTATTGCTGTTTGTCTGGCTCTATGTTGTTTTCCGGAGGCACATCGTAAGATCTCCAAGGATACTGGCTATTTCTCTTAATGACATTAGTGTGAGTTATAGTCAAAATAATGAACATTTTTAAGAGTACTCAAGAAAAGGAATACTCCAGGCTGGCAAACGCCCACTTGGACCTGGAAAGACAGGCTCCTCGGGGTTGTTCAAAAGAAGCTGAGCCGAGCTTTACCCCAGCAGAAACCTCTGGCTCTCCTCACCAAGTGGTCCTCTTGTACTCAGTCACTTACAAACTCTCACACAACCTGGAATGGAAGGATAAACATGGCAACGTGGGCACCTCTGCGTGGCTTTTCCTGTGACCCACCCGAGGTAATCCTTGCTGGCTTGGTAGACTGGAGCCCTCTTTGGCCGCGCTGTCTCGTTCTGTGCATCCTTTGGCAGTTCTGCTGTTTCATGTGACTGAATTTTTAGATAGTGTCTCATCTAAGCCTGGCTGGATTCAACCCCCACCACCACCACCACATTCCCCATCCCCACCCCATGTATCTGAGGATGGCCTTGAACTTCCGGTTCTCCCTCCTCCTCCTGCCTAAGCGCTGGAATTACAGGCCTGCACCACTGTGACGAGTGTATATAGTGCGTGAGGGGCGGGTGGGAGAATTGAACACGCTAAGCACGCACTCTACCAATTGAACTACACTTTTAGCTCATAGAGTCACCTTTCTCTGGCCTGTGACACAGTGCTTTCCCCCTTCTGAGCCCTCCTCCTCCTTCAGGCTGGCTGACTCCCACCAGTTAGAATTCACATCCTCTAAGAAGCCCGTGTGGGGTGATGTAACCCCGAGGTCCCAGTCACACTGGCTTCTCCAACTAGAAGGCTGGTCTTCTCCCATCGACTCTATTGGCCAGCTGTTTTCCACTTTCTGCCCTTGCTATGTTGAAGGAGGTGGCGGCCTGCCCTGTCCCTTTGAGCATGCTCAGCATAACCCCAGCTTGTCACTACCAGATCCTGTTAATGGTAGCAACCGACCCAGCTGTGACATGAAGAAATGTCTGGAGACCATGTGGCGGAAGTCTCTAAAGGATAAAACTGCCTCTGGTGGAGAAACATTGTGCTGAGGAGTGGACCTCAATTTTGGCTGTTAATTAAGTTTTCCTGTGGGCACATCTCACCCAAGAGATTCTAAAACGGTATTTTAGTTATTTTTGAGTGAAACGTAATCACTAAAATCCAAAAGAAAGAAACAAGAGAATTTAACTAGAAAAACACATTTTCTGACCTTCCACAGTACATTGTTCTTTTACCAAAGACAAAAATCTCCACAATTGAAAAGTTATAATAAAATTTCATTCTTTGGAAGAAGAGTACATCATGGAAATATATACATATACATACACACACACACATATATATGTGTGTGTGTGTGTGTGTGTGTGTCTGTGTGTGTATATACATGCACACATGTATATGTGTGTTCAAATCATTGTGAAATATTATTCATAGAGTATATCTACTTTGCCACCACATTCCCAGTTTTAAAGGGAATAATCAGAACAGCTGAGCACATTGTAAGATTCTCTGGGTGTCATTCCCCCATCCTCTACCACTTACTGCCTGCATGACCTTGGGCAGAACATTCCATTTTCTCATGCCTCAGATGTATCATCCATAACACAAGGAATGTGCTAGATCCGATCCACAAAGTGGTGGTCACATTCATAGGACAACAGGAAGCATGGAGTAAGCCATCTGATAGGAAGAAAATGCTCAGATATGTCCTACTTAACAGAAAGGTGTGCTGTTAGGTTTCAAACCTGGGACAAATGGCCAAGGTGCCTATTTAACATATCAAAGCAGACACTGGCCACCAGGTTCTCCCAGCATCCTTCAGTCCCTATGTGTTACAGGGCCCTTCTGGCTGGCATACCAGCCCCCTACCCTGAATTCTACAGCCCAGGGCTTAGGCTGCCCTTCCCAATTTTTAAAAGATATCTTCATTTATTATTATTATTATTATTATTATTATTATTATTATTATTATTAAGAAATTTTCTATTCATTTTACATACCAAAACAGACCCCCCTCCTCCCTCTTCCTGCCCCTCCCAGCCTTTCCCCCCAATTCTCCCACATTCCCACCTCCTCCAAGTCAAGGTCTCCCATGGGGAGTCAGCAGAGCCTGGCCCACTCAGTTGAGGCTGGTCCAAGCCCCTCCCCGCTGCACCAAGGCTGCGCAAGGTGTCACACCTTAGGCACTAGGTTCCAAAAAGCCAGCTCATGCTCCAGGGCCGGATCCTGAATCCCTACCTGAGGACCCCTAAACAGTTCAAGTTAAACAACTGTCTCCCATATCCAGAGAGAAAGGAGGGATTATATAAGCAAGGGACATCGAGATTATGATGGGGAAACGTACAGAGACGACCAGCCAAACTAGTGGAAACCCATGCTGTGGAGCCCCCATGGAACTGGACTAGGCCCTCTGGATAATCAACCATTTTGGTTACCTGTCTACTCTCTTTTTGGCCTCCTGGTTGCTGTACCTGGTTCTCCTCTCCCTCCCATCCCCCTTCTCCTCACATGGCTCAGGGGAGTGTCCACTTTGTACTCTCCCAGATGTACTTTGGCTCTCTCTGCCTTTGGCTATGCTCTCCCACACGTCTACAATAAACTCTCTCCTCCATCATACCTAGGAGCAGCCATGTTCCTTTTCCCTCTTTTATTTATTTTTTTCATTTATATGTCACTTGCAAAAACCAAGTTTAGTTTACATTCAGAAGACTAGTTCATATAGAACTCACTCCTGTAACTGATATTTCAGAATGATTAAGTGACTGAATCCTGCAGGCTGTGCCTATCAACAGCATGCACATCACTCATTGAAACAATGTGTTTATTGTTATAACCACAACTATGTCATATATCTTTGGAAAGAATTTGTTTCTACATATTTGCTAGTATCCTTGACATACATTTGACAGTTGGTAAGTATTTTTTTAATTTTGAAATTATAATATAATTACAACATGTCTACCTTCCCTTTCCTTTCTCCAAATGTTCCCATGTAGCCCTCCTTGCTTTCTTTCAATTTCATGACCTCTTTTTCATTAATTGTTACTCTATATGTGTGAAGTGTTTATCTAATTATTCTTTATCTAAAAACTTGGGAGTCAGATATCAGGGTAGGAGCATGAATGATCAGAGAACCGATGGAGAAGCAACCAGTGACATCCTCTCTTGTCGTCCATCCAAAGGGCTGAGACTTTCTCCATTCCCCACCCTAGCACTTTTTGTATCTCTCTATCTGTCCTCAGTCCTCCAAAACCTCTATGGCTAATTTTTGTTAGTAGTAGCTAGCTCCAACTTCTGATTCAAGGTAAACTTTTTTGTCATTCTCAGGAGCATCAGAGTGCAATCAAAATATCACACAACATTCCCCCATTTTTGTCTAAATAAAAAAGGGAAGATTTTAACTCTAATGCAGTAAAAACTATAGAATAAGAACAATTATTAAGTCAGAATTACATTCACAATGTAATTTGTAATGAATTTGCATTTGGCAAATTCAGAGAAAATACCTCCATTATCTATCCTATCTTGGTGAGTCCAAAGTTTTGTACCCAATTCACTTCCTATCCTAACTTGTATTACCAACCCAAACTATTTTTTTAGACCTCAAAAATTTTTCTTTTTTTTCTTTATATTTTATTTTTATTTTTCAAGAAAGGTTTTCTCTGTGTAGTCTTGGCTGTCCTGGAAGTCACTCTGTAGACCAGGCTGGCCTTGAACTCACAGAGATCTGCCCATTTCTGCTTCCCAAGTGCTGGGATTAAAGGCATGTGCCACCATCTCCTGGCTTCAACAATTTAAGCTTTTATGTCTCTCAACCTTATATAGTTTACACCTCTTTTGTGAGTTTCTTTTCTGAATTTGGTAACAAGGAAAACTGTAACTATAATCATCTAGTCTTCAACTCCATCAGAGACCTAAAAAGGATATAATATTATCTAAGTAACCAGGAAGTGCAGAGCAAACAACTTCCAAAACTATAGAAATGACAGAGACAGCTGGCTGCCTGGACAGTCACCCAAGGTTCCTCTGTAATGTTGGGGCATCCATCTTCAGCCTACAGGTTTAGAACATGTGACAGACTTTTCTGTGAAGCAGGAATTTTTAGTAAATGTCCCGCCTTGACTTAGCAAAATTCAGCAGTCACTTTCTTTTGTGTCCTACTTGTCCAATTTAGACACTTCACTGTTAGCAGCCGAGGCATGGGCAGTTTCTTGCCCAGTGGCTAACTTTTGCCACAAAGAGAGTAAACTCCATATGGAGGTTCTTCAATGCCCATCATCTTCTCTGAAGTGGATTGGTGCTGCCAGGAGCAGATGTATCTCATTGTCATGAAAAGCCTTATGGTATTAAAATATTTTAAAAGCCATATTCTGTAAGTCGTTGAAGTGTTTGAAGATTGCCTATTTATCTAAAATATATCTCTGTATGAGCTTGAAGACAAGTCTAATATGACTATGAGTTTGATTGTTACAGATGACTAACTACTAATCTCTATTTTTTACTATCATTAAGTAGTTTGTAATAATTTTCAAGGGCTAGAAATGTACATTACATTGTTAAATGAACTGCATAGGTACAATAATAAGAGTAGAAACATATATACAGTCTATTCTAACAAAAATAACCTTAAATTTGTATCAATATACATACCAATGCAAAATATTTAAGACTAGTAGTTGCTTTTTTAGTTTAAAAGTAGATTCAATAATCTACCCTTTTATCCTATCGTTCCTATATCTTTCTTTATCTTTTCAGAAGGACATCCCTAAATCTAATCTCCTTTAGCTTCCTTTAGCTTAGTTTCGTCCCTATGACCAATAACAACTTACAAACAACCCCCTAAATGATAAATATCCATAATCCACTGAACAACCAAAACCCATCCACCCCACCTTTTGGGAACATATGTATATATATATACACATATATATTCCCAAGTATAACCTTCTCAGTTTCTATAATGTTATTTGTACGTATGCTTTCAAGGCTGACAATTAGAAATTGGATAGCCAGTTGGTGTGCTCTTCCCTGGGGGAAGACTAATTTTCCTGTTTTCAGCTTTCTTTAGTTGCTGTAATTCTTTGTGTAGTGTTGAGGCCTCATGAGCTTTCCCCTTCTACTTCGGCATATCTGTTGGTATCATCTTTGCAAGCATTTTTTTTTAAATGGTGAATGAATGACTTATCAAGTACTGAGCCCATTCTTCCTAAGGTAGAAACTCCTGGCTGTAGCCTGTTATTACCAGTGTAATTTCCTCTAAGGGATGTTTCCTCTGAGAGCCTGCACTTAGGCTTATAAGCTCTATATGTGAAGATGTCCATTCTTATTTTCTTCCAAACAGCAGGATGCAAATTAACTCATAGATTGCCCAGTTTTGTAGCCAGGTGTGGTTAGGAGAGGAAGCCAGGCAGCGAGATGGCTAAGGGACTAAAGAAAGGGAAAAGAGCGACACATTCTGGTGTTCTGTCTCTCATTGCCTTGCTCTCTGCTACAGAGGGCTGAAGTCTCCAACTCCATCCAGGCTGTGGGGTGACTGTAGAGTGAGGATCATGTGCTCAAGATGAGAAGAACCAGAAAAGGGGGAGTTGTCATGGTAGCACTGGGCTGCTCATCATCTTAACCTTATGATTTAATTGAGAGGAAAAGAATAAGATTCCATCTTATTTCTGGTGTTTGTTATTATCAGGTTAATGCAGGTCTTAAATCCTGTGCTGGTAGAACACAGTGTGCTGAAGAAGCCAATTAGCTTTTCTTTTTTCAGGACACTGCATAGTTTTTAAGAGAGAATCTAAAACTGAAATCACTTCCTAGTGTCATAATTTTCATGAGAATGTATAAATAGTCCCCACCCTAGACACATGCATTTTGATCTGACTTCATAAATTAAGCTTATGTCCCTTTCATGTAAATCATATTTAGACATTTCCCCCAGAATTCTAGAATGTACCTTTAAAACATATCTGAACTGTGCACACAATGTGTGCTTCCCTTTAAAATGAATTTCCTTGCTGTGAACACACCATCCATGTAAGAGTGCTTCCTTCCTGGGCTTGCATTTTGAATTTAGAAATTCGAGCTCCACATATAAGAACTGACCAGCATGCCTGCTGTTAGCAGTTGCTTTTAGAAAAATAAACCTTTCCTTCCAGCAAGATTGAGCGCTTTAAATTCACTCAAATGGATTGGAAATTGCCCTCTTGACTAATAATACACTGGGAAATGTTCACTTAAGGATAATTGTCCATTCATTGGTAATTACCCTTACCATACACCATCTTCAAGAGTCAAAGAAATGATTGTAAAATTCTGAGAAATAGAAAAGGGAGCATTGTGCAAAAATTGTAAGCATTTGTTAAAAGAACTCTAAAGTACTTATAGGCTCCAGGTTCCCCATCTAATTGCTTCCAATCCACCGATACTAATGTGAGTTCTCATCCCTATTTGTTCCTAACACGTATAATAAACAGGATGGTCTTGTTTTCTTGTTAGATTAACATTATGTTTCTAACAACTTAGGGAAATGTGGACTTTGGCCACTTTCCTCTGCTCTATCTATGACTTTGGATCTTAGTTTTCCCTCATATTAGAAATGAAGGAAAATGTTACCCTGTGGAAGGAAGGAAGAAAAACTGTGACTGTAAAAGAATATGTACATCCTAGTAATTCCATTACAAACAACAGTGGTCATTGTTTGGAAGCACATGACTTCATCTAGAATCGTATTATAGGTGGAAAGTTAATAATATTTCTATATTGTTTTTAGTGTTTAAACCCAAAGCAACGTGGTAAAAGGATTTCAGTAGAATTTTCTCATGTTTTTCCCTTTTCAGACAGCATTAAAGAGAACACCCCAACATGTAAATTCTCAGTCTTCCCTTATTCCTTAAAGCATTTTTATAAGTCAGTTGGATAGTGTTTGCTCAGCTTGTGAATATCACTCTACTAACAAAATGTGTGAGTGTTCACTAAAACATCTCAGCCTTTGCTTTCAGAAATCAACTATATTTTACATTCTGTTTTGTTTCCAATTTTGTAAAATCCATTGAGGAGTCTATGTGAGATAACTGGGCCTCCCAGCTACAAGCAGAGCAAGATGGCATCTACAGTAGAGATCAGAAAGATACTGGGAAGACTAGAGGCCATGAACAAATTGCACTACCAAAGTTTAAACAGCGGAGTCAAACAACGTGGTGAACAACCAGTACACACCAGCATTACTGAGAACGATTGCTTGATCTTCAGGCCCCATTTTCTTTGCAGAACAGTTCTCCGGAGAATTCACAAGGGATTGGTTCAAGGTGCAGTGTGTATGGGGACTCCATGGGCTTCTTGTAGACAAGAAGTGTAGGCATCACAGCTGCTGTGATTGCCCTGGTTCTAAGGCCATACCCTGCACTGCCTCAGTAATGTGTCTCTCTCTTTGCCTGGATAAGCTCTGATGCTGTGTGACTACTTTACCATGTATGCCAGGTTGCCAGCCTGTGATGGGTGCTTCTCTGTCTGACCCAGGAGGTGTTTTTTGTCCTAAAAGAACACATACATTTTCATACAGGGAAAAATGTCTTCAACTATTTTGCAAATAAATTCCTTTCAGCTCAATTGCTAACAATTTTGCCTGTCCCAACTGTTTGTAACTATGGAGTTAGCAATATTCTTAGGGGAAAGTTTGATTTATGAATGATTGAAGGCAAATATACATACTTACATTTTCCTGCTTTTCATTTGTTAGGTTTTGTAAATCATAAGCCAACAGATATGTCAGTTGTTAATGAAGAACAAAAATCAAATATTTAGGAAACTAATGTCATAAAACTTGCAATAACTTTTGCTTACAATCATTAATTACTTATGCTCTAAATGATTTTAGAAAGTCCACCTAGAGAGTCATAAGATCTGATACGTGGACCTTAGCCAATAGCAATTATAGTTAAGAATTCAAATACACACACACACACACACACACACACACACACACACACACACACACACACAAATACAAATTTGAAATACACAAATACAGAATTGCCAAGGAGTACATCTTAAATGGACTTTCTAATCAGTAAGAAATTATTATCAAACATTCAACAATTTATATAACATCAGAAAATAACTGAGTGCATGTTTCAGTCTACCAATGAAACTATACCAACAGTTTGGGCTGTTTGCAATGGAAGGGCTGGGGCAATAGTATGGGTGGTCACAAGGACCCGAGTTCAACCCCCAGTACCCATGAAAAAGGCAGGTGCAGTGGTGTGTATGAGTAACCCCAGTACCAGGTTGGGGCAAGGAGATCATCACTGCTGCCAATTTAAATTTTAGTTCTAACTTAAGTTTTAAATTTGTCTGCTTAAATGTATCTGTTTCTTTCCATGCTGTTTCTGGTGATGGCTTCAGGGATGATTCTGTTTAATTCTAAATGATTGTTGACCCTAATGCCAATTAGGTCTGAAGCTAAAAGCAAGCTGCTAGATTCAAAAGCAGGAACATGATGTTCAAAGGAAAAAAACTGAGGAATCAAATCATTCTCAAATTTACCTACTGCTTGGCACATTTCCAATTATTTCTGTTGTCCTAACACATGGACACAATTTCACTTTCACTGACTCCTTCTTTATATGGTAATAGAGTATCTTGGAAAAATCTAAACATCTACTTGGGGTTAAAGAAAAACCCACCACTCAGTCTATAAGATCATAAATAAATTTTGTTTTTTCCCTCCATACATCACTAGTCAAAAGGTGGGAAAATCCAGAGAGAAACCCAATCCATAGCTACGGCTGGAAGAATGGGGCAGAAGAGATCACCAGTTTTTGTTTTATCTTTGTTATTTCTGCCAACCCACCAGCCCTAGCTGCTCTTGTTTCCAGACAGAAAAAGCAAGTGGAGGAAATACTTTGAAAGAAGACAGCTCATTTCAAGACCTGAGCTCAAAGGTCGCTTGCTCCCTCCCTGCTACACTGCTACACCCGCCTTAGAACCAAGGTGTCAGCCACGCTTTGAAAACAAATTCACATCAGGACTATTGTCCAAAGAGCTGACATGAAGGGACTGCATAGAGACCCCACCTTCTCCAGGACTGCATATGGACCCCACCTTCTCCAGGACTGCATATGGACCCCACCTTCTCCAGGACTGCATATGGACCCCGCCTTCTCCAGGACTGCATAGAGACTGACTCTGCCTTCTCCAGGACTGTGTGTTAGATCCGATCCACAAAGTGGTGGTCACATTCATAGGACAACAGGAAGCATGGAGTCAGTCATCTGATGGGAAGAAAATGCTCAGATATGTCCTACTTAACAGAAAGGTGCTTGAAGTCATTTCCAAACACCTGCTCAGACAAGTGAAGCTCACTCTAGATCATGGATAAAAAAGATTAAAATATAACAGTGGGAGTCTTTTATAAAATAGAGTTTATTCTAGTCTTAAAAATCATTTTGTATGTATGAAAGTTTTACCTAAATGTATGTGTGCACATGTGTACAGTTCCTGCAGAAGCCAGAAGAGGGCATCGGATCCCCTGGAACTGGAGTAGCAGAGGGTTGTGAGCCAATGTGTGGGTGCTGGGAAGTAAATTCGGGTCCTCTGCTAGAGCAGCCAGTGCTCTTACCACGGAGCCATCTCCCCAGCCCCCTGACTTTATTCCCCTTTATTAGGAAGTGGCTTATTGACACACATTTTGTGTTTGTTTGCTATGGGATGGTCTGTATGTCAAATTGCTCTGATTGGTCAATAAATAAAATACTGATTGGCCAGTGGCTAGGCAGGAAGTAGATGGGACAAGGAGAGAGGAGAATTCTGGGAAGCAGAAGGCTGAGGCAGAGAGACACTGCCAGCTGCCGCCATGACCAGCAGCATGTGAAGACACCGGTAAGCCACCAGCCACGTGGCAAGGTATAGATTTATGGAAATGGATTAATTTAAGCGATAAGAACAGTTAGCAGGAAGCCTGCCACAGCCATACAGTTTGTAAGCAATATAAGTCTCTGTGTTTACTTGGTTGGGTCTGAGTGGCTGTGCGACTGGCGGGTGACAAAGATTTGTCCTGACTGTGGGCCAGGTAGGAAAACTCTAGGTACATTTCTTTACCTTTGTTTTTAAATAGAAATGCAGTAGATTGTCATCACCTCTGTAAATAAGCTGTTTCGTATGTAGAAAGAAGCATCTATCAAGCTTAGATTATTTCCTGAAAAACATTTGAACTGAAACTGGCCCTTAAGAAAGCCCACTCCCGGCCCAATTCCTCTTGCTGTTTGGCTGTAAGGCAGCTACAGGGCAATAAAAATGGCAGGACATTAAAAAAATAAAAAGTCAAAAATCTACTTCTCTCTATCATTTATTTTGTCAGCATAAAGACATAACTTTTCTTAATTTTAAATTTCTTATTTTAAAAACAGGTAAGATGGACTTTGACTTCGAGGAGAAGTCATCAGCATAGGACCCTGCCTCCTAACAGAAACTCCAGGACTGTATGAAATGTGCAGTCACCATTCACTTTCACTTATCTGAAAGCAGCCAGCTCTGCACAGCCGTCATCCTCTCGGAACAAGCAGAAGGTCGGCTCCAGGACCGATCAGTTTCCAGCCTCCTGCTGGCTGCGCTGACACCAGGCAGAGGGGTGGGACCCAGAGTGTACAAGAGCAGCAAGTAGCAAATGAGACTTCCTGATACTGGCTTTCTAGGCTCTGAAGTGGCTGGAATTTGGACAGAGTCTGAGCTCAGGACACTGCTGAGAGACTTGTCTATGAGCCTGGGTGACGTGTTCTTGGCGGATAAGGGGCTGGAGAACAAAGGGCCAAGCTCCGGAGTCTAAGAACATCTTCTATGGGCAGCAAACGAACAGGAAAGGGGCAAGGCTGGTGACCCCTGATGTAGAGAGAAGGGGCTCCATCCTGTCGATTCATTGACTCCCCAGAATGAACTTTAGTGGGATCCTGCCTCTGTTTGACACTGAGGCCTGAGGAAGAGGGGTAGCCATTGTTAATTTCTCCCATTGGGAAGAAATTTTAGAAACACGGTAAAATTAGTAACAATGAAAGCAAAACAAAATTGATTTCCTTCCTTCTTTCCTCCCCTCTCCTCTCACTCTTTCTTAAACAGGGTCTCTCTATGTAGCCCTGGCTAGACTGTAATTCACTCTGTAGACCAGGCTGGCTTCCAACCAGAAACGATTCTCCCGTCTCTGACTGGAGTTCTGAAATTACAGGCGTGTGCTACCACACCTGACAAGACTGAAAAGTTTTTTTGCCATCAGCAGATTCCTACAGCAAAGAGCAGAAAAGGTGATTCAGAGTGAAGAAACAGACATGGGTGGAGAGCCTTAGAAACAGTAAACACACTGTGAATTTGTGGGGAGTCACATAGCGCACACCTGCGTCTGTATCCCTCTAATCTCACCCTTAGACTTTAGAGGAATCAAGTGTAAAATAGGAGCCACAGCTGCCTCATACCTCAGAGGCTTGAGGAGCCTGGAGATGCTCTGGCTGTGGTGCTCAGTCATCCCACAGAGGCTGTCTCTCATTGGGGAGGCTCCATCCAGGTAGCTGCTTAATCCCACCCTGGGCTGGATCCCTCAGCAGTCCCAATCAGGTGACGAAAAACCCTGGACAGTTCCTGAAGAGTCCCTGGTCCTTAGTCCTGGTTGGAAGCTTGAAAGTGCAAGTTCTGATATCAGAAAAGGAATTGGTAGCAGGGTAATGGGGTCAGTCGAATCCACCGTGGTCTTCCTCCTGCCACGCCCTTCTGACCTGGCTGGGTAGCCACCAGAGGGTGCATGCTTGGAGGTGGATCCTTCCACATCCCTTAAAACAATCAGGACATTTCTTCAAGTGAGGATCCCTACTCAAAAGACTCTAATTTGTAGCAGGTTGACTAAAAACGCCAGCCATCACGGCATCTTTTTAGATCTTGGATATGTAAGTGTTCTCTCTTCATTGTCCTTGAATTAGTGAAACAGATCTTTAAACACTTCGTTGAGAACAGAAATGCACTGATTACTGTAACGACCGTTACATGATAATTATGTACGTAGTAATAACTCCAGCTCTAATTTTTCCCACAGGTGGGATCAGTTCTCTACTTTCTGTAACACTGCCTTTCCTATAAAGCTGGAGGGAATAACTTCTCCCAATAACAAACAGCCGTGTGTGCCTTTTCCCGTGAGGCCGCCCTGTAGTGTGTGCCCAGAGATGTATGTGCCATTTCTGTTCCTCTTTTTCAATCATGTGAGGTCATCCTACACTTCACTTTGCAACTTTCTCCAGTCACAAATGAAGCAGATGCATTTTTAAAAAACTCTTCCTTCCACTCACTGTATAATGGTGCTGTTGCCTCTCGGCATTCACCCTGTGAAGATGTTCACACATTGCGTTGACTCTAAGCACAGTCACATTGAACACGCTGGTACCTGGGACTTGGGATTTGACTGTTTATTTGTTTCAATCTGTTATGTTAGTGGGTAGAAGACTGCCAGTCCAAGGGAAGGAAGGAACAGTGTGGAAATCGTGTTTGTCTAGTGTGGTCTTCACTTTTCAGCTTCTTGTCCTATAACAAACACATTCACCCAGTTACATATTTTCTTTCCACAGTTAGCTTTAACAGACAGCTATTGGCGTAGCAGTCTGCTCTGTGCATTTGACATGACTTTATTAACGTGTAAGTCCTGAAATGCAGGTGATTTTTTTTGGCAAAGTGTGTTATTATCCTTGTGTACAGTTTGCTTTAGAAAATCGCCTTAAAATTATATTGCCAAGTCCAATGAAAGCTGGTGACATTTTAAGGAATTTAAGACATTTTCCAAATTGCACCCTATACAGGCTGTTACAATACACCATCTCGCTGCAATGCATGTGGCCTCCTTTCACACCCCTTCACTGCTCAATAGAATGTTCAATGAATGGCAATTCCCCCTGACTCATTTCTGAGAAATCTTAACCATTTCCACTTAGGTTTAAAACAAAATACCTTTGTGTACCTGTCTGTACATAGGCTGTGTGAGTAACATTTAAAACAGACAATGAAGTGGATGCTTTCAAGCAATGGTACCCTTGCTAGGCACAGTGGCACATGCCTTTATTGTCAGCTCTCTGGAGGATCTGGGAAGATGCCAAGTTTTTTCTTTTACAGTGCGTGTTATTTTTAATGGCCTTTTGAAGGACATTAATAAAAATGCTTTAACTACAGTGGCTTTATATTTCATAAGTGATAAACAATGGAATATAGTAATTCACTACTAACATAACATTTAAACTATTTGGGATTTTATATGTTTACTAACACAGGAATGATGAAATGTTGAATATTTTGTATGTGATGTTTCCACAATAATAACTGAGTGATAGAAAAAGAGGGAGCTATGTTTGAAGAACTGATTAGAAATAGTTAGATTTTTAAAAAGCACTTGGGAAAAGCCAGAGGTCTGGTGAAGAATTGGATTAAGCCAAAACACATTATATGCATGTATGAAATTCTTAAGCAATAAAAAATAACTGGGGCAGGGGGAGGCCTTGTGTTTCTGTCCAAAGCCACTCAAAAGGCATGGATTCAGACGCCTGCACATTTTCAGTGTCTCCCATTTCATTCATTGTCCCTCTATTCATATGGTTCATGTTACTGTCAAGAGTTGGAACATTTGGTATTTTCTGTTCTGCTGAAAGGCATGAGGTAACCCACAAAACTTCACTTTGCTCCCCGAAAGCTGTGTGCCGAGGCTGCATCATGGCTCGACCAGTTTGTGTGTGTGGAAGGGCCTTGCTATGCTCCCAGCCCAGCTCTTCCTCTGAGAATCCTGATAAGCCAGCTCCTCACAGAGGATGGCAAGGAGCAGTCTCAAGAGGGAAGGCATGAGTTTCCTTGGCAACTGCAACCACGTGCAATCACCCAGAACGGCTCCTCCTACTCTTGGGTTTCCTAGGTAGCAGGCTGCATATATTTTATAAAGACAATGGGATAATGGGGTAGATATCACCTTGCTCAGCCCTGCATGGGAAAAAAATGGGCCTGCTACATTGACTTTCAACTTCAGAGACAATATGAATTGTACAAGAGAGCTGCTTCTCTCTAATTTAGAGTGGATATTTTAATTCAAGGTAAAAAAATATCATGGGTTGTCTTCAAGATTACATTAAGTTTGTGATTGGTGAACACAACTTCAACTCATTCAACTTTTCCTGTCAGTGTCTTAGCTCTACCCCATTAACAAGTTACTATGTGTGTGTGTGTGTGTGTGTGTGTGTGTGTGTGTGTGTGTGTGTGTGTGTATGGCAGGTCCCCTGGGACTCTGTCACCAATGTGGGAAAACTCAGCCTTTTTATGACATGGATGAGACTCATTTTTCCCAAACTGACTATAATGTGCCCATAAGCTCAAAGCGTCCAAACAAATTTGTCTCTAAAGCCAAAAAACATAAGGGCATGGATAATTTTATAACAAAAAAGAAAGAAACATTGAGAAAATTGATTACACACAGCCAATACTCACAGGAGGTGATTTTTTTTCTGGGCATAGAGAAATCTTAGAGAGGCTAAGTGAATATATTTACATTATGCAGACTCCTCTGATTTTTCAAACACAAAAACTCCGAGACAAAATTAAAGAGCAAATGTGCATTATTAAATGTGGATTCAACCCATGCAAAATGTTCTGGCTAATTAATAGTCTTTTCAAGTCAAATATTGTTTTAAAATTATCGTGCAAACTTCTTTAAATTCTTAATTTCATGTAATAGGGACTCCTATTCTCTCATAAGGCAATTAAGTATGATTATCTATTGAATTGCACACAAAGAAAAATATAATTTATCTGTAATTAATCAGCTCCAAAGCCTTGAATTGTAAATTATGCACAAGCCGAGGAGTCCAGCGTACATTGTTTGAAAGTGTTTTTGCTAACACTGAACAGAACACCATTACAGTTAGAATCTGATGGGAGAATGTCACAGATGCTCCTTTGAATAACTCTCTGGCAAGCTAAATCAGTAGTTGCTGAGTATGGCGGTCTTTGCCATTATTTCCTGAACTTTGGAAGTGGAGGTGGAGGGGAGCAAGGAGTTCAATGACAGCCTTGCCTACATAATGAGTTCAAGCCCACCTGGACTACATGAGCCCTTGTCTCTAACAAACAAACAAAAAAATTATATGTAAAAATACATACATTCATTATAATAAAATCTGATATACTTTCAACAAAATGTGGGACATATTTTATACTGATTTCTCAAATAGAATTATATTTAACCTTCCCTAGTTCCCTCTGTGTTGTGTGCTTACATTCTATTTGCTTCATTGTGCTATAGGATTGGAACTTTTAATGCACCAGAATCTATTTTCAGATCAACATATGCAAGGTTACATATATTTTAATGTTTCATATTCTAGTATATGAATTTAACATGTTCCTTTGTTTCCTCTGGTACCCCACTCACTTTCTGTCAGCTGTGTGTGAACGAACATGCATGCCCATGTGCACGTGCACATATTTCTTCCTTCTGTTCAGGTGCTTCCGAACAGCGGAGCTGAGGGACTTGAGAATTCTCATGAAGTGATCGTCAGATTGCAGTAACAGACTACACATATGATGATGGTACTACAGGCTTCCACGAGGAATTTCTCATTAGTGCAGAGTGGAGGCCCAGCACACCCCATCTGCAGGCTCACTCCTCTCTCTGTGTCCATTTGTCACTTGAGTCAAAGCATCCTTCCTTAGCCCTCCTCTTATTTCCAGTGACTTCCCTCCTCCTTGGAATTCTACCCTTCCAAAGCAAGGGTGCCATAGCACAAATGACACATACTGATTTAGTCTCCCTGCTTTCCGTTTAGCTGTCTGGTTGGTTGGGGGTTAGTGTGTTTTAAGCATCAAATATTAATTACTAATATGTTGAACATTCTGTTGCACTTTCTGTTTTATTTATGGTATGACTTTACAAGGCAATTACGTTTCCCTCATTATAGCTTGGTTTAGGTTGGCTGGTGGTTAAACTATGTTTCATTTTCCTTTTAGCTCACAAGGTCTTTTCTATTATCCTTAATGATGAGCCGTGAACATATTACAAAACGTACAGAAATGAACAACAACAAAAACACTTGCTAACTTCTGTTTTGATGGTGTGGAAACAGTGATTTTTCTGAGGAATTACAAAATTATTTTTTGTTTTTGGCTGGTAGCTCTTCATTTTGCAGTGCAGTGATTCCAATCAAAGAATGATGGAGAGATTTACGTCCCTGCTATAGGACAGTTAAAGTAAAGCTTAGGATGAATAATGCTAAAATCAAAGCCAGAGTTCTCACAGTATCTTGAGTACATGTCTAATTTTTAAATGTTGTGTTTTCTTTATTATTCCAGGGGAGCATAATACAGCGCACAGATCGGGGCGAGGAAACACCATTAGGAGTCAGTTCTCTCTTATTGTGGGTCCTGGGGGATCCAACTCAAGCTGTTCCGCTTGTGTGGTACCAGCTCTTTTACCTCACCACACCGTCTTACCATCCATACTCATTTAATTTTAGATACTTGGTTTATGTCCGTGTTACATTTAAGAAAATGTAAAACACGTTTCAACTTCTCTGTGACATTAATTTGATAAACAAATAGATCACGGTCATCTAATGTTGCAGACAGAATGCTGCTTAAATTTTGTCACAGGGGGAAGATATAAGCAATGCCTCCTAAGGTCCCAGTGACAAAGAGGTATGATTCTGCCGAAGTTCACTCTGGGGGATGAGTGAGTTTATTGGGCTTCCTTAGAGGGCTGGAGTAAGCTTTTCAGCTTTTCAGCTCACCCCTGAAAAGTCATCCTAGAAACTCCTTACTGGGCAATGACAGTGTCTCTGTAGCCCCTGCCCCCAGTCTTTCCCCACCTCTATACTCTAGCCCCTCCCTGAGGGTGATTAGGGCAAAATTGCATACAAGTGTTGTGGAGCCTCTGGATACTCAGGTTAAGTCCCAGGACCTTCCTAGCCCACCATGAAGGGTGCAAACAGTTAAGAAGCCCAGCTGGGATGACGTTTTGCAAGTGAGCACAGCTGAACACCCCATGATGGTGGTTCTGGGAGGATAGCAATGAGTCAAGTGTACCACAGAGTTTCTCGCTTGGGTGTCTCCTGCCGTGTTCTTCTAATACAGAGTGCTGCTGGACCATGTTCCTTGTGCATCATGTCATGGCTGTTCAACCAAGCCTGGGCCTTTTTACCCCTTTTCAGTAGAAACGCTGCTGTAGTTAAAACGGGAAGAGTAAAAGTCTCAACTCACATGTATAACTAAGGCCGGTGTCTATAGGAAGCTTGGCCATGTAGTTTGGAAGTGGAAACTGGAAATTTCCTAAAAGAAATAAACAGCATGGCTGGGAGACTGCTCAGCAGTTATGAGGTCATGCTGCTATTCCAGAAGACCCAAGTTCAGTTCCCATCACCAGCGTCAACTGTCTCAATACTGCCTATAACTCAGTCTACAAGGCATCCCACACCCAAGGCCTGCAAGGACTCCTACACTCACGTGGGCCTGTCCACGTTCTCCAACTACACCTACACTCATATGGTTCCTACACACACACACACACACACACACACACACACACACACACACAAAGTAATAAAAATAAGTCAATGTGGTGATATATTGTATACCCTAATAAAATTTGCCTGAAGATCAGAAAACAGAACAAGACACCAGATTAAACATAGAGGCCAGACAGTGGTGGCACATGCCTTTAAACCCAGCACATGGGAGGCAAAGATCTAGATCTCTGCGAGTTCAAAGCCACCCTGAACTACATGAGATTGACTCATTCTAGGAGAGAAACAGAGCCAGGCAGCAGTGACACACACCTTTAATCCTAGCACTGGGAAGTACACATGCCTTTAATCCCAGGAAGTGATAGCTGGGCGGAGAAAGGTATATAAGGCATGAGGAGACAAGAACTAAAGGTCCCTTTCAGCTAGAGGCTTTTTCGGCTGGAGCCTTTTAGGTGAGGACTCAGAGATATTCAATCAGAGGATTCATGGAATTGGCAAGGTGAGCTATGGCTTGTTCCTTTGACTCTCTGATCCTTCAGCATTTACCCCAATGCTGGCCTCGGATTTTTATTATAAGACCATTTAGGTAATTTGTGTTACAAATCAACCAACCATGCCACCAGAGAAACAATATTCAATTCCAAAGCTTATTGAGGTACATAAAACATCTTTTGTGACTCTAGTCTTTTGTGCATCAAATGAGATGATTATGTGTGTATATGTTTATATATGAACATATATGTATATATATATGTTTATAGATATTTATAGATATATATTGTTTATATGGTAGATTACATTTATTAATTTTCATATATTGAACCAGCCCCCTTTCTCTGGGATAAAGCTTACTTCATCATGGTGGATGATGTTTTTGATGGGTTCTTAGATTAGGTTTGTAAGTATTTTATCGAGTATGTTTGCATTTATTTTCATAAGGGAAATTGTTCTGTAAAAAAAATCTAGAAATCTGAATGACTATGGGATACTTTCGATGTTGGTATTTTAAAACATGTTCTTTGGAATTATAAAGGTCTGCATATCAGCTTTGTATCCCCAGGAATGATGTTCTTTCTCGCTGGGGGAAACAGATTCACTCTCACATGCCCTTGGTGTCTACAAGATCACATAAAAGCAAAACTTAGTGCTCATCTTTCCCTCTGCCAAACCATTAACTGTTGGTTTTTCAATAAATTCTTAAACTCATTAAGTTCACATTAAACAATGACACAGCAATATAAAGCATTTTTATTTGGATTGCTGTTTGCTTAATTAAAGGTCATAATAAATTGCCATATATATCAGTGAAAATAACACATCATAATCTCTTCCTTATACACCTTATGAAATCGATCTTTAATGAAGGGAACAAATATCACTCAATTATCAAATATGGTTCCTCAAATCTCTCTGTACTTGTCCCTCATCAAATAGTGTACATATAAGAACAGATATAGGTCCTATGATTATAGATGACAAACTGTAATGATGTCATGAACAAGCATGAGGGTGCGATCAATATCTCACATGGCATGTTGCTGCTTTCTCTCTCTCTGATCTCCATCTACATTTTACCATATGTTTAAATATTTTTTAGTTTTTCCTGTAAAATTGGTAAATAAGTGATAACATTTTATAGACAATCTAGTGGAATGTATTGATTTTATTTAAGACCATGTTTCCAAACCCACTTGTGCTGTCTGTGTGACTGTAGTGACTCAGTTTCTCTGTTGTACCAGGCATTAATGTGAAAGCACACTGTAAGCTATGAGAGTGGGCTGCTATTCTTTCTTTTTAAACAGATTTCTTTACGTGTTAAGTGTTTGCCTGCCTGCATGTATGTATGTGTACCATATGTGTGCCATATGTATAGATGTTAGAAGAGACATCAGATCTCCTAGAACTAGAGTTACAGATGTTCGTGAGCTACTATGTAGGTGCTTGGAACCAAATTCTGGTATTCTAGAAGAACAGCCAGTGCTCTTAACCACTGAGCCATGTCTCCAGCCCCAGCAAATGTTGCTTTTATTCAATGTATAAAACCATTTATCGCTTTTATTTTAACTTAATTTTAATTATTGGAGCTTTCCCTATGATCACCACCACACTGGCATCTTTTATCCTATGTCTGACCTATTTTGTTCCTTTGAGCTCCTTTATATTTATCTGTGGATTTGTGGTTCTTTATATTGTATATATTAAAGGTGTGTAGACAAAGACACATGCATTCTTCCATCTTCTGGTCTGACATCCGTTGGTGAAGAGCATCTGTGAACTTTCCAAGAAGTTTTAATAAATATGTAGCCTGTGAGTAGGAAGCTTAGTGCAAAGAGGTTATCTTTGGTTTCCTCTTGCAGGGCTAATCATGTTGAGGCTCTACCCACAGGCAAACAAGAAAGTCGGTGAAGACAAATAGGATATGCCTATACATCTTCCTGTTGGAAGCCTGACATAGGAAAGTTAAAAGCTTTGTGAAAGCCAGCAATGTTTGCTTTGTACTGGATGGCTGCCAGCCACCCGCCAACTGCCCCGTGTCATAACAATCTCTAAATCTCAGAAATTAGGCGGGGTTCTTCAGCAGCCATTGTTATGTTATTTGGCATTGTCTTCTCACTATTGAACAAGTCACCTCCCTGCAAACTGTTTAGGTATAGATTTGTCTATGCATGAATGTAAAAACCATACTTACCAAGGTAATCAAAACATTGTGGGGGTCTTAGTTTTACCATCAGCACAGAAAACTGAGTCTTGCTTGGGCTTTACTCTCCTAGGCCACAATTTTCTTTCTATAAAATATTATTCTATTCAATTGCATGATGTATTAGTTAGGGATCTCAAGAGTAACAGAACTTATAGAATGAATCCTCCTCTTTTCTCTCTCTCTCTCTCTCTCTCTCTCTCTCTCTCTCTCTCTCTCTCTCCATATATATATGTGTGTGTGTGTGTGTGTGTGTGTGTGTGTGTGTATTTATTGGATTTATTGGAATGACTTACAGGCTGTGGTCCAGCTAATCCAACAATGGCTGGCTATGATTGGAAAGTCCAAGAATCCAGAAGACTCCACAAGGCTGGGTGTCTCAGCTGGTCTTCAGTATACACTGAAATGCCAAAGAAGTAGGCTCTAATGCCACTGAAAGAATGAACTTGCAAGCAAGGCAAGAGCAAACAAAGACCAAAATCTTCCTTCTTCCACGTCCTTATACAGGCAGGCTTCTAGCAGAAGGTATGACTCAGATTAAGGGTGTCTTCCCACCTCAAGATACAGATTAAAGGCGTGTCTCAAAGGTCCAGATCCAGATTAGAAGTAGATCTTGCTACTTTAAATTAAGCAATAATCCCTCACAGGTATGCCCTCCATCTTTGGATTTTAGTTAATTCCAGATGTAGTCAAGTTGACAACCATGAATAGCTATCACACTTGGTTAGGTGCATAATTTGGGTTGGCATTTGGATTAACATTTCTGTAGCATAAATTCTAATGGGTCTTAACAATAAAAGCCCAGAGGTAAATGATGAAAGATCAGAGAAACAGCAGCCAGTCACTAGAAAGACTTCTTACCCCTTGAAATCTTCAGACTGAAAAGGGTCAATCTCCTATCTCCACCCCACCTTATCATTTCTTCTCTCTGCTCAGCCATATCACTTCCTGTTTCCTCCTTCCCAGTGCTGAGATCAAAGACATGAGTTCTCAAGGATTAAAGGTGTGTGCCACCACTGTCTGGTCTCTAGTGGCTAACTCTACACTTTGATCTTCAGTAAAGCTTTATTTGTTAGAGCACAAGCAAAATATCATCACACATTTCACTTCAGGCACATGTGTTCCAGTCTGAAATCTCATGTTATATAGTATCTTAATCACACACTTTAAACTTTTCAACTCCAAATGTCAGAATCAATATAAAAGAATTTAAATCATGTTGAAAGTCAGATGTCTTTTTTTAACCCAAAGGGAAAAGGGAAAATGGAGTCTGGGGAGAGCTACAGAGACTTCATTAAACATTGCCTTCATGCTTTGTTCATCCACTAAATCTCCAGAAGGCAGGGGCAGGAATAGCAATTAACACAGTCAATATTCCCTAGGATCTTCATAGACTCTGCTCCTCTTGGCCTTTCACCCCTGAATCACAAATATAGAGATTGGACCTAGAGGGGATTGATTGGCAGTGTATAACCTGTCCCATCTTTAATCCTCATTGTATTCTCTTTCCTCTCCCCCCATCTGTCATCTATCTATCTGCCTGTTTATCTATCTATCTATCTATCTATCTATCTATCTATCTATCTATCTATCTATCTATCTATCTATCTGCCTATCTATCTATCTATCTATCTATCTATCTATCTATCTATCATCTGTCTTTCTACTTATTTATCTATTCATCCCTACCTCTCTTTCCTTCCTTTGAGGCTTTATGTAGAAATGCTTCAGCTCTCCTGGGTCATATAATTAATGCAATCCAACAGAATGTTTAATGTGGGAGCTAATAACAAAGAATAGAACTCAACAAGCCAACTTCAAATCCTATGTGGTATGATTGTCAACTGGAGGCTTTCAATCATCAGGTGGGTTATCTTTTGCTTCATTCCCAACATCCAATCAGTTTCCATACCTGCTGATTAAATTGCATCATTATTCTTCATTTGTTCTTTCCACTTTCTATTTTTACCGCTGGCAATCTTGCTGAAGTTATATTTACCTCTTTCTGTGGTTTTACTAATTATATCTTGTATAGCCTTCCTTCTCCTGATCCCCCACCTTTTTTGCCCCCAATACAGTCACCAGTCTGCTGCCAATCTGCTGCTGCTGGTTTTCTCCAGCCTAATCATGCTATGCGCTCATGCTTAAAAAACCTCAAACATTGCTTAAATTTTTCTGAAAACCATCCTACCATTTCGCTCTGATGGCAGTGAGATTGAAAAGCAGAAAATTCTGCTGCACAATAGCCGTGTTGTGAGGGATCCAGAAATAAAACCTGAGAGTTGTGTTCACCTGCCGCATTTGTCTTTCTGTGGTACCATCAGGTAACTCACTTTTCACAATCTCATAACTTAAAGAATGTTCACTGCCCATGTGCATAACATTACTTCCCCCAAACTCGAATATTAAAAACCATCAGTACCTGGCATGGGAAGAACTCTTTAAAACTGTAAAATTTGTTTCCTCCCACCTTGGTGGTTCTCTGCAGAAGCCAAGTGGCCTTTAAGAGTTCACTTTAAAGTAGATCACTCTTCTAGAAGAAAGACATCATTCCTATGAAAGGTGAATGAACAAATCAACAGTAATTTCATGTTTACATTGAAGATGAGTGAGCCTCATCAAATATAAATCTTTACCCAATTTCAGAAAAGACACAGGCATAAAAGCACAAGATATGCCACATTTGGTTTTTACTAAGAATAAATTACCTGTTTTATTAATATGGCAATCTTTTTTTTTTTTTTTTTTTTTTTTTTGTTTTTCGAGACAGGGTTTCTCTGTGTAGCTTTGCGCCTTTCCTGGATCTCGCTCTGTAGCCCAGGCTGGCCTCGAACTCACAGAGATCCGCCTGGCTCTGCCTCCCGAGTGCTGGGATTAAAGGCGTGCGCCACCAACCGCCCGGCAATGGCAATCTTTTTTATAAAACATTTTAAAAGTGTGGAGTTTAATACTATTTTTCTTTGCATGGCACATTTTGAATCATTGCAATCATCTAAAAATATATTTTTTTAATTTTACTTTTTATTCAGTTTGTTTTTGACAATTTTACATATGCATATAATGCATTCTGAGTTTTCTCCCTACCCAGCTCTTCTCTGCTTCCTCTCACTCCTGTCAGCACCACATGCTCCCTATCAGTTCATTTCCCAGATGGTAACTGTGCCTCAGCAACAGGGTCTTATCATCTAGTTCTGGTGGGCAACCAAGCCGAATGACAAGCGCCCATGCTGTTTTATTGGCCTCTGGAGGCTCCCTGACCAACAACTTGTAAGGAGGTACCTGACATTTGGGGGACGGTGGCGTTTAAATAACACAGCTTCTGGGAACAGTTTTTCCCAACCCTGCAGGATATCTCCTTTCAAACTATTTTTAAAAATAAATTGTATTTTTAATTTGGTTACAAGATAGTAAGTTCCACATGTCTTTTTCATACCCTATTTGTTTTGGTTGACACAGTCTCTCCCCACCTGATCTCTCCTATACCCCATTCTCACAGTGATGCCTTCCCTTCCCCCACTTCCTCAAAGCATCCCCTTCCCAATGGCTTTTTTCTGGAGTTCTGGCTTCTACAGGAACTTCCCATTGAACACACAAAATTAAAGATGTAAAGCTAAGATTCCACATCTGGGAAATGTGATTTAAGTTCCTTGTGAGAAATTGTTGAGAAACCTTGCAAGTTTGAGACTGTTTTGTCCATAAATTACACTTTTATATAGAGAAAAATTTTTAAAGTGCTACCATTTTCTAAAATACATTAGGTTAGATTGTCAGTAGTCATTTAAAGATATTAGTTCTGAAAATTATCAGTCCCATATAGTTTAATGGCCTAAGTATGGTTGGACTTGAGGAAAGGGTCATTCCACAGGAAGGGTCTATGAGAACACCCAGTTCTCAGCACAAAAGCTGCGACACACGTCACCTTGGCAGGGGAAAAATCTGGATGTGACATTTTGCTGAGGTCTCTCACTGGACCCCATGTTGTGGAGCCTGTCTCTAGCTGTCGATACTTCATTTATAAAATGACACAATTCAACTGTTTTCTCGATAATCAATTTGTCATTGAATGTTATTCTATTATTAAACAGCTTTTCCAATGGTTCCTTCATGAAAAGCAGCTTGAGAGGGAATAAGAATGTTAATACACATCAAGTGGCAAGTTGAGCACTATGGTGAGAACAGTCTTCTGCCAGATGCATGTAGTGTAAGGAATGAACTTCAGTGAGAAAATGTTGACTAGAGAATCAGAAAAGTCACATTCTAAGCCTAGGAAGTGTGATCCACACTTGAGATGCTTCTGTTTATGAATGACACCACACGGGCCTCAAAGTGCTAAACTGGTTCTTGGTTTCAAGTCAGCAGAACAAAATAAAGGAGGAGTGACTGAAAATAGCAGTTGATCATTTCCCTTCCATTTGAACATGTTTCCACTGAAAGTGAAGCTGGAACTTATTTTAGATGTCTAAAAATGTGTTCTTTTTACTTTCCCAGCTGTAGTTCTAATCCCCATCAATCAAATACACACCAGTTGAAAATTCTTTTTTTTTCCTTTTCTTTTTGCCTGCTCTAGTGAAAACAGTATTTGCCTTTCATGGGGCCCCATTTCAGCACCCATGAATTGGACTTTCAAAAAAAAATAATTTCTTTCCCACTCTCTCTTACCCTAAATCTGCATTTGCCTTACTCGGAGGACCTGAGTTCATTTCCCAGAATCCAGGTCAGGTACCTCACAGCTACCTGGAACTCTATCACAGGGGGGATCCAATGTTACCTTCTAGCCTCCACCAGTCCCAGTCACACACATACATACATACAAGCAAAACACTCACATAAAATAAAAATAAATTTAAAAAACAAGCAAGTCACTGTGTCGCTGTATTTACATTTTCCAATGCATTTTCCCCTTGTTTTTCTGACTCACAGCCAGTTTTGCAGTATTTGATCAGAGAAAGTTTCAGAGAGAGTCTCTCCTACCTATCATTTTCTTAATTAAATCTCAGTTTGGAGCAAATGAAAAGGCCATTAATTCATGTTATCATTGCATCAGTTTTGCCTATGTGAAAAGTTACAGAAATTTGCACAGGATTGCTATAGCCAGTTCGTGGAGATCCAAGGAGCCTTGTTTCCACCCAGTGTCTGGTGAGAACCAGGTTCTGATCTTCCCAGGGCTCTCTGCTTTGACTCTTACCTCAGAAGGAGTGGGGAAGACCACAACTTGGAATCATCTCCCGGGGCACTGCACCCTTGTGGCCTGAGAGAATATCACTTTGAAAATAAAAGTTTCAGCATTGGAATTTGGGGAAACATTTTTTCCGTAACTACCCTAGTTTGCTCTCCTGTTGCTGTGATAAACTTGGGAGGGAAAAGTTTATTTGCTTTGCACAACCCAGTCATAGAGCATCACTGATGGAAGTCAGGGCGGGACCTCAAGAGAACCTGGAGGCGGACACTGAAGCCGAAGCCCTGAAGGAACTCTGCTTCCTGGCTTGCTCCTCATGCCTGCTTGCTTGAGCACCTAGGACCACCAGCCCAGATGTAGCATCTCCCACAATGGGTGGATTCCTCTACATCAATCATTAACCAAGAGAATGCCCCGTAGATTTGTTCGCAAGCCAAATGAAGGTGTTTCCTCAGCTGAGGGTCTTGCTTGTGTCAAGCTGAGAAGAAATAAACACAGTCACACAGGAAGCATGTTGTGGACAGGCAACTTCGACATTTGAACTTACATCTGAATACATACTTTATGTTATTTTTAAAAACATGATCCTGAGAGAAAAATTTAACCACAGATCACAATCTGTGTACACTTGGGTATAGCTTTGTATATGATTTGTGACATTTTATATTTATCACAGCCAGGTCTTCACTTTCTTTGCTGTATCCATCTATCTCAATGCCATTTCTGGATGTGGTGGTTTAAAGAACAATTTTCAGTATTTATGCATGCACATTGTTTTTTATTGCTTACATTTTTAATGTTGTTAATCGTTTATCCGTTATGTTGATCTGGCGCTTTCTATGTCTTAAATACATGCTAATCACTGAAATGGCTCCTATAACTAGAGTTAGGAAATAAAGTGAGTTGTTCTTTGTCTTCACATCTGACTTTTGAGTTCTGTTTGCATAATTTTAGCAAAATGCTATTCTAGACTATGGGAGGCCTGCTTTAGAAAGGATGCCAAGAGTTCTCTATGTAATTGTCAAAAAAAAAAAAAAACCCAAAAAACAAAAAACCCAAAGCATCTTTTGATGACTCCATTCATGTGCCCCCAACCAAAGTATTCTGTTTTTATCACTAGATGTCTATCCTCAAATGTTAGAAATTCTTTGGGGTTTTTTAAAATTAATTTTATTTTAGAATGGAAATTTCTATCGTATCAAGGTGCATTAGCTCTTAGAATATACCTGATATGGAATGATCATCAACAATAATGAGCAGCCAGCTACAGATGTGTTAGTTTGCACAGCAAAGTCTATGGGGAAATAAAACCATTGCTCCATGCCCTTTAAAACATAGGTACATATAAGACCATGTGATTGTGTTCAAATCAGTTCTTCTATGCAGGAATGATCTACATTTAGGCTTCTTTATTCAAAAGACTTTTAATAGTTTTTAAAGCATTCATTTATTTTGCATTTGTTTGCATGTGCCTACATGCATCATGGTGCTCATGTGGAGGTCAGAGGAGAACCCTAAAACCTTAAAATAATTTGCCAGAATTATGTATAAAGCCAGTCACTTGGAATAATGATACTGCACATTTAAGATGTAACCTTCTAGGGAGGAAGAGAAGCAGCAGCAGCTAATTGTGGGCACCATATTTTAAGCTTTGCTCTTCGTGGAATTTTATAGAATGTGTCCATTAAAATCACTCTTGCCCTAGTTACAAGCAATCTGTTTTCTATGATTTATTTTTTTCCTTCCTCTTGTCTTCTCAGCTCTTATATCAGCGATTAACACTATCATCAATTCTTTTTCTTTCAACACATTGATTTAATTTAGCATGTGCTGTTCCCAGCTGCATAGTTATTGGTAAAATTTTGTAGATCATTCATGGTTTATTTTGATACTATGCAACTGGTAGACAGTCTGCTCTCTGTGTGTTTCCTTTGAAAGTGAACTCCCAGAAGTCTTACTTGTCAACAAACTTTTTTTCCCAACATTATGCCTAGCATTCTAAAACTGTTTTTCATGGAAATTTGATTTTAGGGGTTAAAAAGCAACATAGAAATCTCTATTAGATTGTTCACATGATTTAGTAACAACAGATTTTAGTCAACTACGTAACAGAATAACTTGTTCCTTTTAGTGTGTTATTTCGGTATCAATATTTTTAAGGTATTATTTGCAAAACCCGACTAACTTATAGGATTTAAAAAATACATAAACTATTTTTATCATTAAGCCAAAGAATAAAGAATGAGCTGATACTGTGTATGCTTTGTAGATAGATTATGTCTAATTTAAAAGATTGCTCTGTGGGACTAACGGAAAGACTAAAGCATCTGGTTTATGGGAGCTTGGAAATTGTTTTTGTCATTATTAAAGCAAGGAAAAACCAGATGGTTCAACAGGTAAAGAACTTACAGCCAAGACTGGTGATCTGAGTTCCAGCTCCTGGACTCACAGAGTGAAAAGAGAGATCCTTCATGTTGTCCTCTGACCTTCCACGAATGTACCACAGCATGCATGCCCAAACATATACAAATAACACACATAATAAATATAATAAAATATTTTAAAAAGACTATTTGGTATCAGTCGCTTTTTAAATACATCCTGAGTCATGCAAATTTGTTGGTGTTTAAAGAAAGGAGTAGAAGGAAAAAGAAACAGAGAATTCAGAAACCTTAAATTTCATCCTAATCAACAGTTTAAACTTAGCTTCTCTTTTCCCCTTTCCAACAAATAAGGAAGTGTCTGACAAGTGGCTCGCATACAGCATTTTATGTTGCTTTCATTTGCTAACAGGAAGCCCTATTTAAACACATCTTGACTTTCACTGGGGCCAGTAAGAGAAAAACCCGGAGTAAGGGGTAGAGAGGAAAAACACGCAAGTCAGGATCTTACGTAGAATCCTAGGTTTATCTTGAGAATTAAGAAGAAACAGGAAGAGAGAAGATAGAGAAAATGGCCATTATAAAGGAGTAAGTGAACTGATAAGGAAAGCGAGTAGAGTTCAAACACTTCATGTATCCTAGTAGAACACTGAGATAACCGGGAGTGAATAAACAGATAAACGCTCCCTTAACCCGGTAAAGCAAATGCACAGTGATGTGACCTTACTTAGATTTTAAGACAGAGTCTAAATGCCTGTTTCACCCTGGCTTTAAAGTTAAGACCCTTCTGCCTCTGTCTTCTGAGTACCAGGACTTAAAAGGCTGTGTGAGCCACCAATGTGGATAAAACCAAATTTCTCAGAGAATTAGTAACTTACTTGAGCTCATGTTACTCATAGATGGTTAAAGCAAGAATTAAAGAAAACAATAATAAAAAATAAAAGCCTTTGAATGTCCCACACATCCCATGTTGCTGCTACAAAGTGCAGGATAGAGAATGTGGAGAAGAAACGTAGACAAAAGTTTAAGCAAAAGCCACCTGTGCAGCACCCCCCTGTACATGCATGCTGTGGTCCAGTCACAATCGAGCCTTTCTCTTATTCTTAACAAAGTACAGGGCAGATTTAGAAATTAAGAACCGACAGGATGGTGCAAACAGTTCTACTGCTGTAGGGTTTTTGTTTTTGTTTTTTGGATTTTTGTTTATTTGTTTGTTTGTTTGTTTGGCTTTTTGTTTGTTTTTTAAATTTTTAGCTGCATTTATTTTATGCCATAAGTGTTTGTTTCTTCCGGGATGTTACTCTTTTTCTGTGCAGCCTCCTCTTCTGGCTTTGGAACAACTGGTTCCCTTTCAATGAAGATAGTCTCCCTGTGGCAGGGGAGCTCAGTTACAGGTTAATCTGCTATAAGCTCTGGGAGCTCATCTACAAATCTTAGATGCTTTGTTCGTCTAGATATAGTCAATGACTACAGAGCATCTACATTTAAACCTTTACATTCAGCATCACATTCTGCATTTTTAAAGCATATGCAGCAAAATTTCAGCCCTCTTTTTGGGCCTCCAACTGTGTGTCCAGCCCACTCTTTGGCCTGGGTGCACCTACCAACTCCACCATTATACTCAGGGACCACACATAGGCTTTTTTTTTTTTTTAAACTGACGTTCTTCAGATTTTTGATGCCTTTTCGGATATGAGAACCCATGGTAGCTTGGGCTGTTTCAAGGGTGTTCTTGAAGTGCACAACAAAGATTCGAATATCTTGATTTACACAATTGTGTAGGGTTTTCTGGGTCAAAAGAATAGCAAACCACCTTCACAGGTCACCTCGGGCCCAAATAACAAGAGCTCTACTCCAGTATCACAACTTTTTCTCCTAAATTGAAGACTACAGACTCGATATTAGAACTACCTACCATGCTACAGGTGGCCCAAAGAACAAACAGTACCCATCCAACCATCTAGCTCATCGTCACAATCTCTTGCATCCCCATTGTGTTTTCTGTGTCTTGGTGAAAATCGTTTATTTGGTCAATTAGAACAAATGTGGGCCTCGGGTTGAATTACGGTATTAACATAAAGATATGTGTTAATACCAGATTTTTGAGATGTCAGACTGTATTAGTGGCATATTATATTCACCTGTGCCTCTCTTACTCACTGTAAAACATACTGTTTCTGCAAAGGAAAACAAGTGAAATATACAGTCAATATCTTTTAGTTAAAGTGACAATTAAAGAGTTAGTATTGATAAGTCAGTCATTGTGTGATAGAAATTGCTTTATGCACTTTAATTTATCTAATCTCCATGTTATTGGGTCTTTCAAATAAGAAAGTCAAGGCAGATTGACTTTAAGTAATTTAAGGACAAAGTTCTCAGAAGGGGTTAGTGATCCGAGACTCCTTTGAGGGTCGAACAACCTTTTCACAAGGGTCACCTAAGACTATCAGAAAACAGATATTTACATGATGACTCATAACAGTAGCAAAATACACTTATAAAGTAGCAACGAAAATAATTTTATAGTTGGGAGGTTACCTCAGGATGAGGAACTATATAAAAGGGCCACAGCATTAGGAAGGCTGAGAACCACTGCCATAGGGAGTTGACTCCTGTGACTTTGTGCCGGGCAGAGTGCATTTCAGATAATCAGTATGATCAGGTGCCATGTGAAAATTCTACCTGGTGGCTTTCAAGTTACACCTCTGTGCTAAAACTCTGAGTTGAATAAACATATTAATACTGCAATGATCTCTAATTCAATATACTGAGATATCACAGTCTTGCACGACTTTTCTGGCATGAAGTCTTACATCCAGCCTGTGACATATGGAACAGTACTTTCAGCTCAGACTTTTTTGCACAGCTCCATGATCCACTGGAATGTTAAGAGTAGGACATGTGTCAGCCTTCTTCATTTCTGTTCTCCTCTTGTCCACAGCAGCACCCACAGAAAAGTGTATATTACCTTACTTTATGTATGTTGCATGTGTGTGTTGTATGCACAAGTGTGCAGTCATGTATATATGAGCAAACACATATGTGCAGATGTCTACACTGGGTGCTAACATCAGGTGTCTCCCTCATCGCTCTACCTTTTTTTTTGAGACAGGCTCTCTTGCTAAGTGCTGCCTTCACTAGCTGGCCAGTGAACCCCTGGGATCTACTTGTCTCTGCTCTCCACTTGTACCTCAACACTGGGATACAGACATAAGACACTGAATATATGCTTTTTTACAGGAGTGCTGGGAATCCATACTTAGGCCTTCATGCCTTGGCAGCAGGCTTCACTCACTGGGATATTTTCCCAGCCCAACAGCTCTTTTATTAAGTAGGAAACAATGAATGAACTATTCACATGAAACAGGTGGGAAATAAACCACACAATATGCTCTCCTATCTGGTCACACAAGTGACAAAGTGAAGGAGGAGAAGGAGGAGAGGAAGAAGAAGAGAAGAAGAGAAGAAGGAGGAGAAAAAGAAGGAGAAGGAGGAGAAGGAGGAGGAGAAAAAGAAGGAGAAGGAGAAGGAGGAGAAGGAAGAAAAGAAGAAGAAGAAGAAGAAGAAGAAGAAGAAGAAGAAGAAGAAGAAGAAGAAGAAGAAGAAGAAGAAGAAGAAGAAGAAGAAAGTACAAAGGAGACTTTTTTATATGCATTTCAGCCACCCAGGGGAACTAAGTCCATAGTATTTCTGAGTCATCCAGGAATAGCTGGCATCTGCCCCCAGAGCAGTCACAGAACAGATCCCCACAGGTATCACAATGGGGGGAGGTTGGGAGCATTCTAATTTCAGAGGAGCAGACTCTCCAGCTCTTTTCTGTCTCCTGTGGTCCCTCTGAGGAAATCTGTTCAGAAAGCATATGGAAAGAGCTGTTGAGTCAGAAAGCCCCCCCCAGCGCCCCCCCACCCCCGGGGCGGCCCCTCCCCCCCCCGCCCCCATCGCCTCCTACCCACCATTTCTGCTTCTCCTGTCCTCCCAGCGACAGTTGGCACCAAGAGAAGCTCATTAAGTTAATAAACATGCCTTTTCATGAAATCAAGTGCAGAGCACAGACTATAAAAGGTGACTAGTCCATAACATGTCCTTTTGCATTTAGATGGCCTCACTAACTCGATCTCACAGACAGCACAGAGATAAAAAGAGAACCGGCTGTCTTCCCAAGTCTTTAAAAATGGTTAAAGAAAATGGACTAAGAAATGTTGTCTTCCAAGCATGGCATGTACTCACTCATAAGTGGATTCTAGATGTAAAGCAAAGGATAATCAGCTCCAGAGAAGCTAGGTAACCAGTAGGACCCTAAGAGGCATGCATGGATCACCTTGGGAAGGGGAAAGAGAGATCTCCATGAGTAAACTGGGCATGAGGAGGGACAATAGAAGGGGAGCGGTGGGGAATGAGAACATGAGAGACAGAGTGGGAGAGCAATGAAAGAGATATCTTGATAGAGGGAGACATCATGGGGCTATATAGGGAGAAACCTGGTGCTGGGGAAATTCCCAGGAATCCACGAGGATTACCCTAGCATAGACTACAAGCAATAGTGGAGAGGGTACCTGAACTGGCCTACCTGGGTAATTAGATTGGGGAATACCCTAACTGTCATCATAGAGCCTTCATCCAGTTACTCATGGAAGCAGATGCAGAGATCCACAGCCAAGCACCAGGCTGAGCTCCGAGAGCCCAGTCAAAGAGAAGGAAGAGGGATTATATGAGCAAGCTGAGTCAAGATCATGATGGGAAAATCTACAGAGACAACTGAACCAAGCTCATAGGAACTAATGAACTTTAGGCCAACAGCTGTGGAACCTACATGGGACCGGACTAGACCTTCTGCAGATGGGACATAGTTGTGTAGCTGGGTCTGTTTGAGGGGCCCCTGGCAGTGTGATCACGATCTATCCCTGGTGCATGAGCTGGCTTTCTAGATCCCATTACCTATGGTCTGACACCTTGCTCACCCTCGATGCAGGGGAAAGAGGTTTAGTTGGCCTCAAATGAATGTACCAGGCTTTGCTGCCCCCCCATGGGAGGGCTTACCCTTTTGGAGGAGGGGATGGGAAGGGGAGAAGACAGGAGGAGGAAGCAAGAGAAGGGATGAGAGGGGGATATGTGGTTGGTATGTAAACTGAAAAAAAAATTTAAATAAAAAAAAAAAAGAAATGTCTCTGAAGAAAATGATAGGCCAAGGTCCACGCAGTTAATAACCCTGTGGGTGAAGACACATCCCCACAGGATGTTGCTGGGGCAGGGCAAATGAAAGGTCCAGGGAAGAACACGCAGTTCTTGCTTTGCTAACTGTCGCACAGGGCCCGAGCGAGGAAGGTGCTGCAGCCACTGTTGGTGGAAACAGACAAGGTCACAGTCCAGGGGCTCCCAGAGCATGCTACAGCAGACGCTGGAGGCCTGGTGTCTGGTCAGAGGCATCTGTGGCTCCAGGAACACAGGCAGGGAGGAAGCAGCTTAGCTTCCTTTTGTCCACACTGACGGATCCTCAAAGCACTCTGGCTGAAATGAGAGACCGACTCAGCAAGCATCCTTTGGAATGTTCATGCTGGTCTTTGGACCTTCTTTGCATCAAAAGAAGGCATATTGTCCATGAATAATTTTGCGCATGTACCTGTGTATCCCACTAGTAAGGACTGACAGGCCCACAGGTCAGTGCTGCCCTGCGTTTCTACTCTGTTCCAGAAGTAGAGAAGGCAACTCAAACTCAGTTAACATACTCCCAACCCTCCTGTATATTTACAGAGAGAGGCTTTATTTTGTCAAGTTCCATCTTGTTCCCAGGCTCTCTTTCTGCCCCCGATGCAACACAAACACACTTATACACATTGTACCATCTGTAGGGCAGTTTTACACTGTGTTTTTAAGTAGACATTGGAGACATCAATTTCATAAAGATTCTTTGCCTGTGAGAAGATAAATATTACGTCATTCTTAATTTCTTCACAAGAGTCTAAATCCAAGCCTTTCTTGAAAGTAAGAATCCTAAGAATCCACAAGGTTAAAATTTTGTGCAGTTTTAGTTTGTGCCCTGAAAAACGCCTTGAGATGCCATGTTTCAAGTTCTCTGGTCCCAGTGCATTTTGTCACGAAGGCAATGGCAGTGTGTGGCACGCTAAGTGTTGAGCATGCAGACCCACACATTTTATAAATGATTTCTTTCATTCTTTTTTCCTTACATAAAATTCATAACAATATCCATATTACTTCTTTTACAGCATGGGATCTGGATGTTGGGTAGTTACTTTCAACACGTTTCCCATGTGTGAGATGCTTTTGGAGTAGTTAAGCTGTGGGGAAAATGGGGCATTTTTCATTTAAAATTTTGTAGCACAAATACTTTATCTTCAAGGCTAATAGTGACTTGGATGTTTTTCCTTTAGGGGCTATTTGCAAATAGAATATTCACCTCAGTTTGCCCCACCAGGAAGTCCTGGCAGGAGTCCTGCTGTCTCAGGGAAGGGAACTAGGGAAGTGGTGACCCCACTCCACTTGGTATATGCTGACAGTGTTTGCTCTGTAATTCATGGCAGTGAAAAAACTGAGCATTTCAGAAATGTTTGCTTTTGCCAAATTAGAACCACACTAAGAATAGTGTTTCTGCTATTTCACTGGGTTCAAAATACCATCCTGAAAAGCAAACAGACATGCCCATTTTACAGCAGGAAGTTGAGGCTTCAGTTTCTGCATCCATCCTCAAGGGGTTTTCAAAGAACAGCTGGAATCCAGCCCATACCAATTACCCCAGTATCCTTTCTTCCATACCTGCTCATAGTAATTGCCATCTCTTGAGAGTGTGAGGCCTATTAAATTAGACTTACTTAAAGTATTTTGTTCTTTAAAATTAAGGGAAAAGGTAGAGCCTTCTTTTATTAGAGTGTTTTTCCCCCCAAATCTATGACACTAACAGGAAGCCTACAGAAATTAATAATTGTGCCAGCTATCAATCTTCTCATGCATAAAATTCAAAATTTGTTTCTTTGCCTACAGATGAAATGTCATTTTTATAAAAAGCTAATAATACGCACCCACAAGTATGCCTGTCAACACCAATGAGCCAATCGCAACCTGCAAAAGTGAAAATTGAGTATGATATTAAATTCATTTTAATCTGGGCAGAGAAATCACAGTGCATTCAGAGTGTGTTAAATATCAATAGAATTTAGTTTTCTGGTGAATGTGAGGCTTTGGATGCACAAAATTACAGATAATTTGAATAACATTTATGAACATACTGACATCCTTAATTACATACGTAAGGCTGCCAAGGGTCACAGAGAAAGTAAATTGATCATGCCTGGATGGAGGCAGGGCTGGTGTGTAAACTATGTTCTCATTCTTTCCAAAGTTTTCCAGTATTTCTTCTGCAATTTCCATTCTGTACCTGAAGTTGTACAAGGATTATTCACTTATTCATCTAGGTCTATTATAACTCATTCCAGAAAGTAATTGAGGCTGTTTTCTTCTTTAAAAAAATTATTCTTCTCTCATATTTTACATGAGAAAATGTAACATATGTAAATAGTTGTAAATATATGTCAATAATTATATGTAAATAAGAACTTAAAAAAAAACCCTCAGTTTTCCCTCCCTCTTATCCTTTCAGTCCATGCCCCCTGACTTCCCCTCCCTGCTAGATCCAGTCCTCCTCTGTTTCCCTTCAGTAAGGAGCAGGCCTCCCAGGGACATCAACCAAACATGGCATAGCAAGTTACAATAAGACTAGGCACAAACCCTCATATCAAGGCTGGGCCAGGCAACCTAGGAGGAGGAAAAGGATGCCAAAAGCAGCCAAAAGAATCACATAGCCCCTGCTCCCTCTGTTAGGAGTCCCACAAGTTCACCAAGCTATGCAACCATGGGTGCAAAGGACCTCGGTCATTCCCATACAGGCTCTGTTGAGCCCCGATGAGCCCTGGTTAGTTCATTCTGTGGGTTATGTTCTTGTTTTGTCCTTGGCCCTCCTCCCCCTCTTATGTGGAATGCCCTGAGATCCACCTAATGTTTGGCTGTAGGTCTCTGCATTTGCTCCTATCAGTTGCTAAAATGGCAGCCTATAGAATGGGAAAAGATTTTCACCAACTCCACATCTGACAGAGGGCTAACATCCAAAATATATGAAGAATTCAACAAACTAAAGATAAACAAACCACATAACCCAATTCAAAAATGGGATACAGATATAAACAGAGAATTCTCAACAAAAGAACCTCAAATGGCCAAGAAACACTAAAGAAATGTTCAATATCCTTAGCCATCAGGGGAAAGCAAACCAAAACTACTTTGAGATTCCATTTTACACCAATCAGATCAAACAAAAGTGACATCTCACGCTGTTGAGGATGTGGAGCAAGGGGAACACTCCTCCATTGCTGGTGGGAATGCAAGCTTGTACAACCACTTTGGAAATCAATGTGGTGGTTTCTTAGAAAATTGGGACTCGATCTACCATAAGACCCAGCTATACCACTCTGAGGTATACACCCAAAGGATGCTTAATCATTCCACAAGGACACTTGCTCAGCTATGTTCATGTCAGCTTTTTTCATAATAGCCAGAAACTGGAAACAACCTAGAATTCCCTCAACCAAAGAATTGATGAAGAAAATGTTTTACATTTACACAATGGAGTACTACTCAACTGTTAATAACAATGACATTATGAAATTTGCAGACAAATAGATGGAACTAGAAAAAAATTCTGAGTGAGGTAACCCAGACCCAGAAAGACAGACATGGTATGAACTCACTTGTAAGTGAATATGACTGTAAAGTAAAAAATAACCATGTTACAATCCACCGACCCGGAGAGGCTAAGTAACAAAGAGGGCTCAAGAGGGGACACATGGATCTCCCTGGGAAGGACAAATAGAATAGATTTCACAGGTGGATTGGGGCCTGGTGGGAATGGGAACAGGAGAATCAGGTGAGAGGCTGGAGGGAGAGAGTACTGGGGACACAATTGGAATTGGAGGTCATTTTGGAAGTGAGGTAGAAACCTAGTGCAATGGAAACTCCCTGGAATCTATGAGGGTAACTCTAGAGAAGACTCCTAATAATGGAGGATATGGAGCCTGAACTAGCCATCTTTTGTAACCAGATCGAGTTTCCAGTGGAGGAACTGGAACCAGCCACAAAACCTTCAACCTGTAATTTGTCCTGCCTGAAAAATGTGCTGGGCTAAAGGTGTCACAGAACTTGTGAGAGTGGCCAACTAATGACTGGTCCAACTTGAGACCTACACCACAAGAGGGAGCCCATGCCTCCTGACACCGGCTGAAAGGCCAGGACCCAGAGGCAGGATATAACCAATCAGGAGTGAGGGGAAAAAATCAATGAACTGGAGCCTAGCATCCTTGAGGCTATTTTCAAAGTAACTTTTAAGCTGGAATATACTAAAAATAGGAGAAGAATAACATATATAAACATGGACAGAGTTGGGATAGAAAACCTAGGAATGCTCTGTATATTCAACTTTTATCTCCAAAGGACTCACAAGTTAAAAGTTTCACCCTGAGTCTATGGTGCTATTGGAGATGGCAAAAGCTTTAAGAGGTGAGATCAAGGGGAATGAGGTTATCAGGTTTGTGCCCTCATAAAGGGCTGTGGAAGCCTAATTCCATTCTGTGTCTTCCCATTCATTCTCTCTCTCTCTCTCTCTCTCTCTCTCTCTCTCTCTCTCTCTCTCTCTCCTCTCTTCTCTCTCTTTGTCTCTCCTGTCTCCCTTTCTCCATTTTCTGTGAGTGGTCTTGTTCCTAGGGCTATATAAAACAGCTAGACAAGCATTAACCTGGGAGTAGCCTCTACTTCAGTTCCTCCCTCCAGGTCCCTGCTTGAGTTCCTGCCCTGACTTCTCTCAGTGAGGGACTATGACCTAAAATGTAAGCCAAGCAAATCCTTTCCTCCCCCAAGCTGCTTCTGGTCAGAGTGTTTTATCACAGCAACAGAGTGAAGTTAGGATAATATTCTACACAGTCACAAGTACAAAGCAGTAGGCCAACAGATCACAGGCTAAAGCCTCTGAAACGATGACTGAGCATAACTACTTCTCTCTATAAGCTGATTTATCTCAGTCATGGTGACAACCGACAGGCACAGGATGAGACAATAAAAGCACAGCATGACAACCCATATGTGTTATTCTTAACTACCTTCCAGTATAGGTCAAAGCTCTGTAGTACCGAACTAAAGTTGGCCTGATACATAATGTACTGTGCCCACAAGGTAAACGAGCATGTTGGAGAAGTTGCTTACTCCTGCAGTGGTGTATCCAAAGCCCACATTTGATCTAAGTCAGATCAACTTACAGAGTAAGTTGCTCATCTCTCCCCATGCAGAACCAACCATATCCTATCAGTACATTCAAATTAACAACCATGGGAACATTTATAACAGACAAATTGGATAAGTTTCCAGATAAGTCTGGAAAGAAGAGTTTCTTGTGTCCCGAAAAGCTGGTTTTTACATATTTAACAGCTCATCCCTACTCAAAGTGTTTTTAAAGATACGTAGAGAGATAGATGTATTGGACCTGTCTCATAATACACATTAGTGTAGGCAAGGTTCATTAAATATACAATTCACTAAAGTGAAAGTTGTAGATTTTCCTCTAAAATTCATGACTTTACTAACCCTGGGTAGTTGGGTAGGTTTGCAATCCCAGGCATGATTTCTTTCTTGTCTAAGTCCAATGAGAGAGCTATTGGTTACTACCAAGGTATGTGAGTCACTACTGAGCCCTTAGGTTATCTTATTATGCTGGTTTTTGTTGTGGTTCATGAGCTTCATAGATAAGATGTTGGTTGCTTCTCTCCTTTGGAAACTTGCATGATATTCCATGATACCATGAAAGCCAGTCTTCAGGGAGGAGTCATTCAGGTCTGTTCCAGCTCAGGTCCTCTGGGCTCCATGTCTGAAATAAACAATGTATTCAGCATTAAGGACTTATCCTCTACATCTGGGGCAACCAAGGGAAATAGCAGTAGCTTGTAATGTTTCATGAGTCTCTTGGACAACCTTGATGAACCAGCATAACCCCTAATTGCATTCTTAACATTTGTCCTTATACCCACAGATAAAACATAGTCCTCAGCCTCATCAAGGAAGTTTCTCTTTGAAATAGCAGAGGCCATTATAGAAATCCACAACCAATCAGAATGCAGAGTCCCAACAGATAGACCTATGATACAACCCCTCATCTAAGGCTCAAGGAACATTGCAGAAGAGGGATGAGAAGACTGTAAGAGCCAGAGGATCAGGGAGTTTGCTGTGAGATTGTGTCTCCTAGGAATGTCAGAAGCAACACCCATAGTCTTACCAACAGGACTCCTAAAAGACAGCAAGGATAGGAATGCTAGGATAGAAGGGGGAAAGCTCAGGAGGCCTCAACTCTACACAAAGTCCTACAGTATATGGAGGGATGCTGAGAGCAGAAGTGGTCTTTCCCAGGGAAGAGCACACCAGTTGCCCATCTAAGACCCAGTGGTCAGCCCTGAATACATACATATACAAGTAGCATTACATGGACTGAGCAGGTCATATTTATATACTTCAGGAAAAAAATCACAAAGAAAAAGAGGCCATGAATTTGAAAGAGGTAGGGGGTGAGATGGGAGGGTTTCGGTGGAAAAAGGGGAAGAGAGAAATGATGTAATTATGTTATAATCTCAAAAAATAAAAAAATGATAAAATTCAGCTAAAAGGGAAAATTAGGGCAGTAATGCAGACTGTCACAAATTTGGACTGAATGAGACTGCTTTCACGTTGTCAAACTGCATGGAGAAAGCAAGGAAATAAGTTTTGTGCCACTTTTTAAAGAAGACACTAACATAGTTAGGGTATTGTACCTTAGATAGCCTCCTCTTGGTTGATCTGAAGTAATCACAGTAGAGGTGTCAGATTATGTGGAACAAAACAAATGTATCACATACACTTAATGACACTTCCTTTAAATATTTCTTTCCTTGAACTGAACATCAATCAATATAGTAATTAGTTCAGAATAATAGTACCTGACAATAGGATCTAATCCTGTTGGTAGCCAAATTTAAACCCACACACTTCAGTGAACAGTAAACCTGAGAGAACCAAGGCATCTTAAAAGGAGAGATAGTCAAGAGTTTCTGTCAGTCATCCTTTGGGGGTTTAGTTTCACTGCATCAAATTGGATGCTGCAGTAGTCTCGATACTCAATCTAGTCAAAGTTGTGGGAGGAAAGGCCATATGTAAGCCTTGAAAACAAGCAAAAGAGTGGGCTTTTATTTCCCTAGAAAGAAAATGATTTCACAAAGTTCTCTTGATCTCACAAAATTGTGTTGATATGATAAAGACTTTTAGTGACATTGTCTCTGATGAGGGGAGCAAGGGGCATTGTGTATGTTACTGGTCCTTTTGTCTGTGTCAGCCATTTATTCTATAATATATGAGCCAATTGTCAGCTAGCATATTCCATAATGACCATATTAAATTAACTTGGAAGGGCAATACACCTAGCCCTGTGTGACTATTAAATGTTGAGTCCTATCCTAAGTGCTGCAGCAATCTTGACTCTGACCTCTGAATAATTTTGAAGAGAGTCAGCCTATTTCAATCCTTTGCTATTTATTTGTGCATACACCTTGCATCAGATGCAACTTATAAAAGTAGGCACTGCCTTGTGCTTTTAAAGAACATAACTACAAAAGTGAAAATCAGTGGGATGGAAGAAAGTATTTGTACAGCACATGTTTAGACATGTAAGAGAAATTTAACTAGAATAGACGTGTGACTCTTACACCTCAAGAATAAAATAAATAAATATAACCCACCTTAAGATGGGTACAAGATCTAGGTGAGCATTTCTTCAAAGAAAGAATACAAATGGCCAATAACCTAGGAAAGGATGGCCACTAATGTGAAACCTGCTGTGTACAATGTAATGTGGAACCAATGTAGATGCCATATTCAGGTGTGACCCAAACATATTTTGAACAATCTAAGCCCTAATCTTCCTAACTGACCTCTTTCACAGCCATGCATACACCTAACTATCCTCTTTAGTGACTAAAAGAATCTTTGTTTATCAGTTCCATGTGAATCAAAATTTCCATATTCCTAAACATTATGTACACACTTGGCAAACCTTTTAGTGAGTAGCTATAGCCTCAGATATTTGACATATTTATATTGAAATCACTGGGAAAGTTTTAAATGAGTTACATTATCATGAAGAGCAAAAGTTATTGAGTAATAATTCATCTATAATAATCTGTGATCACAAGAAGATAGTGTGAGAGATCCCTCTTCAGTGTAGGACTATTGCAAATTTCACATGCATATTGGTTATAAGTGAATTTACCATCCTTGGTGTTACGTTTCTTTGCTAAATTTTTCTTCTTCAATGAAATATGAACTCCTGAAAGTCAATCTGCTGGTTTTGATTTTCTTCAGAAGGTAATAAATTTTAATTATTAAATGTGTTTATATTTAACATGCATTCATCCTAGGTACTTGGCATGTAGTCATTATATAATGAATTAAATAATAATGCAATCAGGATCATTTCATTGACAATTTTATTCTTGTTATGTAGAGCATGGTTGTTGAATAAAAACATAGTTTAATTGGGAAACAAGTCATTAAAATCTACCAAAATCAAATTAATTAATTAATTAATTAATTGACTCATGTGCAAACAGAAAACAATTGTATTTGTGAAAATAAAGGAAGTTGGTATATGAATCTTTGAAAGTGATGATATTTAAAGATGAATGTCCACATTGTTAGGAAAAACAAACCTTGACTTTGAATCTTGTCTCTCTTCTGTGATGTTGAGCTAACAAAATCATCTCCTTTGTTATGTAGAAAGTAGGAAATAATTTTGTATCAAGTGGGAAACAAATCTCAATATCCACTTCGCCTCTAAATTTTTATAATCCCATGTAAATGCTTTTCTAAAAATATCTCTTCCAAGTTCTTACAATTAACCCTCATTATTTCCCTAACCCACCAGTCCCATTGTCTAACAGAAATTTTTGAATCGTTTAGACCTTTCATTAGGAAAAAAGAAACCTGAATGTAAATTGCTTATTAAGCTCTGAGCAGAGACTACAGAGCTTGTGACAGATGGCATTTTCCTTCTGGGGAACTGAAAAGTGGCTCATTCTCTCTTCTCAAGGAAGGTGGCATGCTGAGGCTGTCAAGCCAACTTTTGAACTTTAGAAATGTTTTCATTTGCAGCCCCCTACAGAGGAACATAGCAGCCTGCCCCAGGAGACAGGGAGCAGAATGCCTGGACCTGCTCACACTGTGGCAAAAAAATGAATGTGCATGTGACTGCGCACACACAGACAGGCTTTGTGCTGTCTCACATAGTCCACTGTGGATGCAGAATCTGTAATTTTGTGGGGGTCAGGAGGGGAAAGAAGGCACACATATTCTGAATGGATCTTTAAATTCAACCCCAGGTAAGTTTTTGTTTGCCAGTCCAGCGTCACAAACAATGATATTTGAATTGGCGCCATTACTGTGTCATGGTTAAACACACTCAGGTCATGGATCCAATAATCTTCATTCTGGCTGACATTTCCAATTTAGGGCCAAAGGTGGCAAAATGTAAGTTTGGAACTTCTGCAGATTGAGTTTGAATGGTCTTCTATGTTACTCATACCTTCAGAAAAGGAAAAATAACAAAACTCTTGTGCAAACTATTCTTGTTATTAAGGCAAAATGCTAAGTTTATAATGCTACAAAGGAAAACATGGAACAAACTTGAGTTCAAAATCGAGGAAGTAACAGCATTCAACCATAAATAGAGGTGACAGATGTATAGTCTGCTCAGGACCACAGAGAAACTTCTGAAGCACCAAGGGTCAGAGAAACAAGGTTTTCAATGCCAAGAGGACCCAGCTTCATGGGAGTCTGTTGCGCTAGACATGAAGCCTCTATTCCCCACCTTGATATCTCTCTCTCTCTCTCTCTCTCTCTCTCTCTCTCTCTCTCTCTCTCTCTCTCTCTCTCTCTCTCTCTCTCTCATGAGAATTCTGGTATATTAAAAACATAATTGAAAATTTAATGTGTTTTCACTCTTTTATTTACCATTAACACAAGTGAACAAGTGCCTCTGAGCTTCCTTTATTCAGTCAACATAGAAGAATGTTCCATTTCTTCATAGGGGTGTGTGAGTGGTAGTGCTGAGCAGAGGGTGTGATAAACCCAAATCTATGTCTCCAAGCTTGGGAGGAGAAGGATGGTGTCTTTGGTTCTCATGATATTAATATAAAATGAATTAGTTTTTAACATTGTATCATCATGCACCAGAGATCATTGTTTCTGTCAAAGCCAGGTGCCATGCTTCTTAAAGGTCTCTCTCTCTCTCTCTCTCTTCCCCTTTCCCTCCCTGTCTCCCCTCTCTTCTGGAGATGAGAACAAAATACAGAATTTTTATTCTGTTAAATAACATCTGGATAAATACTGGCTTAGATTTAAATAAAAACTAAGAATGGTATCAACATGTTTTCCATAATTGTTAATATAACCCATTTGAAATAAATCCAAAGATAACTATGCCTGTGCATATATCACAGTGAAAATGTTGAATGTTGAAGACCAAGGGAAAATTTTTTTAAAGGAATTAGTTGGGGGGGGGGGTCATGTTCTTCTATAAGACAAAACAAACAACAACAAAAGATTAAAAATGGATGGCTTTGTCTCCTCAGCTGACTGTGAAGACTAGATGACAGATGGTGAAAGTCTCCATCAGGACCACCCCAGGCCAAGCAGAAGCCAGAGCCTTGTGAGATCATCATGCCAGAAGCCTTCAGTGCCAGCAGACCTACCCATGAGCACTCAAGGGCTGAAGGAACACATCCCAGATATGAGACAGACAGAAAATCACAGAAGGTATCAGGGGGACATATAGTCACCCATATTTGTGTGCACATAAATTAATACCGAGAGACTGAAAATAGAAGAGTGACATGGGGTTTATCACACATGTGAGTGGAGAACTAAACAGCAATCTGACAATGAACAGAGCTAATGTGTAATATCTGCTCTGTTCTGCACCTGGGAAAGTAGCAAACCCCTGAAACGACGCTACGGTGCGTTTTAAATCAAGAGTACGGTGGTGAATCCCTTCAATACTAGAAGCGAAAAAAGGTCTAACTAAAAAGATGGGAAAATCATGTCCCACTTGTTGATGTCTTCCTGGCCAGTTAGTGCAACCACTTCCAATGTTTATCTAACAGGTTATTATGCTGTCCTCCCCACAGGTGTGACTCACCCGGAACAGATGCCCAGATCCTAGAGTGCAGGCCAAGCATCTTCCCAAAGTGGAACTGATATTTGTGGTGTTAGCAGTTTGCCTCTCCCAAAGCCATGGGATTCCCCGGTGTTAGCACAGTGTGAAACAGCAAGCTGTCTTCTGAAGGAACCCCATGCCACTGAACCCACACAGCCTGCCTGGGCCTCTCACTGCACTAAAGCAACTCCGCAGTTCACGGAGAAGAGTGGATCCCTGCTCAGGTTTTCTCTGGAACAACGATGTGTCTCAACATTTCCCCTTCTTCCTTTGTATAAGTTTTAGAACAATATTTAAGCTTTTATTTTTATATCTTTTTTTTTTAATTATCAGCCTGGAATCCATTGGGTTGTGACCAGTGACTCAGGGAAGCTTCATACAATGCTCACTGCAGCCCTGCCCCGCACAGCCCTGCTCACTGCAGCCCTGCCCAGCACAGCCCTCCTCACTGCAGCCCTGCCCAGCACAGCCCTCCTCACTGCAGCCCTGCTCAGCACAGCCCTCCTCACTGCAGCCCTGCCCAGCACAGCCCTCCTCACTGCAGCCCTGCCCCGCACAGCCCTCCTCACTGCAGCCCTGCTCAGCACAGCCCTGCCCAGCACAGCCCTCCTCACTGCAGCCCTGTTCAGCTCAGCCCAGCCCTGTTCCCCACAGCCCTCTTCCCCACAGCCTGCTCAGCACAGGGCTACTGCTCCAATCCCTCAACAATGCCCAGTCTGAGAAGCTGTCATTATTTCCTCTCTGGCACTCGACTCTCATTTCATAGTAGCTCAATTTCTCGTCCCTTATGATTATTTCCCATTTTAGAGGCTCAAAACCAAGTTAATGTTTTATGGTAGAGCTGTATCCAAGTCCCACATTCCCTAAGAGCACAGCGATATTACATAATGTAGGACTCAACACAGACCATTTATTAATTTCTTCCATCAATTCAATCAATTTTATAAGACAAAACAAATTTGTTTGCACCCACAACAATGAGCAGTAGGAAAACAGGGAGGAGAGCAGTGTCGGGCTAGTGGAATTTGCTGACAGCCCAGCCCTCTTCTGCGGGAAGTCTTGCTCTGCTCCCTGCCATGGGTGGCCCTCTTCACTGGAGGCAGTGGTGGACTTTGAGACAGGTTTCGCTGCTGTTCCTGCTGCTCTGACGTCTGATAAATTCCAGATCACATCCTATTCCTTTTTTGTTGAAAGGGTAGCTATGCTACAGAATATAAGAGCATGACATCACCATGCCAGAAGTCTTACGTCTTCTGGTATCCTAGTTAAGATGGTTTCCACCTGTTGAGGAAATGTTAGGGCTTTCACAGGACTTCCTGTTTCGTCATCTGTGTTAGGCTCCTCAAAAACCTGAAGGCAAATACTATTCTCAAAGTGTCCTTGGGTGCTTAGGAGTTTCTTTGCTTTGATTCCCCTATGCCTCAGCCTGGTTTTCAAGGATCATGGGAAATGGAAGCATCGATGCCTCCTGGTTGCAGTTGTAGACCCTGGATAAACAAGCATGGCCAGTGTGCATCTGGTGAGAGACTCTAGGCTAATGAAGCTCTACTGAGATCCACCCCAGCTGATTTCACTGGGTTTTAGCTTTTGATTCTAAAGGCAGGTCTGAGCACTTCAGGAATATGGGGACCCCTAGGATAGGTCTTACTGTTGTCATGATGCTGGACACTTACACATTGTTAAAAGTACTTTTCAGTATCACAAGACACTCCTCTTATTGGACCCCTTCCTGGTCACTTTCCTAGTCTTCTCATTAAATAGTCCATGTGCTTTTTTTTTCCTTCCTGAAAAATTATAGTTTATAAGAAGCCTGGATTTAAATACATAATCTCTTGCCTCTGGCCCTAGAAGGAAAATAAATGAACTCATTAAATATGTCAGTTCAGGCAGAGAAAGTCTCATCATTTATTCAAATTGTTCTGTTGAGACTGATAATATTTGGTGCCCATAAAATATTGATATTTATTCATGAGGACAAATACTTCTTAGTTCAGGGGAGAATGTATTAGAACTTCAGAATGAGCGTTATAATAATTGCTTAATTAAACACAACATGTGAGACAAGTGAAGTAATTAACTTGAATGTGTTTTAACACTTCCAGCTAGTAAACATAACTTAAACATCCAACAACGGATACTTCAAAGCATCGGCATTCTGCCAAACACTGCTTTATAAAGTGTATGATAGGATACCAAGTGCTTCTTCCCATGGTGCAGAAACAGTGCCTGAATTTCTTTATGAAATTGACCTCTACTGTCATGTTTATTGAAAGGAGTCTGAATGAGAATACACAAACATACTTTTGATTACAGTGTTTATCTGGAACTCATCTGCCTTTCTTCTGATGCTTCTAAAAGAGACACCATGGAAACATGGCCCCCAACATGTAAATACTAGAGATATTTCTGGTACAAGTTGTTAAAGCTGTTGTGGTGCAGGTGACTTAGATTGAAGAACTTAATCACTTGTATTAGAGTGATCTAGAGTAACAGAGCTTATAGAAATATATATATATATATATATATTTTATTAGAATGACTTATAGGCTGTGGTCCAGCTAATCCAGCAGTGGCTGCCTGTGAACAGAAAGTTTAAGAATCCAGAAGTTGTTCAGTCCATGAGGCTGCATGTCTCAGCTGATCTTCAGTATACACTGGAATTCTGAAGAAGTAGGCTCTAATACCAGTGAAGGAATGCAAACAGGCAAAGGGCAAAAGCTTTCTTCCTCCATGTCCTTATATAGGCTTCCAGCAGAAGATGTGGCCCAGATTAGAGGTGAGTTTTCCTACCTGAAATGACCAGGATTAAAGTCATGTCCTCAAAAATCCAGAGTAGAAATGAATCTTCCTACTTCAAATTATGCAAAAATCCCTCACAGGTGTGCCCTCCATTTTTGATTTTTAGTTCACTCCAGGCAAGTTAACAACTAAGTATAGCCATCACATTACTCTACAAATCTGTTTTTCTACCCAAAGTATTCATAGGTTATTAGGGAATATTATTTTAAGGTGTATTACTTTTGTTTATATTACATTTGTTTAACTCTGTGAAGCTGTGTTACTTTGCCTGTCTAAAGCACCTGATGGTCTAATAAAGAACTGAATGGCTAAATACAGAGCAGGAGAGAGAAATAGTCAGGGCTGGCAGGGCAGAGAGGATAAAGAGAAGGAGAAATCTGGGAAGAAAAAAAAAAGAAGGAGCAAGAGAAGGGGGAGGACATCAGGAGTCAGCCACCCAGCTACACAGCAAGCCATGGAGTAAGACTAAGATTTACAGGAGTAAGAGAACAGGACCAGACGCAAAAGGCAGACAGGATAATTTAAGTAAAGGAAACCTGGCAAGAAGCATGCCAAGTAAAGGTCAGGCATTTCATAATTAAGAATAAGCCTCTGTGTGATCTATTTGGGAGCTGGGTTGTGGGCCCCTCAAAAAGGAGCAAAAGAGCAGAAACAACCAACAACAATAGCTGTAATTGAATATGAAAATGGAAAGATTCTAAGGATTTGAGTCCTCTAAGTCAGTGATTCTCAACCTGTGGTTTGCAGCCCCTTCGGAGGTCACATAGCAGATATTTACATTATGATTCATAACAGTAGCAAAATCACAGTTATGAAATAGCAACAAAATAATTTTATTGTTGGGGATCACCACAACATGAGGAACTGTATTGAAGGGTCACAGCATTAGAAAGGTTGAGAACACTACTCTAAGTAGTCTGAGACAAGGATTTGACTACAAGTTGCTTATATGAGATTCAATTCTAGTAAACACCAGTAGGTGGGTTGGGAAAGGGAGAGGGAAATACCAAATGTGCACATACAGAGTCTGCTTTCAAGGTGGCTGACCCAAATGTGGTTTGTTCACTGGGGACCAGTAGAATCAGCAGGGAAAAAAAAACAATAAAAAGAGATAATAACAAGCAAATAAACTCAATAGACACGCTGAATATGGGAAGGTACAAATGGCCAATAAATACATCGTAAAAAAAAAAGTTCAATAATCCTAGATAATTAGAGAAATACAAATCGAAACTCCATTAAGAATCTGTCTCATGACAGTCAGAATGGTTATTATCTGGTAGGTAACAAAACAACAAACCTTGGTGTGAATTTAGAGGGGGGAAAATCAACTTTTATTTACACACAGTTGGTATGAATGTAAATTAGTACTACCACTGTGAAAATCCAGATGAAGCTTTCGCAAAAACTGTAGCTAACACTGCCAGGATAAAACAATGGCAGCTGTACAGAGGTAGCTGCACACCTATGCCTATTGCGGCATTATCCATAATAGTCAAGTCATGAGATGAGCCTAGGTGTGTCCAAACATGCAATAGATAAAGAAAATGTGCTGTGTGTACATAACAGTTTTATTAAACCGTATTGACCTGGACTAGCCAGTCATTCTTTAGTCACAGGTTCCTGACAAGGAGGACCAGGAAATGAGAAACATAAAGAAGAGAGGAAAGCTGGGGTCAGGAGGTCTTGCACAAGCTATATCTTAGGCCAAGCAAGTTTATTAAGAAGTACAGCATTGTATACACAGCTTGGAGAAGAAAATGGGACAGAGTCAGCAGAAAGCTACCATACAATGGGACGAAGTCAGCAGGATACTAATTATACAATGCTGTACAAAGGGAACACTGGGTATCAGGCACAGACCTGAGCTCACAGCAGCCTCACAAGTGATAACCATAGTCCTTGATGGTGGGAAGACTTAGGTTCTTAGGATTCAAAGTTGCAGCTCCCCCAGGTCCAAAACACAGGCCATTATTGGCCTTGCCTAACATATTCCTGGTTTAGACAAGGAACTATGTTCCTTCTCCATACATGGGCCTCTGGTAAAGCCTTAAATTGTCCTGGTCTCCAGCACAATAACTATGAATGAAATCATGCCAAGTGTGGGGAAATGGTTGTCACCAGAGATCATCATGTTAAATGACAAAAGCCATACTCAAAAGACAAGTCCTGGATGTCTTCTCTCATCTGTGGTGCTGAGCTTTCTCACTACTGTGACAGAAAACCTGACACATAAAACTTAAAAAGGGGGAAAATAGAGCCACCTGCTGATGACCAGATTTTAACCATGAGCCTGTGGGAGGCATTCCATTTCATATTCTAATTGTAACACATGGGTAATAGACAAAAAAAATGGCATGGTAGTAAAGGGGAAACCATGAAGATGGGAGAGGGAAGTGGGTTGGGGAATAAGAGAGTAACAGAAACAAAACTGGTGGATATGTATTTACGCATGTCTGAAAATATTACAACAAAACCCTTGACTTTATATTTTTAATAGATGTTTAAAATATAGAGTCTAAAAACCCTACAAATCTCTGGCAGGTCAGTGGGCACTACTAGTCACCTTAATGAAATACGAAGTATGTTAGGATAAAATGATCAGCAAACACGTACACTGTGAAGGAGGGAGTTAAGTAAAGGGAGGGCGTGATGTGAAATAAAGGAGAAGCATCTTTGGGACATGGTGACATCTAAGTAATTGCCTCAGATGGGTGAAGGAATGAGATCTGGAATGTTCTGTGGGAAGAGCATCCAACCAACAGGATAAGCTGTGTGCAGAGCCTAAGGAGGCCGGGGTAGTTAGGAGGATTTGAGGGCACACTGGGGTCCATCACATAGCACCTTGCAGAACATTATATGAGCTGGGGCTTTTCACCACCAGTGGTATGGGGCAGTTCACTGCAGAGACCTTACAAGGTTTTCAGAGTCCACTTTGCAGGAAAATTTCTGTTGGTCTGTTTGTTTCTAAGTATTTTATTTAATATTAATACATACAAATAAAGTGTTTAGATCAAATCCACCCCCATCCCCTTCCTTCTAATTTCTCTCCAAAGCCTCATCACTTTTCCTTCCCAACTTCTTGCGCTCTCTTTAACACACACTAAGTCCACTTTGCTGCCTGAAAGTACGTGGGTGTGGGACTGTCTACTGGAGCAAGGACAGCCTCTCCTGGGCCAAGTCCTGGAAGAAACTGCCCTTCACTCTATCAGCAATCATCAGTTACTCCTCAGATAGGGTAGCACTTCATGAGTCCCTCCTATCCATACTGGGATTCTGTCTGCCTTGATCTTGTACAGGTCTAGTGCACACAGCCCTAGCCGCTGTGAGTTCATGTGTGTGACTACACGACTGCACTGTCATATCTGTAAATACTGTTTTGCTACAGAGGCCCACTCCCTCTGGCTCTTACAATCTTTCCATCCTCTCTTTCACAATGATCTCTGAGCCTTGCAATTACAGAGTTTAATATAGATGTCCCTTTTAGAGCTGAGCACTCTTCACAGTCTCTTTTTCTCTGCATGACAATTGATTGTGTTTCTGCCCTGATAATCATCTTTGGCAATAAGAACCATCTCTGATGATTGTTGAGAGATGTACTAATCTATAGATATAAAGATAAGAACTTAGGAAGCAGTTTATTTCTATATCTGTTTAGCAGAATAATACTTCTAGGTTTTCCTGTTGGGTCTATGGTCTAGCCAGCCACAGGGTTTTGGCCCAGTTCATGAAACCAAGGATGAGTTCTGTCTTGCAGAGAGGCCTTGAAATCCAATCAGAATGTCCTTGGCATTTGGTTTTGAGTCAGGGTCTCACACAGCTCAGGCTAGCCTCAAACTCATTATGTATCTGAGGCTGTATTTGAACTCCTGACCTTCCTGCTTCTACCTCCCAAGCTCTAGGATCACAGTCATGTGCCACCACATCTGGCTCCCGACAGAGTCTTGTTCTACTTATTTCTCCATGTTCCTTGTGAAAACCACTACACAGCTTTCCCAAACTTGCATACTCTGACCCAATCCTTGTCTCTGTGAGCATACAGACGTAGAAGGCAAGCAGATAAGCAGAAATGGCTGTAAGAAATGCTACAGAGGGCAGCAAGAGATATGTGGAAGATGTGTATTTGTGAACAGCATTCACTACATCTGTGAGAGAAGGAATAAATCTGAAATCCCCAGCAGAACATCATGGAGCTTACGTGAAGTGTCTTAACCATGACCTAACATGGGAGAAAAAGACAAAAAGATGGATCCAATGGAATACAACAGGCCATTCTTTATGGGTGGGGCTCAAACCAAGTGTAGGAATTCATGCAGGGTTTCATCAGTCACAGATGACAGAGCTTACTGAATTCAGAAGACATTTTGAAGACGTGGGGCTGAAAACACAATTACCTTCCAGAGTAAATTTAGCTGATACTAATTTTGTCATGAATTTTTTGGCAGTTTTGACATTTTCACTATAAGATTAACTATAAAATTTAAATTAAAATTTAAAAAGATTAACATGTGGATATTATAAGATAAATTAGGAAGAAGTGATGGCAATTATAAGAAATATGACTTGGATGAATCACTAGGTTTGAAAAGAAGACATTTTAAACTTTTCACTTAGGAATTATTTTTTAAAGGAAGAAAAATTTCAGCCCAGTTTTCTAAAACATTTACCTTGAAAAACAAAATCACGACACATAGAAATTAAAAAAAAAAAAAAACAACTCAAGAAATGCACGAAACAAGACCTTATCCAGTACAATAGGTAAATATTGCAGAAATTTTGGTCTGTTTATATGACAAATACAGCAGTTTGTTATGAAAATGAAGTGAATTTGCATATATTTGCTTTAGAAAAGAATTCAAAGCTACAATGTGCAGATGTACAAGGAGATGTATCATTAATGTGTTTTATGGAATTAAGTTTAAAAATAACAAAGACCTACTAAGAAAAAGAAGACGTACTCCTGAAAATATACAATGGCAAACGGCTTCGTTCTTTCATTAAATCAATTTCTCTTCCTTCCAGAGTTATATGCCAATGCATTCTAAGAAATTTACAGTAGAAACTTCACTTTACATTTACTTAACAACAAGTATTTAGTCTAATAATGTAAGGTTAAGGGCAAAAAAATTTAAAAGGAAAGGAAAACATACACCTCCCTCTATGTGCCTTGTATGTCTATAGATCTGTGAGCAAGGCACTAGCTGACCATTTCTAGAACATTTACTCATCAAGCCACCTGGAAGGAAACACTGGAGGTCTCTCAGGGACAAGGGCCGTATTTGACAGACTCAGTCTAGAGGCTGTGCGACTTCTGGGGCAGAGGGTGTGTGTGTTCATTGTCTAGTCTATTTAAGATAATCATCCCTGTGGGAGAAAAGTCAGGCACACCCCCATCCATCTTATCAGATTTGGGTCCCTAAATTCAGGAACCCTCTCCCAGGACACAGCAAGACGCATAAACAAGTTAACAGGCCTCCTGCATTCTGTGTCCTGAGAACCGGGGCCTGACACATTTTCACAAATAATTCTAATCCTCCTCTAATTCCCGTTGCTCTGCCTGATACAGTTTCCCTTTCTAAGCTTGGAGTCTTGTGTCTTCTGCTAGAATCCATGAAACCATGGCAATCTGATTAGTTCATCTGAAGATAGAGGAAAATCTCAGACCCTGTGTCTTTCTTGACAATGTGATCTCGGTGTGACGGATCTTGTTGGCTCATTTGCTCTTTCATGCATTGTCTCGCACTAAGCACAGTGGTTTCCCCAGGCCGTTAGCAACCCTCAAATCTCAGAAATACACTCAGAAATTTCTAATGGCTATAAGATAAGAAGTCACACTGATCCAGAACTGGGAAAGCTGGAGGCAGGGACAAGGTAATCCACACAGGGTTCCTGGTCTACAGAAACCCTGCCATTCTTAGCTTCTGTAAAGGGTTCTCCTAACCATTCTGTGGGGACTGAGTGTTTTAGACCGAGAACAATACAACCAGTGGAAATTGACACTTATGAAAGATTAAGTCCTGGGGTTGGATTCACTGAGTTCTTAAAGGACCACAGGAAGTGGGGGGGGGTGATTTGCTTATTTGTGAATGTTAGGAAGAATCTGTCTATAAACAGCGTGTATAGGATTTGTTAATCATTTCTTGATGAAAAGAAAAGCCATAACAGAACATACCAATTTCTGCCTCATTTACATCTACTGTGAAAAACATATTTCATAAGGACAGACATATTAGAAATATCATTCTGAAATATTTTAGCAAGCGTTAGTGTTTTGTAGACCATGATATTAAACATATTTACATCTAGCTTCAATCTCTTCTGTTAAAATAAAGAATATATTTTAAAGGCAAAACCCAAAAGGATAGGACGCAGAAGAGCAGACTACAGTGATAAACTCCTAGAAAGTAGAATACAGACAATGTGCTAATTTACCTAGTAGACCTGAGAAAGCTAAATCACAAACTCCAACTCAGGAAAAAGAAAAGCCAACCTTTGAAGATTAATCTTGGCTGTCAGCTTGATTATATGAAGAAATGGCTAGATGACTTGCCAAGTACACCTCTGTGAGCATCACTGAGTCTGTGTGGCTCTGACATAATGAGCGACTTATTTGTTCCATTGATGGACTCAGAATGTGAAGCAATATTAGACACAATAAGAAGTCAGTGGAAGTGGCGCCTAGTGGGAGAGAACAGGTCATAGAGGATGAGCCCTTGGGCTCTGTATCATGTCCTAGACACTTCCTCTGTTGTTGTCTCTGCTTCCTGCCCACCATGACATGAACAGGATACACATGGCTCTGCCACCATGATGTGCCATCTCACCATAAGCTCAGAATCAACAGAGTCAAGAGATGAGGAATGAAACCTCAGAGACGGTGAGCCAAAATAAACAATACTTTCTCTTCTAGGTTGTTTCTGTCAGTAATTCTGCTACACAAAAGTCAATTATGGGCCACTTTGAAAAAAAGCTTCAAAGAAATAAGGAATAGTTCCAGAATCATGCCATACTGGAGGAATTCTGCCTAAATATAAATAAATGTCTAATCAAATTAAATGTCCTATCATTGAGAGCAGCAGTGCACTTCATTTAAGCAAAGCAGACTGTATCTTTAAAGGAACTCATTTGGTCAACTCTAACATAAACAGAGGTAAGCCTGATGAAGCTGGATCTGGGGGAACATTGTGGAAAATGAGGGGCAGGGAGAGACTATAAGAGCCAGAGGTTGGGGAAGATCAAAGAGAACTGGATGAGAACATTTCTACACAGTAAAAAGTAAATGGAGGAGAAATCGACACCAAAATAGTTCATGCTGCATCTGGTGTTGCAGGAAAGCCACGTGTGAGCTGCTGTTACAAGATGGTACATCTGAACTATGCATGAGCCTGTGCCCATCAACCCTGTGGTACCCAGATAAGCTGATGATGTTCTTGAATGCCACGAGCAGCTCAGCATCCAGAGTGGTCTCCTGCTCTTGGACTGCCCAGCCTGTTTGCTTGGCATTTCTTCTGCACAGTAGGCCTGAGAGATGTTTTATCTTGGATGAGGCACATACTCAATGCACAGGACTCTATCATACTGAATATTAACTACTGTGAAAGGGCCCCTACAGACTCCCTCAAAGCTGAAGTGATCCTGCTCTGGTGTGTTTGCCTTCCCAAGATCTGCTGTGGCAATTTACCCCTTCTTTTCAAAGCTAAAGTTGTTTTCCACACTGAACAACACATTCAGGAGCTTAGCTACAGGGGACCCAGAACTAGAAAGAAAAGCAAAAGAATGATTACTATTCAGGCTGCTGGTTGTTCCAGCAAGTCAATCAAGTCAGCAAAGACACAGTCCTCTGAAGTGCCAGTTACAGTCTGATTTTTAATTTGGTTAGTAAGTTCACAATAATTGATGAAATGGAATTTATATATTTACAATTGTTTTTAAGAATTGTCAAACAACAAAAGAATTTTGTGAGCTACCCATTCTCTTCTTTTATACTGTCAAAAAATCAACAAGACTAGAAAATGTGCCACTTTCTTATGTTGTAGACACTGTGATTAAAGGAAATAATTCTGAGCAGAAAAATAATGATCAAAAACTTCATTGGCTTTTAGATTTACAAAGAAGAACTTATTAAAGATTAAGGAGTATACCATATGTTTGTGAATATACACACATGAATTTACACATATGTACATTACACAAATACATGTGTACACACACCTTCCATTACTGTGTTAGCATGCCTGTGGACTTAGAGTATTTTTTTTTATCATCAGACAACGATTATGTACAGAATGCAATAGAAGATAATGCTAAATAATTTAAGGGAAACAGCCATAGGTATACAAAACATACTTGGGAGCTATAAATTGTCTATATAATATATAACTTATTTGCTTAAAATTTACTTTGTATTATATATTTGGGCCGTTTTTCATTCTAACAGTCTGTGCATTTTTTTCCATTATCTTTGAGAGTTATTTGCCTGTATTCAGCTCCTGCTATGGACCAATACTGTCAATGTTTGGCTAATAGATATAAACTTAATTACTCTGGCCTCTGCCTAAGCACATAATTACCTAATTAGGAAGGGTAGCAGCTCATTGAGCTGTGTGTGAGGAGATGCTGTGCTTTTCAGTAAATTGACTCAAAGGCCATCATAGCTGTTCTTAAAAATGACCAGAGATGATAATGTCCAAAAGAAAACATGGCTCTGGTTGATAACATAACTTGTTAAAATCATGGAATATTTGTCAAAAAAGTCTGTCTTTTTGTATACTTCATAATCTCTTGGAAGATATTTGACCATACAGAAGGTGCTTCTCTCTGGTGACAAGTTTATTTATTTATTTTTTTGTCAACACCGGAAAGGTGATGAAATTTCCAAGTAATAATCCTGAAACGGGGAGAAAGCACATTGTATGTGAGCATTAAGATGATGGTCTCATATCAGAGAAAACTTAGAATAATCCCCAGAAGATGTGATTTTTTTCCCTCGTGTCATTTACAAAGAAACATGAAAATTATATTTGAGTATGATGTAAATAATGAAAAATATGTTAATGGCTAGTGAGCATATAGATTGGGGATTTCATCAAGAGGAGGCACTCCCTTATGTATTTTTTAAAGACAGGACATTAGGATTCTATGTTACCATTGAGGGTAAAATTATCAGATAAAGCCACCAGTCATTTCTCAGTTCAGGAGAGAAGAGAGGAGGGGATGGGTGCCAATCACCTCAGCTGCATGCCGGTCATTTGGAGTGTAACACCTGGAAACTCCTGGCAGATCCCCATCTTGTCACAGCCCATGTTTTTCTCTGCTTTCCAAAATTCATGTAACTGACATTTAAATGAGACCCTGTTGGCAGAGAAAGATGGTAAATATTTAAGATGTAAATGCACAATGATAAGTTACAGTTGACACAAAGACAGATTAAATAATACCTAGTTTCAACCTGGTGGTTTGTGGGTTTCCAAGCATGGCAGATTCTCTGATGGGGATTGAGCAGCTTGCACAATAAGCTATAATAATTCCTAAATTCAGGACTTTGCCTACTTGAAAATTTGGGTAATATTTGATGTCAGCTTATAACAGAAATATTGTAAAGCAGTCTCTACCCTCATTTGTAAACATCAGCACGAACTCATCCCAGCACGTTCCCTGATGTATCAAGACAGAACTAGCCTTTTTAATGAAAAAGTTACAGCTATACATAAAAAGTTCAATTTCTATTTTCTCTCCTCATCTAGAGTTTCCATTCACCAAACAACCCTCAAAGCCCTGGGCAAATGAAATCATCCTTAGTTTTACATTCACACCTCAAAGATGTCTCCTTAAAATAACACAAATTATAATCTTGATGCCAGTAAATTCTCTGTCTCTCTGCCCTTTGCTTGCGTATTAAACAATAAGAAATTCATATAAAACTCACCAATTGCACGCAGATTGTCTGAGTTGAAACCCACATGTTTTCACTTGTTAGCTACACAGTCTTGATACACACACACACATACACACACACACACACAGATGCACATGCATACATGCACACACACACACACACACATGATGTGTGTATACATGCACAGTATGAAAATGTGTGCCTACACATGCACACACCAGTACATATATGTGCACATATGCATGCATGCATATGCACACACACTAGTAGGCTGGGTATGATATTCTCTCACCTCAGATCTATTTAAAATAATACCACTGTAAAAAAAAAAGAAAAAAAGAAAAAGAATAAAATCAAAGCAAATCAAAGGATAGATGATGATGATGGTGGTGATGATGATGATAGTAATGAGGATGATGATGATGATAGTGATGATGATGATGATGATAGTGATGGTGATGATGATGATAGTGATGGTGATTATGATGGTGATGATGATGATGTTGGTGTTGATGATTACTGTTATTGGAGACAGGGTTTTATATAGTCCAGGATGGTCTGGAAGTTGCTATGCAGCTGATGATGACTTTGAATGTCTGATCCCTCTGCCTCTACCTCCCACGTGCTGAGATTATAGGCATGTGCCAACACACCCAATTTGTGTGTTGTGATTCTGAGGTTCAAGCCCAGGGCTTCATGAATGGTAGCCAAGCACTATATTCCCAGATAATTTTCAAAAGACAAAACAATCTCATAATTTCTTATCAAAAATGAATAAGTCAGGCTATAATAATGTGCTTTAAATATGTCTAGAGGGCCTGGGTTGATCTGAAGCTGCTGTTACTGCTGTAACATCACTACTGTTTTGGTGTGGTTTTGTTGGCTATGGTGTTAGTATTTCGATGCAAGGCAAATCTTAAAGTTTTTCACTTCACCTATGGATGACATCCAGATTTGCTGTGAAATTTATGACTGAGTGAGACAGTAGAGGGTGGTACTGAAGACAGATAGTTGCATCCATTCCTGTTTCTTAATGACCCGAAAACTTCAGGGACAAAAACACCAACTGTGGCCTCTTGAAGTTGTGAGAAGAATTTTTCCAGTGATGGAAATTCATGCGGGGCAATCCTGAATCGAATATTCTCAGTGTTGTGAAACGCTGGGTGAGAGGCCTTGGCCGGCTTGAGCCAAGGAGACACTCCATGGCAGCGGCCCAGGGGGCACTGCGGAAAGTTACTCACACCATGCAGACATGGCATCCACGGGGAAAGTCTTATTATTAAAGGGGGAGGGGAGTGGGAAGAGAAAGAGAAAGAGGGGGAGAGAGAGAAAGAAAGAAAAGAAAGGAAAGCGGAGGTGCATGCAGCCTCCTGAAGAGAGGGAGAAAGGAAGAAGACGGGGGAGGGGTTTTCTCTTAAAGGGAGCTTTATGTAGGATGACATCAGGGCCCTGGGCGGTTCCTAACATTCAGCGTTTGATGGACATGGGAAGAAACAGGATTGGCAGCCCCATTTGGGAAGGAATAATTCTTCCATAGTGGATTTTGGCAAGCTGCAAACAATTGTGAAAACTGGTGAGTGAGCCCAGTCCTTTCAAACGATGCTCCTGAAGCTTTTCAGGACGTATGAATGTGTTAGTGATTCCGAACCAGCCACCAGACGTTTCACTTAGTAATGTAAAATACTTCATTTAGGGGAATGCATTGAAACCCAGCAGAAATGACTCCTTTACTGTACTCACGTCCTTCAAGCATAAGTATTTCAAGGTTTTGTGACAGAGCATACTTTACATTTGAGTTTTACCCTTCAGAGTCTGTTAATAAAAAAGGTTATTAAAATTTGACTATAACTGTATCATCTCGAATGAACGGGTACTATTCCAAATAGACACAGGCAAGCATCTAAGTCCTTAATTGAAATTTGTGCACATTCTCTTTGGAATGTAACTAAATGGAGAGCTCTTTTAGAACAATTCATTTACAATAGTTAATTTCATACCAAAATGAGATGTGTACCCATTAATACAACACATTATTAAAAGATAACTGGTTTTTGAATTAGCCTCCAACTCCTTGGCACCTCATTGCAATAAGCCTCAATGCCTTAAGGCAACTTCCTGGCTGACCAGTCCTGTAAGGTACAAACTGTTCTTTTTCCAAATGAGTTTGTCTGTAATGATTGTGGCTTTATTATTTATTTAAAGTCTAATAGATTCTTACTTAATAAACCTGAGGATTCTCAAGCACAAAACAATGCAATAAAAACATGCATTGTGGAACAATTGTCAGAAGCAAAAGCCACAAGCTAACCCTCAAACGCTGAGAGTCAAGGTGTTACCAAATCTCTTGGTTCTTATGGCAACAGGACCTCTAGTTTTATTTGTCTTGTTTCTGTTCCTACATTAAATTTCCCTGAGCATAACATTCTAAAATGGTGACTGCTGTCCTCCAGGGAGTGGCTCTTCCATTTGTCCTGGTCTTGCCTTATGTGTAGAGGGGGTCAACGCTTCCCTGTCATTCTGTTGATTCTCTACAGCTGTTGTCATCAGAACGTGGTCCTTGGTGACATGGTTTCATGTCCTAAAAACAATGCAGGACTCCCCCCTGCACATTCTCAACCAGCAAAGCAGATGAATGAGCTTCATGAGCTGAGATGAGATAATTTCTGGTCTGGAGCAGTTATTCAATTTGCATTGCATCTACCAACATCCCACTTTCGGGAGATGAGAATAAGATTTTTGAGCAAATTGCTTATTATTCTTTCTGAGAAAAATCAATATCCTATTTACCCTGAAAAACAGAATAAATTAGGGCATGTCATTACAAGTGATTTTAGGTCCTAAGAGGAGCAAAAGGTAATGATTTTTGTCTTATCCCCAGCACACTAGGGATTTCTTAAGGTGAAGGAGCACCACTTTGTCAAGATGTAACTCGTGTAGAGGAGTGCCTTGTTATTATTTATTTATTTATTTTCTGTTGTGTGTTTGCCTGAACATATGGATGTGTAACACATGCATACAGGCCCCTCAGAAGCCATAAGAGCATGTCGAATCTCATGGGACCTGAGTTACAGATAGTTGTGAGCTTCCATGTGGTTGCTTGGGAACTGAACCCAGGTCCTTTGCAAGAGCAGCCAGTGCTCTTAAGTGCGGAGCCATCCAGATCCTTTGCTTTCTGTTTGAATGAGAATGCCTATAGGCTAGTATGTTTGTATGCTTAGTCACAAATTAGTAGAGCTGCTTGGGAAGGAATAGGTGGTGTGTCCTTGTTGGAATGGGTGTGTCCTTGTTGGAGGAGGTGTGTCCTTGTTGGAGGAGGTGTGTCCTTGTTGGAGGAGGTGTGTCCTTGTTGGAATGGGTGTGTCCTTGTTGGAATGGGTGTGTCCTTGTTGGAGGAGGTGTGTCCTTGTTGGAAGGGGTGTGTCACTGGCAGTAGGCTTTGATGTTTCAAAAGTCAGCACCAGGCCCAGTTTCACTCTCTGTCTCTGCTTGCTGCCTGTGGATCAGGAAGTAAACTCTTAGCTACTCCTCCAGTGCCATGCCTGTCTGCTTCCCACCATGATGATAATGGACTAACCATCTAAAACTGTAAGCAAGCCACCAGTTAAATACTTTCTTTTTTCTTTTCTCCCCCCCCCCCAGATAAGGAATGAATCCAAGGCCTCGCACTTAATAGGCAAGTGCTCTACTACTGAGCTAAGTCCCCCAACCCCTAAATGCTTTCTTTTACGAGTCACCTTGGTCATGGTGTCTCTTCACAGCAATAGAACAGTAACTAAGACACCACTCTTTTAGGACTCTTGTGGGCATTTAGCTACTTGCATTTTTAAAAAGAGCTTAATAACTGAGGGAAATGTTGCCTGGCTATCTGGAGGGACATTCCAAAACTTAGGTAAATCAGAAAATGGAATTAACAGAGGTCCCTGCATCTAAAACTTAGGAAGGCTGATTTCTGATGTAAAGAGACATTCTCATGGGGTTAGATGCACCTGCAGAAATTATTTTGTTTCTTGGCTCTTATGCTAATAAGACTTCTACCTGGCTTCTCCAGAAGGGGATGGCAATTATTCTCATTATCTATTTCTTTTTTCTTAGGTCTGGAGCACTACGTTCCAGGTGCTATGGGAAACACCCCTGGGGCACTTGCAGAGAAGGACCTCCAAGGTGGTCCTTTTGCCACAGCCGTGTGCCTAGCTACACACCACTCCACCCCACCCCATCAGACCCAGTTATTCCCCATTGCTTTGAAAGCCCATTGCTCTTGCCTTACTCTTTCTCCCTCTCTCACCCTATCCTCTTCCCTTCTCTCCCCCCCCCCCTCCTCCTCCTGCTCTTCCTCCTGCTCCTCCTCCACCTTCCTTCTGGTTTTCTCTGTGGAAATTACATTTAAAAACTCCAACCCATAAAATAAAGCTGACCAAAAATAAGCTGTGAATAGTTACAGTGTGCTGCTTGACGCTGTTACCCCCAGCATAATAGATCCACCCACCAACAAAGGAAGCTCAAGACCCGGTCAACCTTCCCCTCACATCATGTCGTCACTCTCCTTTCTGAGCATATACAATAATCATAATAATCATTTTTACTTGCTTGTCTGAGTTTAGTGGATTTGCCTCCTCATTATGAATCATGCTTCTCTGATTCATTACATACCTGATATATTATGGGATGCCAGCTACCATGAGCCTTCTTTCCTGGGCACTAGGCATTGTGTGTATCTACATACATTACTGAGCTGTGGTCTACAGTGCAGTTAAGGTACCTGTCTACTGGCAATGGTCGAGAGACAGCCGGAACTGACCTACTCTGGTGATAGGATGGCCAAACACCCTAATTGTCGAGCTAGAAATCTCATCCAATAACTGAGAGAACCAGATGCAGAGATCCATGGCCAGGCCCCAGGTGGAGCTCCAGGAGTCCAACTGGCAAGAAAGAGGAGGGTTTGTATGAGCGAGAATTGTTGAGACCAAGATTGGAAAAAGCACAGGGACAAATAGCCAAATGAAAGGAAATACATGAACTATGAACCAATAGCTGAGGAGCCCCCAACTGGATCAGGCCCTCTGGATAAGTGAGACAGTTGATTAGCTTGAACTGTTTGGGAGGTATCCAGGCAGTGGGACCGGGTCCTGTCCTCAGTGCATGAGCTGGCTGTTTGGAACCTGGGGCTTATGCAGGGACACTTAGCTCAGCCTGGGAGGAGGGGACTGGACCTGCCTGAACTGAATCTACCAGGTTGAACTCAATCCCCAGGGCGGTCTTTGCCCTGGAAGGGATGGGAATGGGGGGTGGCCTGGGGGGAAAGGAGGGTAGGGGTGTGGGAAGGGGAGGACAAAAGAATCTGTGTCTGATATGTAAAATTAAATTAAATTATAAAATATTTTTTTTAAAAAAAAGGTACCTGTCATCATTTGAAACAGGGCTTGACATAATTCTAATTATTCCCAATTTCTAAAGCAAGAAAGGGCCTCTGTGTACTTGACCCAATGTCTAACAGGTAATTAGGTTTCCTGTCTGCCCAGAAAGATTATACATCACTGTGTTCTATGTAAATAATAAATGTTATTCCTTCTAATCTATTGGATGGTTCTTTCCTTGAATAAAAGAATGTTCTCACAAACCTGTGCTGTACATGACTCCACTTAAAGCTTGAAGATCAGTCTTGGTGTTCTCCATGGTTTTGGTATAGCTCCTTTGTCCCAGTCCCTCTGGTCCTGTGACCTCTGCTCCAGTGTAACTCAGAAAGACCATCAAACTATGGCTAAAATCTTCCTTGATATCCATGATGTGGAGACTCTCCACGTGGGAAACATAGACTGCTGGGGGCTCACTGTCTTCTCTGTGAGGCATCACTGCCCTTCCTTCCAAGATGCCCAGAGGCTTGTATATCACTGTGTTATGGATTATACCTACAAGCCATATTTTCATATTGGAGGGCCAATCTAAGCTCTGTTAACCCATCAACCAGATTTTATGTCCCTATTAATTTTCCAACAAGTGGTATCCAGTTCTTCTTCCTTTTTCTTTTTAGAAACTGTATTTCATGTCTTTTCATGGTGGTTTTGGATCTTGTAGGTGGGTATGAGAATGCAGATGTATAATCTGCATATGTATCCTAAGTGGGGATGTCCCCTTTGGAAACCAGAGCAGGAAACAGGTTTTGAAAAATGGTGGCTGATCAAGGTTCACTGGTCAATAGGAACAAGATTAATAGAGGTAACAAATTATTGAAGTAAAGAAACTCATAATAATTGTGGAAATTTGGGTCAAAGGAATATTCATGAGTGAGGGTGACAAAATAATAGAAAATTAAAATTTGTGCAGCTGAGGGGTTGCAGAGCCATCTTTGAGACACCAGAGATGTTGAAAGCATTTTCAGTTAGGAAGGATGGTGACAGGGAGAGAATGAGATTTGGTCCTGGACAAGTCTTGTTTGAATTGGCTCAAAGGGTCTATCACTGAGTGCCAACGGTCTTGAGTCAGAGAAATCTCGGATTGGATTTGAGTCGTCATGTAAGTTTCAAGGGGCAGTTTGTTTCATGATGAAAAGGGGTGGGCACTGTGAAAAAGCCCCCACATGATTTAGAAGGAAGAAATTCTAGAGGAAGAAACGAAGGGAGGGTGTTCAAGTATGTCTCCCAAGAATTCATACAGATTAGTTTGAATTGCAATTTTCCCCATCGAAGCAGCAGAATGAAATGTCACGAATAATGGCAGCTTAAAAGGGGGTTATTTAGTCTAGCAAACTGTAGATAATGATTAACCAAGCTGAGTCCAATCCCAGGAGACTTATATCTTAGGGAACAACACAAGGCAGGGGTAGGAGGATGCCTACTGGGTGGAAAGGAGAGAGGAGCAGAGAACGCACTTCAGAAGAATGCATAACGACAGAAAGCTAACCGGCTAATGAGTGAAAAGATGGTTTCCAATGCTTTGTGGATTCGGTTTTATTTTAAGAGAAGATCCTGCTTTGTTTCTGCTGCTCTCCTCCTGGCCCAACCCTTATCCAGCTATCATTTGGATCATTTCGTGACCTCCTGACCAGTGGCTCTGCTTCCCCTCTAACATGATGAAAGGCTGCTTTCACCCTCAGTCACGGTGAGCCACCCCTCTGCTCCAGCCTTCGAGGGAACCCACATCCCACTGGGAGAAGGAGCCAAGGCCAAACCTCCCCATATGCTGACCTCAGTGACACCTTCCCCTTCCCCTGCCCTTGCAGTTTGTCCTCAGCAAATGACAACAGCTTAGCCCTGAGTCACGTGGGGTTTTAAGTTTGTGTTCTATTATTTTACCTAGCATTTAAAACCGAGGAAACAGATGATTACTAAAAAAAAAAAAAAAAAAAAAAAAAAAAAAACAGTTACTAACATTGCAAAACCGTTCGATTTCTTGTAATTCACATTGACAACACAACAGGATCTACCTCTCACTCCTGCAGCTTAGCCCAACTAGGAAGTCCCCATCACCTTCAGTGGATAGGAATCACACCTCCCTCTCCCAGGATTACATTTCCTGTCTGTAAAACAAGTGATTGTGAAAAATAAAACAATGGAAGACTGGATTGTTTCCAACTTATTTTCATTTAGGAAATTCTGACTATATATATATATATGACTCTACAAAATATTGCCTCAAAATACCAGTGTTCTTAAGGGTGAGCCCCTTCTCCCCCACTTTCCCTGCTGACAGTTCTTATTAGAATTAGCTGTGTCCATGTGGTTACATTGAACCGTCAACAACAGCTGTACTTGATAGGTCAGGGGCCTGTCTGTTTCATGCTTGTTAGACTGACATAGATTGATGGTATGGAAGAGATGAGAGAGTACCAACACACTTGAAAATATCTGCCTAGGAGACAAGAGTCATCGCATTAATTTGCATTTTTCTTTTTAAAATTTAGATGAATGTAAGTATTTATGGAAAGAACAAATGCTGTGAGTTGGCACTAAGATCCATCTTCTGTGTGGCACATGGGGTGTTTACCCTTCGTGGTGGCTTTGCCTTGGGATTTTAGAAGAGATGTAGTGTAGTGAATGTATGTGAAAGCTCTGTTGATTCGGTTTGACAGCCTATACTGTATTCTTCATAGACTGGAAAGAGAGAGCATGAAGGACAAACCGCCCCAGAGTTTGGAACCGTGACAGGCTGTAAAGAAAGTGGGCTGACAATTATAGTTCAGGTTTATACCATATTTGTTTTTGAATTAAAGGAATTTCCATGAAAGTGTAAACCAGAAACAAAATGAGATGAAAATCTTACCAAATGGGGAAATTTAGCCTCTTCAGTGAAGAAAATAATTGCTATGAGTTCTAAGATCTTTGGCAAGAAAATATACAGGGAAAAACATCTGAACATGACATTTGTAGCTGAAAACAAAATGAAAAGGCTTAATTTTTAATTCTCTTCCTTCGAAAAGCCTCAATTACATTTTCACAGTTATTGTGCAGATTAAAATATCACACTTTGTGAGGGATAAAATGTTGTGAAAGGAAATGAACGTTTCAGCCTAAGGACTCAAGAGTGGGAAGAGTCTAGGCCCTGCCAGATATCAGCTGCCTAACTCTGTTGGTCAGCCATGGTCTCAGTCTGCTCCTGCTTGAAATGTCAGTGTTGACAATCACTTGGTGAGCTCGTTGCCTTGATCACCTGACAGCCTTGCTAAAAATCTGTGTGAAGGAAACTGGCGCATACCTGGTGTAATGCTGGTTCTTGTCAAGGCAGATTTCTTTCAAGGATCTAAAGTTTTTTTTTCCTGTCCTGCTTTCTATGCATTTATTAACTTATTACACCATAATTAATGTAATTAATAATTAAAGTTGTCTGACAGCTGATCAAGTGCTTGAGTTAAAAAATAATATGAATGAATGACAGTTTTGTGGTGGAACACAGAACGGGAAAGCAGGAAAGGCAGCTGGTTTGGGCAGCTCCCATATTGAAAGTTATTGTTCAGTTCTATTTTAGTCTGTGATTTTTCAGTCAACACAACCCAAAAAGTAAATGCATCTCATGACTGAGACATTGTTTTCATGCTAGGACAAGTCTGGTGTTGGGGTAGGGCAATCGCAAGTGTCTTAGAAGCTGAGAGTTTGGCGCTGGCCTGAGAACATTCAAACCAAATATCCCTGTAAGTGGGGGAGAGCTGGGAGAAGGAAGGTCTCTGGAATCATTCTCCACGTTTTCTTCATTGGTTTTAGCTCACCCTTGAGTCACAGGCATTTGCCTCTTAAATGTCATTTATTGTCACTCCTTATGATGGTTACTGTTACCTTTATATTAACAGCAGTTGCTGGCTATCAACAGAATGTGTCAGTCCTCTTAGACATAACAGATTTTTCCGTGGCTATGATTAATACAGGATGACTCACTGGTATTAGAAGAAGCACATGTTGAGTAGTGTCTTTCCTCAGAACAAACACAGTCATTTCTCCTTCTTCCATCAAAATGCACTGATCCCCATACACTTGCTGGATGGGTTTGTGCCAAAAATAGCTAATATTCAAGATGTCAAAATGGTTATTGGCTTTATTTATTTTGTAGTAGATTGTGTTCATTTTGTAACTACTAAGAAACAAAAGGTATCCTATTTTGTTTTCCATTCAACAAATACAGGTTGCATATTCAGCATGCATTGCAAAGCAACCCAAATCTAGAGGCATCAAAATGCACGCTGCATGGATGTTGGCCTTGGTGAGCACAGTATTCTCAGAGTATATGAAAGCTTATAGACTGTACTATAGTGATGGAGTAATGTTAAGTATAAAGAGAAAAGTGGGCACTGCGGGGAGAAGAGATGTAGACACCTTGAAGTGAGAACTACAGATATTCAAGTCCCCCTGATGGGTCAGCTTTAGGCAAAGGAATTACCTATAATGCAGGGAACCAGCCAGTTAGAGAAAATAATGTTATCCTATCCAAACCACTGTCTTCAAGATATAATAAGTTTCATGCAAGGACCCAGTCTATGCTGTGCATCCTCCTCTACACCCCATCTTCCTCTGCTTGTCCCCTTTGTTCTGTTCATCCCCTCCATCCCCTAATTTTGCTTTTACTGTCCATATGCATACATGAGTTTATACAGCTATATAAAATCTTGGATCCACAAGTGAGAGGAACATACATGACATGCCGAGGCAGGCCTAATTCACTTCATATGGCCGAATCTGAGCCGCTTGTTATTAGGACCCAGACTTGCTCTCTGGTTCAGATCGGACCACGTCACTTACATGAGCACGTGACTGCCAGGATGCCTTGGTGGTTGGCATAGACAGAAATGAAAACTATGGCAGGGGCTCTGTTACAGGAGCATGCTTCACCTCAGATGTCAATTACCCTCCATGCACAGTATGTGGAACTTTGGCATGAAGAGCTAGTGAAAATTATCAAATGGAGCTGGATATAGAGATCAGTGGCAGAGTGCTTGCCAAGTACATACAAGGCACTGAGTTCAAACTCCAGAGTCACCAAAAAAAAAAAAAAAGTAAATGAATTTCCACAGTAAAGTAGACTATTGCAACAAGAGAAAAAATTATTTATTAATTTTTTATTGTTGGATAATTTTTCATACATGCTTACAGTGTTTTTTTTCTAAATAAATCTGCCCCCTTTACCCCTTCCAATTCTTCTCCTATCCCCCACCACTTCCCCCCAACTTCATCTTTCTGCTTTCTCTCTTTCTGTACACTGAGTCTACTTAATGCTGTGTATGTGCATGGGTATAGGACCATCTGCTGGAGGTGGGCAGCCTCCTAGGGACCGTATCCCTAAAGAGAACTGATTCTCCCTCTCCCAGCAGCCACCAGTTGCCAATAGCTCCACACATATGCATGGGACTTTGTAAGTCCTTCCTCCACCCATGCTGAGACTTCATCTGGGTTGACCTTGTGCAGGGCAGTTCATGCAGTCACAGCTCCCGTGAACTCATATGTGCACTGGGGCTGTCACCCTCAGCAAATATTGTTTCTCTGCAGTATCTCTGTCCCCAACCTCTGGCCCCAACAGTCTTTGCACAATCTTCTCTCTAATGATGATCCCTGAACCCTGGGGAAAGAGGGTATGATGCAAATGTCCTACTTAGAGCTGAGGACTCCACAGCCTCTTATTCTCTGCATGCTGATTAGTTGTGGGTTTCTATTTTGATGGCTATTTACTGCAAAAGGAAGTTATCTGAGGAGTGTTGAGAGATGCACTGATCTGTAGGTATAGAGATAAGAACCTAGAAGCAATTTATCACCATCCCCATTTAGCAGGCTAATTGTATTACCTTTTTCCCCTAGGCCAATGACCTAGACAGCCACAGGTTTTTGGCCTAGCTAATCATACCCGTGGGCTTTAAGTCCAATTAGATAGTAGTTGGTTACATATATAACATTCTAGCCACTATCACACCAGTGCACATATGTTGCCAGGCCATTGGTTATTGTGGCTTGCAAGGTTCACAGCTTTGTAATATTTTTTTTATTACTTTCATCCCATGGCAGCATGCATAGAAACTTCCAGCACTGTAAGTGCTAGTCGACCAAGCATAGGTAAAATCTGAAGGCAGTCTGCCATTGTGTCTGCAGGACCTTCACAGTCTGTGGAAATCAAAGTATGGAAAGTATGTGCCTTTCATTGGTTCCCCGACCTTGCCTCCCCCCCCCCTTATAGCACTACGGAGGGTCCCTAAGTTAAAGCCTTGCATAGTACATACCAGATTGCTACTGTGGTATGTTGGTGATTTCTTTTAATGTTCTCTTTTTTTAATCTGCTGACATTTTAGTTCATGGGAGTTTTGAAGTGTCTCTTATTTTCACAATCCAATTGGCTAAAGTTCTTGCTTCCTTTGAGCAGGATTGGAATCCAAAGGTGTCCCCTACACAAAGAAAATTCAAATATAGCATTTACCATTTAAGCCATTAAAATCAAATAAACAAGCAAACCAGACATCTGTGATTAATGTTCTATTTCTTAGGATTCTGGATCACTGAAAACATTGTTACCTTGCCAGATTGAGATAATTCCCCAAGTACATGTGTTTTCTCCTTAGCACAGAACCTACCAGATGCTTAGGAGGACCTCTGTTTCCTTCTTCCCAATTCATTTCAGAATTGGTTTGACAACGTGCTCACATCTTTGCCTCTGCTGTCCGTAACTCATCATCCCAGGGAGATGTTGTTTACTTCAAATCTTCCAATCATTTTTCCTGCCTCATGGAGTTTCCTGTTTGTTGTGCATGCTCTCTCTGTGTAACTCTGAGGTTTGATAAAAAGTGGAAAGTTCTAAAGCTTAGCCTCAAAAAGGATTTGATTGTGTCTTTTGAAGGACTCAGGTTTGCTCCATACCACGAATTTTATTAATAACTTTTAGAAGTAGTCATTTTTCTCCATTTCTGTTGATAACCAATATGTGGCCAAAATATAATGTGTAAACATTTTTACTGATGTCGATTTACTAGAGTTTTATGTAGTAAACGTGGTGCTGTGCTCAATACGTCTTGGTTGTTTATTTTACATATTTCTCCTCTTTCCTGTTCTGGGATTTGAATGCAGCGCCTTGTGTATGCTAAACAAGTATCCTCCCATGGGCCTAAGCCCCAGTCCTGATAGACTTTTCCTTTGAGACAGGACTTTGCTAAATTGGTCAGGCAGTCTTTAAACTTGCTATGTAGTCCCTCTGATCTCAAATTTGGGATCCTCCTGCCTCAGCCGCCCCAGGAGCTAGGGTCAGGGTGTGCACCGGCATTTCTTGTGCATCTTAAAGCGCCATTTTTGGAGTCAGGTTTATTCCCAGGTAACCAGTTAAACACAGCACATCATTCTGATTCTTCTCCTTCTCAGCTTCATCTACTTGCTTCTCTGGATTCCTAGCTGGGTACCTTTTCTAAAACATCACCAGTTGGTGATGCAGCTCCAATTGCGTTAGAGGTAGCAACATTAAAGCATCTTTGGGATTAAAATCTCACGTTTTTGGGTAAGAGAGCTTCCTTCTCATAATACTTGGTCCTTGTTTGCAATGAACTGCTTCTGTTCTTGTTTATAAATTTTTAAATGACTTCATCTTCTGTTGATATAACGTGATTTCTGCCTGGGGCATCTCTATACAATAGACTGAGATGTTTTCCAAATATCTTTGTTTTTCCTTTGTCAGATGTTCAAGATTCCGACCAATTTCTTGGTTTTGATTATCTGCCATTTTATACGTTAAGTTCTGGTCTCAAGTCTATTTGGGGGTCATTTATTAAGGAATGTTTTCCACAGAGAGAAGTCGTTTCAACTTAACTGAGGCAGGCAAATATGTGTGACGTGCGGGGGGAGTCGACCAGGCCCTCCCTGAGCTGCAGCCCCTCATTTCTCAGATTTGAGGGGGTGGCCTATCTCCTCAGGACAGCCAGGGAAGCCCATAGTGACAAGCTCCTCCTGCCTGCCCTGAACTTCAGCTCTGAGGTCCAGTCCTCCCTCCTTCACCTCCACAGCCACAGGCTCCTGCTTCTACCTCTCCAGGCTGCAGTCCATCTCTCAGCAGAGTCAGAGCCCTCTTTATTTACACTTCCCCTGCCCACCCCCATCCCCCTCCCCCCACTCCCCAGGCACAGCCATAGGCTCCCATTGCTGCCACACATGGCAGTTTCTTCTTCTGTCTACACCCTGCAACTTTCCTCCAGAGAACCTGGAACTGTTATTGAAAATTATCTATTTTGTTTTTCCAGAATCTTTTATTCTTTGTGTGGGGGAGGCTTCCTGCCAACCTGGGCTACTATTTTGCCAGAATTAGGCAGGGATTTTTTTTTCATGTTATTATTGTTTTAGAGCATAATTTCTTCTATACTTGGGTAGAAGCCATCCCTAATTTCATAATAATTTGCAGTAAGGCTTCTAGCTGCACACAGACCAGAAACTCTCTTAT